>NC_091475.1:23840500-25040500 GCF_036971445.1 Narcine bancroftii
ATCTCTGGATTGATTCCGTTACCTTCAATTAGCTGAGATCACATGAAATCTCTTGTTTAGCTGACCTTTGATTCCAACTCTGGTTACACTCTAATGTCGCCGTGGATTGAGTGCAGTGTGGAGCTACCCGTAGCACAAAAGAGAGGAAAAAGAAAAGGAAAGAGTGGAAAGAAAATGAGTGACAAGCACAGGATGATGAGTGAACGCAGGAAGGAATGAGAGAGAATGAAAGGGCAATTGTGTGCGAGGAAGGACAAATACCATGATCTAGAAGAGATGAGAAGGGTTAAGAGTTAGGAGACATGAAAAAATTTAAAAAAAAATACCAGAGTAAAAGAGGAGGAGAAGAATGAAGAAAAAAACAAAGAAAAATGTAGAGAAGATTAAAGATTACAGTTAGGGTCAAAGGACTCACACAGGCTCTGGGCAAATGGCCCATGGGAACCAGGTACTGGAGCTGGGATTCAAGAGGGGGTTGAGGGCAAGAAGAGCTCCTAAAGGTCCTCAGGCGCTGAAGGCTTCCTAATCGTGTTGGAGGTTTGGATCTGGAGCTCAGGTTGCTGATGAACCAAACAGGAGTCTGTGTGGTTCCAGAGACTGCGGGAGCACTGGAAGCAAATCCATGACATTCGATGTCTCTGAAGGGACTCTCTTTTGCTTCTCTTTCTCTCTCATTGTAAGGGATGCCGGGCAATACTCACACTATTTGTTTTCCTTGTGGCAAACAAAAATTATCATCCTGTATGTGTGATTTTTAATGTATTATTACATGACAATAAAAGGAACTTGTGAACCTTTGAAGATTAAACAGCTAAGAAAAAGAGTGCGGTTATACATGAAGGCTCAAGAACCTGCTATGAGGTTTAAGGAAGGGTGTCAAAGATGGAGGTCATTGAAGGCAGAATTTCCAACAGTTGAGATTTTGATTCTTTTGTAGCAAATCATTTGCCCTGTTAAAGTGACCTGTGGAGTTTTGGAATGGTAAAGTGAGGTTAGGCCTGGAAAAGGATACAATGCAGCCACATCGAACCTCTTTGAGGAACTGTTTTTGTACCACGCGAGGCCTTTGCTGCCTCCAAGTTCACACAGGACTTTCACACATGACAATCTTTCCTCTTTGCCAATCCTATGAACATTAAACATGGTACAGGAAGCAGCTTAATCAATTCTCAATTGGTCGAAAACAGAAAATGCTCAGCAGGTCAGACCACTTTGGTGGGAAGCGAAACAGAGTCAATGCTTCAGATCGAAGACCGTTTACGAGAACTGGGAAGAGAACAAAAGAAGCAATGCACAAGAGCACTAGGAGAAACTCAGTAGGTCACTAACCCGATGAAGGGCTCAGGCCCAAAAGGTCCACTGGATTTACTTCTTGTGGGCGCTGCAGGACCTGCTGAATTTCCTCAGCAAGTTTGTGTATTACACTCAACCCCAGCATCTGCAGACAGGTTGTCCAGGTGTACCATGGAGAGCATCCTGGTTGGTTGCATCACTGTCTGGCATGGAGGTGCCAACTCTCAGGACAATAAATTCCAGAGGGTTGTTAACTCGGCTTGCGACATCACGGCACCAGTCTCCATTCCATCGAGAACATCTACAAGAGGTGGTGTCTTAAGAAAGCAGCCTCTACCTTCAAGGACCTCCACCACCCAGACCACTCTGCTACCATCAGGAAGGAGGTACAAGAGCCTGAAGACGAGTATTCAGTGCCACAAGGACAGCTTCTTCTCCGCCATCAGATTCCTGAATGATCAATGAACCACAGATGCTGCCTTATTTTGTCTTTTTCTTGCACTATTTTTATTTATTTTGTAAGGTAGTTGAGATAAAAATTTATTCTGTGATGCTGCCACAAAACAACGAATTTTGTGTCTTGTTCATGACATTAAATTCTGATTCTGACTGAGTGGAACTGGGGGTGACCATGAGAATAAGCTTCAAAGAGGTTCATGAATGAATGGGAGCAGTTGGAAAGTGAGAACAGAGATAAAGCAATGTGAGAGTTGCCAAATGCAGAGCAGGTGCCCCTGCCCTTAGGACAAGGTGGACTCTCCTCTACCCTCAGAGGGAAAACAAATAAGAAATAAAAACAAATTGAGCCAACATCACATGTAAATAGCCAAGAAATCATGTGTCTTGAAGCTGTAGAATTCAATGTTGAGCCAAGAAGACTGCAACCTGCCAGACAGAAGACAAGATACTCCTCCTCAAGCTTGTATTGGGCCTCATTGCAAACGTACAGGGTGACATTGACCAAAGGTTCCAAATGGAGGTGGGGGATGGGTAATGTAAGTGGCAGAAATGGGAAGTTCAGGGTTATTAAGGCTGTTAGTGTAACACTGTTATAGTGCCAGCGACCAGGAATCGAATCCCACGCTATCTGAAAGAAGTTTGTACGTTCTCCCTGTGTTTGCATGGGGTTTCCGCAGGGGGCTCCATTTCATCCCACCATTCAAAACAGACCAGGGGTTGTAGATTAATTGGATAGCATGGGCTCATGGGCCAGAAGGGCTTATTACCGTGTTGTATGTCTACATTTAAAAATTTTAATTCCCAGCAGACCAAACGCAGGCATTTTACAAAGGGATCCAAGATTCTCTTAAAGCTGCATCTACCTATATCAACATTGTCGAATGCAGTGGACAACAGGCAACTCAAATAAAGCATGGGTTAGGCTCCCACCAACATCTAATGACTGCCACTGCGATCTGCAACATCTGTTGTACCTTTTTATCCAGAATTTCAAAATACAATCTCCTTATCACAAGTAATTTGGCTGAACCATACCTATGATCCCACCCACGTCAAAGAGTGTTGAGAGATCTCCAGCTTTTTTGGCATCAAAATGCTCTGGAAAAAAAAAATTAAACACGGTAAAGTATTGAAATCACTGGTTACAAGAACATTATTTTCAATTATTATTATAAACATGTTCAATAAAAGGTTTCTTGTGTTCTGATGCAGTCTGTGTGAATTGGAATGTAATACTTGTAAACCAGGAAAAGGAACGGTGTGAGAGTTGAACTCAAGTTCCAACAAAACAATGCTCTGACAATCCCTCCATCCACCACACCCAACAAGGATTGAAGGACATCCACTTAGAACAGAGGGGTAGAGGAATTTCTTCAGCTAGAGGGTGGTGAATCTGTGGAATTTGTTGCAACAGGCAGTTGTGGAGCCCAAGTCATTGGGTGTATTTAAGGCAGAGATTGAAAGGTTCTTGTTTAGCCAGGGCAGCAAACGTTATGAGGAGAAAGCTGGGCAATGGAGCTGAGTGGGAAAATGGATCAGCTCAAGATGGAATGGTGTGGCAGGCTTGATGGGCTGAATGGCCTATTTCTGGTCTTCAACTTTGTGGTGTGAACCCCTTGTCTTGTTCACACATGACTGATGAAGGAGAATGTACTGCTGGAGGTGATGCACCTTCCAGGCACAGGGAACAAAGCTGTGCATTTACCCACATTGGTGCTTTCCTCCAGCAATCCCAACATTAATCCATCTTGTGGTACAGCTCTGTTAAAGCAGATCCAAGATTACTTGACAAACGAATGCAAATATGGTGACATACGTCACCATACTTTATTGTTGCTTTGCAACTCAGGAGAACTCCGTTACAGCAAGAGGCACTGCCACATCAGCTAGTCTTACCACGAGGGAATCTGCTGCATGGCTCACACGTTACATATTTATACTGACTTGCACTCAATTCCAGCATGTTTAACTCCAGGAGATAAAAGTGGCAGGGTCTTGACCCAGAAACACTATGTTGGAGAAACTAAGCAGGTCAAACTGTGTCCTTTATATAGCAAAGATATTGACACGTTACCAACATTTCGGTCACTGTGATGAAGGGCTCAAGCCCAAAACATTGGTTATATATCTCTATCTTTGCTATGTAAAGGACACTGTTTGACCTGCTGAGTTTCTCCAGCCGTGTGTTTTTCTTCAACCACGGTGTCTACAGACTTCTGTGTTTTACTTTTTTCATTCTCCCCTGCCCACTCCAATGCTGACATGTCTGTCCATGGCCTCGTGCACTATCCCACCAAAACTACCCATAAACTGGAGGAACAACACTTGATTTTCCATCTGGGCACTCTCCAACCAGATGGCATTAACATCGACCTCTCCAGTTTCTGCAAGCTTTCTCTCTGTTCTCCCTCCCTCTGTCTTCTTTCCCCCAGCTCTCTACCTCCTTCACAGAACCATCCCTCCTCCCCCTGTTTGCTGGTGTGCCCTCCCTCCCTCCCTTATCCACCTGTTATCTCCTGCCTTTGAGGCCGTGCTCCTCCCCTCACCCTGCCTGCCTACATTTTGCTCATGCCTTGATGAAGGGCTCAAGCCTGACATGTTGGTTATGTTTCTCTATCTTTGCTCTATAAAGTAGTTTAGTTTATTTAAAACAACTCACATTGACCAAAGAGCTGCACAGATCTTAAATTACATCTCAACTGAACCATCTACTTAGCGTACAGTTTAAAACAAGTACTCAAGGTTCAGAATTGAACAGACATGGTAACAATGAACAATCACCTCAAAACACTTGCAAATGAAAATACAACTTCAACCTGGATTTAAAAGAGTTAAAGGAAGGGGCTGATTTGATGGAGGGAGGAATGTTGTTCCACAGTTTGGGGGTTGCAATAGCAAAAGCATGATATCGTCTGAATTTGAGCACGGAACAGCCAAGCACCTTAAATTGGCCAAACTGAGAAGTCTTGAAGTGGAATAGGGCATTAGGAAGTCAGAGATGTAGGAGGGGGCCAGCCCATTAATGGCTTTGTAAACAAACTGGAGAAGTTTAAAATCTATTCTGAGCCGCACTGGCAGCCAGTGAAGGGAGGCCAGAATAGGGATGATAGGGTCCCTCTTCTTGGCTCCTGTCAGGAGCCTTGCTCCAGCATTCTGTACAAGTTGCATACGGGACAATGACAAATGACTAATTCCCACATATAGAGAGTTGGATAAGTCTAAACGGGAGAAAACGAGGGCATGGATAACTTTCTCGAGGTCTTTCAGTGACAAAAATTATTTGATTTTGGCAATAGTGCAGAGCTAGAAAAAAAAACTAGCTTTTACTACTGCATTGACTTGTTTGTCAAAAGTACACTGTTTGGCCTGCTGAGTTTCTCCAGCATTGTGTTTTTACTTTAACCACGTGTCTGCAGACTTTCGTGTTTTGCTAGGGACATCTCTGACCATGTTGAAGTGGGGGTGACCATGAGAATAAGCTGCAAAGAGGCTCATGGATGAATGGGACCAGTTGGAGAGTGAGAATGGAGACAAAGCAATGTGGAAGTTGTGAAATACAGAGTAGGAGCGCCTACCGGGCAGGTCTGGCTGAGCTTGTGCTCCACCCCTCAGAGAGAAGAATAAAAAAAGAAAAACAAGCTGAGACAACATCAGACGTGGTCGACCAAGAAAATCAAGTGATCTGAAGTTCAATGTTGAATCCCCCAGACAGAAGACAAGTTGCTTCCAGATTTCCAGAGCATTCAAACAGACATTCACAATCCTTTAATACTGTTGGTATACATACGGTTAGCCCACCCCTTGCTGATTGTACCTGAGGCTCCTCCCCCTTGATTCCCCAAATAAAGTTAGCAACACCATAACCCCACCCCCAGAACAAGCTCGGATCTTGGGTAACTTCTAGTCTTTGGAGCTATTGATAGGGCATCACATTGCTTTGGATTCATTACACCAGGTCATGCCCCTTACCCAATGATTAATAGTCTTTTGCCAAATAGGTTGTTCTTCATCATCAGCTTTAGCCTTGCTGAATTGTCAACACGACGGAATGTGCTCTGCTTCTCTACTTGTATCATTACTTTTATAACTCATTCTCAGCGACTCACCTTTGTGGGCAAGGTACATGGGGAGCCAGAAAAGGAAAGTATAACTGACCAACTTGGCAAAGAGCAGGCACAAGGAAAACTCCACCACTCCCTGCAAAACACAACCCATCAGATGGTTACAGCAAGTCCCCAGCCCTGCAAGGGTGGCTCACAGCTCAGCACCGCTACCCCCAGCTTGGCCATGGAGGCAACACCAGTCAGCGCCAAGGTCAACCGAGCCAAGGGAACAAGCTGGCACTCAGTCATGCCACAGAATAGAGGGGAATTAAATTACTTTTTAAATTTTTTTAAAATATTTTTAAATTTAGACATGCAGCATGGTAACAGGTCCTTTTGGTCCAAGAGATACAGGACTAACAGAGCCAGCACCACAAGGCTGAGGAATGCTGAATGATCAAAGAAACTGCTCACACTAACATCATATTGGCAAAGCAATATTTATTTTGTATAGATGAAATACTTGTCCTGCATATGTGTTATTTGACTGTATGTGTGTTATGTCTGGTTGTGTGTCTGCATGTTTGCACCGAGGTCCAGAGAACGCTGTTTTGTCAGGTTGCACTTGTACAATCAGATGATAATAAACTTGACTTGAGCCCCTACTGCCCAATTACACCTAATTAACCTACACCCCCAGTACGTTTTGAATGGTGGGAGGAAACCAAAGACCCTGGAAGAAACTCACACAGACACGTGGAGAACACACAGACTCCTTACAGACAGCACCAGATTCCAACCCCAGTCCCAATCACTGGCACTGTAGCAGCGTTGCACTCACCGCTACGCCAACCGTGCCAGTTAGTTGAAAGTCAGTGAGGGGCTCTGCAGAGAATGCACTGGCCAAGGAGGAGAGCAATCCCAGGGCCAATTCCCAACTATACCCTTGGCCAGAGCAGAAAATGGGGTGAGGGGAAGGAAATTAGCCAGCATTCTTGCTCTTTCCAGTACATCCATCAGGGTTGGCAACACTCAGCAAAGCATGGGCCTGTGGGGATGCAGAGGAAGCAAGGCTGACTCAGTCTGAAGCATCGATACTCAAAAAGCATCAAAACCTTCTCAAGTTGGATGGTACAAGATTCTCAATGGGGGGGGGGGGGGGGGGGGGGGGGGGGTGGTCAGGAAAGTTAACCCCTTCAGCTGGATGGGGCGATCGACAACAGAGAGAAACAGCTTTCACTGGTAGAGTCAATCAATTACAGCAGCACGGTTAGCATGGGGTGGCACAGTTAGCGCAATGCTGTTACAATGCCATTGACGAGGTCCGGTGTTTGAATCCAGCGCTGTCTATAATGAGTTCGTATGTTCTCCCCATATCTGTGTGGGTTTTCTCCGGGGGCTCCAGTTTCCTCCCACCATTCAAAATGTCCTGGGGATTGTAGGTCAATTTGGTGTAATTGGGTGGCACAGGCTCGTAGGCCAGAAGGGCATGTTACTGTGCTAAACATGAACGTCTGTACATGAAAATGTCTGGCAGTAAAAGCCAGAGTGACAGGTACTGGGATAAATGCAATTCCTCCGTCCTTGTCCACTACATTCACTGCTCCTCATGTGGCCTCCCTTGGTCAGCGAGACAAACTGCAGGCTGTCAACAGCTTTGCAGAACACCTGCGCCTTGTCCACAATGGTCATCCTGCACTGGTTGCTGCCATTTCAGCTTTTCATTCCCACTCTGACCTGTCTACCTTCAGCCCTCTCCTCTGCCAGAGCGAAGCTCCACACAAGCTAAAGGAATGGCACCTCACATTCTGACTGGAAATCTACCACCCAATGGGTACAAACATTTAGTGACATCTTAGGGGACCCACACCTCCTCTTTCTCTCTTGCTCCCTCCCTCTCAGTTCAGATCTGAAGTTTGAGGTTCATATCTGGTGCTCGGGTTGCCAATGGTTTAGACTAAAGTTAGTTTGGCTGCAGGAGCGCTGCAGGTGAATCCACGAACACTCAGTGGCTCGGGGGGGGGAGTCTCTTTTGCTTCTCCTTCCCTATTTTAAGAGGAACTTCAGACAATTTTTGCCAATGGCGAATATGTCTGCCATAAGGGAGTTCAAACAAATTTTGTATAATATTACATCGGTATTATTACATGATAATAAGGAATATTGAATCTCTCTCTGATCCACCTCCTGTTTTCCCATTATTGTCCTCTCTAGCTCCCTGTCACCTCTTTCCCAGGTTCCATCCCCATCCTGCCCTCCCTTAGTTGAGTGCTTCCATACTTCACCCTACAATGACACCTTCCTCCCTTGTTGGATTCTAGCCTTTACATCCCCACTGATCATTCACTTAACTTGCCTGTGATCCTTCACAGGCAGCCCAGTTGACGTAGTGGTTAGCCCAACACCTTTGCAGCACCAACAAATGGGACAGGGGTTCAAATCCAACACTGTCTGTGAGGAGGGTGTACGTTCTCCCCACGTCTATGTGGATTTTCCCCGAAAGCTCAGGTTTCCTCTCACCCTTCAAAATGTACTGGGGTTTGTAGGGGCCAATTGGATGTAATTGGTTGGCACAGGTTTGAGGGCCAAAAGGGCCTGTTACCATGCTGTATGTCTACATTTAAATTTAATTTGCATGCTCCACAAAATTCACTAACCCTAACTTTGTATTAAATGGGAACTTTGTATTTCCAACCTTCCAATTTAAGTCTTCAATATATTCACTTCAACTGCTTTTTTTTTCCCTCAACCTATTCCCCAAATCCAAGAATCCTCATTTTAAGTAACAATCTTGTGCATGGAGTCTTTTCAAAATCCAGACACTCTGCAATCAATTAGTCAGCCCCCATCTAACCCTCTTCTAAAAAGTTCATATAACTCTACATCAACCCCAACTTATCACAATAATATAGTTTAACGGAAGAGGTGTTACGACAGACTAAACAAAAGATTGCAGAAGTTTGGTGATAACTGCCACTCCCACTGCTCCACTATTTGAAATTTTCTCTCTTGACTTGCAAAGGCTACATTTTTCGCTTTTAATTTCACAAGGGCTGGTGGGAATTCTGCATGATTATGTTGAACAGCAAGCTAACAACAGCATCAGAACAGCAACTGCAAAGGTTACGGCAAGAGCTCCATTGCTCCCCAATTAACAGGCCCGTTCTAAAGCACTTACCGGGATCTTTAAGGCTCTGAGGAAGCTGATAGCCGTGGGTGCATTCCCCCTCTCATTGCTGACCACCACAGTGTGACTGGTCACCAGCCCGCTAGACTTGGTTGAAATCCCAACATCACTCTCCTTCAAAAAGCATTCCTCTTCAGGGTCCTGTTTTCAATGTTTATGCCAGAGTGAGCATATTTCCAGAATTGTAATTTTTAAAAAAACAGAACATTTATGTGACTGAAGGTACTCAACACACAGTTTCTGGAGTTGGGGAGGTGTCAGAAACTTCAATACGCACACGTGCTGGAGAAACTCTAGCAGGTCACACAGCATCTATTGGAACATGTAAGAGGTGGAAACAGGTGGGAGGGCAAGGAGAAGCTCTCTGAATGGAGAGGGAAGAGGGTGGGGAGCTGGAGGAAAGGATTCAGAGGGACAGAGAAATAGAGAGACTCAGGGGAGGGGCTGAACAGAAACCAGAGAGAAGATATTAATGCCATCCAGTTGGAGAATGCCCAGATGGAATACTAGGTGTTGTTCCTCCAATTTGCAGATGGTTTTGGTTTGGCAGTGCATGAGGCTCTGGACAGACATTTCGGAGTGGGCATGGGGTGTGGAATTGAAATGATTTGCTACTGGAATGTCTCTGTTAATGCAGCACACAGAGGAATAAGTGTTCTCTGAAATGATGTTCCAGTGTGCATCCAGTCTCTCCGATGTAGAGGAGGTCACAGCGGGGGCACCAGATGCAGTAGATGACCCCTGCAGATTCACAAATGTTTGGGGTCCCAAATGGTGGCAAGGGAGGAGGTGTGGGCACAAGTGGAGCTGAGGGGGGCAATTAGTGGGAAGGGATGAATGGGCAAGGGAGTCATGGAGGGAGCAAACCCTGCAGAAAGTGGTGAGAGAGAAGGTGGTGGGATCAAGCTGTCAGTGAAGGAACTTGTGGAGGATAATATGTTGGATGTGGAAGCTGGTGAAGTGCTAAGTGAGGACAAGGGAGAAAACTAGCCTCTCTTCACCTGCTGGAACACTATGAATTCCATGGAACTTGGATATTTGAGTAAGAGTAGAGATGGAATACAAGACATTAGTCCTTTTAGAAAGGCCAGGTTTGACATAGTCTGAGCGATCACTTTGTTGATCACCTTCGCTCTATCCAGTGCAACAGCAAGCACCTCCCAAGGGTCAACCATTTCAATTCCACATACCATTGCCACTCCAAAACACCTGTACATGGTCTCATGCGTTGTCAAAACAAGGCTACCCACAAATTGGAGGCAAAACACCTTGTATTCGGCCTGTCTGGGCAGTGTTTAACCAGACAGGATTAACATCCACTTCTCCAATGTTCATTAACCCCCCCCCTCCCCTTACCCCTTGGGTCTCTTTCTTTATCCCCCTCTCTTTTCCTCCAACTCTCCACCCTTTCTTATCAGAGAGCTTCCCCTTTATTGGTCTCTACCCTCCCCCCATCACTTCTCATCTTTTCTATTTTCTACCCTCCCACCTCTTATCCATCGGCCTGTGCTCTTCCCTTTCCTCCCTATTCTTGTCCACCCCCACCTTTTTATTCAGCCACGTGCCTGTTTTTTTTTCCTTATTTCTGATGCAGGGGTCAGGGCTGAAACCTTGATTTGCCTTTACTTCCCATGGATGCTGCATAACCCGCTGAGTTTCTCCACGCTGAGTTGTCCAGCTATGGAAGGAATTGACAATGAGTTTATTGTCATAGACATGGGGCATCAGCACAGAAATTCTAACTTGCCGCTGTGGTGAATCTCTGCTAAGCTGTCTGTTTTCCCTTTGGCTAGCCTTGCTGTTTTAACATTGGCTGTGCATTATCTCTACTGTTAAGGACACTCCCTTTGGGTACAACTGTGTATGCACCTATTGTCTTTCATTATTGTACCATTAGTTTCTGCTAATAAAAGCCATGATTATTGCTTGACCACATCATCTTTGTCTACTTCAACTGGCACTTCAGCCACAAATGGAGAATTTGGGGGAAGGAACAGCAAAATCTCTGGAGACTAACCATCGTGGAAGTGATCTACCCTTCATCAGAAATGCAGAGATTTAATTGGGATCAAAAGAAACACCTGACCAGTGAATACCCCATTTCCCAGGTTCTATGTTTCCTATTCTTCGAATGTTTGGAAGGAAAGTCAGAGAAACCTTAGTGTGATTGATTCTCTCTGTGGCAGGAATCTGGTCAGAAGCCACCACATCTGTCAGCAAGGTCCAGACCACTCAGGGCAAGCAAACACCTTGCCAGTAGCCCCTTCAAAACAATACCCAAATCACAAGCCTAATTTGAGCATACCTGAGTCAGCCCCCACCAGCTGGCTGGGGGTATAAAGACCCCATGTGGAGCAGCTGGGTCTCCTTTTTCCTAAGGACGAACCCAAGCTCTGCTCCAGGACACGAGCCAGAGACAATGTTGAAAAGTCAATTACTAGGTGTATGTCAGCAACAGATGAGGGGGGGGGGGGTTAATTGTGGTGCACTCGTACCAACCAATCATTCTAATTTCTTTCTCTCATAACTAATTGGAGTGCCATACCTGTACCGGATCGAGGGGTGGTGGGTATTGTTGTTGGGTCTTTCTGCTTATATTCTACAGATCGCGGTGCATAGCGATTGCTGGATCTGTTGCTACACTGTCTTGTCTGAGAGTGTGTGTGTGAGTGTCTGTGCAATCCCTGTTCCATCACGGGCAAATAAAGGTCTTTTGTTTCAAGCAACTTGTGGTCAGACTCACTGCATCTTGGACGTGCCAAACTTTTTTCTCACATTACACAGACCAATTGTCGTTGTTGAGGGCAGAAAAGCAACAAAGCTTTTGGTCACTCTACTCTGACATTTAATTGCGTAACATGGCCTCAGTTTTTGTGAGACTATGCTCTTTGGAAGTCCCTTGGGATATTTTAGCAGGTGAAGGTGCTATATGAATGGCAGTTGTTGTTATTGAATGCAGGTGTACAGATTGGGAGTTGAACCTCATGCCTCGAGCAATCAGTTAATTGAGGCCCACTTTAGAGTTGTGCAAAAACCTGGGAATGCCGCCTTCTCACCCTGCTGGGCACACCAGCGCAGAGTGAAACCCAACAATCTGAGGATATTGTGCTTGCAGTAAAAACACAGAAATGCTGGAGGAACCCAGCTGGTCTCGCAGTATCCATAGGAGCTCAAAGTATCGATGATATACCTTTCCCTCCAACGCAGCTGCAAGACCTACTGAGCTGGGGTATAGCAGTGACCCACTCTCACCCTGTGCCAGCCCTACCACCAAGCATGTAAACAAGATCCGGGCACCAGCACTTACCAGATTTGTCTTGCTCCTGCGTTTTTGATAAAGCTTGTGTTTAAACGTGTCCCATTCATTCAAGGACTTGGATATTTTCTGCAAATAAGGGAAGGAAAACAATTACTATATCCAAACCAAAGATGAGACAAATCACCAAATTGCCCAGCTATAGTGGAAGGGTAGCAGCTGTTCCTGAATCTGGTGGTGTGAGTCTTGTGGCATCAAGAAATGGCAGGAGCTTCTGCCCACAGTCAGTAAGATCATGGCTGACATTTTTACTTCACTCCCTTGTCCTCACTTATTTCCCACTTATTCTTTTCCAGAGAATTCCACATCTATAAACTCCCCAAATATCCAAAAAATCTTCCCTTTCCATCTTGAACATACAGAACCACTTCAGCCTACTCAGGCAAAAACCTTCCTCTGGGTGAAGCAATCTGCTTCCATCTCAATTTCAGCTTGGACACCACTCAGCTGGATATAAAACCATCCCTGCATCTTCCCTATTGAAGAAAGTGAGCAAGTGTCCAAGCACTGGGAGTTTGTTGCTCATGTGGTGACCATCAAGGAATTGGCAAGGTGTTTGTTACTTCTCCTCTCCATTCTTAGACCTCAAGACCATAAGATCTAAGAGCATAAGTAGCCTATTTTGGCCCATCAAGTCTGCCCTGCCATTCCATCATGAGCTGATCCATTCATCCACTCAGCCCCATTTCTCTGCCTTATCCCCATAACCTTAGATACCCTGACTATTCAGATACCTATCAATCTCTGCCCAATGATCTGGCCTACACAGCTGCCCATGGTAGCAACTTCCAGAGGTTCACCACTCTGGCTAAAGAAATTCCTCTGCATCTGTTTTAAATGGGTGCCATTCAATCCTAAAGTTGTGTCTTCTTGTCCTTGACTTCCCTACCATGGAAAACAACTATGCCACATCTACACTGTCTAGGCCTTTCAATGTTTGAAATGCTTGATAAGGCCCTCCTCCCCCATTCTTCTGAACTCCAAGGAGTACAATCCAAGAGCCGTCAAATGTTCCTCACATGCTCATCCCTTCATTCCAGGAATCATTCTTGTGAATCTTCCCCAAACCCTCTCTAATGACAGCACGACCTTACTGCAGGTGATGATGTTCTGTTGCTCCAGGCACAATTTGATGGGTCCCAGAGCATGATTTCTCAGTCAAGAGGCAGATTCATCCTGTGGGAAGAGTTCATTCAACCACCATTATTGCTCAGACTACAGACCGGGATCAAGTCACTTCAGTGCCCGCTTCCAACACCAACTGCACTTGGATTACCTCACAGAAATGACATAACATCTCTGGAGAACTTGATCATAAAATATTAGAGCACAAATTTCCAGCAAAGCCAACAGTTTTAAAGTTACACTGATGAGATGTTTATTGTCATTACAATAAACTAAAATTCTTACTTCCTGCAGCCATACATGCACATAATATACACCATCTATAACATAACCATAGAACATTACAACAAAGAAACAGACCCTTTGACCCTTCTAGTTTGTGTCAAACTGTTATTCTCCTTAGTCCTACTGACCTGCACCCAGTCCATAATCCCTCCACACCTGCCCATATTTTTCTTAACTGTTAAAATTGACCCCACACTCAACACTTCAGCTGGCAGCTCATTCCACACTCCCACCACTCTCAGTGTGAAGAAGTTCCCCCTCATGTTCCCCTTAAACTTTTCCCCTTTCACCCTGAATCCATGTCCTCTGTTTGCTTCTCATCTACCCTCAGTGGAAAAAGTCTGCTTGAATTTAATATAAATTAAATTACTGCAATATACCACAAGAAAATAAAAGATATAATAAAAAGCATAAATGTTTACAGTTGCAATTAGTGGAAGAAAAAGTGGGTGTTTCAACAGTGTAGACTTTCACTGAAGTCTGTGCAGACCATCAATACTCAATACTTGAATGCAGCCATATAATTTTTACAGAGGTAATTACATCCTGCAATGTCTGCACAGAACACTTACAAATGAATTTCTGAAATTTACAGAATGTATCCCCCCTCAAAGTGTCTGCCAAAATCAGGGGCTTTTATATTCCATGTTAAGCATGCAACTGTCACACCAACCAAACAGGGGGATCCTACACAATACAGGCTGGTTATTCAAGGTTCTTATACTGTATACATTGATATTCATAAAGTACTCACCCGGGTTCGGGTCAAACCACATCTCACATCTTGTGGATCTGAAGAAAAGAGAAATTTTGAGGAAACAGGTCTTTTGCACAAAAATAATACTGATATTAAGCCTACATCAGAATTGTAAACATCAGAACAAACTTTACCTAGTGATGAACCCATGCTGACCCTGCTCTGGGAGTGTGCAATGGGACAGTATAGAGGGAACTTCACTCTGGATCTCACCTGTGCTGTCCCTACCCTGGGAGTGAGTGATGGAACAGTGTAGAGGGAGCTTCACTCTGTATCTAACCCGTTATGTCCCTGCCCTGGGAGTGTGTGATGGGACAGTGTATGAAGTTATCGAATGGTTCCAGTACCAAGAAGCCCATTTGTCCATCAAGCCCTCCTTAGCTCTATGTATAGCAACTCTATTCATCCCATTCCTCACTCTTTCCCCAGCACAACAAGTCATTTCCCCTCGTTTGCCCATCTAGTTCCCCTTTGAAAGCCATCAACAGGAGTCACAATTCTGTTCCAAGGTTTGCAACTATTGTGAATGAGTAGCACTTTAAATAGATTAGCACTTTAGCACAGGTTTCAGATTATCAGACGGATAATATAGAGAATTTAAAATTCTAATCAGTAAATTATCCCACCCTCTGCCTTCATTATAAAACCAATTTGTCATTTTATACAGAATATATTGAGAAGGGATCTTCTGCAAGCAATCTGGCAGGCCAACTCTATCATTTATTTTAGCCATATAAAAAAGCACATTTTCAGAGCCTAGAGTTGCAGTGAAACAAAAGATCATGCAGCATCAAGCACAGTTGGCCTGAGAGTACAGTGGTGGGGTTCATTCAGGAGCCTGACGGATGTGGGGAAGAAGCTGTCTTTAAGCCTATCAGTGTGCACTTTCACACTCTTTAGCCTTCTTCCCAGAGGGAAGAGGGAATGTGTCCAGGGTGTGACAGGTCCTTCCAGCTGACAATTTACCAGTCCATCTCTGCGACAGATGTGATACAATACTACACAGACCGCATGTTTTTAATGGAAAGCTCTCCATTAAAGCCTCACCAACATCCCAAGAATAAACAGACTTTTGAATTCCAATGATTGCACAAGTCCAGAATTATAGTTGCAAGATCAGTTGAAATTGTCTTGTGTATGGGCAAGTCAAGCATTGTTTCAAGCAATTAATGAGAAGCTGGAGGGACTCAGCAGGTCATGCAGAGAGAAATGGTCAAAGTTTCAGGTTGGGGCACTTACTTGAGTATCATTGACTTTTTCCCCTCAGAGATGCTGCCTGACCTGGCAAGACCCTCCTGCTTCTCAAGGCTCGCTCATTATTCCAGCATCTCCCATTCACACGTTCCTCATTACTTAAAGCATATTTAGAACCATGGAAAATTACAGCACAGAAACAGGCCCCTTCTAGTCTGCGCTGAATCATTTATCTGCCTAATCCCACTGACCTGAACCCAGACCATAGGCCCTCAATACCTCTCCCATCCATGTACCAGTCCAAATTCTTTTTCAATGTTAAAATTGAGCCAACATTCACCACTTTAGCTGGCAGCTCATTCCACACTCCCACCACTCTCTGTGTGAAGAGGTTCCCCCTAAACTTTTCCCCTTTCACCCTTAATCCATGTCCTCTGGTTTGTAGCTCACCTACCCTCAGCAGAAAAAGCCTGCCTACATTTACTCTAACACCCTCATCATTTTAAAAACCTCTATCGAATCTCCCCTCATTCTTCTACGCTCCAGGGAATAAAGTCCAAACTCATTTAACCTTTCCCTGCAATTCAGTTCCTGAAGACCTGGCAACATCCTGGTAAATCTTCTCCGCTCTCTTTCTTCAAAAAGATCATCTTTGTTTAATCCCCTAGTATTATACTCACGTTCAATGAGGAAAAGGAAGCAAACCACTCCCATTGCAGCAACAATGATGCCTGGGACCACAAAGGACATGCCCCAGCAACTGGAGACCCAATGGGCCGCGATCAATGAGCCCAGGATGTTTCCCACAGAGGTGTGAGAATTCCAGATCCCCATGATCAGGCCCCGCCTGCCATGTGCACAGAAAACACAGGAGTTACATTTACAAACAACAAAACCAAGCACAAAAAAGTATCATTAGTTGGTTTCCTACCTTCCTTTTCCAAACCAGTTCCCGACGCAGGTCACCACACTGGGCCAGCCTGTTGTCTGCACAAGACCATTGGCAACCTGCGAGGCAAAGCCATCAACATCAGTGCCAACAATATAACACCCCTAACTATTGAGAGAATCCACAGGGAACGCAACCGTCAGACAGCAGCAGCAATCAAGGATCCACATCACCCAGCACATGCTCTGTTCTCATTGCTGCCATCAGGGAAGAGATTATAGGAGCCACAAGACTCATGCCACAAGGTTCAGAAACGGCTGCTACCCCTCCACCATCAGAGTCCTCAACAACAAACTCAATCAGGGACTCACTTAAAGATTCTTACTTGTGTTCTTTATTGAGTTTTTTTTAAACACTCTGTATTGCAGTTTGTTTACAAGTATATTTATATTTTTGAGTAAGTTTTTTTTGCACTGCCAATAATTCTGCCTCGCCCGCAGGAAAAAGACTCTCAGGGTTATCTGACAATAAATCTGAACCTCAAACGTCAGAGGCAACCACATAACGATTCACTCTGAGATTCGCTGGAATGAGCCATTCAGCATGGTACTACCATTGGTTAAAATCATCTTCAATAATTAACCACAGACTGGAGTGAAACAAAAATCAGCAGACACTGTGGTTGAAGTAAAAACAAAATTCTGGAGAAACTCAGCAGGTCAAACAGTGTAGTTTATAGAGCAAAGTTAAAAATACATAAAGATACAACACCCAATATCCCGAATACGCCTGAGATTGTCTGATCTCGAAAGCTAAGCAGGCACAGTTCTGGTCAGTACCTAGAGGGGAGACTGCCTAGGGCCACCAGGTGCTGTAGGCTTCTGTGCGCGACACTGGACAAAGTGGCGACTCTCTGTCCGCCTTATGGTAGACAAAAATTAAAGAATTTCATGTTTGTTACATCCTAAATGTAGTATTACGTGACAAAAATGGAACCTTCACCAATGCTTTGGGCTTGAGCCCTTCATTGAGGCATGAGCAAAAATAGGCAGGCAGCTGAATAAAATGGTGGGGAGGAGCATGGTCCCTCAGGCAGGAGGTAATAGGTGGATAAGGGAGGGAGGGCACAGCAGCAAACAAGGGGGAGGGGGGATGGCTCTGTGAATGCAGAGGGAAAGGGGTGGAGAGCTGGAGGAAAGGAGACAGAAGGCTGGAGAAGAGTGGGAGAATGGAGAGTAGGCTAGCAGAGACTAGAGAAGTTGATGTTCATGCCATCCAGATGGAAAGAGAATTAACAACAGACGTTCTGCATAGATCACATTTAAATGGACACTTTGCATCTATTTGGCTGGAGTCTAAGTCAAAATAAAGAGTCCGTTAATAGTTGTGCTTCATCTATGGTGTGCTATTTTGGGGGGTATGCCAAGGGGGCAAGATCACTCCCAGCAGAGAGAAACAAGGAGCTCAGTGGCATCTTGATGGGGCTTTCTGAAATAAGAGGTAATTCTGCCTGGCCCTCAGAAAAAGAATCTCAGGGTTGTAAATGAGGTCATTATGTACTCTGACAATAAATCTGAAATCTGAGGAAGCAAACAACCAGTGCAAAGCGTTCAGGGTTTGAGGGGGAAGGGAAAGATGAGAAACAACACCAGATGGAAGTGGGGATGTGCAAAAAATGAGGAAATTGGAAGAATGGAATAGAGCAGGGAGAACAGACAGAAATAAAGCAAAATTTCAAGTCAAGTTTATTGTCATCTGATTGCACAAGTACAACCTGACGAAATAGCATTCTCCGGTCCTCATTGTGAAACACAGACAAACAACCAGACATAACACACATACAGACAAATAATATGCATGCAGGACAAGTATTCACATATACAATAAATAGGTAATGTTTCAGAATATGAAAGTCTCAGATGGTTAGTGTGAGTGGTTCCTTTGGTCGTTCACCATTCTCACTGCCCATGGAAAGAAGCTGTTCCTCAGCCTGGTGGTGCTGGCTCTGATCCTCCTGTATCACTTCTCCAATGAGAGCAGATGAAAGATGGTGTGTGCAGGGTCTTCAATTATTTTTCATGGCTCTTTAGACAATGATCCCAGAAGATCACATCGATGGGGGGAGGGAGATTCCAGTGGTCCTCTCTGCTGCTCTTATGATCCTGTGGATTGACCTCCAATCCATTTCTCTGCAGCAGCTGTACTACACTGCATTCTCAATAGAGCTCCTGTGGAAGGTTGACATCATGGTGGCAGGCACCCTGCTTCATTCTTCTCAGGATGTACAGTCGCTGTTGTGCCTTCCCGACAAATGAAGAGATGTTGAGTGACCACGATAGGTCACTACTTAAGTGAACTCCAAAGAACATAGTGCTCTCTACTCTCTTCACGACAGAGGTGTTGATATGTCCTCCTAAAGTCCACGATCATCTTCTTCAGCTTGTCCACGTTTAGGCTCATTTTGTTACCTGCAATGGATAACTCAACAACGCAATCCCAGTTTAGGTGTAAACCCCCACTGTCCCAGCCCGCCTCGCACTCCCCACTGGCCCAGCTCATAGCGCACTCCCCACTGGCCCAGCTCATAGCGCACTCCCCACTGGCTCACCCAACAACACATTCTCCATTTACATGGTCTGCTCTATATATTCTGTCCAATCAAAAGTTCAAATTCATTGTCAAAGTATGTACATGACACCACATACAACCCTGAGATTTTCTTTTTCCTGTGGGCCAGGCGGAAATTTTACTTGTTGGAAAATGCATGGTCAGGAACACACCTCCATAGACACAGCCTTTTACACTCAAATTAAATGGACAACTTTCCAACTCACCTGAATAAATAGGTAGTACTTCAAGTTGTGAATGCTGTAGAAATATCCCATGCCAAATAGAGCAGTGAATAAACCACTGCTCAGCATCCCAAAGGTCAGGTACCAGCGGATAGATAAACGTTCGCCAATTATTCCACTGCCAGGGAAAGAAACAAAGATCACTCAGATTAAAGGAAGAAAGGAGATGCTGAGAAGGGCAGGAAGTACTTCACCACAAACTCTTCACCTCATGAGCTGCTTCAAGATCCAATGCTTTCACCTCTCTGCACACATCAAAATCAATAAGGATTGAGTTCAAGAATTCTCTGAATAATGAGGATCATGAGGAGGGATCTCATTGAAACATTTTGAATGGATAGAGTATATGTAGAAAGGTTGTTTCATCATGGTGGGAGAGTCTAGAACAAGAGGGCACAACTTCAGGATTGAAGGGCATCCACTTAGAACAGAGATGCAGAGGAATTTCTTCACCCAGAGGGTGGTAAATGTGTGGAATTTGTTACCACAGGTGGTTGTGGAGGCCAGGTCACTGGGTAGATTTAAGGCAGAGATTGATAGGTTCTTGATTAGCCAGAGTATCAAAGGTTATGGGGGGGGGGGGAAGCTGGAGAGTGGAAATGAGTGGGAAAAATGGATCAGCTCATGATGAAATGGTGGGGCAGACTCGATAGGCTGAATGGCTTATTTCTGGTCCAATGTCTTATGAAAAGATACAACTCACAAGGGGAGGACAAAGGGACACTGGTTCCAGCAAGTCAATAGTCAGTTTTGATGCAGAACTTGGTCTTCACTGAGTCATCCACACATGTAATAGATTCTTGATTTCAGGAATATTCACGATCAGGCTCAGTGAATTTATCCCTGTTCAGCAACTCATACAAACCAGATGATGCTAATACCTATTCCCACATATGCATCTCCAGAGAATGTGGCACAGACTGTGGTGATTAACCCTACAGATCATTGATTATTGACTATGGGCATTAATTTCAGGAAATGCTCAGTGCCAAGGGGATTAGCTAAAGTTACAATTTTGCAAGCAAGCCACAGTACAAAGTGAAGAGCTAGAGAGAGATCATTTACAACCCTGAGATTCTTTTTCTGAGGGCCAGGCAGAATTACCTCTTATTTCAATTTTGCAAGCAGGCCACAGTACAAAGTGAAGAGCTAGAGAGAGATCGGATGGGATGTAACAAAGGCAGCTAAGTTTAACTATTTAGGGATTAATTCAGGAGTCTAATAACAGCAGGAAAGAAACTGTCCTTGGATCTGGTGATGCTTGATATCACACTCGTGAATATTCTTCCTGACAGGTGCAGAGTGAAGAGAGCGTGGACAGGGTAGGATGAGTCTTTTAATCTGCTGGCTGCTTTCCAAGGCATTGGGAGTGATAGATGAAGTCGATGGAGGGGTGCGTGTGTGCGAGAGAAATGGAGTCGATGAGGGGTATGACAGAGGGGAGGAGTGTGAGATGGTCGGAGCCATGACCCTGCAGCTTTCGTCCCATGCAATGATTCCCCCTGACAGGGATGTTGGTGATGTGGAGAATTTCCGCAGGCTCATGAGAAAATAGAGGCACTGGGCACTTTTATGGCCAATGCATCAATATAGGTGAACTCGGCCAGGGCACTGGAGATATTTCCCCTTTGGAACTGTCTGCTATCTCCAGCTCAGCACCCGAGTAAGCTCCTCCCCTCCTTTACAACTTTCTTTCTCATGCATCTTTGATCCTGTATCATCCGACTAGGTTCTCTCTTCCAACCACTTACAAAGGGGCGGAGGTGGTCTCAGGAATCAATCCACCAAACCGAGATAGACAGTTCTCTCAGGAAGAAGTGCTGCTACTTAGGAAATTCAGAGCTCTTTTCACACGTGTGGTTCAATGCTGCAGTCTTACCTGGCGTACATTCCAACAGCATAGGCACAGAGGAAGGAGTAGTCCAGAGCCCCCAGAAGTTGTTTATAATTATTTTTATCTATGGTTTAATGCAACGAGATACAACAATTAGATGCCACAAAAAATAACTTCGTAAAATCTTTTTTTGATATTTTTCCCTTTGCCTCCCAGCCACTTCAGAGGTTCACAGGATGAATCTTGGAATGAAAGGGTTTTCATATGAAGAACGTTTGAAAGCTCTTGGTCTTTACCCATTGGAATTTGAGAATAGAGGGGATGGGGAAATCTCTGAAAAATTTTGAACAATGAAAGCCATGGACAGAGTAGATGTAGAAAGGTTGTTTCCCATGTTGGGAGAGTGCAGGACAAGAGGGTACAACTTCAGGTTTGAAGGGTGCCCGCTAAAAACAGAGATGTGGAGGAATTTCTTTGGCCGAGGGCGATGGATCTGTGGAATTTGGCAGTGGAGGAGGCCAGATCATTGGGTGTATTTAAATCAGAGAACAATACGTTCTTGACAAGCCAGGGCATCTAAGGCAAGACAGACCAGAGGGCTCGACTACTGAGGTTATATGAGTGGAACTGAGGAACAGGAAAGGTATGACCACATTCATGGGGTTGCATTAAAGATCACCCAATGGTCAACAAGAATTGGAGGAGCAAATATGTGGAGCGATAGCAGACGGTTGCAGGATACACAAGGTTGTGATAGTAGGAGATTTAAATTTTCCACATATTGACTGAGACTCCCATACTGTAAAAGGGCTGGATGGCTTGGGGTTTGTCAAATGAGTCAGGATAGTTTTCTAAATCAATATATAGAGGTACCAACTCTAGGGAGTACAATACTGGATCTCCTCTTACGGAATAAAACAGGACAGGTGACAGAGTATGCGAAGGGGAACATTTTGGGTCCAGTGATCTTAATGCCACTAGTTTCAAGTTAATGATAGGGAAGGATAGGTCTGGGCCTTAGGCTGAGATTCTAAATTGAAGAAAGGCCAAGTTTGAGGAAATGAGAAAGAATCTAGAATGTTTACTGGCAAGGATATGCAAGATAAGAGGAGGACCTTCAAAGGTGAAATTTTGAGAGTACAGAGTTTGTATGTTCCTGTTAAAATCAAAGGCAAGGTTAGCAGGCCATAGAGAACCTTGGTTTTCTGGGGATATTGGGGATCTGGTTCAGAAGAGAGGGTGTGTAACAGGTATAGGCCACATGGAGCAAATGAGGTACTTGAGGAATATTAAAAATTGCAAGAAAAACCTCAAGAAAGAAATCAGGAAGGCTAAAAAAAACCAGACACTATGCTGGTTTGGCAGACAATGTGAAGGAAAATAGTAAGGGTTTCTACAGGTATATTAAGAGCAAAAGGATAGTAAGGGACAAAACTGGTCCCCTTGAAGATCAGAGTAGTTGGCTTTGTATGGACCCAAAAGATATGGGGAAGATCTTAAATGGGTTATTTTTGATCAGTATTCACTCAGGAAACAGGCATAGAGTCGTGGGAAGTAAAGAAAACAAGCAGCGAGGTCATGGAACCTATACAGATTAAAGAGGAGGAAGTGCTTGCTGTCTTAAAGCAAATTAGGGTGGATAAATCCACAGGACCTGACAAGATATTCTCTCAAACCTAGAAGGAGGCTAGTATAGAAATTGCAGGAGCTCTGGCAGAAATATTTTATATGTCCTTAGCTGTGGAAGTGGTGCCAGAGGATTGGAAGGTTCCTCATATTGTTCCGTTGTTTAAAGAGGGCTCTAAAAGTAAACCTGGAAATTATAGGTCGGTGAGTCTGATATCAGTAGAAGGTGTTCCAAGAGATCAAATATACAAGTATTTGGATAACCAGGGATGGCTTTGTGTGTGGTAGGTTGTGTTTAACCAATCTTAATGAGTTTATTGAGGATGTTACCAGGGAAGTTGACGAAGGAAAGGCTGTAGATGTTGTCAATATGGACTTTAGTAAGGCCTTTGACTAGGTCTCACATGGATGTTAATGAGGTAAGATTCAGACACACAGTATTCATGATGAAGTAGCTGGACGAGAGAAGCCAGAGAGTATTGGTGAATGATTGCTTCTCAGACTTGAGGCTTGTGACTAGTGGTGTTGCTCAGGGATTGGTGCTGGGACTATTGTTGTTTGTCACCTCACTGACAAAAGGCAAAGGAGGAAAAACCCAACACCCAACCCCAACCAACCAATTTTCCCCTGCAACCGCTGCAATCGTGTCTGCCTGTCCCGCATCGGACTTGTCAGCCACAAACGAGCCTGCAGCTGACGTGGACTTTTTACCCCCTCCATAAATCTTCGTCCGCGAAGCCAAGCCAAAGAAAAATCAATGATCTGGATGATAATGTGGTAAATTGGATCAGCAAGTTTGCAGATCACACTAAGATTGTAGGTGTTGTAGATAGCGAAGAAGGTTTTCAAAGCCTGAAGAGGGATCTTGACCAGCTAGAAAAATGGGATGAAAAGTGGCAGATGGAATTTAATGCAGTCAAGTGTGAGGTGTTGCATTTAGGAAGGTCAAACCAAGAAAGGATATACACGGTAAATGGTAAGGCACTGAGGAGTGTGGTAGAACAGAATGTTCTGAGAATAAAGATTATATAATTCCCTGAAAGTGGGTTCACAGGTAGAAAGAGTTGTAAAGAGAACTTTTGGCATATTGGCCTTCATAAATTAAAGTATTGAGTACAGGAGTTGGGATGTTATAATAAAGTTGTATAACACATTGGTGGGGCCAAATTTGGAATATTGTGTGCAGTTTTGGTCACCCAACTACAGGAAAGATGTCAATAAGATATAACAAGGGTAGAGATGATTTACTGGGATGTTGCCCAGACTTTAGGAACTGAGTTACAGGGATAGGTTAGGACTTTATTCCCTGGTGCTTAGAAGAATGAGGAGGGGAGGAGGATTTGATTAAAGTATTTAAAATTATGAGAGGGATAGACAGAGTAAATATAAGTAGGATTTTTTCCACTGAGGGTATGTGAGATACAAACCAGAGGACATGGGTTAAGGGTGAAAGGGCAAAAGTTTAGGGAGAACAAAAGGGAGAACCTCTTCACACAGAGAATAGTGAGAGTATGGAACGAGCTGCCAGCTGAAGTGGTGAATGCGGGCTCAATTTTAACATTTAAGAATTTGGACTTGTACATGAATGGGAGAGGAATGGAGGGACATGAACTGGGTGCAGGTCCATAAGTGGAAAATGTATAGTTTTTTTCCCCAAATGATTATAGTTGCAGTTCCCCACCACACGAGTTAAACAAGTCCGTGGATGGTGGGGAAGAGTACAATACACAAACTGTGTATGGCTCCCCATCATGATTATGTCTTTAGCATGCACAGCAGATCATGCACCGTAATATGATTTGAACCCATGAACTAATTTTAGAGTTCAAGATCATCCCCTCAAGATTGTTCTGATGTTTATCGCAGCATATGAAGTTATTTTTAATATGCTGAAGACCAGTCCCAGGTGACACTGGTAAAGATCCCAGCAATCCTGACAGCAGAGTGAGAAAACATTACTGAATATCTGAAAGACAATGCTGATTCCAATTTCTTGAAATTTTTTGGATACATTGAGCAAGCATCCTCTTGCCAGGTTGTTTTGCTACACAAGGTTCCCTCTGTTTTCCTCCCACCGTTAAAAATGTACTGGGTTTGTCGATCAATTGTGTGTAAGTGGGGGGAACGGGCTCGTGGGCCAGAAGGGCCCGTTACTGTGCTTTGTGTCTAAATTTTAAAAATTAATTAAATTAAAAACATTTAGAAGATATTCGGACAGGGACATGGACAGAGAAGAGTGAGAAGAATATGAGCTGAGCACAGGTAAAAGGGACTTGCTCAGGTGGACAACTTGTTTGGCACAATCATGTTGGACTAAAGGGCTTCCTTCAGTGCTGTAAAGCTCCAACTATATGACTTCCTTGCTCATTGTGTCTCCATAGGACTCCAATGAGGTTGACTCTCAGTTACCTCCTGAAGTAAGAGGCAAAAAGAGATGGGCAGGTAATTCCAGTGATGCTGACACTCATCCTGCCAGAGAGTGGTTAAAAAAATTGCATGGCCTGTCTTGGAGACTAAACTCAGTCTGTATCAGTTCCATTTAAAAAGTAGTCGACTCTAGGGCTCTCCCGCCTAGTTACCAAGAACCCCCATCAAAAATTTGGACATGCAGCATGGTAACAGGCCCTTTTAGCCCATGAGCCTGTGCTGTCCAATTACACCCAATTGACTTACACCCTCAGTACATTTCTTGAATGGTTAAAACCCACGCAGACACGGGGAGAACGCACAAACTTCTTACAGACAGCGCTGGATTCGAACCCATGTCACTGGCACTATAAGAGTGTTGCAGTAACTGTGCTGCCGTAATGGAACATCTCCACCACTTCCTCTGGCAGCTCATTCCATATACCTACCACCCTCTATGTGAAAAACATTGTCCCACAAATCCATGTTAAATCCTTCCTCTCTCTCAAGGCCGTCCATTTCCCTGAAGAAACAGTGGACCAGATTGGCTTCAGTCACGTAATGTCATGTAATTAGTACTGATACTTTCTTTTCACTCTTGTTTATGCCAAATCAACCAAAGTTAAATGTCCATGCTGGGAATCAAATCATCCTCTGGATCAATGGTCCAAGGGGTAAGTCCAGCCACTTAACTAAAATGCTAAAGTGTTCACCAAAACAAAATTTCAGAATAAGAATTTGTCATGAATGTCACAAAAAATTGGGAGGACTCACGTGATGGAGTAGTGGCCGGACGGTGAACTCCAGCCCTCTCCAGAAAAGTCGGGAAAAACAAAGGAAAACACAAAGGCACAGAAATAAAAGTTACAGAAAAGTGAGTATAAAGGTGGAAAGAAGATGGCGACAAAAAAAGAAAAATCGAAAGCAACGGTAAGAAGAGAGGAAGAGAAGACAAAGGAGGAAAAAGGTGAAGGCCTTACCTGTCCGAAGAGGCCCGCTGCGGAGAGAGTAACCCGCTCCCTCAGGTCGGTAAATAATGGACTACAAAAATGGCTCGCAGAGCCGAGTAAAAGTGCGCAACCGCGCATGCGCGATACTTCGTGCAGGCGCGATGCGAATGAAAAAAAACACACCGACGGGAGGGGGGACCAGCTGGGGAGTCAATCTCCACAGCCGGCAACGACAGCTGCAGAACACCTGCAGCAAGAAGAGACCACAGAAGACAATAGAAACAAGAAAGAAGAGGAGGAAAGGGCAACAAAGAAACAACAGATGGTCAACCCAGAGGAAGAAGAAGAGGAAGAGGAAGAGTACAGGGAAATAGAAGAAGAAAAGAAAGGCAAGGTAAAGGATATACTTGCTCTTATTAAAGGATACATGGAGTCATTTAAAGAATGGCAAACACAGGAATTTAAGGATTTAAGAAAAAGAATAAACAACACAGAAGAGAAAATAAATAAAATGGAGATGACCTTAACAGAAATGGGAAAGAAAATGGACAAGATGGAAGAGCGGGCAGTAGCAGCAGAAATAGAGGTAGAAGACTTAAAAAAGAAATTGGAGAAATCTAATAAAAAAACTAAAGAGACACAAGAACTACTAGCTCAAAAAATAGATACAATGGAAAACCATAACAGAAGAAATAACATAAAGATAGTGGGCCTTAAGGAAGATGAAGAAGGCAAGAATATGAGGGAGTTTATAAAAGAGTGGATCCCTAAGACCCTAGGATGTCCAGAACTACAGCAAGAAATGGAAATAGAAAGGGCACATAGAGTATTGGCCTCTAAACCACAACCACAACAAAAACCAAGATCTATTGTAGTAAAATTCCTAAGATATACTACAAGAGAAAAGGTACTGGAGAAGACAATGGAAAAAGTAAGAGAGGGCAACAAACCACTGGAGTATAAAGGGCAAAAAATCTTCATTTAGCCAGATATAAGTTTTGAACTCCTAAAGAAGAGAAAAGAGTTCAATACAGCAAAGGCGATTTTATGGAAGAAAGGGTATAAATTTATACTAAAGCATCCTGCGGTATTGAAAATATTTATTCCAGGACAACAAAACAGACTATTCTCGGATCCAGAAGAAGCACGAAAATTTGCAGAACAATTACAAAAATAGACTAAGGGAGGAAGACGGGTAATGAGAGTTAAAATGATCACGATTGATATGTATGTGGGTAAAGACAAAAATAGACTGAGGGATGAAGACGGGTAATGAGAGTAAAAATGATCACGATTGATATGTATGCGGGTAAAGAGGTATAAGAGTGAATAGAGACAATGAGCATACATGAATGTATCTGTACTTAGAGGAAAATATAGATAGTATAGACAAGAATTAATAAGGGAAGGTAATGGAATAGGGAGAATAAGGAGGGAATTAAAAGAGTGACCTTTGTGACATATGAAAAGTGAAATCTTTTCTGGGGGAGGCTGGGGGGGGGGAAATAGCGGTCACTGCAAAATCAGTTGACGCTTGCGAGTGGATTCGCAAATCCAAATGGAGAGGGGAGATGTGGTTGTCCGACAAGGGATAAAGGACAACTCAGGAGGTGAAGGGGAGATTGGGGATAAATAAGATAGAAATAGGAGAATAAGGAAAATGTTGGATGTTGTAGGAATGTTGTCTTATAAAGAGTTGAAAATAAGAAAACAGAAATGGAAAAGGAGGAAAGGTAATGATGGAAAAATGGAAAGAGAAGATAAACAAAATATAAAAGGGCTACGCTGAACTATATGTCTTTAAATATTAATGGAATACATAACCAAATTAAAAGGAAGAAACTACTAAATTTAAATGAATAAATGTATTCCATTAGAAAAAATAACATATAGGTTAAGAAATAATATTGAAATATTCGAACAAGTATAGGAGCATTACATTAAATACAATAGCGAAAACCTACCGGGGACAAACATTACCTAAGTTGATGGAAGGAGAAGGAAAGAAAAGAATGGACTCAGTAGAATTTCTGGTGTAATTTTGTTGAATGACAACATTGTCTGACTGGCTTAATGCAACCTAGATTGTATACCTAAAATGGATGAGAGGGGGAGGGTGGGGGGGTGGTTTGGGAGGAAAGGGGGGGGGAGAAAAAGTCACTGTATATGTGTGAAAAAGAAATAGTGTATATCATGGCTAATGTGATTTATGGTGTGAAAAATAAAAAAAATTTAAAAAAAAAGTCACAAAAAATTTTGTTTTTTTTTAGCAGTATCACAGTGCAAACATTTATATAAACCACCTTACAAAATAAATAAATATCAGGCAAGAAAAAGGTCAAAGTAAGGTAGTGTCTTTGGTTCATTGATCATTCAAGAATCGGATGGCAGTGGGGAAGAAGCCGTCCTTATGTCACTGAGTGCTCATCTTCAGGCTTTTGTATCTTTTCCTGGTGGAAGAGGGCATGGCCTGGTAGTGGGGATCCTTGAGGATAGAGGCTACTTTCTTAAGACACCGCCTCTTGTAGATATCACAGGGTGAGTGACCAACCCTCTGGAGTGTTTTCTTGTCCTGAGCATTGGCACCTCCATACCAGGCAGTGATGTAACCAGTCAGAATGCTCTCTTCAGTAAACCTGTAGAGGTTTTCAAGAGTCTTTGGTGACATACTGAATTTCCTCAAATTCCTCACAAAGTATAGCCGCTGGTGAGAGTCTTTTTCATGATTGCATTGACATGGAGGCTTCAGCACAGATCCTCAGAGATGCTGACATCCAGAAATATGAAGTTCTTGACCCACTCCATGACTGAGCCCTCGATGAGGACTGGTTCGAGTTCTCTTGATCTCACTGTCATTTGTGGCTAGATTTTAACATCTAGGACTGACAGAATGTTAATCTCTACTCAGTGAGAGCACATCTTTGAGTTGCTCATTCCAAAAGTCTTCTGCTTGGACCAAGTGTGTACAATATGTCAGAGCTCCCTGCAAAATAGACATACTGTGCAGGAAAACAACAGGGGAGAGGGTCAGGAGATGATGCAACTCTTGGAGCCAGACTCTGTCAGTGTAGAGCTCGTCGAAAGAACCAAAGACTTGTTGATCCAAACCAAGGCTTTTATTAGCAAAAGACCGGAGCTCTTCACAGGTGGCCGACCAGTCCGGAATGATCCGACCTGGCTAGGGACACAACCCTTTAAGGCCCAAACAATAGGTGTGGCTTAGCTCTCAGCCAATCGCTGTAAGCACAGTCTAGATACAGTAACTATATACACTATGTACATTGGTGATAGATCTGTACTATCACATTCACCCCTTCTTGGAGAATTGACCCGGGGAAAAAAAAAAACAAAAACGAGGGAGAGAATGAAAAGGGGTAGGTCAAGGACTGTAGCGGTCAGGGGGTCTGACCATCCGGCGTGACCGCCGTGGTGCCGGGATTGGGGTCGCTGGAGTGGTGTCACCAGCGGGCTCATCGGGTGCGACTGCTCCGTCGCTCAATTCCCCAGTCGTTTTGTCGGCAGGGTGGCCCGAGTCATTGGGGTGCTGTTGGTCCTTCTGTTGTGGCACGGGGCCTGGAGCATAAGGAGTTGGGGGGTTTGCTGGGTCTACCGCGTCCTGAGCTAGGTCCCGCACCGAAACAGTGTCCTCCCGCCCGTCTGGGAACTCCACGTATGCGTAATGTGGGTTCGCGTGGAGTAGAGTCACTCGGTCGACCAAGGGGTCATTCTTTGAGTGCCGGACGTGGCGTCGCAAAAGGACGGGGCCAGGGACGGTGAGCCATGCCGGTACAGTGGTTCCCGATTCGGATTTCCTCGGGAAAAGGAACATCCTTTCGTGGGGGGTGGCATTTGTTGCAGTACATAGGAGGGAGCGGATGGAGTGTAAGGCACTAGTGAGAACCTCCTGCCAGTGAGAGGTGGGGAGACCTTTAGACCGGAGAGCCAGTGTAACCGCTCTCCATATGGTGGCATTCTCCCTCTCGACCTGGCCATTACCGCGTGGGTTATAGCTCGTGGTCCTGCTTGAAGCAATGCCACACTCCAGAAGGTACTGTTGCAGCTCTGAACTCATGAATGAGGACCCCCTATCACTGTGGATGGAATTGGGGTACCCGAAGATGGTGAAAATACTGTGAAGGGCCTGTATCACTGAGGTGGCAGTGGTGTCTGGGCAGGCCACAGCGAATGGGAAGCGGGAGTATTCGTCGATGGCCGTAAGGATGTAGGTATTACGGTTGGTCGACGGTAGGGGTCCCTTAAAGTCTACGCTAAGACGCTCGAAGGGGCGGGTGGCTTTGATGACGTGGGAGTTATCCGGACGGAAGAAGTGGGGCTTGCATTCGGCGCACACCGAACAGGCTCGGGTCATGGAGCGGATCTCCTCAATTGTGTAGGGTAAGTTGCGCGCCTTGACAAAGTGAGCAAACCTAGTGACCCCTGGATGACAGAGCGCCTCATGGAGTTTCCGTAGTCTGTCCATCTGTATGCTGGCGCACGTCCCCCTGGAGAGCGCGTCAGGCGGGTCGTTGAGCTTACCAGGCCGGTACAGGATGTCATAGTTAAAGGTGGAGAGTTCGATTCTCCATCTGGCGATTTTGTCGTTTTTTATCTTACCACGCTGGGTGTTGCTGAACATGAAGGAGACCGCGCGTTGATCAGTCAACAGTGTAAAGCGCCTCCCAGCGAGGTAATGTCTCCAACGACGTACCGCTTCAACTATGGCCTGGGCCTCCTTCTCGATCGAGGAGTGTCTACTCTCCGGACCCTGGAGGGTTCTGGAGAAGAAGGCTACAGGCCGACCGGCCTGGTTCAAGGTGGCTGCCAGGGCGAAGTCGGATGCATCGCTCTCGACTTGAAACGGGACAGACTCATCGATCGCGTGCAGCGTCGCAGCAGCGATGTCAGATTTGATTCGATTGAAAGCCGCTGTGGCTTCGGTCGAGAGGGGAAAAGAGGTGGTCTTGATAAGAGGACGTGCCTTGTCGGCGTAGTTTGGAACCCATTGTGCGTAATAAGAGAAAAGGCCCAGGCAGCGTTTGAGAGCTTTCTGGGTATGTGGGGGGGGTAAGTCCATTAAGGGACGCATGCGGTCAGGATCTGGCATGACTATCCCGTTTTCCACCACACAACCTAGAATAGCGAGTCGTGTGGTCCGGAAAACACACTTGTCCAAATTGTAAGTCAGGTTTAGCTGACGGGCAGTTTGAAGAAATTTGTCTAGGTTGGCGTCATGGTCCTGCATGTCGTGGCCGCAGATGGTGATATTGTCCAGATACGGGAAGGTAGCGGTTAGCCCGTTCTGGTCCACCATCCTGTCCATTTCCCGCTGGAAGACCGCGACACCATTTGTGACCCCGAATGGTACCCTGAGAAATTGATATAGCCGCCCATTCGCTTCAAAGGCCGTGAATGGTCGGTCCTCGCAGCGGATCGGGAGCTGGTGGTAGGCCGAACGTAGGTCAATAGTGGAGAAAATGCGGTACTGGGCGATCTGGTTCACCACATCCGTGATGCGTGGCAGGGGGTACGCATCCAGGAGTGTGAAGCGGTTAATGGTCTGGCTGTAGTCGACCACCATCCGTAGTTTTTCCCCATTCTTGACAACCACCACCTGGGCTCTCCAGGGGCTTGAACTGGGTTCGATGATGCCCTCATCCAGCAATCTACGCACCTCACTCCTAATGAATTGCCTGTTTTCGTAACTATATTGCCGACTTTTGGTGGCCACAGGCTTCCAGCCAGGGGTGAGGTTTGCGAAGAGTGCTGGCGGGGCAATCCGGAGTGTGGAAAGGCCGCAGGATTGGCCCCGGGGCACGGGGGCGGGTTGCTTGGGTGCTTCGGGAGTGGGGCGATGGCGATGGCAGACCGAGAGGGGGGCGTGGGGTCCCCCAAAGTGTAGGGACACCGTTTGGAACTGACACTGGAAGTCTAATCCCAGCAACACTGGGGCGCACAATTGGGGAAGGACGAATAATTTAAAGTGGGTGACCGTCACGCCCTGTACTTCCAGCGTGGCGATGCAATACCCCTTTATCCCAGTCGAGTGCGACCTCGTCGCTAATGAGATCCTCTGGGTAGTGGGGATAATGTCAAGTCCCCAATGGAGGGCCAGATCTGGCTGGATAAAACTGTCAGTTGACCCAGAGTCAAATAAGCAATTGGTGTAGTGTCCATGCACTTTAATCAGTTCCATTGCTCTGGTGAGGGGATGAGAGCATTGCTGGTTTAATGTTATTGAAGCAGTTGACAGGCGAGTTTTGCGCGATGACGTCACGCAACGGGATGACGTCACGCAACGGGATGACGTAGTCAACGCTCGAGGAGCAGGTTGGAGAACCTCCCGGAAGTGCTGTTGTGGCGGGTAAATGGTAAGTAGTGGGGTTTGTAGTTGCTCGTGATCGGTGGTCGGGCCCTGGCGGTCGTCAGCGATGGACGCTAGGGTGAGCACCTGGTTGGCCGCGGGGGTGGCTGCGGCGGCGGTAGCGTCGGCCCCGGGGGTGTCTGTGGCGGCAGCAGCAGCGGCGGTAGCGTCGGCCCCGGGGGTGTCCGTGGCGGCGGCAGCAGCGGCTGTAGCGTCGGCCCCGGAGGTGTCCGTGGCGGCGGCAGCAGCGGCTGTAGCGTCGGCCCCGGGGGTGTCTGTGGCGGCGGCGGCAGCAGCGGTAGCGTCGGCCCCGGGGGTGTCCGTGGCGGCGGCAGCAGCGGCGGTAGCGTCGGCCCCGGGGGTGTCCGTGGCGGCGGCAGCAGCGGCGGTAGCGTCGGCCCCGGGGGTGGCTGTGGCGGCGGCGGCAGCAGCGGTAGCGTCGGCCCCGGGGGTGTCCGTGGCGGCGGCAGCAGCGGCGGTAGCGTCGGCCCCGGGGGTGACTGTGGCGGCGGCAGCAGCGGCGGGCGAGAGGCAGGCCATCACCATGGTTGCGACGGTGGGTTGCCCCTTCCGGGTTCGGCGTCTCCGTGACGTCAGGCGTTGCCGTGCAGGGGAGCCCTCGCTCTCATTGGACGAGAGCTCTGGGGAAGAAGAGTTTGAATGGGATAGTGGCAGTTGGGCTTCACACGAGGCACTGTGTTTGCTGGCGGCCATTTTAGACCTACAGACTGCAGCAAAGTGGCCGTTTTTAAGGCACTTCTGGCACCTGGCTTTTCTTGCTGGGCACTGGGACCTGCTGTGCTTGTTCCTCCCGCAGAAATAACATTTTGGGTTCGCACGGGGCAGGGTAGCAGCAGCCGACAGGCCGTCAGGGGTAGGGTAGAAGGGCACTTTACTCACATCAGAGCGAGGGGTCCAGTCCCTAGAGAGCTCGGTGGACTTTAAGGCTGCATCCTCCATTGTGATTGCAATCCGGGCCACGTCCTCTAGTTTTTCTACCCCTTGTTCGAGCAAACGCAGCCTCACTTCGTTCGATCGGAGCCCGGCCACATAGGCATCCCGGACGAGGTCGCTAGTGATCTCGGCAGCAGTTTTGTCCACACAGTTACAGTCCTTGCCCAATGCCTTTAGTACTTGTAAATATGCCCTGCTGGACTCACCGGGCTGTTGCTTCCTCGACGCAAGCATGAGCCGGGCATGAACTCTGTTCACCGGTTGATCATACAGTTCCTTCAGTACCTTTATGGCTGCGGTGTAAGTGGTCTCATCCTGGATGTTCTCGTAGACTCTCAAGGACACCATAGACAGCAATGCTGTTAGACGCTGGTTATCCTCCTCCACCTGAATGAATCTCAGGAAGTTTTCAAAGTTCAGCAGCCAGAAGTTAAAGGCTTTGAAGGCTGTAGCTGACTGTGGGTCGATATCAAGTTTTTCTGGCCGAGTTAAACGCTCCATCCCTTTCAAAAAAAATTCTTTTTGCTAATAAAATTGTAGAGCTCGTCGAAAGAACCAAAGACTTGTTGATCCAAACCAAGGCTTTTATTAGCAAAAGACCGGAGCTCTTCACAGGTGGCCGACCAGTCCGGAATGATCCGACCTGGCTAGGGACACAACCCTTTAAGGCCCAAACAATAGGTGTGGCTTAGCTCTCAGCCAATCGCTGTAAGCACAGTCTAGATACAGTAACTATATACACTATGTACATTGGTGATAGATCTGTACTATCACAGTCAGTATTAAAACATTTACACTTGATGACAAGTTCAAGTTTATACAAGTTCATTTGCCATCCGATTGTACCAGCACAACCCAACAAAACAGCGTTCTCTCATCCTTGATTCTAATTACGATTTATTAACTAAACCGTATGAATCAAGATTCCTTTTATTGTCATGTAATAATACAAAAAAAGTAACATACATGAAATTCATTATCTTTTGCCTGCTGCAAGCAAACAAAGGGTTGCCATTAGCATTGCCCAGTGCCCCTAACAATAGGAGAAAGAGAAGCAAAAGAGAGTCCCTAACAATAGGAGAAAGAGAAGCAAAAGAGATACTGAGTGTTCATGGATTTGCCTACAGCACCCCCACAGCCTCTGCAGCCACACAGACTCCTGTTTAAAGCATCAGCACCTCAGGCTCCAGATCTCAACCTCTGACAAGATCAGGAAGTCTTCAGCACCCAAGGCCCTTCGGGAACCCTTCTTGCCCTCAGCACCCTCTCGAATCCTGATTCCGATACCTGGTCTCACGAGCCAGACTCCAACAGCCCGCAGACTGGTGTGAGTCCTTCGACTGCAAGTCCACCGAGCCCCTGGCTGCTCTGCTGCCATGGTCACCTTCCTTTAGGGTCTTCTCCTTTGGTTCTCTTTCTCAATGGAGGGGGTGGGTCTTCCCCCCCTGATGGGGCTTCTGATGCCCTGCGCTGGTCCGCTGCTCCCCTGGGGTCTGCAACCACTCTTGATCCGCCGCCAAACACAAGCGCAACCATCTTGGGCACAGACCTCGCAGTTGCAGGATGTTTTAAAAAAAAACTGTTGGCTCCTCTAACGGGGTATGTGAAGCCTGTAATATCACAGCCAAGCGGTAGGATCCTGCAGAGCAGCGCTGTGTTTCCCCTCCTCCAGGTCCGCACCAGTGATGTGCTGCCATTACAGCAGCTCTGGCATTGTTTTTTTTCAAATTGTGCTTTACTTCCTATGGATGTTGCATGACCTGCTCAGTTTTTCCAGCACTTTTATGCTTAGCCAATCTGAAGCGCTGCCCTTACTATCTTGCGATTCTGCTCCTCCACCGCTGATCCCCACGTTGATGTTCCTTCAGTTCAGCCTGTAATTTTTTATATTTTTCCAACAAAATGAATATGCTCACAATGAGCAGTTCCTGATCCCAATGTAATCACTCACCAAATGGCTCCCAGCTGCACCATGTGTCATTTGAAAAGGGCTTTCCAAGAAGTTTGGCTTGAATCAAATGCTCCTTGTAGCTGTACAGTTCGATATCATTGGCCTGTGAGCAATTCATGTGCAAAGCACTCTGCAAGAAACACGTTCTGGTATAAAGCATGCACAAATACACCACGGACACAAACATACACCTTCCCTTAGCACTACTCCCTGGATACCATTCCTGGATAAACCTTCAACCAAGTCCTTACATTAATCGGAGACACTTGAGAGGTTGCAGATGCTGAAATCTGGAGGAAAAAATTATTTGCTGGACAAACTATATTTATAGCAATTTTGTAGCAAGGGGTGGCACGTGGTGCTCAGTGCAATGCTGTTACAGTGCCATCGATCGGGACTGGGGTTCAAATCCTGCGCCATCTGTAAGGAGTTAGTACGTTCTCCCCATGTCTGCGTGGGTTTTCCCCGACAGCTCCAGTTTCCTCCCCCCGTTCAAAATGTACCGCGGGGTTATTGAGCATGTGGGTGTAATTGGCCAGCATGGGCTCAAGGGCCGAAAAGGCCTGTTACCATGCTGCATGTCTAAATTAAATTAAACTTAAATTAAAACCTGTAATACATAATGCTGCTGCCGCAAAACAACAAATCTTGTGACAATTAACCCAATTCTGAACTCTGGTGCATCCAAGGCTGAGAAGGGGCCGAAGAAAAGTTTACAAAATTATGAGGGCCGTCGATAGGATGCACAGTCAGAATCTTTTCACCAAATCACACACTTAAAAAAATATACATTTAAGGGTGGGGGTGGGCAGTTTAAAGGAAACGAATGGGGCAAATATTTTACCCAGCTGCTTGATTTCCAGATGGACACATGGATGTAAACAGGATGGAGGATGTGATTGTATGGATTCTATCACCAATGTGTATATGTATATATTGTGGTATAGGATGGCGGTGATTGGCTGAGAGCGTAGCCATGCCTACTGGCAGGTCTTAAAGGGTTGCTCCTAGCCAGACCCAGATCATTCTGGACTGGTCGACCTCCATGTGATACGCTCCAGTCTTCTAGTTAATAAAAGCCTTGATTCTTTCAACGTGCACTACAGAGGGAAAGCTAACAAATGTGTGCATCAGTGTGTTAGTTTGATTTGGGCTTTATGTTCAGCACAGGCACATGGGCTAAAGGGCCTGTCCTGTGCTATGGTCTATAAACTAAGTGGGTTGAGCAACATTGGTTGACATTTTTCTTACCCCACATTGACAAGCATTCCTTTCCTCCCGTGGATGCTGCTCAACCTCCTGAGTTCCTCCAGCTGATCAAATTTTTTTTTTTTTAATTTAAATTTAGACATACAGCACAGTAACAGGCCCTCCTGACCCACAAGCCTGTGCTGTCCAAATACTCCAATTAACCTACACCCTATGTTTTGAAGGGTGGGAGTAAACCATTGTCAGTTTCCTCCCATCCTTCAGTTAATGCAAGGAGATTATCCTTCCCCCTCCTATTTATTGATGTTCAACCCACAGAGCAGAGAAGAACAAGGGGATGCTCAAAAAGCGTTGCCAATTATTGTCAATGCCAGGAAGGCCAGTCACGGCAAAGTAATTTGAGTGAAAAAGGACAAAGATAAATTCTGTCAATCTGGCAGCTGCTTTTGAATCTGCTACATTAATAATGATCATGAGTTTATTGTCATACACATATAAATATGCCTGAAATCCTTACAGCACAGTGAGCACAATGCTTTTACAGCATTCAAATACCACACTGTCTGTAAGGAGTTAGTATGTTCTCCCGGGGGCTCTGATTTCCTCCCACCATTCAAAATGTAGAGAAGGCCACAGAGGGTGCACGAGATGCAGTAAATGAGCTCTTTGGAGGTACAGGTTAAGTGTTGCCTCACCTGAAAGGTCTGTTTGGGACCTCAGACTGTGGCGAGGGTGGAGATGTGGGTGCAGGTATTACACCTCCTTCAATCACAGTGAAAGCTGCCAGGGGGTGGGGGGAATAGGTTGGGGAGGGAAGAGTGCACAAGGAAGTCAAGGACGGAGTGGTCCCTACAGAAGGCTGAGAGGGGAGAAGGAAAATTGTTTCTGGTGGTGGGGACCTATAGTAAGTGCCGGAAATTCCGACAGATAATGTGTTGAAGGCAGATGCTGGTGGGGTGGTAGGTGAGGACGGGGGGATTATGTGTTTATTGTTTATTCGGGCAGGGGGGATGGGGCAGATGAGCAGGGAATGGAGGAGATGCAGGTGAGGGCCAAGTTAATAGTGGCATCTACTCCCAAGATGAGGTCTTCCAGTACAGAGCCTCTGAAATGTCTGCCTTCTTCCACAAGCATGGCTTCCCCTCCACCACTATTAACTCAGCCTTCACCTGCATCTCTTCCATTCCCTGCTCATCTACTCTAGGCCCCAACCCCTAGAAACAATAAGCACAGAATCCCCCTCGTCCTCACCTACCACCCCACCAGCCTCTGCATCCAACACATTATCTGCCAGAATTTCCAGTACTTACTACAAGGACCCCACCACCAGACACATTTTTCCTTTTCCTCCCCTCAGCCTTCTGTAGGGACCCCTTCCTCCAAGACTCCCTTGTGCACTCTTCCCTCCCCAACCATCGCCCCCCCACCCACCAGCACCTTCCACTGTGGTCGTAGGAGGTGTAATACCTGCACCTACAACTCGCTCACCATGGTCCGAGGACCCAAACAGACCTTTCAGGTGATGCAACTTACTCACTCCATCCAGTGCAACCTCTGTGGCTTTCTCTACTTCAGAGAGACCGGTCAGAGATTAGGAGATTGCTTCCCCCAGCACCTCTTCTCTGTCCACAACAAAAGCAACCTCCCCGTAGCCAACCATTTCAATTTTGAGTCACACTCTCAAGCTCACATGTCTGTCCAGGGCCTTTCACACGACCCCACCCTGATCACCTGCAGATTAGAGGAACAACACCTCATTTTTTTGTCTGGGCACTCTCCAACCCCAGGATGTGATCATTGAGTTCACTGCATTCCACTAATCAGCTTGCCTTTTTTCCCCCTCCCTTTAACTAGTTATTCCAGTTCCTACTTCCTTTCTCTCTCTCTCCACTTTGCCTACTCCTTCCCACTCCTTCCTGCATTTCTCCCCCCCCCACCTATCATCTCCCACCCTCACTGCCCCCCTCCCCACTTTTGTTCCTCCACACCTTGATGAAGGGCTCAAGCCCAAAATATTGGTGATGTATCTTTACCTTTGCTACATAAAGGCACTGTTTGACCTGCTGAGTTTTCCCAACATTTGTGGGTTTTTTTTCACTTAACCACCAGTGTCAACAGAATCCTGTGTTTTACCTCTAAATTTAATAACTTGTTTGAAAGAGACCAGAAACCATTTGTCAGACCAGAATATCACCAAATTCAACCCTGAAACATTGGTTACATACCTTTATCTTTGCTACATAAAGTACACTGTTTGACCTGCTGAGTTTCTCCGGCATTGTGTTTTTACTCATCACCAAGCGTTTCACCACCATGGTTTGTCAAATATCATGCTGTGAGAGATGAGTAAAACTAATATAAAAATATGAGAGATGAAGAAAGCTAGTATGGATATATGTGTAATGAATAAAGCCATTATGAATAGGATAAGGATAGATAATAGAATGTAGGAAGTAAAGTTAGTCTGAATAAGATAAGGGTCTTCTAGTCTTAGACAGAATTAGCAAGTTCTGCATATAAGAGTTAGTAACATAAGGTGTGAATAAGGCAGAAAGGATTGCCTAATGCCAAACTCATCCAGGAGGCAGAAGAATGTAAGGAGGAGGGTACTTCTATACCGAAATAAACTGAATAAAAGTTGGGTGAGCCCCAGTGTGTGTGTGTATTCCCAGGGTAAGGGGAAGCACCCAACTTTGCATTGTTGTATAATAAATGTTCTTTGTTCTCAATTTTTGACTCGAGCAATTTCTGTGAAGGTCCTTCTGTTTCTCACAAATGGGGGTTCGTCCAGGATCCCACTCCCTCCACTGACAGAGTGTCTGACGACAAGGGTAGGTGCACCCCGACTGATTCAGGTGGACTCACGGACGGCGGGTGACTGGTCAGTGGATGAAGCAAGTGATATCCGAGAAGAGGCATTGAGAACAAACGACAGGAGGACGTTAAGGAAGCGCGCTAGGAATAGCTACTGGATCCCGGTAAGAGGAATTTTACTTACCTGTTAGTATGGGAGGTGTGAGTAGCAAGGGAAATAGTCCTAAGGAAGGATGGGAAGATCAGATAACTAAGCAAAGTCCATTAGGATTAATGCTATCTGATTGGGGTGCGGGGAGAACCCGCGGGAAAGACAAACAGACCATGGTCAGGTATTGCTGTCTGGAATGGGTTAAAAACCCGATAAAAGGGAATTCGGTATATTGGCCAAAGTTCGGATCCAATGAGAACTGGATGTGTCAGGCATTGAACATCTGGCTCTATCAAAATCAAAGAGATAATATTGAGAGCAGAGAATATGCAGCCTGCTGGCTCAGTGGATCGGTTAATCAACTGGTTTTGAATGAAAAGGAATGTAAGGACAAGAAGGATGAGGAACCTTTTGTCCCTGAAACACAAGGATGGGATGTGTTACATTCCTTTCCTCCACCTTATGCTCCTCCTATGCCGGCTCCTATCTTTCCCCTCTCTCCTATGCTCTACCCTTCTTCACCTTCCCCTCCTCCCCCACAGCTAAAGAAAGGAGAAGAAAGTAGGGGTGGTATGATGACCCATTCACAAAGTACTAGATTACCACCTCTATTGACAAGAGAGGGAGGAGACTTTGATTCAGAAAAGGAGGAAAGGTAATGATGGAAAAACGGAAAGAGAAGATAAACAAAATATAAAAGGGCTACGCTGAACTATATGACTTTAAATATTAATGGAATACATAACCAAATTAAAAGGAAGAAACTACTAAATTTAAATGAATAAATGTATTCCATTAGAAAAAATAACATATAGGTTAAGAAATAATATTGAAATATTCGAACAAGTATGAGAGCCTTACATTAAATACAATAGCGAAAACCTACCGGGGACAAACATTACCTAAGTTGATGGAAGGAGAAGGAAAGAAAAGAATGGACTCAGTAGAATTTCTGGTGTATTTTTGTTGAATGACAACATTGTCTGACTGGCTTAATGCAACCTAGATTGTATACCTAAAATGGATGAGAGGGGGGGGTGGGGGGGTGGCTTTGGAGGAGGGAGTGGGGGGAGAAAAAGTCACTGTATATGTGTGAAAAAGAAATAGTGTATATCATGGCTAATGTGATTTATGGTGTTAAAAATTAAAAAATTTTAAAAAAAAGAACAGTGTGAGACCCTCTGGGAGGGAAGGGCAGAACCCTTTGATTCATTTTCCGGAGAGCAGGAACCTAGACATTATAAAGGAGAGGACAAGCCAGAAATTAACTGGATGAGACCTTTACGGGAAGTTCCCGTGGGAGGGGGTTTCGGTTTCGTAAATGTGCCCCTGACTAGTACGGTGTGTAACTTTAAGAGAGAAATGACCTCCCTGATAGAGGATCCTCAGGGATGTGCCGAACAATTAGATCAATTTTTGGGACCAAATATATATACATGGGATGAGTTAACATCGATCTTTAGGGCTCTGTTCACTTTGGATGAACATGGAATGATTCGCCAGGCAGGGATTAGAGTCTGGGATAGGGAACACCAAGGGGGACCAGAGGCGATACCTGGGGAACTTAAATTCCCCCTGGCAAAACCAAATTGGGATAAGAATACTAATGATGGTCGCACATTAATGGAGGAATATAGGGTTAATCTGATAAAAGGAATCAAGAAATCTGTTCCAAAGGGACAGAATTTTAAGAAAGCATTTGAGGTTCCCCAAGGTCCCGAGGAGACCCCCTCTGCATTTCTGAATAGATTGCGTACGGCCATACAGCAATATGGGGGTCTGGATATAGAATCCCCAGTGGGTGAACAATTAGTATTAACAGGCTTCGTTACAAATTCAGCCCCAGACATTAGAAGGAAATTGCAGAAGACTGAGAATTGGCATGAACAGGGAATAACACAGCTTTTACAGATCGCACAAAGGGCATACGTCCAGAGGTCTGAGGATAAACAGAAAGGAAAGGCTAAGATTTTGATGCAGGCAGTCAAGGAAGTCGTGGAGGGAGAGCAAGGAAAGGGTGGGGGCTGTGTGCCAGCTCCTGGACATTGGGAGGAGTGCCAGGAGTAGGAGAGTAGAGACCAGAGCAGGGGCAAGGGTAGAGGGAAATTCCGGGGACGACGACTGTTCCCGGGACCTCGTGGTAATCCCAGTAGGAATTGGGAAACAGGAGCATTAGTTTACTACCATTGTAAAAAGGAGGGACATTTTAAGAGAGAATGCCCAATGCGAGCCAGGGAGATGCGATCTTACGCACTGATGGAAGCAGATTATGAATAGGGGGGGTCATGGTTCTCAGTCAATACACACCGTGGGGCTGCACGGAGAACCATTGGTAAATTTAAGCATAGGACCCCACAGTGACAAGATGACCTTTTTAGTAGATTCTGGGGCAGCCCGGTCTAGTATTTTACAACCACCCGAGGGTGTTAAGATAGAGGGGACAGTAATGATTTCGGGAGTAGGAGGAAGAGATTTTACGGTCCCTGTATTAAGGGATGTAAGAATACAAATGGGAGAGAAGATAGTAACGGAGGACATTCTACTAGTTCCCAAAGCTGGAGTTTGTTTGTTAGGACGAGATTTACAGGACCAATTGGCTATCGGCACCAGACCACAGGAATCAGGTATCGGGGTTCAATTGTATGTATTAACCGAGGAGGATCGGGAACTAATAAATCCTGGAGTATGGGCAAAAAAAGAGGCAATAGAGGAGTGTTAGATATTCCTCCCTTGCAAGTTACTTTAAAAGATCCTGAGCAAGTAATTAGACGAAAGCAGTATTCAATTCCGATGGCTGGCCGAAAGGGGCTGCAGCCAGTAATTGACCAGTTGGTGAAAGATGGTATACTCGAACCTTGTTTGTCACCTTTTAATACCCTAATTTTGCCTGTCCAGAAACCAGACAGTGTGGGCACCGGAGTACTAACACAAGAGAGGGCAGTCTGTAGACAGCCAGTTGCTTTTCTGTCAAAGCTTTTAGACCCTGGGGAGGAGTCACGTGATGGAGTAGTGGCCGGACGGTGAACTCCAGCCCTCTCCAGAAAAGTCGGGAAAAACAAGAGAAAATACAAAGGCACAGAAATACAAGTTAAAGAAAAGTGAGTATAAAGGTGGAAAGAAGATGGAGACAAAAGGAGAAAAATCAAAATCAACGGAAAGAAGAGAGGAAGAGAAGACAACGGAGGAAAAAGGTGAAGGCCTTACCTGTCCGAAGAGGCCCGCTGTGGAGAGAGGAGCCCACTACCTCAGGTCGGTGGAAAAAGAACTACATCAATGGCTCACAGAGCCGAGTAAAAGTGCGCAACCGCGCATGAAAAAAAACACACCGACGGGAGGGGGGACCAGCTGGGGAGTCGATCTCCACAGCCGGCAACGACAGCTGCAGAACACCTGCAGCAAGAAGAGACCACAGAAGACAATGGAAACAAGAAAGAAGAGGAGGAAAGGGCATCAAAGAAACAACAGATGGTCAACCCAGAGGAAGAAGAAGAGGAAGAATACAGTGAAATAGATAAAGGGAAAGGCAAGGTAAAGGATATACTTGCTCTTGTTAGAGGATACATGGAGTCATTTAAAGAATGGCAAACACAGGAATTCAATGATTTAAGAAGAAGAATAAACAACACAGAAAAGAAAATAAATAAAATGGATATGACCTTAACAGAAATGGGGAAAAAAATGGACAAGATGGAAGAACGGGCAATAGCAGCAGAAATGGAGGTAGAAGACTTAAAAAAGAAATTGGAGGAATCTAATAAAAAAACCAAAGAGACACAAGAATTACTAGCCCAAAAAATAGATATAATGGAAAATTATAACAGAAGAAATAACATAAAGATAGTGGGCCTTAAGGAAGATGAAGAAGGCAAGAATATGAGGGAGTTTATAAAAGAATGGATCCCTAAGGCCCTAGGATGTCCAGAACTACAGCAAGAAATGGAAATAGAAAGGGCACATAGAGCATTGGCCCCTAAACCACAACCACAACAAAAACCAAGATCTATTGTAGTAAAATTCCTAAGATATACTACAAGAGAAAAGGTACTGGAGAAGACAATGGAAAAAGTAAGAGAGGGCCACAAACCACTGGAGTATAAAGGGCAAAAAATCTTCATTTATCCAGATATAAGCTTTGAACTCCTAAAGAAGAGAAAAGAGTTCAATACAGCAAAAGCGATTTTATGGAAGAAAGGATATAAATTTACACTGAAGCATCCTGCGGTATTGAAAATATTTATTCCAGGACAACAAAACAGACTGTTCTCGGATCCAGAAGAAGCACGAAAATTTGCAGAACAATTACAAAAATAGACTGAGGGATGAAGACGGGTAATGAGAGTAAAAATGATCACGATTGATATGTACGTGGGTAAAGACAAAAATAGACTGAGGGATGAAGACGGGTAATGAGGGTAAAAATGACCACGATTGATATGTATGCGGGTAAAGAGGTATAAGAGTGAATAGAGACAATGGGCATACGTGAAAGTATCTGTAATTAGAGGAAAACATAGATAGTATAGACAAGAATTAATAAGGGAAGGTAATGGAATAGAGAGAATAAGGAGGGAATTAAAAGAGTGACCTTTGTGACATATGTAAGGTAAAACATCATGAGATGGGAATGTGTAGGGAGTTACCCTGTACAGGGCAGTAACAAGAAGGGGAGGTGTCCTTGTACTCCTGTTAGGTAAAACATCATGAGATGGGAATGTACAGGGCTGTAACAAGATGTGAATGCATCCTTGTACTTACAAGATAAGAGAGACATTGATGGATTGAGAGGCAGGAAGCTAGCAGGGAAAGGATAGCAACAGTTTTAGTCATTGGACAAGTAATGATATGATGATGTTCTAAGCATGTATCCAAGGGTATAAAAAATCACCATTTTGCTGATAACGGCAGAATGCATTCTCCGACTAACATGTTTAGTCGCAAGTGTTACAATCCGGTAATAAAGAACAAAGAACCCTGATTTCGACTCAGCCTGGTGTTTGTCTCACTCATTCATGAACAAAGCAGACCTAACAATTTGGTGACCCCGACGTGATGGGTGAGTGAACACTGGACGACGGTTTCTGTTTTTTCTGACAATCATCTCAGCCGGCTGATAAAAAGGTCCAGAGAAGCCTGTTTTAACAAAATTCTCTTTTTTTTTTAAATCTTTATGATTGTCAGTAAGAACTGGAGATCGGACAAATTAGACGACCACAATTGAAGGTCGCATGCCAGGATTGTAACACGTAAGTGATTACAGACAAGATAAAAGTCCTTAAGGTGTTTGAATGACATTTATTAAGTGCTTCGCAAGAAACTACTAGAGTTTAAAAGTCTTTATTGTATCGTTGCAAAGTCCAATAGAGTGAGAAGGTGGTCTATAAACAATTGAGGACCTGAGTTTTCTGCTCTAAACTGGTTATTAAGAGGAGAAATCTCCCACGTGAAGGTTGGGCTTTGAAAGAAAACAAAGGTTCAGGCTTATTGGCCTCAATTGTATCTGAGAGACTGACTTATAAATGTCCGGTAGGTATGATAATGTCTGTACACTTGAGAAGTTAAGAATTTATTTCCCCAATTCGCCATGGTGGAATACCACAGCAGACACTAGAGACCTTGAGACAACAAAAAAAGTACTCAGGGACGCCTGCCTGGTGAACAAGAACGACGACAGAAGGCTGCGACAGCTGTGTCCGGATCAGGTAGGAGATATTAATGAAAAAGTTGACAAACTCCTAAGAGACACCCAGTTTATTCGAAATACTTTTGATAAGTTAAATGAGGGTATTCCCAACATCACCAAGGAGATAAAGTTACGTAAATTCATAGATTGGTACAGGGAAACAGGACAAAAGTATAGCCCAAATATTTGGTTTTCTAGTTGTAATTTAACTTTCAGACCCCTTTGGGAAAACAGAGAGTGGAAAACGAGCAATCAGAGTATACAGGACAGTCTGAAGTCAATTGGAGGACAAGACTTAGACTGTTCCTTTAAAAGATATTAGTCATCCAGCTTGCAAGGAGACATTTTTAAAAGCAATTTTCGTTGACATAGATCCCCTAAACGGACAAAAACCTAAATTAAAACAGGCATTAGAAAGCGGTCCCGCAGCTATGGCTGTACAGTTGCCTGCTAAGACTTTTGACCAAGTTATTAAGGAAATTAATCAGGAATTAGAGGAGCGAAATACCAGTAATGCGGCATTGGAAAAACAAAAAATGCTCCGAAAATGTGTAGACCGCTGGAGGAAGAGGGGTTGGTTATCCGGGGGCACTGAGATGTTCCTGACAGGTGAGGAAAAAAAAATTTTAAAACGTAGAGGCTTAGATAAGCTGGAAGAAACAAAACACAGAAGGGAAAGGAAAAGTGCCTGTTTCCAGTTTCCAGCCACGAAGTGTCCGGGTTTGCTCTCTCCCTCCCTCCTTTCACCCTCCCCCCTCTCTCTTCTCTCCCCCTCTCTCTCTTCTCCCCCCCCTCCTCTCTCACCCACTCCCCCTCCCAATCCCAATCTGTGGCGGTGCTGCCCTGAAATCCCCAGGTTGGGCAGGGCAGAGAAATACAATTTGGTTTTAATTTTGTGCCCACAATTCCAGCTCCGCATCAAATGGGATCCTGTTTTATCCTCTCTCCCTCCCTTTTTTCCCGCACCCCCACCATTGCGGGATCAGGGCAGACATTGTGGGCTGACGTGTAGCTCACTCGAGGTGGGAGGGAAGGAAGGAGTGATAGTTCCCAGTGGTGGGAGACCCAATCTGATCCAGACCAGTGATCACAGGATGAGAACCTTTTAAAACCTTTGAAACGAAAGTGTTAATCTGAAGACTTTTCTCCCAGTGGGGCCAGTGCAAGGCATTTTCTCTCTCTATCTCTTGTGCTCTGTGTATCTGCCTCTCTATCTCTTTCTCTCGCTATGCTCTCTCTCTCTCTCTCTCTCTCTCTCTCTCTCTCTCTCTCTCATAGTCTCTGGATGTATGTGATGTCATGTATGTACTCTGACAATAAATCATTTATAAGTGAGTCTTATACTATTATACAAACGGGATATAGAAAGGAAAATCTTTAATCGCGAGTCAGCAAAAAAGAGGGTGAGAGACAAGGAGATTCAGTACCGCGATGTCCTAGCTCTATTTGAAGAATTTGGTCTCCCTGGTAACCCACCTGTTACTGCCCCTGTAGAAATAGCTTGTAGACCCCCGCCCTCTGCATATGTGGAGTCACAAGGTGCCCCTGGCACCCCAGATGGGATACTGGAGTCACGTCCCTTATATCCAGATATTGAGACACTGGGGTGTGACAAGAACCTCGGGAATAGGGACACATCAGACGAGGTACAGGCCCCTTTAATAAAAATAGAAGGGGGAGTAATAGATGTAGAGACCCCTCTGGAGTCCGAGAAAATAGAAAAGGAGTTAGAGATACAGAAATGGAACATGAAAAAGGTTCAGGATAACATTAAAAACTTAAACAGAGATATTAATGTGCTGGGGCAGATCAGTGAGGATCAAAAAGAATTAATGGTAGGTGTATTGAAGGAAGTGGAAAAGATAACTACAACACTGTCAGGAGAAATTAAAGCTGAAGGAATGGTAATAGGAGTAAAGGACGAAAAGTGTAGTACAGATGAGGAAACGAGATACAATCCACCATGGGAGGAAAGTAGAAGGAAAAGACTCGGGAGGGAGAAAAATAGACATGCCTACCTGGACATAGTTAGGACAAAAGAGAAAGATGTGAAACAACTAAACTATGGCCGAAAAGATTATCTTAGAGATGAACCTGACCAATATGCCTTTGACCCTGAGACATTGGAAGCTGATAGGGACAGTGACAGTGACGAAGAAGAGTCAGAACAAGGTGGGATAAATAAATGCATGCCAAGAGTAAAGAAGGAGCAGAAATCCCCAAAATTGAGATATCAATGCCCATTACTGATCACGGGACGGGGAACTCAAAAATATGTACCCTGGTCACGAATGGACTTAGAGAGTTTAATGAAAAAACTACCTCCATTGAGTAATGGGGCTAGTCCATGGATTTCTTGTTTTGAGCGAGAAACCTGCCAAGAACAATTAGCACTCACAGATGTCAGAACTATCATGATAAAATTAAAGGCAAAAGGGGCCCTGAAGCAAATAGAGAGAATTGTAAGAAGCAGTAAATTGGGGGATGAAATAGAATTTAACCCACTTCGGAATAAATTTTGGGAAGCACTTAGAGAAACATTTCCTACACCCTATAGTTTGGATGCCTTGGTAACCCTTCAACTAAAGGAAGGAGAGACTGCACACGAGTATTTCACTCGAGCATGGGACTTATGGGAAACAGGGACTGGAGAAAGACCCGACCACAGCCCCTTAGGAAGGGCTCACTTTCGTAATGGGATAATAAACGGACTACCTGCTACGGTTCAAGCAAAATTAAGGGACATTGTGGGAGTAGAGACAATGTCAGAGGATTTGTGGAAAAGACACCTGACACATGCAATCAAACGACATCGTCAATCAGAGCATGCTAAGTCAGAAAGTGCGTCCCAGAAGGAGGTGGACAATACAACCGATAAATTGGTGAGAGCCATAGAACATATAGGGGTTAAATTAGCGGCCCAACAGATAGTCCCACAGGTCATGGGGCCAGTGATAAATCCGGGACCCCAAGTAAGAAATGGTTGGGAAAGACAGCTAGGTACAATGTATAGAGGGGAACATGCAGTATGCTGGTACTGCCAAAATCCTGGACACTACCAGCGGAACTGTCCGGAGGCTGGGAGAGCAAGGGGAAAAAGATTACCCTCTATGAGAGGCTATCGGGGAAGAGGAGGAAACTTAAGAGGACAAGCAAGGGGTAGGGGTGGACACATTGATGGGTCCCAGAGAATCGGGGGGTGGCAGAGTGATCAACAAGTCCAGGCACCTCAGTGTAATGACTATATTGAGGAAGGTGCTGAATTTGATTATTGAAGGTGCCCAGGAGAATCAAAAATCACGCCTCCCTGGGAGCCACCAAAAATTTGGGGGACGGTAAATGGAGAAAAAATTGAATTTATGGTTGACACAGGGGCAGCAGTTACGACAGTGATTAAAAAAAACCCCAGGGAGCACATTTTCGGGCAAAACATTATCTACAATAGGATTCTCCGGGATAAGGGAAACACAGCCCTATACAGATAACATCGACATGACATTTGGACGACAAAGGGTTAAAACGCCTGTCCTGGTTGTGCCAAGTTGCCCCATTAATTTATTAGCAAGGGACATTCTTACCAAACTAGGAATAACCATACAATGTTCTGAGAAGGGCCTTCGGTTAACATACCCAGGGGATACAATAAGAAGGGGAGGACAGTTTATAGTAATGACCCCATCTAACGCTTCAGAAGACTCTGTGGAGGTTAGTATTTTCTGGAGTCGGCTACTGTATGATGAACCAGGCCCAGGGCTGATTAAACAGTTTTTTGAGTGGAGGGCCAGTATTCCTCGGTATGGGGATTACCATTATCCACTAGATCCTATGCATGTTACATTAAACTACACCATCCACCCGGACCAGGAATATGAGGAGAGGTGGGACTCTCTAAAAGAAGGGAAGACAGAAACGATACATTGTCCATTTATCTTTGTAGGTAAGGAGGGAATAGCTGCTATGGTTGTCATGACAGAAGAACAAATGGAATGGTTCTGCTTAGGAGTAGAAAGTGTGCCTCATGTGACCTTGGGTATTGCCAAAGATCATCACGCTCGACAGCTGGGTCCGATGGTAAAGGAAGCGATAGGGTGTGAATACAGGCAGACAGAAATCCCGGGATATTCCACCCCGGAGGGAGGAAAATTTGTCAGACTGAATATTGAAGCATGGGACCAGGTAGTGAATGAGAAAGTAGAAAGAGACCGAGCCATAGAAGGAGAAAATATTGATCACAGAGACTCAGACAAATATCTTTCTAATCTGAGTCCACATATATGGACAACGGGGCCCTATGATGTGGGAGTAATAAAAGGAGAGGTATTTCTAGAATTGGCCAACCCCGGGCAGAAACCAATATGGAGAAAACAATACCGCTTGTCGCCCAGTCAGGAGGAGGGTATTAAAGGAACGATAGAAGGGTTAATGGAGTCAGGGGTTTTAAGGGCGGCACCTGACAGTATGTGGAACACGCCCATCATGCCTGTTCCCAAACAGGGTAGAAAAGACTGGAGGATGGTACACGACCTCCGGGAGATTAACTTGGCTACCAAGACCATCGGGAGACCAGTCCCAGACCCATATGTAGCACTTAGGGCTCTGAGTCCGGAGCACGAATACTATACTGTCATTGATCTGGCAAACGCATTCTTCTGCTTGAAATTAGCTGAGGAATGCCAAGACTGGTTAACTTTCACTTACCAAGCACATCGGTACACATACACTAGATTACCTCAGGGTTATAAGGACAGTCCAGGACTGTTCAATCAGGCCCTTAGCGAAATCCTAATGAAATTAAAGCTCCCGGAAGATGTTACACTGATTCAGTATGTAGACGACCTACTATTAGCAGGGAAAACGCCACATGGGTGCCTGACAGGGCAGCCAAACAGGTTACTGGTTATCATGAACATATACAGGGGATGATTTTGAGGTCCCATAACAAAAAAAAATGAATCTGAAACTAAGGAGACTTGTAGCAGATTGAATGACTACACAGATGAGTTTTGTGGAGGAAGAGTGCTGTACAACTGGCTCCCCGCTAACTGGGATGGTCGGTGTGCTCTAGTAACCCTTAATGCGCCAGTGCTGATTGTCAAAAGGCAGGAGGGAGACGAGGATTCCCTAGAATTGCGCCACACAGAGAGTTGGCTGTGGAGAAAAAGGATGAGTGTTGGACTCTTGGGGCCGGGAGGAAGGAACCCTGATGGGTATGGATTGATGCCATTGGCCAAGCCCGGAATATTCCGGACGAATTTAAATTAGCCGATGAGATTGCAGCTGGGTTTGAAAGCTTTCCTGTTTTTAGTGCAATATTTCCCATCACTGTAAATAAGAATGTTAATAGGATCAACCTTATTCACTATAATGTCCAGCGCCTTGCAAATTTGACCAGGGACGTTGTTGAGGCAATACATCAACAACTGTCAGAAACTTCCCTTATGACACTTCAGAATAGGATAGCGATTGATATGGTCCTGGCAGAGAAAGGTGGAGTGTGTGCTATGTTTGGAGATCTATGCTGCACTTCTATCTCTAATAACACAGGGCCAGATGGATCACTCACTAAGGGGTTAACGAAACTTAGGGCATTGGCGAAAGAATTAAAAGCCCAGTCTGGAGTCTCCAATCCTGTTTTATCCTGATTACAGGGAGTGTTTGGGAGATGGAGCACATTGTTAGGACAACTTTTGCTGGGTTTGTTCATTTCTGTATCAATTTTTATCACTTGTGGCTGTTGTTGTATTCCATGCATTCGAACGCTGGTCACGAGGACCATAGAGAAAGCCTTTGCTGACCGTGATGAACTGCCTCCGAAATATCAAGCTGTGCAGGCTGTGGAGCAAGACTATCTCACATTACAGGAGACGGAGAAAGTTGCTGAGATCGATCTGGAGTCTGATGGGGAATGTGATGGAAAGGAGGGATTGTGAATTAGATTGTTACACATATAATTTTAACCTTGCTTGTAACCTAAATATTATAACCTTGATTGTAGAACAAATATTATAACATTGATTGTAACACAAACATTATTAATCAGATTGTAGACCATATGTTAACTTGGGTATTTACTAATGTACGGGGGGTTAGCTAGTTTTTTGCTTGGGGGCAAATGGGATGAAACTTGTAAACGGGCAATGGGATCGGGGTGACGGATGGGGGGTGTACGCAAAGGAGGGTTGGGGGAGCCCTCGCCCACCAGCCGAACTGCCCTGTGAACAGAACCCGTATAGAGCTTGGCAATAATAGGCGAACTAATGTAACGCGGTGGTAGCATAGTCAGGGCGAGATTGTCCTCTAAAGAGGACAAAGGAGGGATTGTAAGGTAAAACATCATGAGATGGGAATGTGTAGGGAGTTACCCTGTACAGGGCAGTAACAAGAAGGGGAGGTGTCCTTGTACTCCTGTTAGGTAAAACATCATGAGATGGGAATGTACAGGGCTGTAACAAGATGTGAATGCATCCTTGTACTTACAAGATAAGAGAGACATTGATGGATTGAGAGGCAGGAAGCTAGCAGGGAAAGGATAGCAACAGTTTTAGTCATTGGACAAGTAATGATATGATGATGTTCTAAGCATGTATCCAAGGGTATAAAAAATCACCATTTTGCTGATAACGGCAGAATGCATTCTCCGACTAACATGTTTAGTCGCAAGTGTTACAATCCGGTAATAAAGAACAAAGAACCCTGATTTCGACTCAGCCTGGTGTTTGTCTCACTCATTCATGAACAAAGCAGACCTAACACATATGAAAAGTGAAATCTTTTCTGGGGGGGGCTGGGTGGGGGAAAAGAGCGGTCACTGCAAAATCAGTTGACGCTTGCGAGTGGATTCGCAAATCCAAATGGAGAGGGGAGATGTGGTTGTCCGACAAGGGATAAAGGACAACTCAGGAGGGGAAGGGGAGATTGGGGATAAAGAAGATAGAAATAGGAGAATAAGGAAAATGTTGGATGTTGTAGGAATGTTGTCTGGTAAAGAGTTGAAAATAAGAAAACAGAAATGGAAAAGGAGGAAAGGTAATGATGGAAAAACGGAAAGAAGACAAACCAAATATAAAATGGCTACGCTGAACTATATGACTTTAAATATTAATGGAATACATAACCAAATTAAAAGGAAGAAACTACTAAATTTACTGAAAAAGGAAAAAATAGATATAGCATTTGTCCAAGAAACACACTTAACTGAATTGGAACACAAGAAATTAAAGAGAGATTGGGTAGGACATGCAACAGCAGCATCGTATAATTCAAAAGCAAGAGGAGTGGCTATATTAATTAGCAAAAATGTGCCATTTAAAATAGAAGAGGAAATAATAGATCCAGCAGGGAGATATGTTATGATAAAATGTCAGATATATTCGGAGCTTTGGAATCTACTTAATATATATTCACCTAACGAAGAAGATCAAAAGTTTATGCAAGATATCTTTTTGAAGGTAGCTAATACGCAAGGGAACATACTAATAGGAGGGGATTTCAATCTGAATTTGGATCCAAATATGGATAAAACGGGGAAAAAAATTAACAGGAAGAACAAAGTAACCAAATTTATAATTAAATCAATGCAAGAAATGAAACTTGTGGACATATGGAGGAAACAAAACCCAAAAGAAAAGGAATACTCATACTACTCGACTAGACATAAAACATACTCAAGAATAGACCTATTTTTGTTATCAGCTAGTATGCAGGATAGAGTAAGAAAAACAGAATATAAAGCGAGAATGCTATCGGACCATTCACCCTTAATACTGACAGTAAAGCTAGAGGACATCCCTCCAAGAATGTATAGATGGAGATTAAACCCCATGCTACTTAAAAGACAGGATTTTAGAGAATTTATTGAAAAACAATTAAAAATGTACTTTGAAGTAAATACAGAATCAGTGGAAGATAAGTTTATACTATGGGACGCAATGAAAGCATTAATTAGAGGACAAATAATAAGTTATGCAACCAAGATGAAGAAGGACTATAATCAGGAAACAGAGCAGTTGGAAAGGGAAATAATAAACATAGAAAAAAAATTAGCAATAAAGGAAGATACAACCAAAAGAAGAGAATTGGCGGATAAAAAAATAAAATATGAAACATTACAAACATACAAGGTGGAGAAGAATATAATGAAGACAAAACAGAAATATTATGAACTAGGTGAAAAAACACACAAAATCTTAGCATGGCAGCTTAAGACAGAGCAAACTAAGAAAATGGTATTGGCAACAAGGAAAAAAGACAAACAAATTACATATAATCCAAAAGAAATTAAGGAAAACTTCAGAGAATTCTATGAACAATTATACCGAACTGAAAACGAAGGGAAAGAAGGGAAAATAGATGAATTTTTGACTAAAATTGAACTACCAAAACTACAAATAGAGGAACAAAATAAATTAACAGAACCATTTGGAACAGTAGAAATACAAGAGATAATAAGACACCAGGAGAGGATGGACTCCCAATAGAATTCTACAAAACATTTAAAGATCTAATAATACCGCCCCTCCTGGATGTAATCAACCAGATTGATGAGACACAAAACTTACCAGATTCATGTAAAACAGCAATAATTACAGTGATACTAAAACAAGGGAAAGATCCACTCTCACCAGCGTCATATAGACCAATATCTCTGCTAAACACAGATTATAAGATAATAGCTAAACTATTAGCAAACAGATTAGCAGAACAGGTACCGAAAATGGTAAATTTAGACCAAACTGGATTTATCAAAAAAAGACGCACAACAGACAATATTTGTAAATTTATTAACTTAATTCATGCAGTAGAAGGAAATAAAGCACCGGCAGTAGCAGTTGCTTTAGACGCAGAGAAGGCCTTCGACAGAGTAGAATGGAATTACTTGTTCAAAGTATTGCAAAAATTCAGTTTACCGGAGAAGTATATTAATTGGATTAAAGCATTATATAAGGGACCGTTAGCGAAAGTAACAGTAAATGGACATGTATCAAAGCAATTTAACTTAAGCAGGTCAACGCGGCAGGGATGCCCACTATCACCATTATTATTTGCGCTAGCTATAGAACCACTAGCAGAATCGATAAGAATAGATAATAATATAAAAGGAATAAAAATAAAAGACAGGGAATATAAAATCAGTCTATTTGCGGATGATGTGATAGTGTACTTAACAGAACCAGAACTATCAATAAAAGAACTATATAAGAAATTGAAGGAATATGGAGAAGTGTCGGGATACAAGATAAACGTAAATAAAAGTGAAGCAATGCCTATGAATAACGCGGATTTCTCAAAATTTAAGGAGGAATCCCCATTCAGATGGCAAATGCAGGCAATAAGATACCTAGGTGTGCAAATAAACAAAAATCTAGGCCAATTATATAAACTCAATTACAATCCACTAATGAAAAAATTACAGGACGATTTAGAGCATTGGAAAGAGCTACCACTAACACTGATAGGAAGGATAAACTGTATTAAAATGAACATTTTTCCAAGGATACTATACTTATTACAGGCATTGCCAATACAACTGACAGAAAAATTCTTCAAAGAGTTAAAGAAAATAATAAGGAGATTTTTATGGAGAGGGGGGAAACCGAGGATAGCACTAGATAAATTAACAGAATGGTATAAACAAGGAGGCTTACAATTGCCAAACTTCAAAAATTATTATAGAGCCGCACAATTAAGGTACCTATCAGATTTTTATCAAACAAGGGAAAAACCAGACTGGACGAGATTAGAATTAGATAAAATAGGGGAAAAGATACCTGAACACATATTATATAAATGGGATGAAAAATTGGTACAACATAGAACTTCTCCAGTATTACACCATCTCCTCAATATATGGAAGAAGATTCATGTAGAAAGAAATAAAACAAATTATCAAATACCAAAACTAATATTAAACTGATAAGAACAGATACTACACTTGATCTTAGCCAAAAGGCCGAGAAGCGATGCCAAAACTAATATTGACGCAAAATAAGCTACTCCCTTTTACAATAGACAACCTTGCCTTTAGAAAATGGGAAAAAAAAGGGATTAAAAGAATAGAAAATTGTTTTTCAGGAAGTAGATTCTTATCCTTTGAACAAATGAGAGATAAGTACAATATAACTGGAGATACAGCGCTGGCATATTACCAACTGAGATCCTACTTGAAAGATAAATTAGGAAGCAATTTGAGTTTACCAGAGGGAAGTAACCTTGAATATGTGATTACAGATACAATGTTAATCAAAAGATTTATAACAAATATGTATATTAAACTGCAAGAAAAGGAGAATGAGGAAACAAATGGTAAAACTAAACAAAAATGGGAACAAGATTTAAATATAAAGATAAAAAAGGAAACATGGGAGAAATTATGTTCTGGAACGATGAGAAATACAATAAATACGAGGCTGCGTATGATACAATATAATTGGTTACACAGACTATACATTACACCGCAAAAGTTAAATAAATGGGACCCAACAGTATCTGATAGATGTTTTCGATGTAAAAAAGAAAGGGGAACAACAATTCATGCAATCTGGACATGTGAGAGAGTAGAAAAATTTTGGGATGATCTCAATCAGATATTAAATAAAATAACAGAAAACAATATACCAAAGAATCCAGAGATCTTTCTCCTAAGTAACATAAAAAACAAAGAATTTGGAATTGACTTGGAAGATGCACAAAAAAGATTTGTTAAGATAGCCCTAGCCGTAGCAAAAAAATGTATTATGTCAACCTGGAAATTGGAAGATAATTTGAAAATACAACAATGGTATATAGAAATGAATAAATGTATTCCATTAGAAAAAATAACATATAGTTTAAGAAATAATATTGAAATATTCGAACAAGTATGGGAGCCTTACATTAAATACAATAGCGAAAACCTACCGGGAACAAACATTACCTAAGTTGATGGAAGGAGAAGAAAAGAAAAGAATGGACTCAGTAGAATTTCTGGTGTATTTTTGTTGAATGACAACATTGTCTGACTGAATTAATGCAACCTAGATTGTATACCTAAAATGGATGAGAGGGGGGGGGTGGGGGGGTGGCTTGGGAGGAGGGAGGGGGGGGGGGGGAGAAAAAGTCACTGTAAATGTGTGAAAAAGAAAAAGTGTATATCATGGCTATTGTGATTTATGGTGTGAAAAATAAAAAATTTTAAAAAAAAGAAGCTTTTAGACCCTGTTTGTCGTAGTTGGCCAGAATGTGTGCAAGCCATCGCTGCCACTGCTATTTTAGTTGAGGAAGGACGAAAGATTACGTTTGGTGCCCCGATGATAGTTCACACCCCTCACACAGTCCACAATATTCTCTTACAATGTGCTGGAAGGTGACTTACAGACTCTAGAATTTTAAAATATGAAGCAATTCTAATGGATAGGGATGATTTGACCCTGATCACGAATAAAGAACACAATCCAGCAGTTTTCTTGGTTTCTCCAAATTCTGACAATACCATAAATGATTTAGAGCATGCATATTTAGAGGTAATTGATTTACACACCAAAATTAGAGAGGATTTAAGCGATGAGCCTTTACAGGAGGGTGAAAGGTGGTTTATTGATGGATCTTCCCGTTGCATTGATGGCACTGGTTATAGCGGGTATAGTGTAGTGGATGGGAAGGAAGGAGTAGTGATTGAAGCCGGTCGCCTTCCCGGTCATTGGTCAGCACGATCTTGTGAATTGTATGCCCTCTGTAGAGCTCTCCAGGGTCTAGAGAACAAGATGGGCACGATCTACACAGACTCAAAGTACGCTTTTGGTGTAGTGCACACCTTTGGGAAGATCTGGAAAGAGCGGGGAATGATAACTGGGAAAGGACAAAAGTTGATACCTGAAAACTTAATTGTCCAATCTCTAGATGCTCTTACATTACCTGAGGAGATAGCTGTAGTTCATGTACGGGGCCATCAAAGTGGTGACAGTCCTGAAGCACAGGGGAACAGTCAGGCAGATGCAGCTGCCAAACAGGCTGTGCTCACAGAGAAAATAGACATGCAGCTGTTACTGCCCACCCCATATGAGGTTCAAAAGACTCCCATCTTTTCACGGGAAGAGGAGGTTTACATGAAGGACCAGGGAATGCGTCAAACTGCTGATGGGTTGTGGTGGGCGGCAGAAGGATGCCAAGTGCTGAACAAAGCCTTGGCTCGGCAAATTATTGATCAGCTCCATCGGCAGACACACTGGGGAACACAGGCACTTGTGGATACTTTTGTACGGTATTTTCATTGCTCGGGAATATACACTATAGCCAAGCAAAGTACTCGGGGTTGTCCAATCTGTCAGAGAGTAAATAAGAAAGTTATGCGCCAGGTAATGCCTGGCGGTTGCAATATAGGTGTACGCCTGTTTCAACGGATACAAATTGACTTTACGGAATTACCTAAGATAGGGGTTTACAAATACCTCCTGGTGATGGTAGATCATTTCACACGATGGGTTGAGGCTTCCCCGACCCCTAATGATCGTGCCAGCACCATTACCAGGATACTACTGGAGTCTGTGATTCCACGATATGGTATGATTCAAACCATTGACTCAGATCGAGGTACACATTTTACCTCTCAGGTACTCCAGGGTGTGTGTAAAATACTGGGAATAGATTGGCAGCTACATACCCCATGGCACCCCCAGAGCTCAGGCCGTGTTGAACGAATGAATCAGACCTTGAAAAATCAGCTCACTCGACTTCATGAGGAAAGTGGTCTCTCCTGGATTAAATGCTTACCCTTAGCTTTAATCAGGACTCGCACAGCCCCTCGTAAGGATCTTGCTGTCTCAGCATATGAGATGATGTTTGGTCTTCCTTACATGGGATTCCACATTAATACCCCTACCCCTGAGGCTAACAACCAGTACATATCCAAATATTTAAAGGGACTTTCTGCCTCTCTATACGAATTAAAACAGAAGGGTTTATTAGCTCAAAACCCACCCCTGGAGTATCCTATTCATTCTATTAAACCTGGTGATTTGGTATATGTAAAAGCATGGCAAGATCACCAACTAAAACCTGTCTGGGATGGCCCTAATTGTGTAATTTTGATTACAGACACTGCCGTGCGAACGAAAGAAAAGGGATGGAGCCACATACAACGAATTAAACGAGCTGCTGATCCACGGACTAATGACATTGATAATCTACCCTCCACCTGGCGTGCAGTCCCTCATCCTTCTGATCGAAAAGTTACACTACACGGGGAAAAAGTGCTGTAATGCTATTTTTACGATTTGTTGTTGTTTACTTGTTGGTTCCCAATTTTTTGGGAAATCACCAAATTGCTCACGATATATTAAGTCCTCCTGGAACAGGGGCAGCAGAGGTGACAATTATTTACCTTTAGAATGTAGACAGGGTGCAGGTATAGAGTATAGTCATAGTGGGGTATGGGTTAATATAGGATCCCAACATGGACCAGGGGAACAGAACGGCCCTAGGGGAGTAGATTTGATTTTTATTTTGGCCTCTACAGGTATTAAAAAGAGTTTTAAAGAGATAGCACAAAGAAGATGGTGGGACAATGACAGACAGAATGTTAGTCAGGATTGTACATATAGCAGAGATAGAGTGAATACATATGCTAATGTTCACAGACAGGCTGCAACTCACAGGTTCAGTAATACTTATGCTAATGTTCGCAGACAAGCTGCAACTCACAGGTTAAGTGACAAGAAACACCCCTCCCCAACTTAGTCTCCTGTAAATCATCCTTTGGGTCACAGAGACATTCAGAATGTTAAGAATCACCACTGTAAGGGGAGTTCCAGTTGTAAATGACTAGTAAGCTGCTCCAGAACACCACAGCTTCTTGGCATTTAAATCGTTTAATCAGACTCCAGGCAGCCTTGGAGATCGTCACCGAACAGACAGCGATGCCCCTGAATTTATGGGCTGAAGAAAGATGACAGATACGAGCCACAGTTCAACAAAACCGCCTGGCTCTCGATTATTCGTTGGCTGCTGAAGACAGCGTTTGTGAAAGACTGGTTAATGACAATGCTCACAACGGTCAGGCGGTTAAAGACACTTCTTCAGGAGTTTGAAAATCTTCCCATGCCCAGGTTCAGACTTGGCAACCTTGGTCCGGTGTGGGATGGACTAGACTTTTATTGGTAACTGGAGTCTGATACCCACAGCCCTTATAGCAGCTGGACTCGCTATTCTGGCCATTATGGTGCTCCCCTGCCTAAAGACTTGTGTGCAGTATTTAATTCAACGGACCCCTCGTCAGATCACTATAACCTAAAGAATGTATGTTTCCCAAATTCTGTCTGATAATGCTGAGACTGCAGTTCGTAAACCAAGTTTACAAGTAATACATTCCAGTTGAGAATTCACGAAGCGTAGCTAAAAGAAAAGTGAGGATTGTGAGAGATGAGTAAAACTAATATAAAAATATGAGAGATGAAGAAAGCTAGTATGGATATAATGAATAATGTATAATGAATAAAGCCAGTATGAATAGGATAAGTAGATAATAGAATGTAGGAAGTTAGTCTGAATAAGATAAGGTTCTAGCCTTAGACAGAATTAGCAAGTTCTGCATATAAGAGTTAGTAACATAAGGTGTGAATAAGGCAGACAGGATTGCCTAATGCCAAACTCATCCAGGAGGCAGAAGAATGTAAGGAGGAGGGTACTTCTATACCGAAATAAACTGTATAAAAGTTGGGTGAGCCCCAGTGTGTGTGTGTATTCCCAGGGTAAGGGGAAGCACCCAACTTTGCATTGTTGTATAATAAATGTTCTTTATTCTCAATTTTTGACTTGAGCAATTTCTGCGAAGGTCCTTCTGTTTCTCACAATGCACTGCTAATTTAAACAATTGTGAGTTTCCCCTCTTCATCGGCACCCAACCCACCCTCTGCGTGCTTTCTCTTAGCAGATCTACAAACTGATTCATGTTCCTAAACGCCAGGAGTCGATCACATTTCCATGTTATGATTTCCCCAGTGTCCACCAGCCCTATAATTCAGTTATCTGACCTAATTCTGGTCCCCTGATCATCCCCAATTCTAGATATGCTTTTAAATTTAAAAAAAATTTAGACATACAAAACAATTACAGGCTATTTTGGCTTACGAGCCCGGGCTGCCAAATTACACCCAAATGACCTACAACCCCTGGTATGTTTTGAAGGGTGGAAGGAAACCCACGAGACACAGGGAGAACGTACAAACTCCTTACAGACAGCATGGGATTTGAACTCCGGTCCCGATCGCTGGTGCTGTAACAGCATGCCACTAACCACTACACTAACCATGCTGTTCCATGGTTTTGAAGTCCAACACTCTTGGATTCCAGACCTAAACCTCTTCTTCTCCAAACCCTTCCTTCCAAGTTTCAAAGTTCAGATTTATTGTCTGAGATTCATTTCTCCTGCAGACCAGGCAGAATTTCTACTTTTCAGTTGTGGGAAAATAAAACTGTGCTCAAAGAGAGAACAAATAAACTGACTGCAAATACAGAAAAAAATATTCAGCGATAAATAAAGTGCAAAGAAAGTCCTAAAATGAATCTCCAGTGGAGCTGTTGATGAGGAGGGGTAGCAACTGTTCCTGAACTTGGTGATACAAGTCATGTGGCATCTACACCTCTTTCCTGGTGGCAGCAGTGAGAACAGAGTGTGTGCTGGGTTGTGTGGGTCTTTGATTAGAAGTCATCTAGTCTGAAGCATTATTTCTTGCTCATCACATTCTGATTGGTCACTAATACTTTCCCACCTGTGATGAAAAATCAACGGCATGGAGAGGGAACGTACTTCTAGCCAAATGGTGACACGTACAGTGCAGAGTGGCTTGATCACCAAAGGTAAACCATGTCACAACAGAACAGGCCACAGGATCACGCACAAATATTGAACTCTGAGTACGATCTTTTCACATTCTCACTTGTCAGGAAGGTGCAACAGTGACTGCACTTCCTGAGAAGACTGAAGCGGGTAAGGCTACCAGCCACCATTATTTCAACCTGCTGCAAGAGCTCTACCAAGAGCGCCTTGGCCAGGAGCATCACAGAGTGGTGTGGTTGCTGCAGAGAAATAGATTAGAGGACTATCCACAGGACAACAAGAGTGGCAGAGAGAACCACCACCCCCCACCCCCCCATGTCGACATGATCTACCAGAATCTGAAGAGGGTGCGCAAAAGCATTGAGGACCCTTTCCATCCCGCACACAGTATGTTTCAGCTGCTCCCTGGGCAGCGAAAAGGCTGAGTGACCAAAAGAACTGCTCACACTAACCATCCAAACTCGCCAAACACAGGGCGCCGGGCCACACCGAGTCGCAGGGCGCCGGGCCACACCGAGTCGCAGGGCGCCGGGCCACACCGAGTCGCAGGGCGCCGGGCCACACCGAGTCGCAGGGCCACACTGAGTCACAGAGGCCAGCGCGTGGTGACTGAGGGAAGAGTTTCAAAACAAGACAAACAAAAGGCAAGACAAAAGACTCAAAATCCTCCCTGCTCATGACATTCTGTGAATTGGTTTGCATTCCACTGACAAGAAGCATCCAACACTCACCCATTGGGTACACTGACCCAACACATCTCTGCAACATGTCGATTGCAAGCTCTCCTTATAAAGTTCACAGAATGTTTGACCTCACCTCAATATTCTCCCGCCCAGCCCACACCCTCACCATTGGATAACGTGACTTTGTCCCCACCGTAACCGCGCTTCAAAATGAATAGTTTCTTCCCATAGACAGTGAGAATCCTGAATGACCAAAGGAACTAACCATCCAAGTCTCTCGTATTCATGAAACTATTTATTTATATATGAATATTTGTCCAGCATATGTATTGTTTGTCTGTATGTGTTTTATGTCCGGTTGTATGTCTGGGTGTTTTGGACCGAGGACCGGAGAACGTTATTTCGTCGGGTTGTACATGTGCAATCAGATGAAATTAAACTTGACAAAACAAATTCTCACCTTGACAATGCTGATTGGTTTCCGGGACAAATGATAGGCTGTGTACAGCAGGAAGGTCAGAACCAGTGTGAATGTCCTGTAGCTGGAAAAAGGAAGTTTGTATCACCTTTTAGTTGTTTGGTCAATTTCTCCACCCAACTTTCCTTGGTGTACAGATAGGTAGCACTGATGACTTTATTCATTGCTGATAGAGTGTACACACTTGCATGCTGCTCTACATGTGCTACACAACAGTGACAAAAACTAACAGAACAGTACAAAATCTGAACAGTGTCTGCGCCAAACACGATATCCACATGAACATGAAACTCTGCTGCTTCCAAATGATTTTCCTCTATTCCCTACATATTGTCCATCTGCCAGCCTCTTAAACACGAGTGTATCTGCTTCCATGACTAGTATCCCATTCCAGGCACCCATCACTCTCGGTGTCAAAGCAACTGTCTTGCACAAAACTTCAATGCCTTACCTTAATCCTTTGGACTCCGTGTCCTGGTTTTCAGGGACGACCAACAAGCGCACATACTCCATGTTCCCATTTTCTGGGACTGGTTTTATACCCAACCACCAGCTGGATCGTACTGGTGTTCATACTGTAGATAACCCAAGGACCCAGCCCAGAGTAAATAGTATATTATGAAAGGTTAAAAATGGCCAGAGTCCGAAGGGTTAAAGATAGGTCCTCTAGTGCAGCCATTCTCAACATTTTGTTTTGGCTAAGGCCGTCTTAGAGTACTAATCAAAACCTATGGACCCCTTCCCTTAAAGTAGTCAGGCTTAGTTGGTTTCTTCCGTACTTCTCTCCTATCAACGACATTAAAAATATTTTATTATTTCAGTCCCTTAAATGTGTTGATCCCATTGAGAATGGCTCCTCCACTATGTGACATTTTTACCCTGGTAGAGAAATTCTGACTGTCAACCCTGCCCATGTCTCTGCTAATTTTATAAACTTCCGTCAAGCCTCCCCTCAGTCTCCATCAGTCCAACTTCTCATTGAAGCTCCTGTTCTCTAATCCAGGCAACATCCTGTTAAATTCTTCTGTACCCTTTCCAAAGCCTTCTTATCCTTCCTGCAAACCAGTTCACGCCACATTCCAAAGTTGCAATGAAGTTTTAATTAGCTTCTCTACCAGATATTAGAGCTGGAGAGAGATCCATCTTCTCTGAGCATACATGTGGGATTTTGTGAAATCTATTAACAGAATATCTTTCAAGTTTTTCCATTCACTGAGAGGACACAAGTTAAAGATGCTTGGAGGTGGGGGCAATATATTAGCAGGAATAAAGAGTTGTTAACCAATGGAAGGTGGAGAGTTGGGGTACAGGGGTGTTTCTCTGGTTGGCAAACAGTGGTGAGCGGGGTGCTGCAGGGGTCAATGCTGGGCCAGGAACTGTTCTTGATGTATATTAATGATTCAGAAGAGGGGACCGAGTATAATATATCTAAGTTTGCTGATGACAAACTGGGTGGAAAGGCAAATTGGCGAGAGGATGCAAAGAATATACAGAGGTTTAGAAAGTGGGCAAGGGTCAGACAGATGGAGTGCAAACGCAGATAGATATTTTTATATTATTGGTAAATACTCACACATTACTTGAGTTTTTTGGACCAATTTTTCAGGTTAAATTTGGGGGTGGGGGTGTCAACTTTTACATCAGTCATACTTTTGACCACAATAAGTATCTGCGTCGCTCAAGGTATCAGGAGTTTGGATGGCCAGGACTAAGTGGCAAGTCCATGCTCAGTGCAACAGACCAGGGTGAGGGTCCACGGTTGGGTGTTGGGAGCTTGGATGGCCAGGCAGCCAGTGAGAATCCACGGTTGGGGCATCAAGAGCTTGGATGAGTGGGCAGCTGGAACGAGGATTCACAGCTGGGATGTTGAGAGCTCCAGTGGGCAGACAGTCGGGGTGAGGATCCGTGGTTGGTGCACTGGGATCCCCGGTGAGCAGGTGGTGAGAGTCTGCAGCTGGGGCATTGGGAGCTTAGATGGGTGGGCAGCTGGAGCGAGGATCCACAGTTTGGGCGTTGGGAGCTCCGGTGGCCGGGAGAAGGATATGGGGTCAGGGCATTGGGAGCTCAGATGGGCAGACGGCTGGGGCTAAAATCTTCATCTGGGGCAAGGATCCACAGTCGGAGCATCGAGAACTCAGATGGGTGGGTAATCAGGTCAAAAATAGGAGCGGGGGGGGCGGGAGAAAAAAAAATCAACCATTACCCTGGACCAGCTATTACATGAGTATATACAGTAATAGGAGAATTAATGGTAACGGGGAAGAGATTGTAAAGGGAACAGAGACCATGGCCAGATCAGTCATGATCTCATTGAATGATGGAGCAGGCTCAATGGGCCGAGTGGTTGATTCCTACTGCCATTTCACATGACAACCCAAAAGGAGTTACCCATAGTGAGCTGGCATATTTAATCAATGCACCTTGTGTGCTACAATTGATAGAATGATATTCAAGCCTGTGACTTACCAATCTAATTCAGAAAGAAGGCAAACCTGTTGAACCTCTCAGACAGGCAACTGTATGCAGAGGAACATTTACAGAGAACGTCAGACAGTACTACAGCCCCGAAGTTCAATCCACAAACCAGCATTGCACATTGCAGAAACTTCACTCAAAACAGCACGTTAAGTACAGAATTTTTATAAAGGAGCATCTTCAAAACTTGTGCACAATCCAGAACCACACCAAATTACAAATATTTTTTTAAATTCCGCCATTCATCTCTCTTTTTCTTTCTAAATTAGGAACCGTGCATTTATCAGTAAAACTAATCTTTTATTGCACATAGTTGCCAGCACTATAACAGGATCCACAAACACCAAAGGTGATGTAACAAGAAAGAACAGATAAGGTGAGATTGCAAAAGGCAACAACTTCCTCAAAGCCAAACTCACCATTGGTCCCGTGTGAATGAAGCGAGAAAACGAATCCCAAAGGGAACTGACGCCATTGATTGATCACGATTCCTGAACAATCGCAATAGGAAAAGAGTGCACTTTGTTGCTCTGACAGCAGATGGTCCTGGTTACAGAGATTCCAGTCTAGTCTCTCGAATGCCTGGTGAGTGGTTTCATCCTGCTCCTCTGCCCTTACTTCTCCCAGAAAATGAAGAATGAAAGAAAAAATTATGACTAGAGATCAGATCTTTTAAAACCTTTCCGGAACTAATAAGTACCATGATAAGCAATAAGCAAACAAACATCAGAGATTAACATGCAGATAGTGATCCTAGTCAGTTTGTTTTAGTTCAAGTTTATTATCACATTATATCTTGTTCAATGAGAAGGGTTTTTCTGCCAGCAGTCCATCAGGCTAGCTCCAACATTCATACAAGCACAACTGAGAGTACAAGAAGCCAATCTGCAGATCCCAGAGTCTACTGCAATGCACAAAAGTCCTGGGGAAGTTCGGCAGGTCAAGAAGTATCCATAGGAAGAAAAAAGCAATCGACGTTTTGGGCCTGAGCCCTTCATCATGAATGTACAGAGTGTAGAATTGCGTGTAAAAGATCACTCCCAAGCAAGGGCGGCATGAACACTCAGTTCCAAGATTCACTTGGAAGCCTGAAGGAAATAAACTTTGAACCTGTGACTGCACAATTTTACCCTCACCCCTTGTTGCTGAAGGGAAAAAGAGAGGGTGTCTAGGGTATGGTGGGTCCTTCGGTGTGTTGGCTGCCTTTCCCAGGCAGCTGGAGATGTAGATGGAGTTTATGGAGCGGAGGGAAGTTTGCGTGATGCTTTGAATTATATTCACCTCTTCTGATCTCGCCTCTCTTGTAAGTTCTTCACTTTCAGCTCTATTCATCGACCTTTAACTCTTCACCTGTTACTCTGCTACCTGGGGTCACACCCCTGCCATAATAATGAGAAATGATACAATAATTTACACATAATAGAGAAACAATCAGACCACATAATCATTTCAATTTGATCTCAAATCAGCACTCAAAATTCTTCCAAATGCAACTTTCAAATATCCTTAACTGCTCCAAAAGATTTAACTACCTGAAAGACAAGAATGCTGATTCCCCAGACTCAATAACTTGCTTTCACCTGTACATTTCAGTTCAAGTTTATCATCACATTCTCCCCAGTACCATTGGAAGGTATCTTCCACAAGCAACCACCAAGTCAATTCTAACATGCACAAGTAGAAAACCAATGGGAACATTTGAGTTTCAGTGAAAAAAATATAATTTGTACAAAGCAAAGGCAGTGTGAGAGCTCTTTTGTGAGGTTTATTAAGCAGCATAGCTTTAAGTTCTTAGGAATAAATATCTCCATTGACCTGATCTGGAGAAAGCACATTGACGTGATGGCCAAGAAACTCCACAAACAGCACGACTCTCTGAGAAGACTAAAGAAGTTTGGCATGACCCTCTTGTACAAACAATAACCTCACACTCAATGTCACCAAAACCAAGGAGCTGATTGCAGAGATGAAGGAAGAAGGACAAAAGCATGATGCTCTGTGGTCTGAGTTGGCAAGGACAAGGAGAACACAATCACAGTCCTTTCTCACAAATGGTTACTGCATTTCTGACTTCAGATGAAAACTGGCTGATTATATTAAAGATGTTTTCTTGAAGTGTTGTAATCACATGACATGACATCAATACTGGGTCTGTTTGAATGACAAAAGCATGATGCTCTGTGTTCTGAGTTGGTGAGGAAGGACAAGCAGGGGACAAAAGAAAGCCAGATAGAGGGGTATTAGGAATAAAGGGGATGAACTTAAGAATATGTGGAACTACAATGTTGTGGCTGTTACAGAGACTTGGCTGGAGGAAGGTCAGGATTGGCTGATGCAGGTACCAGGGTTTAGGTGTTTTAAAAGAAATAGGATGGGAGGTAGAAAAGTGTGTGTGTGGGGGGGGGGGGGGGGGAAAGGAAGTAGGAAGAGACATTATTGGTCAGGAATAGGATAACAGCTATAGAAAGATGGAACACTGCAGAGGGAGCGCCAATGAGTCAGTGTGGGTGGAAGTCAGAAATAGGAAGGGAGCTATCATGGTGCAGGGAGTAATCTATAGGCTGCCAAATAGCCTTCGGAACACTGAGGAGCAGATAAGCAGGCAGATTTTGGAATGGTGCGGGAAATACAGGATTGTAGTTGTGGGTGACTTCAACTTCCTTAATATTGACTGGCACCACCTGACTGCAAGAGGGATGAATGGGGCTGAGTTTGTCAGGTGTGTTCAGGAAAGATATCTGACATAGTACGTGGATGAGAGGAGAGGCCATGCTGGATCTAGTTGTGGGTAATGAACCTGGTCAGGTGGCAGACCTCTTGGTGGGGGGGGGTGGGTGGGGGAGCATTTTGGTGAGAGCCGTGAAAAGGGATAAAATCAGATAGAATGGGAAAGGTAAATTATGAAGTGATGAGACAGGAACTAGTGAGAGTAGTTTGAAACAGATGTTTAAGAGTGAAAGCACGGAAGTAATGTGGAATAACTTTAGGATGCAGAGTTAGGCAGAAAAGTGGCAGATAGAGTTCAATCTGGATAAGTGTGAGGTAATGCATTTTGGAAGGTCAAACCAGAAGGCTGAATACAGGGTTAATGGTCAGTTACTTAAGAGTGTGGATGAACAGAGGGACCTTGGCGTTCAAATCCATACATCCCTCAAGGTCGCCACACAGGTTGATAGGATAGTTAAGAAGGCCTATGGGGCACTGGGCTTCATTAATAGGGGGATTGTGTTCAGAAGTAGAAAGGTCATGTTGCAAATCTACAAATCTCTGGTAAGACCACACTTAGAGTACTGTGTTCAGTTCTGGTCACCTCATGATAGGAAGGATGTGAAAGCTATGGAGAGGGTGCAGAAGAGATTTACCAGGATTTGCCTGGATTGGAAAATGAATCTTATGAGGGAAGGTTAGTTGAACTGGGACTTTTCTCTTTGGACCGTGGAAGGATGAGAGGAGACTTGATAGAGGCCTACAAGATTCTGAGAGGCATAGATAAGGTGAACAGTCAGTACCTCTTTCCCAGGGCAGGAATAGAAAACACCAGAGGAGATATGTACAAAGAGAAGGGAGGGAAGTTTAGGGGAGACATCAGAGATAAGATTTTTTTCCAACAGAAAGTTGTGGGTGCCTGAAATGCCTTGCCAGGGATGTGTTGGAGGCTGAAACATTAGGGGCATTTCAGAGACTCTGAAACACGCAGAAGGATGATAGAAAAATAGACGGTTAAGGGGTAGGATGGGTTTAGTTCTTTTTTTTTTAAAAGCATATATGGGTCAGCACAACATAGAGGCCTGAAGGACCTATGCTGTAGAGTTCTATGATTGTTGACTTTAGGAAGGGAAAACCAGAAGTTCATTAGGGTATCAGAGGTGGAGAGAGTAAGCAAATTTAAGTTCTTGGGAGTCACTATCTCAGAGGATCTTTTCTGGAGCCAACACAATAATGGCATCATGAAGAAAGCATGTTAATGTCTCTATTTTCTCAAAGTTTGTGGAGGTTTGATATGACTCCAGAAACCCTGGCTAATTTTGACAGATGTGTGGTGTAAAGTGTGCTGACTGGCTGCATCATGGACTGGTATGTTGACACCAATACTCCTAAGCATAAAGCCCTGCAAAACGTGGTAGATGCAGACCAGGATATTAGAGTCAAAACCCTCCCCACCATCGAGAACATCTATGGGGAACACTGCTGTTGAAGAGCAGGAGCCACACCACCCAACACACGCTTTGTTCTTACTGCTGCCATCAGGAAAGAGGTAGAGGTACCTCAGAACATAATGTAAACTTCCATCTTCTCCATCTCCAAAATCTGAGGAAAGGCAGCCAACACACGGAAGAACCCTCACACCTGAGACACACCTCTCTTCTGCCATCGGGATAAGACTCAGGAGGGTGAAATTATGTCCCAATAAGCTTGAACGGTATCAGATCCAGTCACCTCATTGATGGAAGGTTTAGAAAGGGTGCAAAAGAGATTTGACAGGATGCTGCCTGGATTAGAGAACATGCCTCATGAGAAAAAGTTGATCTAGCTCAGGCTTTTCGCTTTAGAGTGACAAAGGATGAGAGGCACATAAGTGCAGGTGTATAAAATTATGAGGGACTTTGACAGGTTGGAGAGACAACAATAGTAAAAAAAAAAGCATCTGTTTAAGGTGAATGGAGGAAAGTTTTGGGAAATGTTAGAGGTAGTTTTGTTTGCACACAAAATGGTGGGTACCAGGAATGCATTGTCATAGGTATTGGTTGAGCCTGATACACTTGGGACATTTAAAACATCAGCTCCTCAATCGAAGAAAAAATTGAAAGGTTATGGACTGTGAGGGAGGGAAGGGTCATGGAATGAGTTTATATAGATTGGCACAACATTGTGGGCTGTTCGATGTTCTAGTTTCTTCCCCATAGCCATCAGTCTCCTGAATGAACCCACATGCTCTCATGCTGCCCTTGCTTGGTGCTAATTAATCTTCCTTTTCATTATAATCCCACATTCTGTATCTTTACACAGCTGTGTGAATGCTAGAGATAACCTGTTGGACTACTCACAAAAGAACTATTCTCCCTGTTGTACGTGGTATTTTATGACAAATGAAGGTTAGTGGCTGCAAGGGGGATCGGTCATAAAGCAGACAGCAGCACTCTGGTTTCGGTGGCTTGCCTTGTTTCTTAGCGGGCACGGTTTGTCCTGCTCAACCAACTCGGGGAGAAGTGAACCCGTGCAGCCAGCGCCTGCCTCATCCCTCTCACTCCAGCCCTTACCTCGCCTCAGTCCATGCCCACCGGCCCGGGGGGGGGGGGGGGGGTTCCCCGTTCCTTCACCTTCACCACCACCATCCCACCCCCGCGCTCCTTCACCACCACCATCCCACCCCCGCGCTCCTTCACCACCACCATCCCACCCCCGCGCTCCTTCACCACCACCATCCCACCCCCGCGCTCCTTCACCACCACCATCCCACCCCCGCGCTCCTTCACCACCACCATCCCACCCCCGCGCTCCTTCACCACCACCATCCCACCCCCGCGCTCCTTCACCACCACCATCCCACCCCCGCGCTCCTTCACCACCACCATCCCACCCCCGCGCTCCTTCACCACCACCATCCCACCCCCGCGCTCCTTCACCACCACCATCCCACCCCCGCGCTCCTTCACCACCACCATCCCACCCCCGCGCTCCTTCACCACCATCCTCCCCCCGCCCGGACCCCGCTCCCTCACCTGACAACCGGCGCTTCCGGGTAGCGACAGGTGCACCTAGCTCCTCCCAGCAAGCCTGCCACTATGCATGCGTCCCACCCCGGAGCGTCTAGTTTGCGCATGCGCTGCCATCGTGCATCCTGGGAGTTGTTGTTCGGCGTTGTTTCAGTGCACACCCAATTTGGATAGTTGACATGTCAGCTGTCGTTGCACGTTGCACCCAAAATTGTGAGTTCAAGTCCCTCATCAGATCAAAATGCAGGGTGACAAATGTTTTGCTTTTTGAGGGACTCCACTCGCTGTTACACAGCCTAAGTTTCCATTCTCATATCTTGATCACTGAAACGATGACGAGAAATCTATCAAAACTCAGCTCACCTTCAACCTTGTTTTTCGTCTAGAAGAAATTCACATTAAATTTCACAAATCTTTTTCTTGCACTTGTATTCTATTTTCTTATCAAAGCCTTGTTTGATGTCTTCTTAAATAAGCCACGGTTTTCTCCAGGTGTGCATTTATAATCTACTAACTTTATCTATGTTGACCAAATTGCGACGTGACCTAGACCCATGTACTTAATTGTATTTGAAGATTATAACTATACTGGTCTCTTCCATTTGTTCTAACAGCATATTCCAAAAACCCACCTTCTTCTGTGTGAAAAGGATCTTTGGAAATTTTTCCTGCTCTCCTTCAAACTGTTCCCTTTAACATGGTGGTGAAGATCCTCAAGGATCTGGGTGGTGGCACCCAGATCATGCCCTCGTCACGCTGCTCTGCCACCAACAGGAAGGAGGTGCACCCAGCGGTACATGGATTGCTTCTTCCCCTCTGCCATCAGATTTCTGAATGATCGATGAACCAAAGGCACTGCCTTACTTTTACATTGTGTGCATTATTTTTATTTATTTTAGTAAAGTGGTTGACATAAATGTTTTGCACTGTCATACTGTCGCAAAACCACGGATTTCGTGACTTGTTCATGACAATAAATCTGATTCTCAGACGGTGTTTAGTACACCTTCTTCGGGTGTGGAGCAGTTGCACAAGGTGCTGGTAAGACCACACTTTGGGTTTTGTGCATCGTTCTGCTCACCCAGCTACGGAAAAACTGGAAAAACTCACAAGAATGTGGCAAGACACAAGCATGCTGGTGACACCAGCAGGTCCTGCAACATCGTAAAGGGTCAGCAGCAACGTTCCAGAACTGCACCCTCCGAGAGATCACATGCAATCGCATTGCCCCACGCCTGCATGCATTGCCCCGTGGCTACCTGCTTGGCCCCGCGCCCGTTCACATGCAGTGTCAGCCCGCCCGGCTGCGATCCAAGGGGATGGATTGTGGCCCCGCCCGCCTGCTGATTGATAGCTCCATCGGGATGACGTAATGCGGGGGCGTGGCGAGCCTGTTGCCGTGGTCGCCATCCACAGAGCAACGGTCGCGCTCGAGAGGAAAAACCGAGTAAGCGAGGGAGCGATAGAGAGAGGCTGAGTGGGAGGGAGAAAAGGGGAAGAGAGAGTGGAGAAAGAATTTGTGAGTGGCATTGAGAGAGATAGAGGATGGGCAGATGAAGATAGTTGGGGAAAAGGATGAATTGAAGAAGACAGGGATTAACAGATTGAGAGAGTAGAGGAGATAAAATAGAGTGAGAGAGGAGGGTAATAGACAGAGAGAGAGAGGAGGGCAGAGAGAGAGAGAGGAGGGTGGTAGACAGAGAGAGAGAGGAGGGTGGTAGACAGAGAGAGAGGGGAGGGTGGTAGACAGAGAGAGAGGGGAGGGTGGTAGACAGAGAGAGAGGAGGGTGGTAGACAGAGAGAGAGGAGGGTGGTAGACAGAGAGAGAGGGGAGGGTGGTAGACAGAGAGAGAGGGGAGGGTGGTAGACAGAGAGAGAGGGGAGGGTGGTAGACAGAGAGAGAGGAGGGTGGTAGACAGAGAGAGAGGAGGGTGGTAGACAGAGAGAGAGGAGGGTGGTAGACAGAGAGAGAGGGGAGGGTGGTAGACAGAGAGAGAGGGGAGGGTGGTAGACAGAGAGAGAGGGGAGGGTGGTAGACAGAGAGAGAGGGGAGGGTGGTAGACAGAGAGAGAGGGGAGGGTGGTAGACAGAGAGAGAGGGGAGGGTGGTAGACAGAGAGAGAGGGGAGGGTGGTAGACAGAGAGAGAGGAGGGTGGTAGACAGAGAGAGAGGGGAGGGTGGTAGACAGAGAGAGAGGGGAGGGTGGTAGACAGAGAGAGAGGGGAGGGTGGTAGACAGAGAGAGAGGAGGGTGGTAGACAGAGAGAGAGGAGGGTGGTAGACAGAGAGAGAGGAGGGTGGTAGACAGAGAGAGAGGGGAGGGTGGTAGACAGAGAGAGAGGGGAGGGTGGTAGACAGAGAGAGAGGGGAGGGTGGTAGACAGAGAGAGAGGGGAGGGTGGTAGACAGAGAGAGAGGGGAGGGTGGTAGACAGAGAGAGAGGGGAGGGTGGTAGACAGAGAGAGAGGGGAGGGTGGTAGACAGAGAGAGAGGGGAGGGTGGTAGACAGAGAGAGAGGAGGGTGGTAGACAGAGAGAGAGGAGGGTGGTAGACAGAGAGAGAGGGGAGGGTGGTAGACAGAGAGAGAGGGGAGGGTGGTAGACAGAGAGAGAGGAGGGTGGTAGACAGAGAGAGAGGAGGGTGGTAGACAGAGAGAGAGGAGGGTGGTAGACAGAGAGAGAGGGGAGGGTGGTAGACAGAGAGAGAGGGGAGGGTGGTAGACAGAGAGAGAGGGGAGGGTGGTAGACAGAGAGAGAGGGGAGGGTGGTAGACAGAGAGAGAGGAGGGTGGTAGACAGAGAGAGAGGAGGGTGGTAGACAGAGAGAGAGAGAGGAGGGTGGTAGACAGAGAGAGAGGAGGGTGGTAGACAGAGAGAGAGAGGAGGGTGGTAGACAGAGAGAGAGAGGAGGGTGGTAGACAGAGAGAGAGAGGAGGGTGGTAGACAGACAGAGAGAGAGAGGAGGGTGGTAGACAGACAGAGAGAGAGAGGAGGGTGGTAGACAGACAGAGAGAGAGAGGAGGGTGGTAGACAGACAGAGAGAGAGAGGAGGGTGGTAGACAGACAGAGAGAGAGAGGAGGGTGGTAGACAGACAGAGAGAGAGAGGAGGGTGGTAGACAGACAGAGAGAGAGAGGAGGGTGGTAGACAGACAGAGAGAGAGAGGAGGGTGGTAGACAGACAGAGAGAGAGAGGAGGGTGGTAGACAGACAGAGAGAGAGAGGAGGGTGGTAGACAGACAGACAGACAGAGAGAGAGAGGAGGGTGGTAGACAGACAGACAGACAGAGAGAGAGAGGAGGGTGGTAGACAGACAGACAGACAGAGAGAGAGAGGAGGGTGGTAGACAGACAGAGAGAGAGAGGAGGGTGGTAGACAGACAGAGAGAGAGAGGAGGGTGGTAGACAGACAGAGAGAGAGAGGAGGGTGGTAGACAGAGAGAAAGAAGCAGGAAGAAAGGAGAGGAGAAAATAGGGGAGTGGTAGAAAGTTGAACAAGTTGGACAGAGGGATGAGAAATTGAAGACGGAGGGTCAAAGCAAGCAGCTGTAAATAGAAACCGAGATTGGAGAATCATGCTGCAGGGATACGAAGACAATGAGGAAGGTCAATAGATACAGAGGGGAAAGCACAAAAATTTGATAGTGGAGTCATTCGACAGGTCAGAAGAGAAAAAGGTAAAGGCAGAGAAAGAGGGAACAGATAAAAGGGAGGAAGAAAACACTGGAAAAGAGGAAGGCAGAAATAAAATCATAAAAGATAATCACACAGCCTGGTGTTAGAGAGTGAGAGGAAGGCAGACATTGTGCTGAGGGACGGTGAGGCAGGAAACGGAGCAATTTGAGTCCCAGCAGGTGAGAGCAGCCTGGTGGGAAGGCTGAGGGAGCAGCACAATGTCACTGACGGAATCGGAGGAAATGGAAGAAGAACATGGCCCTTATTTAGGGGTGAGTTTACGCAATGCTCAGTTCCTGACCCACTAATCCAGTGTCCTCAATCTTTATTCTTTCCACTCACATACCACTTTGTTATCCCTTACTAAGCACAGAGGATGTGCCGTAGGATGTGGTTAGTAAGGGATGACTTAAGGTAGTATGTGGAACCACTGATATAGCTCAAAATCTGTATTGTAGATGGAAAATCTGGGAGTCGTCCAGTGTTCCTTCTAAGCTATGCACGTGCACAGGCACACAAATGTACGCACATAGTTTTCTTTGTTCACGCACACACCTTAGAGGGACCACTGGGGTCATCCTAATAATGAATTGTCTTTTTCACCAGCAGAAACGGTGTTTTGCATCAGTATTCACAAAGGAAGACATCAGCAGTGTGCCAACTGTCAAAGGGTGTCAGGGAAGGGAAGTGAGTGCAGTTACAAGCGTCCCGGTCAGGCCCTCGGCACACCTTCATCATGCTGGCAACCTGACTCACCTCCACGCATCTATCCCATCGGGCCCTCGGTGCACCTTCCTCGCACTGGCAACCCAACTCATCTCCATGCCAGTGTCCTGGTCAGGCCCTCAATGCACCTTCCTTGTGCTGACAACCTGACTCACCTCCATGCAAGGATCCTGATCAGGCCCTAGGCCAGTAGTTCTCAACCATTTTTTTCCCCATTACCATAGGTGCTCAGTAGTTGGTAAGGGATTACTTAAGGTGGTAGGTGAGTGAGAAAAAATGTTGAGAACCACTGCATTAATCAATGGGAGTGGACCAATGACTGGAGCTGGAACTGACTAATGAGGGGAGCCCTTGACCCCTCCTGCGGACTATGATCACATTAGATTCAAGAAGCCTCATGAAGCTTCTTTTATAAGAATAACACTATTTCTCAGGGCTGATATAATAACCTAGAATTGGTCAAACTTGCTTTTTTCCCATGATAGATTGGTTTCGTATTTTACTTGTACTGTGACAATAAAGTTGAATCTAATCTAATCAAAAGGAAATCTAAAGCAGGAGGCATAGATTTAAGATGAGACAGGAAAGATTCTATGCCATGTAGTTTTACATGGAACTATGATTTTTAACCCATTTCTGCCATTCTTCTGCCAGGAATACGAAGGTGAGCGGAATGCAGAAAATGAGAGACATGGACAAGGTAAAGCTGTGCTGCCCAACGGGGACACGTACGAAGGATCCTATGAGCATGGCAAACGAAACGGGATGGTAAGAACTTTACCATCACCACTGCTGAGATGGCCAATGTGCAAACAGAGGCACCCCAGACACTCAGATTCAAAATTTAAAAAAAAAAATTTAAATAAATTTTAAAAAGATCCTTCCCGATCCAAGGGGCTTCTCCCCTTGCCCTTCACACCCCTCCCCCCATTATTTTCTTCAGGTGCCTGCCTACCTTGATGAAAGGCTCAGGCCCGAAACTTTGGTTACGCATCTTATGTATGCTGTTTGACCTGCTGAATTTCTCCAGCATTGTGTTTTAACTCCAATTCAAAGTGCAGGCAACATGAAACCATACAGCATTAGAAATCATCCTTCATCTAAAATCCTGTAACTCATGCTCTACCTCAGACATTGTCAACAGGGACCTTACAGCCCCCCTGGGGGCCACAGCACATTTAAGTAAAAGCTTTGTTTTCTTTTCTCCTCAAATAACATTTTTTTTTAAATGTTCTTTATGTAGTCAGTAGGAGAGAAGTACAGAAGAAACCTAGATTTGACTGCTTTACAGGGAAAGGGCCTATAAATGTTGAGCAGAGTCCATAGCAAAAAAAGTTTGAGAATGGCTGCTTAACTTCATTCTGTCCTGTGCATGATGTGTAGATTGTTTGAAGATATTCAGAAGCATGAGATTTGATGAAGGATCGTTGATCTTAAACAGTAGTCCTGTTTCTTTCTCAGATTCTGCCCAAGCTGCTGAGAATTTCCAGTGTTATTTTGACTTCATAATTGTGAGCAATATTCGACCATTTGGTGTTCAGCCATAGAATCATACAGCAGATAAATAGGCCCTTCTGGCCTTCTAGCCCATGTCATTCCCTCTCATGAAGCTTGCACCCAACTTCCAATTCACTCAATCCCATTCCACCCACACCCTAACTAACTCCTTCTTCTCACCCAATTCCACTCCAACCCTCATCTCCACCAAAATCAAATGAACCCAATAAGATTTGGATTTAATATGACAGCCGTAGTGTAACATCGGTCTGCCTTATCACTCAGGAAACATGAGGTGAACACCCTTTCACGCTCACAGTCAGGCCTCTGACATTAGCTGTAAAAGTCAAGGAGTGAAACCCAAAAGTCTGCAGGCATGGTGATTGTCGTAAAAACACAGAAATGCTGGAGGAACTCAGCTGGTCTCGCAGCGTCCATAGGAGGTACAGATATATAACCGATGTTACAGGCCTGACCCCTTTTTCAAGGTAACTTGAAAATGGTTATATATCCAATGGAGTAAAAACACAATGATGGAGAAACTCAGCAGGTCAAACAATGCACTTTCTATTACAAATATAAGGATACATAACCAACATTTTGGACTTGAACCTTTCATCAAGTTATGTATCTTTATCTTCACTATAGAGCATAAAGCCCTGCAGAAAGTAGTGGACACAACCCAAACCCTCCCCACCATTGAGAACATTGACAGGAAACGCTGTCGTTGGGTGTCATCAACACCCAGCACACACACTATTCTCGCTGCTGCCATCGGGAAAGAGGTATAGATGCCACGACTCGCACCACCAGGTTCAGGAATAGCTGCTACCACTTGACCATCGGACCCCTCAACAACAAGCTCAATCAGGGACTCATTTAAGGACTTACTTTTACACTTTATTGTTTTTTCCTCTATGTATTGCACAGTCAGGTTGTTTTCATTTTGTTATTTGTTTACAAGTGTACATTGTGTACAGCTTTTTTTGCACTACCAGTAAGTAGTAATTCTGCTTCGCCAGCAGGAAAAAGAATTTCAGAGTTATATGTAATGTCATGTATAAATCCGACTTCTGAAATCTAAAATACACCGTTTGACCTGCTGAGTTTCTCTGAGCGTGTGTTTTACTTCAATCACGGAGTCTGCAGAATTTTGTGTTTTGCTCCATATATCCTCTGTGCGCTGCGAGACCTGTTGAGTTCCTCCAGCATTTCTGTATTTTTACTGTAAAAGTCAATCTCATTTCTAAGACTATGATTTATGTTGCAGGGAACATATAGGTTTAAGAATGGAGCCCGTTTTGTGGGAGAGTACTTACAGAACAAAAAGCACGGCCAGGGAATTTTCTATTACCCAGATGGGTCCAAGTATGAAGGTAATATTCACTTGTCCTCTGGTATTGTCAGCAACAAATTGTATAACTGTTGGAGATATTGTTACCACAAAAGTTCTTTCAAGAATTAAATAAACATATAAGAAAATTTCTTTAGAAAGGTAAAATGTCAAGAGTATCTATAGAAAAATTAACTTGGAAATACGAATTGGGAGGTTTGCAACTTCCTAACTTTAAGAATTATTGTCAAGTAGCTCAATTGAGGTTTCTTACTTCTTTATTTGAGTGATCATGAAAATCACCCTGGGTCAAAGTAGAGATGGATAAAATAGGAGAGATATCAGCAGAGGAATTTATTTAGAAATGGGATTCAAAGTTAATAACTGGTGTGAAGGACGCACCTTTGCTTAAACATTTGTTTACCATTTGCAACAAGATAAATAAAATATGGAATTACTCTAAATACTTATTTGCAGGAAAAATTAGGTCCAACAATGTTCCTTGTGAGTGGGAGGTTCTTATCAGGAAAGGTTACACTAAGAAATTTATTTCTATTGTTACAAGAATATTTTATTAACAAAAAATATTGTTATTAACAAAAATTCACCTTCAAACTTTAATTCAAAATCCCCCCTTTTATAACAATGCCCACTGGTTACTATGCAAATTTCTATAACAGTGTAAAACTAATAAATTCCACAACCTAAATATAACATACGTAATCAAAGTCTAAGCCACACTTCCAACCAGCCCACAGAAAAACAGACACAAAACACACAAGACTCACAAACTTCGATCTCAACTGAAGCAAAGATCATAAACAAAATTCAGTTTATTTGATAAACTGAAGCCAAAAGATCTTTGTGTGTGTGTGTGTGTGAGAGAGAGAGAGAGAGAGAGAGAGAGAGCACAAAATTCGAAGTTGTCTTCTTGTGTTGCTTGCAGAGAGAGGAACCACTGGCTTGGTCTGGATCCTTCTGGCTGCCTTCGGAATGTTCATCCTTTTTGAAATCCCATCATTCTAAACTGTCCTCCAGACCATGACTCATGCTCTGGGCCTGCTTCCACTCCCAGTGGTGGTTTATCATCCAAGTCCAGAAATTTTTTAGATCATTTTCTGCACATACTCAGTCCGTCTCCCACTCTCTCAGCAGTCCACCTTCATCTTGGCTCTCTAAGGCAAACTATCACTTTTTAACATAAAACCACACAACACAGAACTCTGTAACACTATAATGTATCTTTTATTACAAGCAGGCACTATTAAAAAAGAAATGCATAAATCTAGACAGAAATGGGAAGTTGATTTAAATATAATTGATGATAAAAGATGGGCAAGATTATATGACAAATATAAATATTAGATACAATACAGATCAATATAATCATTTACATCAAATATATGTAACACCACAAAAATTGCAGAAAATGAAATTGGATTTATCAGATAAATGTTTTTGATGTAGCAAAGAAATAGGAACCTTTTTGCATTCTACTTGGTCATGTTCTAGTTAGAACTTTTTGGACACATTTAGGAAAGTTTTTAGAATAGATTATTGGTATTGTTATTCCACAAAATCCAGATATATTTTTGTTGGAGAATATACAAGGAACAAAACCTGAATTAAAACAATCATTTTACCAAGTCAAATTTATCAAAATCTTTAGCAGTCGCAAGGAAGCATATTGCAGTGACTTGGAAATCAGATGCACATTTAGACATGAAAAGATGGCATTTGGAAATTCAAAGTTGCATACCTTTGGAGAAAATTACATACAATTTGAGAAATAAATATTCAACTTTTGTACAAATTTGGAGCACACATATGCAAAGTTTAGGGTTCAATATGTAAAAATGTACTTCCGGCCTCTTCAGACCTGTAATAATCTTTTTGCCTAAAGTTGGTTAACATAAATACTGTAAAATTCCAGTGTAAGCTAATCCTTTGTGCAATCCAGTTTATTATATTTACTTTACACTTTTTAATTTTTTTATATAATTCTTTTATATAACTATATATTTTATCTCATTATTATTATTTATTTTATAGGGAGGGAGTGAGGGAGGAGAGGGCAGGAAAAGGGGAGGGAATCATACTATGTAATCATGTAATTTTTTAATTTAATTAAGTATTAACTCTGTAAAATTATAATTACATGGATATTTTTTAAATAAAATATTTAAAAAAAGATTTCGACCTCAGCCACTCAGATAACCACATTTTCATTTCAATTAAACAAAACGACAATGAGCAAAACTAGCAGACAGCATTTTAAGAGACTAATCCAGTGTGAAAACTTTCAAACATTATGAGGAAATGGGCTATAAGATCCTTTGTGTACAAAGGAAAAGATTATGGACCAAGACTGAAATAAACTCAACGTTATTCCACACTAAGGTCAAGGGAATGTTGTTTCATTGGATTATTATCATCGGATGATAAATTGAAATTTTTTGTCTCTAAAGCCTCCAGAAACTAATGAAAAACAACAAATCAGAGTGACAGAGGACATCAAAGAGATTAGCATTGGTAAATGAAAGGTCATATTGAAGATAGTAGGACTGACGACTGATGTTTGCAGGATCTGATGACCTGCATCTTAGTATTGTAAAAGAACCAGCTAAGGAGACAATGAATGTGCTTGTTGTCATCTTCTAGAACTTCAAGGATTCTGGAATGGAAGAGGATAAGTTTGAGCCTAAAATTTAAGAATGATTGAATAAACAAGTATCAGTTTGCTTGACGTCAGTTGAAAGGAAAATTCTGGAATATCGTTATGATTTCTCATATTTCATGATGACATTAATCCTTGTGATGCACTGCTGCAGCAGTAAGCAGACTCAAAACTTGAGAGACTACAACAGCCTTTATTCAGTTAAAAAAATCTTTGCTACAGTGGTAACTGTACTGGTGGCTCCCGAGTGACTGGCTCAGGAGGGGCCAGCTCAGGATTATATCCCAGGCGGTTGAAGTTAGGTCTATTCAGGTTGGCTGATTGACAACTGGGTAGGTGTGGTCAGTCCTCCGGTGATCTTCCTGCAGGTACAGAGATCGCCCCCTGCAGTAGGTTAGTGGTGTATCACCACAATCCTTCAAGCTAATGCCAACTCTGAACATTCCCAGCATCCAATTCCTCCACACAACTTATTAAGGAAATGATGCAGGGCATATAGAAAGTAACAACAAAATCTACTCAAACTTATTAATGGGGAATGTTATTTTTTTATATTTTAAGAGTTATTGATACAGCACAGTAAGAGGCCCTTCCAGCCTATGGGACCCATGCTGCCTGAATATACTCAATTAGCCTACCCAGCCTGTAAGTTTTGGACAGTGGGAGGAAACCAGTGTACTCAATGAAAACCCAGGAGGGTTATGGAAAGAACGTACAAATTAAATAGACAGCAGCAGATTCAAACCTGGGTTGCTGGTGCTGTAATAGTGTTGCGTGAAGCTCATCTTTAATAATCTGTAACAAATTTGTCAGATATTTTATTGTAATAGGTAAGGGACAATTGGTGGCAATGGTGTGTATGGATATTTAGAGCAATCAGAATTTATTGTCATGAACATGTCACAAAATTCACTCCTCCCTTCGGCAAGAAGGTACAGAAGCTTGAAGTTCTGCACCTCCAGGCCTAAGAACAGGTTTTATCCAACAGCTATCAGGTTCTTGAATCTCCCATATCAGATTCAAAATTTATTGTCATGAACATGTCATGAAATTATTTGTTTTGCGGCAGTATTACAAGTGCAAATATTGCTATACATTTTACATATAAATAAATAAATTACGGCAAATTTAAGAGAAAGTGAGGTTCATTGTCCAATCAGAAATCTAATGGCAGAAGGGAAGATGTGCCATTGGGAGTTTGTCTGCAGGCTCCAGTACCTCCTTCCTGATGGTAACAGTGTGAAGAGGACATGCCCTGGGTGGTGAGGGTCCTTGAGGATCGAGGTTGCTTTCTTCAAACACTGCCTCTTGTAGATGTCCTCAATGGGGTGAAGACTATGGCCCATGATGGTGCTGACCGAGTTAACAGCCCTCTGGAGTTTTTTCCTATCCTGTGCAATGGCACCTCCAACCCAGACAGTGGTGCAACCAGTCAGAATGCTCTCCATGGGACTCCTGCAGAAATTTTTGAGAGCCTTTGGTGACATACCAAATTTCCTCAAGCTCCTCACAAAGTATAGCTGGTGGTGAGGCTTCTTTGTGATTGTATCAACATGGAGGCTCCAGGACAGATCCTCAGAGATGTTGACATGTTGCTATCAATGAGTGCATAGTTGTTGGTGTGACACAAATCAACTAGCTGATCCGTCTCCCTCCTGTACACTTTCTCATTGCTATCTGTGATTTTGCCGATGATCGTGGTGGCATCGGCAAATTTGTAGATGGCATTTAAATTTTGCCTGGCCACACAGTAATGGGTGTATAGTGAGTAGAGCAGTGGACTAAGCACGCATCCTTGAGGTGCACCTGTGTTGATCATCAGTGAGGAGGAGGTGTTGTTTCCAATTGGAACTGACTATGGTCTTCTGATTAGGGTGTCAGAGATCCAGTTGCAGAGGAGACTGCAGAGGCCCAGTTTTTGGAGCTTGTTGATAAGCACTGAGAGAATGATGGTGTTGAAAGCTAAGGTGTAGTCTGTGAAGAGTAGCGAGATGTATGTGTATCACCTTCTATATGGCCTTTGATGTGTCTGTAGAGAGGGCCACATAGAAGGTAATAAACACAAAGTACTTGGGGTGGGGGAAATATTCTGGATTGAAGTGAGATTAATTAAGGAAGAGTAAGAACTTCTTTGGTCTCCGTTGGTCATGGGAGACAATGAGTACTGTGTCTCTGGTAGTCACTGTGGAGTGGCCTCTCCAGGGTGCAAGCAGAGGAGAGCTGATATGTCTGTTGCCCATGCAGTAGGACCCTCCTCTCCATGCAAATGATGTCTAAAGGAATGTTTGGTGCCAGCAGCATTACAGGAGTTGCTAAGCTAATGCTGAGTACAGCAGTCAGCCCACCTTTGGGGACTCTGACTCTGGAATTTTCATTGGGTTTACTCCCAAAGCCTTTCCTGTGAGCAGGTATAGGCACAAGAAAGTGAAGGTTTGAAATTGGAGTTTTCCCTCTCCTAGATGATATGCCATCTGTGGTTAAAGAGCCCCATCTGCCCAGATTAACTGGTTTCAAGGTGCCTTTACCCCTTCTCAGGTCAGTGAGAACAGCTTTGTCAGGCATAAGAACTATGCCACATGTGAAAGCCCGGAGTTGGACTTGGTTGTCAGAGTCTGTTTGAGTCGCACACCATGAAGATCATTTGTGCAGCAGTGGGAACTCTTCCCCACAACCACCCTTTGGCTATGACAACCTTTAGAGGCAGAACGAGTAAGAACTAGTGACCCAATAACAGCCCAACATTATCACCGGTTCAAGTCAGAAGCATTATTTTTTGTTCATCACATTCTGATTGGTCACTGATACTTTTCCATCTGTGATGATGCAGGAAGTTGGGCGAATGATCAACGCCATGGAGAGGGAACGTACTTCTATCCAAACGGTGACATGTACAATGGAGAATGGCTTTCTCACCAAAGGTAAACCCAACTGTACGATCTTTTCACATTCTCAGAATTCAGCAAGTTACATAAGAAATAGGAGAAGGAGTCGACCATCCAGCCTGTCTAGCCTGCTCTGCCATTCAATGTGATCATGGTTGATCTGATGATAGGCTCATCTCCACCGACTTCCCTTTTCCCCATATTCGCTAATTCCCCACATATGTAAAAATGTTTCCAACCTGGTCTTAAATATACTTACTGAGGTCGCCTCTACTGCTTCAATGGGCAGCAAATGCCACAAATTCACCACCCTCTGGAAAAAGCAGTTTTTCCTCATCTCCATCCTAAATCTACTATCCTGAACCTTGAAACTATGTTCCCTAGTTCTGGTCTCCCCTACCAATGAAAACAATTTAACTGCCTCCATCTATACCTTTCATAATTTTATGCCTTTTATTATTTTTCTATGTTTCTATAAGATCCCCTCTCATTCTTCTAAATTCCAGTAAATGTAGTCCAAGATGACTCATTCTCTCTTCATCGGCTAACTCTCTCATGTCTGGAATCAACCTGGTGAACCTCCTCTGCACCCACTCCAAAGCCAGTAAAGAGACCAGAACTGCACACTGTTCTGGATAAGCAGCACAACATCTGTGGCCAGTATCACCACCAGATGCATACGTGGCTCCATGGTATTTCGTGGCTGATCAGGAATGAGGTGGTTTACACACTAGCATAAGAAAGGTTGACCTCATATTTGTCTAGCTGAAATCCTCAATCACCTGTAATATTTTGCAAATGTATTATTTCCATTAACTGTATTTACAATACCATCTGTGAGTCACATGGATCTGCAGCTTTTTAGTTAATTGTCTTTGTTCGATAATATACTGAATAGTTATGGCCCTCATACAAACGCTCATGATTTCCTCCATTTCCACATTCTCAATTGTGTATCTGCCTTTATCCATACTCTCTGTCTTCTGTGACTCAACCAATTTCTAACATGTGTGCCATGTGACAGATTTTCATGGAGGCATGAATTCAGTTTGCCAGACACACATGAGACAGCATTCACTAAAACATACAATCTGCTGGAGGAACTTAGCCATTTTGATCAGCATCCATGGGAGAGAACGAACTTTTGACATTTTGGAACCTTTCAGCCTACCTGAGGGAAGCAACAGTGCCAAGTGCCTCTGGCACAGAATCCGGCCCTGTGGCTCAGAAGGGTAGGGAAAGGAAGAGGAGAGCGATAGTAATAGCAGTCTCAATAGTTAGGTCAGACAAGCAGTTCTGTGAATACAGGAAAGAAACTAGAATGGTGGTTTGTCTCCCAAGGTCTGGGATATTTCAGATCGCATCCAAGATATCCTGCAGTGGGAGGGAAAACAGCCAGAGGTCATGGTACATATTCGTACCAATGACATGGGTAGGAAAAGGGGAAATGTCCTGAGAAAAGATTATAGGGAGTTAGAAAGGGAACTGAGCAGCAGACCACAAGGGTAAGAATAATCATCTCTGGATTACTGCCTGTGCCAAGAGACAGTAAGTATAGGAATAGAAGGAGTAGAGATTAAATGAGTGGCTGAGGGATGGGAGCAGGGGCCAGGGATTCAGATTTCTGGACCATTGGGACCTCTTTTGGGGCAGGTGGGACCTGTATAAAAAGGATGGGTGGCACTTGAATCCCAGGGGGAGCAATATCCTGGCAGGAAGGTTTATTAAGGCTACTGGGGAGAGTTTAAACTAGAATTGTTGGTGGGGTGGGAACGAAACAGAAAAGACTGGGGAAGAGGAGGCTGGCTCACAAATGGAAAAGGTTTGGAGATAGTGTGTGAAGGAGGATAGGCAGGTGATAGAGAAAGGAAGTGTTCAGATGGATGGTTTGAGATGCGTCTATTTTTACACAAGGAGTTTTGTGAACAAAGTGAATGAGCTTAGGGCGTGAATTAATACTTGGAGCTATGATGTGGTGGCCATTACAGAGATTTGGATGGCTTAGGAACAGGATTGGTTACTTCAAGTGCCAGATTTTAGATGCTTCAGAAAGGACAGGGAGGGAGGAAAAAGAGGTGGGGGCATGGCTGAGATAGTGATCAGAGATAGTATCATGGCTGCAGAAAAGGTGGACGCCATGGAGGAATTGTCTACGGAGTCTCTGTGGGTGGAGGTTAGGAATAGGAAGTGCTCAATAACTTTACTGGGTGTTTTTTTATAGGCTGCCCATTACGAACAGAGATATTAAGGAGTAGATAGGGAAACAGATTCTGGAAAGCTGTAGTAATAACAGAGTTGTCATGATTGGGAGATTTTAATTTCCAATATATCATTTGGCATCTCCCTCAAACAAGGGGTTTAGATGGGGTGGAGTTTATTAGGTGTGTTCAGTAAGGTTTCTTGACATAATATGTAGATAAACCTACAAGAGGAGAGTCTGTACTTGATTTGGTATTGGGAAATGAAACTGGTCAGGTGTCTGATATCTCAGTGGGAGAGCATTTTGGAGATCGTGATCATAATTCTATTACCGTAGCATTGGAGAGAAATAGGAACAGACAAATTAGAAAAACATTTAATTGGAGTAAGGGGAATTATGAGTCTATCAGGCAGGAAATTGGAAGCTTAAGTTGGGAACATATGTTCTCAGGGAAAAGTACGAAAGAAATGTGGCAAATGTTCAAGGGATATTTGTGTGAAGTTCTTCAAAGGTACATTCCAATGAGAAGGAAATTATAGTAGGGTACAGGAACTGTGGTGTACAAAGGCTGTATATTAAAAAAAAATCTAGTCAAGAAGAAAAGAAAAGCTTACAAAAGGTTCAGAGAGCTAGGTAATGTTCGAGATCTAGAAGATTATAAGGCAAACAGGAAGGAGCTTAAAAAGAAAATTAGGAGAGCCAGAAGGGGCCACGAGAAGTTCTTAGTGCCAGACCATTTTGCGCCCTTTACAAGGCCAACTACTTGCACCCCCCCAAAAAAATTGCCAACTTTGATTTTCAAAAACATGTTTTGTTGAAAAAATTAAAAGCATAAAACTTGAAACTGCAAAATTTATTTTAAATTACAAGAATAAGTAATACATAAATCTTTGATTATCTTTCTCAAATACAAAATAAAATATTTTGGCACACAAAGCACTTTGAATGAAAGGGCAACATAACATTAAAACCTTTTACTTCACACACCTTTAAGTCTGTATACCTTCCAGAGTCCATTTTTTTCCACAAGAATGAATACAGTATGAAAATGCCCCTTTGGCCCATCAAGTTTGCTCTTGGCTTTCCCATAACCATTTTTACAAATCTGTGCTATTCTGTTTTTTTTAATTTTCCCACATTTCTATTATTTCCCCCTCAGATTCTACAACTCACACACAACAGCAATGGCTAATAATCTATCTGCCGACATCTTTGAGTTTATTCAAGAGGAAATTGAAGCATCCGGGGAAGCTCACATGGTCAAAGGGAGAATGTGCAAACTGCACACAGACAGGGCCAGAGTTCAGGGCAGAAGCCAGATGGCTGAAGTTCTGAGGTAGTAGCTCTATTTATTTGCACCACTGTGAGACAGCATCAACTTGAGAAATAATAAATGTCATTACATGTCTCTTTAAGAACTGCCTGTGAAAACTTGCAATACATTGAGAGAGAACCCTGAGCAAAATGTAACAATATCATTTCAACATGGCTACACACAGAAATTCAAGAATGCTTTTCTGTTAGTCTCCCTTTTGAAGTTCTCATGTTTCATGAAACTGACAACTAGGACAAACAATTTCATTAATATAATGACAAAAAATAAGGAGTAATTGCTGAGTTGATTTCTTTTTAGAATTTATATATTTTTATTTCTCATCTATGAACATTGATAGTTATTCTACTATTAGAAACCAGCGAGAAACTGATCTGAGCTATCCTGAATGAGTTACCCTGGACAATCTTGGTCTCAAATCTGCTTGGTTCCTCTTCTCATGAGTTATGATCCTCTAAAAAGGGGCTTAGTTATGGACCAACCAACTTTTCTTGATGAAGTGTTAATAACTTGCTCAAACCAATGTTAGAATCATTGGAACAATAAATGCAAATATCTCACTTATTCAAACAGCAAAATACACATTTAGGCTTGGCATTCAGCCTACAGGTGCACATCGGAGCTCCCGAAAATGAACCCTCCTGGCCGAGGGGACAGGGAAGGGTTCGGAGTTGAGACTCAGGTGTTGGGAGCTCCGGTGTAGGCTAAGGGGAGGGTTCAGAGTTGGGAGCTCCCGTTGCCTGACTGAAGGCTGAACCCTCCCTCAGCAGTTGGCCAACAGGTGCACCCCAGAGCTCCTAATGCCGACTCCGAACTCTCCCCTTGGTAGTCAGCCTACAAGTGCAAACCTGAGCTCCCGGCGCCGATTCCGAACCCTCCCCTCAACCTACCTGAACTGTGGGGCACAATTTGCTCTCTTCAACAGCGTCGAGGTGAGAGACTAGCATTGACTTGTACTTGATATGTGGAAAATATCAGATTTTTGGGCTTTAAATGAGGAGGCCGACTTTTAACCAAGTATATATGATACTAACCAAACTTGCTTAATTGTGTACTCACAAGAAACCCTACAAGAAAACTCATTGATTGTGACCCAATTTGCCTTCAATTTCACGATCTACAACTTCAGCGAATAGTCTCTTATTCAAATACTTAAGTCCGTATGAGATGGTCTCCTGTCTACAATATTGGACGTTGATTCAGAAAAAAAATCATTTAGTCAAACAAATCCACTCTGGTTCCTCTGATAAAGGTGTGTAGAAACTCAATTCCTCTTAATAAAATTATGAAAGTCATTAGTAGTCAGGGCCGGTTTTAAGCCAATTTGACCAATTTGATCAAATTGGGTCCCGCGCCTCAAGGACGCCCCGCGCACGTGTTTGAGCATAGGCCTTGAGAAGAGAATACTGTGACGGACTTTGTTTAAACTGGTAAGAAAATAATAATACTATAGGGCTTATAAACTGAGGGATTTGTCAATGAACTCGTGAAGTTATTGCCCTTAATTGATCGTATTATCTCAGTGAAATATTTTTAAGAAATATGTCTTCGATTAAACTACTGGCTATAGGCCTCCTTTGTCTCCCTCGCCAAAAATTTCATGTTTCGTATCCATTTGACCCAGTAAGATAGATGTATTTCAGAGCTGATGAAGCATCTCTTATTATTATCAAGATCAAAACAGGCTATAGGCTAATCAATATGAGATTGAGATAGCGTCATGCGAGCCTATAGCCTAGGCTTAAGCAGTTAGCCTGAACGTAAATAGCCTAGGCCTAAGCATAGAATTTCTGACAAGGTTAGCAATCGTCGATGGAATTGGTGAGGATATTCGGGTCTTGTAAAGATTAATAACCCCGAAGTTAGGTTAGTTTAAGTTGATCTATATTCAGCTAGGTCGTTGTAGGAGTCTTTATGAGCTGGTTTACAAGGTTATTCAGCTATAGGAGCATATACTGTACATCTCGGGGTTATTCATCTTTACAAGATCTGGATATTCTTAGCAAGGCTGCCTCTGTCATTGCTTCATAATTTTTCAGTGGTTTGATTTAGTATCAAAATAGTACTAGGCTACTGTTACTAACTATACTATTGCACTGCCAGAGCTTAATATAGCCTATTTCATGTTTTTGGTGATTTGGAGCAGGTGCAGTTTAGCTTGACCATGCGGAAATTGTTTTCTTCGGGGGGCGAATTTCATCCATTACACGCATCAGTTTTTTCACCAAATATCTAGCGACAAACTAGCGCTAGACATTTGACTAGAAAATCAGCTAAAAAAAATGGCAAAATTAAAATGCGTCCCCCCCCATCCTGGAATGTAACCTTAACTAACCTAACTAACCTAACCTAACTAACCAAACCATTACTAAAAAAAAGGCAATTCTTACCTTATTCAAAGTTGTCGTCATTCAACAAATCCAGAATAGGTCGCTTGTTTTGCTGTTCGATGGCATTCACAAGTTGAGAGCTGCATGCATTGTTCCAAGGTCAGCAGCTGACGATGGAACAACGTAAAGCTAACGAGCAAAATGACGTGGGATTGACGTTGGTTTCTTACGTTATACCAACGACGATGACAACATTGTTCCACTGTTGGAACAACGTAGACATGTTATCAGGGATGTCGAGTCCAATCTTATAACAAATTGCTAACTTCAAGTTTTTTGTGTAATTTTAAGTCTAAACATTTTAAAATATACTTCTTTTACCTTTTATACCTTAAAAATATAGCCCAGAGAGTTAGCAGCTTAAAATTGGTATGTCATTTTACATGGCAAGCACAAGCAGAGATAGAGACAAAGGACATAAGTATTTAAGCGGCAACCAGAAACGAGCACTGGCCAAGGCTAAGGTAGCTGAAAATGAAAAACATAGAGGTGCGATTCCAAAATTCCTTGTCACTCAATCTTTGAAGCGCCCATGTATTGAGGATGAAGAAAACAAAAACAATTCAGAAAATGACAATACAGCCTTGAGTCCAATTACAGTTGATGAATACAAAGATGAAATTGATAACAAGTTAGAAAAGGATGACGCAGCTGTGAATCAAATTGAAGATGATCTCAATACACCAGAAGATGGTCCAAAGCAGAATGTTCACTTTTAGCCGAAAAAGACCATGCTCAAACATCACGCAATGAAGGATCATCCATGAGTACAGTTGTAATTAACATTTATGTTGACCCAGCCAACTGGCCAGTGTATATAAATCAAACTGTAAGAGATTATTTAACAATGAAAGGTCCTCCTATTCCAGTGAACAACTTTCCACAAAATGAAAAGGGATTTTAAGAGGAAACTTCCAAATGGGGAGTGTGTTGAAAGACCTTGGATAATATACTTTCAGTCTGCTGATAGAATTTATTGCTTTTATTGTAAACTTTTTAGTAAGAATACAACCAGTGCATTATCAACAAGTGGATTCAACAAGTCATCTAATCTTCATATAAGGTTGTGTGAGCATGAAAATTCTAAAAACCATTTGGAAGCCACATGGAGTTTCTGGGAGTTACACCAAAGACTTTGTCTTCTTTGGCTTGGCTTCGCGGACGAAGATTTATGGAGGGGGTAAATGTCCACGTCAGCTGCAGGCTCGTTTGTGGCTGACAAGTCCGATGCGGGACAGGCAGACACAGTTGCAGCGGTTGCGGGGGAAAATTGGTTGGTTGGGGTTGGGTGTTGGGTTTTTCCTCCTTTGCCCTTTGTAGTGGACAGACAATTGACAAAGAACTTGAAATAATCCTCAATGAACATGCAAAGCACTGGCAGCAAGTATTCAAAAGGTTAGTTGGAATAGCGCAGTTTCTTGCTGAGAGAAATCTAGCATTTGGAGGAACAGAGGAAAAAGTTGGTAATGAGAGTGTACACAATGGAAACTTTTTAGGTTTTGTTGAGCTGTTTGGAAAGATTGACCCTGTTCTTGAAGAACATTTGCGAAAAGTAAAAACCCACGAAATTCATAATCACTATTTAGGAAAAGATACTCAGAATGAACTACTAGACATTATGGCAACAGCTGTTTTGAATGAGATACTGAAACGCATAAAAGCAGCTAAGTATTACGTCATAATTTTAGACTGCATACCTGATATGAGTCACCAAGAGCAAATGTCTCTAACGATCAGGTATGTGTCTGATGGTAACTTGGCTCTTTCAGGTGTTTACGAACATTTCATAAAGTTTATGCAGGTTGAAAGTAGCACAGGAGAAGATGTATATAAAACATTATTAAACACACTGAAGGAATTAAATTTAGAGGTGAAAGACATTCGAGGCCAAGACTATGACAATGGTAGCAACATGAAAGGTCACACATCTGTTCAAGAGCTTTCTTTGTACCCTGTTCATGTCACAATTATAACCCTTTACTCGGAGATGTAGCCAAGTGTTGTCCAGATGCTATGACATGTTTTGGGATATTGTAAAGGATCTACATATTGTTCTCTGCATCAACTAAGAGATGGGCAGTTTTTAACAAACATGTACCCGGGTTATCAGTGAAACCCTTGAGAAACACAAGGTGGGAGAGTCGGATTGATAGTGTTAAAGCTATTCGTTATCAGGTTGGAGAAGTATATGATACACTTGTGGAAATATCAGAGATAACAGATGAGCCCAAGGTAAAAGCAGAAGCTGAATCTTTAGCAAACCAGCTAAAAGACTACAAATGTTTAGTTTCTTTGATATTTTGGCATGAAGTACTTTTTAAAGTTAACTATGTAAGCAAGGAACTAGAAGGTGAAACAAAGGACATTGATGAAGGCATGGAGCCATTTGAAAAACTATTATCATGGCTAAGAATTTATAGAGAGGGCGGTTTTAATGATGTCCTAATAGGCGCAAATGAATTGGCTGAAGCTGTTGAATTACCATTGGAGTTTAGACAATTTGAAGAAAAAAAACTCCGTAGAAGGAAGAGAATATTTTCTTATGAGGCAAAAGATCAAGCTTGAGATGATCCAAAAGAAGCATACAGAGTTCAGTGCTTCAGCTTAGTGCTAAACAAAGTTATTCAATCTTTAGAGCCTAGATTTAAGCAGCTTAAAAGCCATGTAAAATTATTTGGTTTTTAAATAACTTTCAGAGCTTACAAAAGGCGGAAATAAGGAAACACAGAGCAGACCTTGAAGCAGCTTTAACTGACACCATACTAAAACAGAGCACTGATGGAGGGGTAGTTACTGAAACAACTAAAGATGTGGATGGTTATCTATTAGCTGAAGAACTTGAAGCTCTGAAAACTTTTCTTCCCTTCAGTGTCCTTAATCCTCAAGCTCTGTTTGAATACCTGGTAGTAAACAATCGATTCACAGCATTTCCTAATGTTTTTATTGCTTTGAGGATTTACTTAACAATGCCCGTAACAGTCGCATCGGGCGAAATAAGTTTTTCAAAACTAAAACTGATTAAAACATACTTATGGTCCACAATTTCACAAGAGAGACTAAACAATTTGCCGATGTTATCTATAGAAAATTACATTACTAAAACCGTTGACTTTGAAATTATTTTGCAAATAAAAAAGCCAGAAAAGTCTGTTTGTGAAAGACCTGCATAAACAGAACGTCTGTAATTGTCTAAACTTGTATTAAACAATTAAAACTTTCATATTGTCTTTCAATATTTAGTATATCAAGGATTTAATGCTTTTTGGCTAAGACTGCCATACTACACGAAATATAAAACATCAATTTCGACTTTTGTAGAGTAGAGGTCCCGCTATCAATTTTCTAATTGGACCCCACAATTCCTAGCACCGGCCCTGTTAGTAGTGAAGGCAGTTTGGTGCTTGACCTGACAACTCAAAAGGCCCTTTTATAAAGCAAAAAAATCAGAACGTAAAGGCACAGATTCTCCACCCTTACCTTCGTAAATGGTCCATGAGTGGCTCCAAGGTGCCGACTCTGATCTGTCTGCAGGAGTGGCTCCACCTCGCTCCATAGATGTCGAGCTATTGCAAGCAGCTGGCTAGGGGTGGGTTGATGATGTTGTGATCAGCTCACAACCCAGGGTTGTTTAGTGAACATATTATGCCAGAGTATCGTGGAATAGTCATCATCGGTGTGCCTGGTTCCACACCTTCAGAGCCGCGGACTTGCTGTTCCACTCTCTCGTTCTTCTCAATCTCTCAGTTGCAGTTACATGCGGCAGCGGCCATACCGATGATGACTATTTTCACTGATGATTTGCAATATCCAGAACCAAGAACTCATAGGTGAGTGAGAGTAAAATATAAGCACTGTGAAAATGATCAATGGCCGACTTCGTTACCCATAATCCCACATGGAGCTGGAACCACTCTGCATTTTCCAGAGCAGTTCTAATTGCGTGAGGGATTATGGGTAACCAAGTCGGCCATTGCTCACCATGTATTTATGACGGGAACCACCATGACAACAATCAACCGCCGACAGCAGCTTCAAGGACACACTGAGATGCCACTCCACGTAAAAGCGATGCTGGAGCTGTCTTATAGGGCTGCTCTATAAAAAGGTAAATTAAAACTTTTCTTTGCGAATGAAGCCAGCCTTGAGTGGAGGTTCTCCATTTAAACACCTAAAATGAGCCAGTTATTTCCTTGAAAATCTCCCTGAGCCACTTGGTGAATGACTTTATTGTGCTTATAAAATGAAAATAAAACTTATAACATACTCAGTGGTCCATGGAAATCTAACAAAGTAAATAAAGACTGTGCAAGATATGCTATCCCAAAGTCCTTTGAATTGATCATCTCACCAAGCTCCTTATGTTTTGTCTCACCAGGCATGGGCATGGAACCTATGTGTATGCCCTGACAAGATCAAAATATGAGGGAAACTGGGTTCATGGAAAACAAGTAGGAGGTGGAGAGCTGATTCATCTCAATCACCGATACCAGGGAAATTTTCTCCATAACAATGTAAGTACAATGTATCGCCACTTTGACATGCTGGTGTGGTAATGGTGTACGGAATTAAAATGGATGGCTTTGAGGAGGTCCATGTTTTTGCACCGATCAGAGCCGAGGATCTCAGTGAAGCGATATCCCTATCTCCAGTCTCTCTGATGTAGAGGAGATCACAACAGGAGCACCGGATGCAGTCGATAACCCCTGCAGGTTCACAAGTGAAGTGTTGCTTTAGTTGGAAGAACTGTTTTGGGCCCTGAATAGTGGTAAGGGAGGAGGTGTGGGTGTAGGTGTGGCATTTCCTGCAACAGGGGTAGGTACCAAAGGTGTGATTAGAAGAAAGGGATAAGTGGGTGAGGGAGCCCCAGAGGAAGCAGACCCTGCAGAAAGTAAAGAGGGGAAGATGTGTCTGGTGGTGTAATCATTTTTTTATTTAGACATCCAGCATGGTAACTGGCCATTTTGGCCCATGAGTCTGTGTCGTCCAATTTGCACCCCATTAACCTACACCCCCCGGTTCATTTTGAAAGGTGGGAGGAAACAGGAGCCCCCATAGAAAACCCAGGCAGACCCAGGAAGAATGTACCAACTCCTTGCAGACACCGTGGGTCTTGAACCCCGGTCCGGACCTGATCGCTGGTGCTGTAAAGGCATTGCACTAACCCACTACACCAACCAAGCCACCCTAAACATACATCATATTGTATGTTGGCTCCCCCGATATTTCCTAAAGATGTTGCATGACCTGCTGAGATTCTCTTTTGTGTATTGCACTACAATCACAGTGTCTGCATACTTTCCTGTTTAACAACTTCAATCACTCTTGTGCCCCTTTCACAGTTTGAAGCATTGCAGGGGATCCTGGACCATGTTGCATTGGGAGTGGCTTCTGCTGGGTATTCCTGGGACAACTAGGATTGTATTACAACATAGCCAGTGCCTGCCAGATCAATGCCAAACACCCTCGGTTACCTTTGGGATTGGCTGCGTGTAGTGATACAACCACTGGACTGTCAGTGAATGCCTGCACCTGTCCTCACTCCTGCACTGCCTACTGCAGGGGGCAACCCATTGTACCTGCAGGGAAGTAACCAGGGAGACTGGCTCCACCTACTTCCTGCCAATCACCCACACCACATAAAGGCTCACGCCGGCCCTTGGGCAGGAGCAGAGCACATGGAGCCAGAAAGGATACAGAACCTGTGTGCAGATTTTAAGCTAATTAAAGCCTATTGTTCAGCCTTTTGTTGTTCATGTTTGTTTATTCGCACTGTAGCACACCACAATTTAACTTAGCTTAATTTTAAAGAACCACGGAGAAGTTTCTCAGCATAGAGAAGCTGGATATCAACCCCCAACACCCGGAAGCACCCACACACTTCAAGATCTGGAAGCATGCGATCGGGACAATCATCAACACTCAGGCTGAGGTCATCAACTCAGACCAGAAGAAACTCATGCTACTGCGTATGAAACTGGGCCTGTTCATGTTCCAGGTGATCCCTGACAGCACTGAGTATGAACCGGCATTGGCCAATGAATGTACTCTACTCCAGGTACCTGCTTGGCACCAGGCTACAACAGCAGGGTGAGACAGTAGAGGCTTACCTTGGGACACTGCGTGAACTATCATGCTTGTGTGTGGCCAACACCAGGGTGATCACTAGGGAAGTGGAACGACTCATCAGGATGCATGTATACGAGGCCTGCGATCAAGGGCAACCTGATAGACACTGCTGGAAGAAAGCCATGCTTCCCTCATGAGGGTCATCGATGATGTCCATTCTCTGGAAGCTGCAGCCTACCATGCAGAAGCCTTCAATGCCACCCTCCACTCCCTTCAGCTTGGCGCAGACAACGGCCGCTGCTGAGGGCCTCTTCTGTGGAGAAGCAATCGCCACCACTGATGCATCCTGCTGCTGTAAGTACTGTGGGACCCAGTGTGTGTCCGACAGACGCTCCTGGAAGAACTGCCCCACGAGGAACTTGCACTGGTCCAGATGTGGTAAGAAAGGCCATTTTGGCAAAGTGTGCCTCTCCAAACCCACTGGGAGCACTGCGGCCCTCCGCGACCAGCCAGAAACCTCCCTCAACCCTCTGGGTGCTTCCACTTGTGAGTATTTGGCAGCGCCATTGCTCTGCCCGTCACTTCTACCCACATCGGTGACATCACTTCCAGCCCAGATGGCAAACCATGCCGGCGCCATGTGGATAAAGACATAAGAGAGAATGTGATAGAGCAGCCATTCTCCGAAGGAGCAGTAGTGCCCCCTACCCCCAACTTGGTGGGGCCACAGCACATTTAGCTCAAATCATAAAATAGTTTTCACATTTTTCATGTAGTCGGTAGAAGTACAGAAAAAATCAACTAAACTGGCTACTTCACCTGGAAGGGAGCCCATAAACTTTGAGCAGAGTCCTAAGGGGCCATAGCCAAAGAAAAGGTTGAGAATGGCTGAGATAGAGGGTTATGACTGAATGAAAAGGAATGGGAAAAGGCTTATAAATTCTGGCATGGACCATTACCATCAAATAACCTGATCCTGCACTAATGTATTTCTATGGTTTAAGCTCTTCTGAGATTTCTCTTTCCATATTTCTGCAGCCTACAGGTAAAGGGAAGTACATCTTTGACTTTGGATGTGAGCAGCATGGTGAATATCTTCAGATGGAACAGGTAAATCCCAACAAAAACATTCTATGGGAGAATTTTGTGGTCTTTGTGGTTGAGACTTATAGTGGCAGACAAAGTTGCTGCACATAAAGTGATTCAGGAAATGAAACTCCCCCAGGTGTGGACAAGTTGAATCAAACCAGTGATCCGATAGCAGTGACAGGAACAGCATTGCAATGACTTGACATTTATTTGGCTTCTTGTTTTCTTCTCACACTGCCAACAAGAGTAAATGGTGCAAGACTGACTCTGAGAGTTGGTCAATAGGTTCCAAGGTTTCTTTTATTGTCTCATAAGAACACATTAAAACTGTAATATGCATGATATAACTTTTGTCTGCCATAAGGCAAACAAAAAATAGCCATGAGCCCAGCGCTCCTTACAATAGGACAAAGAGAAGCAAAAGAGAATCTTCATGCATTAAGAAGAGTAATGATTTTATTGTTGTAGCCTGCCTTAATGACTATTCACCAGTGACACTCACTTCCACATTGATGAAGTGTTTGGAAAGGCTGGTGTTGAAACATATCAGCTCCTGTCTGAATGGTGACATGAATCCATTCCAGTTCACCTATCTTAGAAACAAGTCTACGGCAGATGCCATCTCACTGGCTTGACACAAAATCCTGCAACACCTGGACAGCAAAATTGCATTCATTAGGATGCTCTTTATCAACAACATTTTGGCATTTAACACCATCGTCCCCTCAAAATTGATCAGAAAACTCCAAGACCCAGGACTCAACACCCCACTATGTAATTGGATCATGGATTTCCTCACTTCCAGACCACAATCAGTGAAGATTAATAAGAGCATCTCCACAATCTCCATCAGTACCAGAGCATCACAGGGCTGTGTTCTTAACCCCCTGCTCTACTCACTTTACACCTACAACTATGTGGCTTGGTATGACAACAATACCATTTATAAATTCACTGAAAATACCACGGTAATGGGTTGTATAAAAAGGGGTTATGAGTTAGCATACAGGAGGGAGATTGAAAACTTGGCTGAATAGTGCACCAATAACAACCTCGCACTCAGTGTCACCAAAACCAAAATGATTGTTGACTTCAGGAAGGGAAAACCAGAGGTGTATGATGCAGTGATCATTAGGCGATCAGTAGTAGAGAGGGTGAGCAAATTTAAGTTCTTGGGAATCACCATCTTGGAGGATCTTTCCTGAACCCAGTGCACTAATGGCATCATGAAGAAAGCAAATCATTGCCTCTACTTCCTCAAGAATTTGTGGAAGTTAGGTATGACATCAGAAACCCTAGCAAATTTCTACAGATGTGTGGTGGAAAGTGTACTAACCAGCTGCTTCATGGTCTGGTATGAGGACACCAATACCCCTGAGCATAAAGCCCTGCAAAAGGTAGTAGACATAGCCTAGGACATCACAGGCAAAACCCTCCCCACCATTGAGAACACTTACGGGGAATACTGCTGTCAGAGAGCAGCAGCAATCATCAAGGATCCATGTCATCCAACACAAGCTCTGTTCTCGCTACTGCCAACAGAAAAGAGTACAGGTGCCACAACACATGTACCATTCAGGTACAACTACTACCTCTCCATCATCAAACTTTTCAACAACAAACTCGATCAGAACTCTTACTTTTACACTTAATTGATTTTTTTTTCTCTCTGTATTGCATTCAGTTTGCTTACATTTGCCCGTGTACGTACAGTTTTTTTTTACATTACCAAAATGTGATAATTCTACCTTGGCTGCAGGGAAAACAATCTCAGGGTTTTGTGATGACATGTTTGTACTATGACAATAAATCTGAAATTGAGTCTGAATTTGTTTTATAAGGATGAAAGACTTAATTGAGGTCTACAAGGTTATGACAGGCATAGACAGGGTGGACAGCCAGTGCCTGTTTCCCAGGTCAGGAATAGCAAACACCAGAGTGTACAAAGTGAAGGGAGGGAAGTTTAGGCAAGACATCAGGGGTATGGTTTTTTTTTACATAGAGTTGCGAGTGCCTGGTAGGTGGTGGTGGTGGAGGCCGGAACATTATGGGCATTAGAGGGTTTAGTACTTTTTTTTAAGGAATATATGAGTTGGCCAAAGGACCTGTACTGTGCTGTAGTAAAATAATAATTATAAAAGTTTAATTCACGAGGAGCAGAATTAAAGTTGAGGACATTCTATGAAAGAATACTTCAGGAAACACCAATATACTCAATCAACCACAATTAATCGGTTCCATAAGCCCCCAAATCTTTTTGCTAACTTTACAATGTGCCTCGATTCATTTGTAACAAGCCTGCAATTAGTGACTTGTGGAAAATGTAATCCAAAACAGCTCTTCAGCAACTTGGAATGGTCTGAAAGAGCAGCAAAGAGTTGGCCAACAGTCGAGGAAACATCCCATTCCAAGTGAAGCAACAGAGAGAATTGCAAAACACAGGATGTTGTCCTGTGGTATTGTTAGCTGGGGACATGATGGCTGCTATGGACACTGCTCCAAGACAACAGGAACATCCTACACATCCAGTCATGTACATATCCACCCTGGGGTCTGCTGCAGTCATAGGGGATGGCACACAATGGCAGAAGGCAGTCTTTCTTTAGCCAGTTTAATTCCCTCCCATATACAGAGGATAGCACAGTGAACATAGCAGCGCAACACTCTCACAGCACCAGAGACCAAGGTTCGAATACAATGCTGTCTGAAAGGTGTTTGTACGTTCTCCCATGACCTGCATGGATTTCTTCCGAGGGCTCCAGTTTCCTCCCACCTTCCAAACCATATAGAGTTGCCAGCTTCAGATTTCAGATTTATTGTCAAGAGTACATGCATGCAGGGCTGGTTTTAAGCCTATTTGACCAATTTTATCAAATTGGGCCCCTCGCCTCAAAGAGGCCCTGCGCACGTGTTTGAGCCCAGGCCTTGAGAAGAGAATACTGTGACGGACTTTGTTTAAACTGGTAAGAAAATAATAATACTATAGGCCTTATAGTGAACTCGTGAAGTTATTGACTTAATTGATCGTATTATCTCAGTGAAATATTTTTAAGAAATATGTCTTCGATTAAACTACTGGCTATAGGCCTCCTTTGTCTCCCTCGCCAAAAATTTCATGTTTCGTATTCATTTGACCCAGTAAGATAGATGTATTCCAGAGCTGATGAAGCATCTCTTATTATTATCAAGATCAAAACAGGCTATAGGCTAATCAATATGAGATTGAGATAGCGTCATGCGAGCCTATAGCCTAGGCTTAAGCAGTTAGCCTGAACGTAAATAGCCTAGGCCTAAGCATAGAATTTCTGACAAGGTTAGCAAACGTAGATGGAAATGGTGAGGATATTCGGGTCTTGTAAAGATTAATAACCCCGAAGTTAGGTTAGTTTAAGTTGATCTTTACTCGGCTAGGTCACTGTGGGGGTTATAGCCTATATCTTTATGAGCTGGTTTACAAGGTTATTCAGCTATAGGAGCATATACTGTACATCTCGGGGTTATTCATCTTTACAAGATCTGGATATTCTTAGCAAGGCTGCCTCTGTCATTGCTTCATAATTTTTCAATGGTTTGATTTAGTATCAAAATAGTACTAGGCTACTGTTACTAACTATGCTATTGCACTGCCAGAGCTTAATATAGCCTATTTCATGTTTTTGATGATTTGGAACAGGTGCAGTTTAGCTTGACCATGCGGAAATTGTTTTATTCGGGGGGAGAATTTCATCCGTTCCACGCATCAGTTTTTTCGCCAAATATCTAGCGACAAACTAGCGCTAGGCATTTGACTAGAAAATCAGCTAAAAAAATGGCAAAATTAAAATGCATCCCCCCCATCCTGGAATGTAACCTTAACTAACATAACCTAACTAACCTAACCATTACTAAAAAAAGGCAATTCTTACCTTATTCAAAGTTGTCGTCATTCAACAAATCCAGAATCGGTCGCTTGTTTTATGTTTGATGGCGTTCACAAGTTGAGAGTTGCGTGCGTTGTTCCAAGGTCAGTAGCTGACGTTGGAAGAACGTAAAGCTAACGAGCAAAATGACATGGGATTGACGTTGGTTTCTTACGTTGAACCAACGACGATGACAACATTGTCCCACTGTTGGAACAAAGTAGACATGTTATCAGGGATGTCGAGTCCAATCTTATAACAAATTGCTAACGTCAAGCTTTTGGTGTAATTTTAAGACTAAACATTTTAAAATATACTTCTCTTACCTTTTTTACCTTAAAAATATAGCCCAGAGAGTTAGCAGCTTAAAATTGGTATGTCATTTTACAAGGCAAGCACAAGTAGAGATAGAGACAAAAGACATAAGTATTTATGCGGCAACCAGAAACGAGCACTGGCCAAGGCTAAGGTAGCTGAAAATGAAAAACATAGAGGTGCGATTCCAAAATTCCTTGTCACTCAATCTTTGAAGCGCCCATGTATTGAGGATGAAGAAAACAAAAACAATTCAGAAAATGACAATACAGCTTTGAGTCCAATTACAGTTGATGAATACAAAGATGAAATTGATAACAAGTTAGAAAAGGATGACGCAGCTGTGAATCAAATTGAAGACGATCTCAATACACCAGAAGATGGTGCCAAAGCAGAATGTTCACTTTTAGCCGAAAAAGACCAAGCTCAAACATCACGCAATGAAGGATCATCCATGAGTACAGTTGTAATTAACATTTATGTTGACCCAGCCAACTGGCCCGTGTATATAAATCAAAATGTAAGAGATTATTTAACAATGAAAGGTTCTCCTATTCCAGTGAACAACTTTCCACAAAATGAAAATGGATTGTAAGAGGAAACTTCCAAATGGGGAGTGTGTTGAAAGACCTTGGATAATATACTCTCAGTCTGCTGATAGAATTTATTGCTTTTATTGTAAACTTTTTAGTAAGAATACAACCAGTGCATTATCAACAAGTGGATTCAACAAGTCATCTAATCTTCATACAAGGTTGTGTGAGCATGAAAATTCTAAAAACCATTTGGAAGCCACATGGAGTTTCTGGGAGTTACACCAAAGACTTTGTAGTGGACAGACAATTGACAAAGAACTTGAAATAATCATCAATTAACGTGCAAAGCACTGGCAGCAAGTATTCAAAAGGCTAGTTGCAATAGCGCAGTTTCTTGCTGAGAGAAATCTAGCATTTAGAGGAACAGAGGAAAAAGTTGGTAATGAGAGTGTACACAATGGAAACTTTTTAGATCTTGTTGAGCTGTTTGGAAAGATTGACCCTGTTCTTGAAGAACATTTGCGAAAAGTCAAAACCCACGAAATTCATAATCACTATTTAGGAAAAGATACTCAGAATGAACAACTAGACATTATGGCAACAGCTGTTTTGAATGAGATACTGAAACGCGTAAAAGCAGCTAAGTATTACGTCATAATTTTAGACTGCACACCTGATATGAGTCACCAAGAGCAAATGTCTCTAACGATCAGGTATGTGTCTGATGGTAACTTGGCTCTTTCAGGTGTTTACTAACATTTCATAAAGTTTATGCAGGTTGAAAGTAGCACAGGAGAAGATGTATATAAAACATTATTAAACACACTGAAGGAATTAAATTTAGAGGTGAAAGACATTCGAGGCCAAGACTATGACAATGGTAGCAACATGAAAGGTCACACATCTGTTCAAGAGCTTTCTTTGTACCCTGTTCATGTCACAATTATAACCCTTTACTCGGAGATGTAGCCAAGTGTTGTCCAGATGCTATGACATGTTTTGGGATATTGTAAAGGATCTACATATTGTTCTCTGCATCAACTAAGAGGTGGGGAGGAGTCACGTGATGGAGTAGTGGCCGGTCAGGGAAGTCCAGCCCTCTCCGGAAAAGTTTAAAAAAATACACTAAACACAAAGGCACAAGAATAAAAATTAAAACAAAGTGAAAATAAAGGTGGGAAGAAAATGGCAGCGAAGAAAGAAAAGTTGAAAGCAACAGGAAGAAGAGAAGAAGAAAGAACGTCAGAAGAAGAAGGTGAAGGCCTTACCTGTCTGAGGAGGCCTGCCGCAGAGAGAGAAGCCCGCTCCCTAAGGTCGGTGGAAGTCCTGAGCTCGGGACTACAAAAATGGCTCACGGAGCCGAGTAAAAATGCGCAACCGCGCATGAAAAAAAACACACTGACGGGAGGGGGGAACAGCTGAGGAGTCGATCTCCACAGCTGAGGATGACAGCTGCAACACAGCAACAGGAAGAGAACACAGAAAACAACGAGAACAAGAAAGAAGAAAACAGGAAACAACAGATGACCAACCCAGAGGAAGAAGAAGAAGAAGAACATAGAGAAATGGAAGAAGGGAAAGGCAAGACAATGGATTTTTTTTTAAAGAATATATGGAATCAGTAAAGGAATGGCAATTACAAGAATTTAGTGAAATAAAAAGAATTAAAAGTGCAGAAGAAAAAATGAATAGAATAGAGATGGTCTTGTCAGATATAGGAAAAAGAGTAGACAATGTGGAAGAACGAGAAACAATCGTAGAAATGGAAGTAGAGGACTTAAAAGAGAAATTAGAAGAATCTAATAAAAAAGTTAAAGAGGCACGAGAGCTGTTAGCTCAGAAGATAGATATAATGGAAAACTATAATAGAAGAAATAATATAAATATAGTGGGCCTTAAGGAAGATGAAGAAGGCAAGAATATGAGAGAATTTATAAAAGATTGGATCCCCAGGGTCCTAGGAAGACCAGAATTACAGGAAGAAATGGAAATAGAAAGGGCACATAGAACATTAGCCCCGAAACCACAGCCACAGCAAAAACCAAGATCTATTTTAGAAAAATTCTTAAGATATACAACAAGATAAAATATATTGGAGAAAGCAATGAAGAAAATAAGAGAAGACAAAAAACCACTGGAATACAAAGGTCAAAAAAATTTTTTCTATCCAGACATAAGTTTTGAACTCCTGAAGAAGAGAAAGGAGTTTAATACAGCAAAAACGATCCTATGGAAAAAAGGATATAAATTTATGTTAAAGTACCCAGCAGTACTTAAAATAGTTATTCCAGGGCAGCAAAACAGACTATTCTCGGATCCGGAGGAAGCACGAAAATTTGCAGAACAACTACAAAACAGGCAGAGAGATGAAGACATGTAACGAGAGTAAAAATGACCACGAACTATATGTATGTGTGTGTATATGGATATATATATATATATATATATATATAGATGTGTATGTACATGAGTGTATCCGTATTTAGAGGAAAATATATAGAGTATAGATAAGAATTAATAAGGGAATGAAAGGGAACAGAGGAAGTAAGGAGGGAATTAAAAGAGTGACCTTTGTTATATATGAAAATTGAAATCTTTTCCGGGGGACTGGATGGGGAGGAGTTACGGTCACTGCAAAATCAGTTGACGCTTGCGAGTGAATTCGCAAATCCAAATGGAGAGGGGAGATGTGGTTGCCCGACAAGGGATAAAGGGCAACTCAGGAGGAGGAGGGGAGAATGGGGTTAAAGAAATTTTAGATAGGAGAATAAGGGAAATGTTTGATGTTTTAGAAATGTTGTCTTATAAAGTGTTCAAAACAAGAAAGCAGAAATGGATAAGAAGGAAAGGTGATAATGAGGAAACGGAAAGGAAAGATAAACAAAGTATGAAATGGCTACATTGAACTATGTGACTTTAAATATTAACGGAATACATAACCAAATCAAAAGGAAGAAACTGCAAAATTTACTGAAAAAAGAAAAAATTGATATAGCATTCATGCAAGAGACACATTTAACTGAAATGGAGCATAAGAAATTAAAGAGAGATTGGGTAGGACATGTAACAGCAGCGTCATATAATTCAAAAGCTAGAGGAGTAGCTATATTAATCAGTAAAAATGTACCAATTAAAATAGAAGAAGAAATAATAGATCCAGCAGGGAGATATGTAATGATAAAATGTCAGATATATTCGGAGTTTTGGAATTTACTCAATGTATATTCACCTAACGAAGAAGATCAAAAATTTATGCAAGATATTTTTTTGAAGATAGCAGACACACAAGGGAACATATTAATAAGAGAGTATTTCAACCTTAATTTGGATTCAAACATGGATAAAACTGGGGAAAAAATTAACAGAAAAAACAAAGTAACCAAATTTATAATTAAATCGATGCAAGAAATGCAACTTTTGGATATATGGAGGAAACAACACCCAAAGGAAAAGGAATATTCATATTATTCGGGTAGACATAAAACATACTCAAGAATAGACCTATTCCTGTTATCAGCTCGTATGCAAGACAGAGTAAGAAAAACAGAATATAAAGCTAGAATATTATCGGACTATTCACCCTTGATATTGACAATAGAGTTAGAGGACATCCCTCCAACAATGTATAGATGGAGATTAAACTCCATGCTACTTAAAAGGCAGGATTTTAGAGAATTCATTGAAAGACAAGTTAAAATGTACTTTGAAATAAATACGGAATCAGTGGGACGCAATGAAAGCGTTCATCAGAGGGCAAATAATAAGTTATGTAACCAAGATGAAGAAGGATTACAATCAGGAAACAGAGCAGTTGGAAAGGGAAATTGTAAATATAGAAAAAGAATTAGCAATGAAGGAAGACACAACTAAAAGAAGAGAATTGGCAGATAAAAAAATAAAATATGAAACACTACAAACATATAAAGTGGAGAAGAACATAATGAAGACAAAACAGAAATATTATGAACTAGGAGAAAAAATGCACAAAATTCTAGCATGGCAGCTTAAGACAGAACAAACTAAGAGAATGGTATTGGCATCAAGGAAAAAACAAAAACAAATCATATATAATCCAACGGAGATTAATGAAAACTTCAGAGAATTCTATGAACAATTATACCAAACTGAAAACGAAGGGAAAGAAGACAAAATAGATGAATTTTTAACTAAAATTGAACTACTAAAATTACAAATCGAGGAACAAAATAAATTAACAGAACCATTTGAAATAGTAGAAATACAAGAGATAATAAAAAAAACTACCAAATAATAAAACACCAGGAGAGGATGGATTCCCAATAGAATTCTATAAAACATTTAAAGATTTATTAATTCCTCCTGTCCTGGAAGTAATCAACCAGACTGACAAAACACAAAGCTTACCAGATTCATGCAAAACAGCAATAATTACAGTAATACCAAAGACAGGGAAAGATCCACTCGCACCAGCGTCATATAGACCAATATCTTTACTTAACACAGATTATAAGATAATAGCTAAACTATTAGCAAACAGATTAGTCGACTATGTACCTAAAGTAGTAAATCTAGACCAAACTGGATTTATTAAAAAAATACAAACAACAGACAATATTTGTAAATTTATTAACTTAATTCATGCAGTAGAAGGGAGTAAAGCGTCAACAGTAGCAGTTGCTTTAGACGCAGAGAAGGCCTTTGACATAGTAGAATGGAATTATTTATTCAAAGTATTACAAAAATTCAGTTTACCAGAGAAGTATATTAATTGGATTAAAGCATTATATAAGGGGCCGTTGGCGAAAGTGACAGTAAATGGATATATATCAAAGCAATTTAACTTAAGCAGATCAACAAGACAGGGATGCCCACTATCACCCTTATTGTTCGCGTTAGCTATAGAACCACCAGCAGAATTGATAAGAACAGAAAATAAAATAAAAGGGATAAAAATAAAAGACAAGGAATATAAAATCAGTTTATTTGCAGATGACGTTATAGTATACTTAACAGAACCAGAATTATCAATAAAAAAGTTACATAAGAAATTGAAGGAATATGGAGAAGTGTCGGGTTACAAGATTAACGCAAATAAAAGTGAAACAATGCCAATGAATAATGCTGATTTCTCAAAATTTAAGAAAGAATCACCATTCAGATGGCAAATGCAAGCAATAAGATACCTAGGTATACAAATAAATAAAAACATCGGCCATCTATATAAACTCAATTATTATGAAAAAATTATAGGATGACTTAGAGCATTGGAAAGACTTACCACTTACACTAATAGGAAGGATAAACTGTATTAAAATGAACATTTTCCCAAGGATACAATACCTATTTCAGGCATTGCCAATATACTTGACAGAGAAATTCTTCAAGGAGTTAAAGAAAATAATAAGGAAATTTTTATGGAAAGGGGGGAAACTGAGGATAGCAGAGAATAAATTAACAGAATGGTAGAAACAAGGAGGCTTACAACTGCCAAACTTTAAAAATTATTATAGAGCCGCACAATTAAGATACCTATCAGATTTTTATCAAACAAGGGAAAAACCAGATTGGACTAGATTAGAACTAGATAAAATAGGCGAGAAGATACCTGAACATATATAAATGGGATGAAAAATTGGTACAACGTAAGAATTCCCCAGTATTACATCATCTGCTCAATATTTGGAAGAAGATTCATGTAGAAAGGAATAAAACAAATTACCAATTACCAAAACTAATACTGATGAAAAATCAGTTAATCCCTTTTACAATAGATAACCTTTCCTTTAGAGAATGGGAGAAAAAAGGGATCAAAAGAATAGAAAATTGATTTTCAGGAAATAAATTACTATCCTTTGAACAAATGAAGGATAAATATAATATAACTCAAGATACAGTGTTGGCATACTACCAATTGAGATCCTACTTGAAGGACAAATTGGGAAGCAGTCTGAGGTTACCAGAGGGAAGTAATTTTGAATATGTGATTACAGATACAATAATAATCAAAAAATTTATAACAAATATGTATATTAAACTGCAAGAAAAGGAGAATGAGGAAACAAATGGTAAAACTAAACAAAAATGGGAACAAGATTTAAACATAAAGATAAAGAAGGAAACATGGGAGAAGTTATGCTCTGGAACTATGAGAAATACAATAAACACGAGGTTACGTATGATACAATATAACTGGATACACAGGCTATACATTACACCTCAAAAGTTAAATAAATGGGACCCAACAGTATCTGACAGATGTTTTCGTTGTAAAAAAAGAAATGGGAACAACAATTCATGCAATCTGGACATGTGAGAAAGTGAAAAAATTTTGGGAAGATCTAAACCAGATATTAAATAAAATTACAGAAAGCAATATACCAAAAAACCCAGAGATCTTCCTCCTCAGTAACATAAAAAACAAAGAATTTGGGCTTGATTTGGATGGTGCACAAAAAAGATTTGTTATGATAGCTCTAGCCGTAGCAAAAAAATGTATTATGTCAGCCTGGAAATTAGAAGATAACTTGAGAATACAACAATGGTATATAGAAATGAATAAATGTATTCCATTAGAAAAAATAACATATAATTTAAGAAATAATATTGAAATATTTGAACAAATATGGGAGCCATACATGAAACACAATAGAGAAAACCTACCAGGGACATCTACCACCTAAAATAACGGAAGGAGAAGGAAATGAAAAGAATTGACTCAGTGGAATTTCTTGTTTATTTTTATTGAGTGACAACATTGTTTGACTGGTTTAATGTATCTTAGATTCTGTACTTTAAATGAATGGGAGGGGAGGTAGGGAGGGTGGGATGGGAAGGGGGGGAGAAAACGACACTGTGTATATTTGAAAAGGAAAATGTATGTATCTTGGTCAATGTGGTTTATGGTGTGAAAAATTTAAAAAAATTTTTAAAAACTAAGAGGTGGGCAGTTTTTAACAAACATGTACCCGGGTTATCAGTGAAACCCTTGAGCAACACAAGGTGGGAGAGTCGGATTGATAGTGTTAAAGCTATTCGTCATCAGGTTGGAGAAGTATATGATGCACTTGTGGAAATATCAGAGATAACAGATGAGCCCAAGGTAAAAGCAGAAGCTGAATCTTTAGCAAACCAGCTAAAAGACTACAAATGTTTAGTTTCTTTGATATTTTGGCATGAAGTACTTTTTAAAGTTAACTATGTAAGCAAGGAACTAGAAGGTGAAACAAAGGACATTGATGAAGGCATGGAGCCATTTGAAAAACTATTATCATGGCTAAGAATTTATAGAGAGGGCGGTTTTAATGATGTCCTAATAGGCGCAAATGAATTGGCTGAAGCTGTTGAATTACCATTGGAGTTTAGACAATTTGAAGGAAAAAAACTCCGTAGAAGGAAGAGAATATTTTCTTATGAGGCAAAAGATCAAGCTTGAGATGATCCAAAAGAAGCATACAGAGTTCAGTGCTTCAGCTTAGTGCTAAACAAAGTTATTCAATCTTTAGAGCCTAGATTTAAGCAGCTTAAAAGCCATGTAAAATTATTTGGTTTTTAAATAACTTTCAGAGCTTACAAAAGGCGGAAATAAGGAAACACAGAGCAGACCTTGAAGCAGCTTTAACTGACACCATACTAAAACAGAGCACTGATGGAGGGGTAGTTACTGAAACAACTAAAGATGTGGATGGCTATCTGTTAGCCGAAGAACTTGAAGCTCTGAAAACTTTTCTTCCCTTCAGTGTCCTTAATCCTCAAGCTCTGTTTGAATACCTGGTAGTAAACAATCGATTCACAGCATTTCCTAATGTTTTTATTGCTTTGAGGATTTACTTCACAATGCCCGTAACAGTCGCATCAGGCGAAATAAGTTTTTCAAAACTAAAACTGATTAAAACATACTTACAGTCCACAATTTTACAAGAGAGACTAAACAATTTGCCCATGTTATCTATAGAAAATGACATTACTAAAACCGTTGACTTTGAAATTATTTTGCAAATAAAAAAGCCAGAAAAGTCTGTTTGTGAAAGACCTGCATAAACAGTACGTCTGTAATTGTCTTAACTTGTATTAAACAATTAAAACTTTCATATTGTCTTTCAATATTTAGTATATCAAGGATTTAATGCTTTTTGGCTAAGACTGGCATACTACACGAAATATAAAACATCAATTTCGACTTTTGTCAAGTAGAGGTCCTACTATCAATTTTCTAATTGGGCTCTGCATACATGATATCACATGCAACCATGTGATTCCTTTTCCCTGCAGGTATAGCAGTTACCAATAATTGATAGTGCAAAAAATAAACAGAACACACCATAAACAGGTAAACAAATAAAAGAACTGTAAACAGATAATGAATGTAAACTGACTACAATACAGAGAGAACAAAAGAAAATCAATAAAGTGCATAAGTAAGAGTCCCTAAATGAGTCTCTGCTTGAGTTTGTCATTAAGGAGACTGATGTGGAGGGGTAGCAGCTGTTTCTGAAACTGGTGGTTCAAGTCTTGTGGCACCTATACCTCTTTCCTAATAGCAGCAGCAAGAACAAAGCATGTGCTGGGTGGTCTGGGTCTTTGATGATTTCTACTGCCCTCCAAAGGGAGCATTCCCTGTAGATGTACTCAATCATGGGGTGGGCTTTGCCTCTGACGTCCTGGGCTGTGTCCAGTATCTTTTGGAGAGTTTTATGCTCAGAGGTATTAATGTTCCAATACCAGTCCGCGATGCAATGGTCAGCACACTTTTCACCACACCTCTATAGAAATTTGCCAAGGTTTCTGGAGTCATACCAAACCTCTGCATACTCCTGAAGAAGTAAAGACACTGATTTGCTTTCTTCACGATGCCATTGGTGTGTTAGGACCAAGAAAAATCCTCCAAGATAATGACTCCCAAGAACTTAAATTTGCTCCTCCTCTCCACCTCCGTTCCCCCAATGATCATTGGATTGTATACTTCTGGCTTTCCTTTCCTGAAGTCAACAAACAGCTCCTTAGTTTTGGTGACATTGAGTGCAAGATTGTTGTTGGTGCACCATTCAGCCAAATTTTAAATCTCCAACCTGTGTGCTGACTCATCCCCTTTCTTTATACAACCCACAAGCGCAGTATTGTCGGCAAATTCGTAGAGGGTGTTATTGTACCGAGCCACACATTCGTAGGTGTAAAACAAGTAGAGCAGGAGGCTAAGAACACAGCCCTGTGGTGCTCCAATACTGATGTAGATTGTGGAGAAGTTCTTACCAATCTTCATTTATTGTGATCTGGAGGTGAGGAAATCCATGATCCAATTATACAGCATGGTGTTAACTCCCAGGTGTTGGAGTTTGCTTATGAGTTTTGAAGGGATGATGGTGTTAAATGCCAAAATATAGTCGATAAAGAGCATCCTGATGTATTGCATCTTTGCTGTCCAGGTGTTCCAGGGCTTTGTGTAGATTCAGTGAGATGGCATCCGCTGTAGACCTGTTCCTACAATGGGCAAACTGGAATGCACCATTTCACTGCTCAGACAGGAGCTGATATGCTTCATCATCAACCTTTCAAAACACTTAATCACTGTTGATGTAAGAGCTGCTCATCGATAATCATTAAGGCAGGTTACTACACTACACTACACTACCCTGTTTGAAACAGGTGGGTACCACGCCCTACTGGTAAATTGGTCAGCACAGATCTTTAATACTTGGCCAGGTACTCCTTCCAGGCTGGATGCTTTCCTCGGATTCACATGTCAGCCTCAGATACGGACAGGATGGGATCATCAAGGGACGTGGGGGTGTGGAGGGGTGGTTCTTCACTGCTACTTTTGTCAAATCGGGCATAGAAGGCATTGAGTTCCTCTTAGAAGGTTTTCCATATGCTACTTTACCGGATTTGGTTTTGTAACAGGTTATGACATTTAGGCCCTGCCACAGCTGTCGGGTGTCCCGTGTTGTTTCCATTTTCATCCAGAATCTCCACTTCACCTGGGAGATAGCTTTCTGCAGGTCATACATTCCTGCTGTGCTGATCTGGATCTCTGGACTTAAATGCTTGCGATCTGGCTCTCAGCAGGCTCCAGATTTCATTGTTCATTCAGGGCTTCTAGTTGGGGAAAACCCTGAATGATTTGGTGGGGACACACTCATCCCCAGCTGTTTTAATAAGATGTGTGACAGTGTACTCGTTCAGATTCTCAGCAGAGTCCTTGAATACCTCCCCATCTGCTGACTCAAGGAAGTCCTGTAACAGTTCTTCAGCCTCCTGTGACCACCTTCTTGCAGTCTTGACTTTCGGAGCCTCTCTTTTTAGGCTCTGACTGTATGAAGGCAGAAGGGGCAGAGCCAGGTGATCAGTCTTGCTAAAGTGTGGTCTCATGAAAGAATGGTAGGCCTTCCTTATCTTGCTGCAGCAGTGCTCAAGTGTGCTGGGACATGTGATACAGCAGGTTACATGCTGGCTAGTAGTTAGGCAGGGTTTTTTTGACACAGGCCTGGTTAAAGATGCCAACTAATACTTGTAATGTGTTGGGTTGGGCCCATCTCTTGCAGTTCTGCAAGTGCCTGCTTGTAGGGATGTAAACTCCAGTGAGAATCACTGATGAAAACTCTCGGGGTTGATAGAAAGGTCTTCATTAATCAAAATTTTCTCCAAGGCAGACAAGCAGGAGGTTGACATAACTTCAATGTCTGTGCACAACCCAGTATTAACGAAAAGCACACACCGCCTCCTCTCCCTTTTCCAGAATCCGAGTTCCAATCCAGTCAATGGATGGTGAAACCATCTGGTCAGATAGCGGTGTCAGGTGTGTTCTCTGTTAGCCAGGTGTCAGTGCAGTAAACAACTGAGATTTACCTCTGGTAGAGTAGCCTTGCCCTCAGGTCGTGGATTTTATTATCCACGACTGGACAATTGTCAATAATATGGATGGTAGGGGAGGTCTCAGACCCCTTTGCTTCAGCCTTGTTTGAATCCTAGCACTCACTCCACATTTCCGACCTCGACCTCGGTGGCGGCCTGTCCTTTTAAGGTTTCGTCAGAGGATACAGAGGTTCAGGAAGGTGGCTCACCGCTGCTTTCTCCTGGCTAGTTAACGATGGTTAATAATTGATGCCATCAGTGCTCAAATCCTGAAAAATTAGTAAATACTTTTTCAATCCCAGCACTCAATCACTGTCATTTGCTGAAACAGGCCCAAATGGTGGCTGAGAGGTGGAGATTTTTGGGTACAGAGATTTCACAAGTGGATCTCCCCAAGGATGTGTGCATGCCTTTGCTGACTGTAGCTGATCTCATTATCAGGTTTCGAATAGGAAAGTCTTAAAGGGTCCAGCTTCCAGTTCAACCACCCTAAGCCGATCAGCGCAGTACCCTTGCTTCTGATTGAGTCTCATCCTGCAAGTGTTTGCTTGCAGTGCTTCTCACCGTGTTTTTGTATCAGTCATTGATGGGTGGGAGGGAGCGAAGATTGGACTTGCCTAGTACAAACTGTGATGTGAGGGACACACAAAAAGCATTTGCTGTCCAACCTCAGCTCTCTATACTCACGGCTCTGTGAATCCTGGCTCGACCAATTTTTGTCTCCTCCTGTATCGCCTTCTTCATCCCTAATCGATATTTTTCTTGCTCAAACCTCAGTATCTTGCCAGTCACTGGCACTACATAGGGTGTTGGGGATCATTCCAAATTCACTGTTCATGAGCAACTTACATTCCATCTTGGAAGAAGGAATGCTGGAGAATGTATGAGAAAACGGAGTAAATATTCTGACCATGAAGAGAGTGGAACCTGGAATGGAGAGATTGTTGGAGTGGGAAGTAACCTGAAGCAGCAAAGTGCTGGGTGAATGGTAATGAGTGTGCTAAAACAACTCTCCATGACTCGACTACTTAAGAATATTTTAATATATGTACTGTACTTGTATGTGTTATGTCTCGGTAGAATATTGCTTCAACAGGTTAGAGTGATATAATCAAATGAGAAATAAACTTGAACAATACAAAGAGCAGAGTTCTGGATAGACATTGCCAAGAATAAGATGTCACTAAAACCATTCTCTTTGCAGCTGGACAAGACTAAAGAGGAGTTAGAGGAGGAAGTATCTGTTTCCATGCCTCTCCTGAAGTGGAAAGCAGAAAAGATCTCTGGACTGACCTTGTATTTACCCAGTGAGTACAACAGCACCCTTGGCCTGCGCCCATGTCAATCCATTCCCAAATTCATGAATTCCTCATAATCTAGAAAGTGGTGAGAGTGTGGAAGTTGTTTCCACTGGGATTGGTTATGGTGTGAGGATACTTTGAAGTCTAAACTAAATAAACTCACACGTGACAAGGGAACAGAAGATTCACAATAATGAGGAAAAATGAAACACGGGAGGAGACCATGAGCAGTGTTGTATATTTTATGGCACTAATTTATTTTCAGACCTAGTTTTACAAAAGAGTAGGAAGGCAGGCTAAGAATAGGAAGAGCTTAATTCTTAGAACAATAAAATCAGAATTTACCCATGTGAATAAAATGCCCTATTTTAGGATGTATTTTCTGTCCAACTGCTTAAGTAACAATTTGAGGTGCTTCATATTTCCACCATCATTGAAACAAATAGTTCCCAGTGCAGTATGGATCTAAGCAAGCACTAAAGGCACCAGGACAGGCTGAGACCACCTGTAAATTGGAGGAATGACTCTTCATAATCCATCTGGGCTCCCTCCAACCGGATGACATTAATTTTAAGCTCTGGTTTTTGTTAGACCCCCCACCCCCATCCACCACCTCCTTTTCCATCCCTATTTCTCTTTTCCTCTCGCCCTGTCTCTTTTTCCTTTTCCTTCTGCATTCTCAAAGCTACCCCTCCACCCCCCCCTGCCATCAATTCTCACTTTTTCTCTCCTGTCCTCCTATCCATTATATTTAGGCTCCTGTACATCCTTCCTGATGGAAGCACAGAAGAGGGCATGTCCTGGGTGTCGGGATCCTAGAGGATAGAGACTGCTTTCTTCAGACACTGCCTCGAGATGCCCTTGATGGAGTGAAGACTGATGCCCATGATGGCGCTGGCCGAGTTCATAACTCTGGAATTTTTCCCTGTCCTGTGCATTGGCACCTCAATACCTGACAGTGATGCAACCAGTCTGAATGCTCTCCACGGTACACCAATAGAAATTTGCAAGACATTTGGTGACATTCTGTAGAACCATAGAATTCTACAGCACAGAAAATAGGCCATTTGGCCCTTCTAGTCTATGCCTACCACTATTCCGTCAGTTCCACTGATCTGCTCCCATTCCATAACCTTCCAGATTTCTCCCATCCATGTATCTATCCAATCGAAAAACTCAAGATCAAGACTGCATTCACCACATCAGATGCCACCCATTCCACACTCCCACCACTCTCTGAGTGAAGAACTTTTCCCGAATGTATGCCCTAAACCTTTCCCCTTTCAGCTTAAAACTATGACCTCTTGTATTTATCTCCCCCAATATAAGTGGAAAAAGCCTACTCACATCCACTCTGTCCATATCTCTCATAATCTTGTAAACCTCTGTTAAATCTCCTCACATTCTTCTTCACTCCAAGGAATAAAGTCCTAACCTGTTTAATCTTTCTTCTCTGGACTCTTTCAATCTTATTGATATCCTTCCTGTAGTTAGGTGACCAGAACTGCATACAATGTTCCAAATTTGGCCTCACCAATGTCTTAAACAACTTCAACATAACATTCCGAAAGGAGGAGTCACGTGATGGAGTAGTGGCCGGACGGTGAACTCCAGCCCTCTCCAGAAAAGTCGGGAAAAACAAGAGAAAATACAAAGGCACAGAAATACAAGTTAAAGAAAAGTGAGTATAAAGGTGGAAAGAAGATGGAGACAAAAGGAGAAAAATCAAAATCAACGGAAAGAAGAGAGGAAGAGAAGACAACGGAGGAAAAAGGTGAAGGCCTTACCTGTCCGAAGAGGCCCGCTGTGGAGAGAAGACCCCACTACCTCAGGTCGGTAGAAAGAGAACTACAACAATGGCTCACAGAGCCGAGTAAAAGTGCGCAACCGCGCATGAAAAAAAACACACCGACGGGAGGGGGGACCAGCTGGGGAGTCGATCTCCACAGCCGGCAACGACAGCTGCAGAACACCTGCAGCAAGAAGAGACCACAGAAGACAATGGAAACAAGAAAGAAGAGGAGGAAAGGGCAGCAAAGAAACAACAGATGGTCAACCTAGAGGAAGAAGAAGAGGAAGAATACAGTGAAATAGATAAAGGGAAAGGCAAGGTAAAGGATATACTTGCTCTTGTTAGAGGATACATGGAGTCATTTAAAGAATGGCAAACACAGGAATTCAATGATTTAAGAAGAAGAATAAACAACACAGAAAAGAAAATAAATAAAATGGATATGACCTTAACAGAAATGGGGAAAAAAATGGACAAGATGGAAGAACGGGCAATAGCAGCAGAAATGGAGGTAGAAGACTTAAAAAAGAAATTGGAGGAATCTAATAAAAAAACTAAAGAGACACAAGAATTACTAGCCCAAAAAATAGATATAATGGAAAATTATAACAGAAGAAATAACATAAAGATAGTGGGCCTTAAGGAAGATGTAGAAGGCAAGAATATGAGGGAGTTTATAAAAGAATGGATCCCTAAGGCCCTAGGATGTCCAGAACTACAGCAAGAAATGGAAATAGAAAGGGCACATAGAGCATTGGCCCCTAAACCACAACCACAACAAAAACCAAGATCTATTGTAGTAAAATTCCTAAGATATACTACAAGAGAAAAGGTACTGGAGAAGACAATGGAAAAAGTAAGAGAGGGCAACAAACCACTGGAGTATAAAGGGCAAAAAATCTTCATTTATCCAGATATAAGCTTTGAACTCCTAAAGAAGAGAAAAGAGTTCAATGCAGCAAAAGCGATTTTATGGAAGAAAGGATATAAATTTACACTGAAGCATCCTGCGGTATTGAAAATATTTATTCCAGGACAACAAAACAGACTATTCTCGGATCCAGAAGAAGCACGAAAATTTGCAGAACAATTACAAAAATAGACTGAGGGATGAAGACGGGTAATGAGAGCAAAAATCATCACGATTGATATGTATGTGGGTAAAGACAAAAATAGACTGAGGGATGAAGACGGGTAAGGAGGGTAAAAATGACCACGATTGATATGTATGCGGGTAAAGAGGTATAAGAGTGAATAGAGACAATGGGCATATGTGAAAGTATCTGTAATTAGAGGAAAACATAGAGAGTATAGACAAGAATTAATAAGGGAAGGTAATGGAATAGAGAGAATAAGGAGGGAATTAAAAGAGTGACCTTTGTGACATATAAAAAGCGAAATCTTTTCTGGGGGGGGCTGGGTGGGGGAAAAGAGCGGTCACTGCAAAATCAGTTGACGCTTGCGAGTGGATTCGCAAATCCAAATGGAGAGGGGAGATGTGGTTGTCCGACAAGGGATAAAGGGCAACTCAGGAGGGGAAGGGGAGATTGGGGATAAAGAAGATAGAAATAGGAGAATAAGGAAAATGTTGGATGTTGTAGGAATGTTGTCTGGTAAAGAGTTGAAAATAAGAAAACAGAAATGGAAAAGGAGGAAAGGTAATGATGGAAAAATGGAAAGAGAAGATAAACAAAATATAAAATGGCTACGCTGAACTATATGACTCTAAATATTAATGGAATACATAACCAAATTAAAAGGAAGAAACTACTAAATTTACTGAAAAAGGAAAAAATAGATATAGCATTTGTCCAAGAAACACACTTAACTGAATTGGAGCACAAGAAATTAAAGAGAGATTGGGTAGGACATGTAACAGCAGCATCGTATAATTCAAAAGCAAGAGGAGTGGCTATATTAATTAGCAAAAATGTGCCATTTAAAATAGAAGAGGAAATAATAGATCCAGCAGGGAGATATGTTATGATAAAATGTCAGATATATTCAGAGCTTTGGAATCTACTTAATATATATTCACCTAACGAAGAAGATCAAAAGTTTATGCAAGATACCTTTTTGAAGGTAGCTAATACGCAAGGGAACATACTAATAGGAGGGGATTTCAATCTGAATTTGGATCCAAATATGGATAAAACGGGGAAAAAAATTAACAGGAAGAACAAAGTAACCAAATTTATAATTAAATCAATGCAAGAAATGAAACTTGTGGACATATGGAGGAAACAAAACCCAAAAGAAAAGGAATACTCATACTACTCGACTAGACATAAAACATACTCAAGGATAGACCTATTCCTGTTATCAGCCCACATTCAAGGGAGAGTTAGGAAAACGGAATATAAAGCTAGACTATTATCGGACCACTCACCCCTGTTATTGGCAATAGAGCTAGAGGACATCCCTCCAAGAATGTATAGATGGAGATTAAACCCCATGCTACTTAAAAGACAGGATTTTAGAGAATTTATTGAAAAACAATTAAAAATGTACTTTGAAGTAAATACGGAATCAGTGGAAGATAAGTTTATACTATGGGACGCAATGAAAGCATTCATTAGAGGGCAAATAATAAGTTATGCAACCAAGATGAAGAAGGACTATAATCAGGAAACAGAGCAGTTGGAAAGGGAAATAATAAACATAGAAAAAAAATTAGCAATAAAGGAAGATACAACCAAAAGAAGAGAATTGGCGGATAAAAAAATAAAATATGAAACATTACAAACATATAAGGTGGAGAAGAATATAATGAAGACAAAACAGAAATATTATGAACTAGGGGAAAAAACACACAAAATCCTAGCATGGCAGCTTAAGACAGAGCAAACTAAGAAAATGGTATTGGCAACAAGGAAAAAAGACAAACAAATTACATATAATCCAAAAGAAATTAAGGAAAACTTCAGAGAATTCTATGAACAATTATACCGAACCGAAAATGAAGGGAAAGAAGGGAAAATAGATGAATTTTTGACTAAAATTGAACTACCAAAACTACAAATAGAGGAACAAAATAAATTAACAGAACCATTTGGAACAGTAGAAATACAAGAGATAATAAAAAATTTACCAAATAATAAGACACCAGGAGAGGATGGACTCCCAATAGAATTCCACAAAACATTTAAAGACCTAATAATACCGCCCCTCCTGGATGTAATCAACCAGATTGATGAGACACAAAACTTACCAGATTCATGTAAAACAGCAATAATTACAGTGATACTAAAACAAGGGAAAGATCCACTCTCACCAGCGTCATATAGACCAATATCTCTGCTAAACACAGATTATAAGATAATAGCTAAACTATTAGCGAACAGATTAGCAGAACAGGTACCGAAAATGGTAAATTTAGACCAAACGGGATTTATCAAAAAAAGACGCACAACAGACAATATTTGTAAATTTATTAACTTAATTCATGCAGTAGAAGGAAATAAAGCACCGGCAGTAGCAGTTGCTTTAGACGCAGAGAAGGCCTTCGACAGAGTAGAATGGAATTACTTGTTCAAAGTATTGCAAAAATTCAGTTTACCGGAGAAGTATATTAATTGGATTAAAGCATTATATAAGGGACCGTTAGCGAAAGTGACAGTAAATGGACATGTATCAAAGCAATTTAACTTAAGCAGGTCAACGCGACAGGGATGCCCACTATCACCATTATTGTTTGCGCTAGCTATAGAACCACTAGCAGAATCGATAAGAAGAGATAATAATATAAAAGGAATAAAAATAAAAGACAGGGAATATAAAATCAGTCTGTTTGTGGATGATGTGATAGTGTACTTAACAGAACCAGAACTATCAATAAAAGAACTATATAAGAAATTGAAGGAATATGGAGAAGTGTCGGGATACAAGATAAACGTAAATAAAAGTGAAGCAATGCCTATGAATAACACGGATTTCTCAAAATTTAAGGAGGAATCCCCATTCAGATGGCAAACGCAGGCAATAAGATACCTAGGTGTGCAAATAAACAAAAATCTAGGCCAATTATATAAACTCAATTACAATCCACTAATGAAAAAATTACAGGACGATTTAGAGCATTGGAAAGAGCTACCACTAACACTGATAGGAAGGATAAACTGTATTAAAATGAACATTTTTCCAAGGATACTATACTTATTTCAGGCATTGCCAATACAACTGACAGAAAAATTCTTCAAAGAGTTAAAGAAAATAATAAGGAGATTTTTATGGAGAGGGGGGAAACCGAGGATAGCACTAGATAAATTAACAGAATGGTATAAACAAGGAGGCTTACAATTGCCAAACTTCAAAAATTATTATAGAGCCGCACAATTAAGGTACCTATCAGATTTTTATCAAACAAGGGAAAAACCAGACTGGACGAGACTAGAATTAGATAAAATAGGGGAAAAGATACCTGAACACATATTATATAAATGGGACGAAAAATTGGTACAACATAGAACTTCTCCAGTATTACACCATCTCCTCAATATATGGAAGAAGATTCATGTAGAAAGAAATAAAATAAATTACCAAATACCAAAACTAATATTGACGCAAAATAAGCTACTCCCTTTTACAATAGACAACCTTGCCTTTAGAAAATGGGAAAAAAAAGGGATTAAAAGAATAGAAAATTGTTTTTCAGGAAGTAGATTCTTATCCTTTGAACAAATGAGAGATAAGTACAATATAACTGGAGATACAGCGCTGGCATATTACCAACTGAGATCCTACTTGAAAGATAAATTAGGAAGCAACTTGAGTTTACCAGAGGGAAGTAACCTTGAATATGTGATTACAGATACAATGTTAATCAAAAGATTTATAAAAAATATGTATATTAAACTGCAAGAAAAGGAAAATGAGGAAACAAATGGTAAAACTAAACAAAAATGGGAACAAGATTTAAATATAAAGATAAAAAAGGAAACATGGGAAAGTTATGCTCTGGAACGATGAGAAATACAATAAATACGAGGCTGCATATGATACAATATAATTGGTTACACAGACTATACATTACACCGCAAAAGTTAAATAAATGGGACCCAACAGTATCTGATAGATGTTTTCGATGTAAAAAAGAAAGGGGAACAACAATTCATGCAATCTGGACATGTGAGAGAGTAGAAAAATTTTGGGATGATCTCAATCAGATATTAAATAAAATAACAGAAAACAATATACCAAAGAATCCAGAGATCTTTCTCCTAAGTAACATAAAAAATAAAGAATTTGGAATTGACTTGGAAGATGCACAAAAAAGATTTGTCAAGATAGCCCTAGCCGTAGCAAAAAAATGTATTATGTCAACCTGGAAATTGGAAGATAATTTGAAAATACAACAATGGTATATAGAAATGAATAAATGTATTCCATTAGAAAAAATAACATATAGTTTAAGAAATAATATTGAAATATTCGAACAAGTATGGGAGCCTTACATTAAATACAATAGCGAAAACCTACCGGGAACAAACATTACCTAAGTTGATGGAAGGAGAAGAAAAGAAAAGAATGGACTCAGTAGAATTTCTGGTGTATTTTTGTTGAATGACAACATTGTCTAACTGAATTAATGCAACCTAGATTGTATACCTAAAATGGATGAGAGGGGGGGGGTGGGGGGGTGGCTTGGGAGGATGGAGGGGGGAGGGAGAAAAAGTCACTGTAAATGTGTGGAAAAGAAAAAGTGTATATCATGGCTATTGTGATTTATGGTGTGAAAAATAAAAAATTTAAAAAAAAAAAACACATAACATTCCAACTCCTATATTCAATACTTTGATTTATAAAGGCTAAGATGCCAAAAGCTTTCTTTGCAATCCTGTCCACTTGTGACATTACATTCAGGGAACAATGTACCTGTATTCCCAGATCTCTTTGCTTCTCCGCACTCCTCAGTGTCCTGCCATTTACTGTGTCTGTCCTACCTTTGTTTGTCCTTCCAGAATGTATCACCTCACACTTGTCTGCATTAAACTCCATCTGCCATTTTTGGCCCATTCTCCTAGTTGGTCCAGATCCCTCTGCAAGCTTTGAAAATCTTCCTTGCTGTCCACAATGCCTCCTATCTTTGTGACATCAGCAAATTTCCTGATCCAATTTACCACATTATCATCCAGATCATTGATATAGACAACAAACAACAATGACCCCAACACAGATCCCTGAGGCACACCACTCACTAGTCACAGGTCTCTAGCCTGAAAAGCAACCATCCACCACTGCTCTCTGTTTTCTCCCACACAGCCAATTTTCAATTCCATTTACAACCTCTCCATGGATATCTGGTGTCTTAACCTTACAAAATCTCTTCAAATTCCTAACCAAATATAGCCACTGGTGAGCCTTCTTAATGATTGCATCAACATAGAGGCCCCAGGATAGATCTTCAGAGATGATGACATGCAGGAATTTGAATTTCTGTGCCCTCTCCATTGCTGACCCCTTGATGAGGACTGGCTTGTGTTTTGGTGGTCCTGGAGTAGTTTATTGTTTGGGTTAGGGTTCGATGGGAGGATCAAGAGTCTGATAGCTGTTGGATGAAACCTTTTTTTGAAGCTGGAAATGCTGGATTTCAGGCTTCTGTTCCTTCTGCCTGAAGGGAGGATCAAGAAAAGATTGTTATTATGTGAGGGCAGTAGGGGTCCTTTGTGGTATTGGCTGCACTCTTGAAGCAGCACCTCACATGGATGTTTTCAATGGATGGGAGTTTGGTGCCCGTGAAGGCCATGGCTATGTTTGCCACTCTCTGCAGCCTTCTGCACTCCTGGACACTTGAATTCCCAAACCAGGTCATGATGCTACCTGTCCGTATACTTTCCACAGTGCACCTGTAGATGTTCAACAGAGTATTCAACAGCATGTCAAATCTCCTAACATCTGAGAAAGTAGAGACATTAGAGCGTCCAATTTTACAAAAGTGATTTAAGATATTTTTAAGCAGGATCAATTTTTTTCTGGCGATTATAACTATTCTGCAATGTGCAGATCTTTTCATTGGGAGGCCAAGTGAAGCAAAAGGACAGCACCATATTGAGATTGCATGCATCAGGCAGACCAAGCTGACACTGCTCCTGCATCTGAGCATTCAAAATGAAATTTCCCAAGGAAAGTGTGAAGGAACAGACAGAAATTTTAATATTTATTCATGCAATGTAGGTGATGCTGATGTACTTATCTCCCATCCATTATTTGTAACATTTGGCAGAAGGGGCCTGAGTTCTTTCATAACTCTGGGGCAAGCAACAGCAGAATTTCTGCATTTTACTGTTATATGTTGAGTGTCTAATAGCCATCTGATGATCTCCAAGCTTTGCTGAGTGGATTACTTTGGTCTTTATGCAATATGATAGTTCAGGGTACAATGGATGCACTGGATGCAGTCGATGACCCCTGCAGATTCACAAGTGAAATGTTGATTCATTTGGAAGGACAAATGATGATGAGGGAGGAGATGTGGGTGCAAGTGGTCATGCTTCATCAAGAGCTTACCTGCTGAGTTCCTCCACTGTTTTTCCAAGCAGCTGGATGAAAAATGTAGGAGTTTAAGATTCCTGTCCATTGAAATCATCGGAAAACCAGAGGCCAGAGTGATAGATATATTACTAAAAGATTTATCCTCACTGTGTAATGCATACCTGTATGTTTATAAAAAAGGGTATGGATTAAATTTCAGAATCAGGGGAACATCGCTACAGACTATGAGTGATATTTTAACTGCCTCAATTTACCTTTTCAGCATTTGAGTCTGAAGTGACAAAGGAGGCTGAAGAGCAAGCTACTGATGAGGCAAAGGCTGCTGTGACAGATGTGTCTGATTCTGAGGTTCCTGTGACAGACACTGCTGGTAAGGAGGTCCCAGCCACAGATGGCCCTGAGACAGAGGCACCTGCATCGGAAGCTGCCGTTACAGTCACTCCTGCCATTGGTACTGACAGGACAGAAGAACCACCGGCAGATGCTCCTGAGCAAGAAGGGCCAAGAGCTGATCCCTCTGAAGTGGACACCCCTGGGGAGAAGGCTGATGTTCCAGAGGACGACACCCCAGCACTGGAAGAAGGTACTGAGGCAACTGCAGAAGCTGAACCTGAGGGAGACTGAAGAGGAGACGGAATACTGCACTGAGTTTTAGGGAGAGTGAGAGCAGGGCTAGAAAACCTCCACACACCAGCTGGAAATTCTGAACAATTCACAACTGTTTGACATTGTACATTTAGATCTGGCTGATTGTCATTGGATTTATTTCCATTAATGTAGTAAAGTGTGCTGGAGTGTGAATCAAAATTCCTTCCAATGTAATATCCTCAAAAATAAATGTTGGTTGCTAAGGTTTAGGAATGCTTGATGCCTATTGCAAAGAATTCCCACCCAAGTAACTGTTCCCCAGCTGAAAGAGCTGAAGCTGCTGGTGATAAACAAGAAAACTTGCAGATTCTGGGGCCAAGTTCAGTGCACAAAGGTGCTGGAGAGACTCAGCAGGTCATGCAGCGTCCATAGGAAGGAAAAGGCAGTTGACATTTTGGTCCTGAGCTCTTCGTCAGGAAATCAGACAGACACCTGAATAAGAAGATGGGGAAATGGGGGGAGGGGAAACACAGGCTCACAGTTAAGGGGTGGGTGCAGGTGGAAGGGGAGAAGAGAAATAAACTTTGAAGTGATAGGGAGAAAGCAAAGGGAGAAGCAAAATAGGAGACACATTGACAGAGTAAATGGAAAGGACCTATTTCCACAGCAGAGGATTCAAAAGGTATATACTGTAGCTTCAGAGAAATTGGTAGATAGACACAAGCGGAGAAGAGGGAAAAAGTTTTCACCATGAGGATTGTTGGGGATTGGAGCTCTGTCTGGAATGATGCAAGGGACAGGAAACCTTTTACTTCCCTCTGCTTTTTTCTTCTGCCCTTCAACAACATACATGAGAGAGGAATTTTTACATGAGAGAGGAATTAGGGGATATAGGAAGAAGGCGGGTAGATGGAGTTAGGTCATAAATTAGATCAGCCATGATCTTATTGAATGGCGGCCATTTTTGGCCTACTGTTCCTACTTCCTATGTTCCTAATCCATATCCATCTACAACCATTTGCCCATGGACCTGTCCTTCTCCCCTGCCCCTCCCCTCACTATTTTAACCAGGCACCTGTCTGCTTTTTGCTCATACCTTGAAGAAGGACTCAAACCCAAAACATATCTTCATCTTTGCTATATAATGAATGCTGTATGACTTGCTGAGTTTCTCCAGCACTTTTGTGTACAGTCACAGTGTCTGCAGATTTCCTTGTTTAATTCCATATTTAAAGAGTACTTTGAGATGTATTTGAAGAGCTATGAAGTGCAAGGCAACAGACTGAGTGCTGTATCATGGAATCAGACTGGGTTTCTGTTTTTAAACTCCACAGGTACATCGAGCTGAATGGCCCCTTGCAGTGAAATGGGATTCACTGATCATATGTTGTGCTGATGGCTGGCTCCGCCTCCAGCTGCTCACATATAACCCTGGTTTCCTGCCTAAACCCAGAACCCTTCTGAAGACTACTGTGAAACCCTACACATAGTTATAAGATAATAAAAGTGTTTGTTCTCCCTCCAGTTGTGAGAGCTTTTATTTGCACTACAATTTTATTAGCATATTCCCTGAATGATGGAAGTGCTACTCAAGCCTGGTTTGCTGCTGATAGACCCTCTGTCCCCTAACGCAGCTGAGGATTTCACATACTAGCTGAACATGACCAGAGACATCTTCCACACCAATGAACTCAGGAGCACCGTACTCATTTTGAGGGTAAGAACGAAGGGGTGTGCAGTCATCAGGGACTGCACTACATATGACGCTGGCATCGAGGTGTTGAAGACTAGGTACCTGAAGCCGCAAATCAAGGTCCTAGCAAGGCACCAACTCGCTCTGCATCACCAACAGCCAGGAGAGACCATCGATGACTACCCGCTGGATCTGTCAACACTTGCCAAGAAGTGAAGGTACAAAGCAGCTATGGGCTGCGTTCATGAAGAAGAACAGATCCAGGACACTCTAGTTGTGGGTAGTCTGCTCGAGGTACATGAGGCAGCGACTGCTCAAGTCAGGAAAGAAGGACCTGGCTAGCCACATTGAATGAGTCAAATCGTTGGAACAGGCCAAGCTTGAAAATGACGACCTTGAAGTCGGTAAGCTCGCTGACCCAGGTGATCCCTTCAAAGGACTGGCTGCTCTCACTACCCCAGCCCTAACGGTTGTCACTTCCCATGCTAGGGAGTGTTTTTTTATGCGGCAACAACCAGCATCCCCGATCTTGTTGCCTGGTTAAAGACTCAGTGTGTTCCAGCTGTGGTAAGAAAGGACATTGGCCGAGGGTTTGCCATGTGAGGGGAAGCCCGGGAAAGTTCGCAGCCTGCACCACGCCCAGATCTGATTCCAGCCCCAAGTCATCTGCCCAAGCCCACTTGCTGTGCTACACACCGAAGGAGGGTGGTAGTGAAAAAATGGTGCAAAAATGCTCAGTGGCCATCTTGCCACGACCCAAATTCAAATTCAATGCCATCTTACCCACACAAGACAACCCAGGGCAGTGGGGGTCACTTGAGTGGAGTTTCTGGGATCTTAGCCTCAATGGTCCTAGATCAGGATAGACCTCACCAGCTAGGAAACTCCATAGTGACTGTGAAGGTAAACAGACATTCCACAAAATGCCTAATTGACATGGGCTCGACTGAAAGCTTCATAGACTCACAAACTCATGTGATCAAGTCATCCAGACCCTTCGAATGGCTCAGTGTCGATTTTAAGGGACCTCTCCCCTCCACGAATGGGAACACTTTCTTCCTCTCTATCATTGATGAGTACTCCTGCTTCCCATTCACCATTCTATTTCCAGACACATCCAAATCGTCAGTCATAAAAGCTCTAGATTCCATTTTCACCCTGTTCAGGTATCCCAGCTATTCATAGTGACCGGGGCTCATTCTTTATGAGTGATGAGCTATGTCAGTATCTGCTGGTAAGGGGCATCACATCCAGCAGGACTACTAGCTACAACCCCCTGGGGAATGGGCAGGTTGAAAAGGAGAACACCATGGTCTGGAAGGCTGTCAAACTGGCCCTGAAGTCAAAAGGCCTTCCAGATTCACGCTGGCAGGAAGTCCTTCCTATGGCGCTCCATTCCATCAGGTCGCTACTATGTACCGCGACCAGCACTACTCCTCATGAGCTCCTATTCAATTTTGAAAGAAGGTCAGCATCAGGAACTACACTCCCAACTTGGCTCACCACTCCTGGTCCAGTCCTTCTCAAGAAGCACATCGAGAAGCAAGATCAACCCCCTAGTGGAAAGGTGAAACTGCTCCACACCAATCCCATATTTACCGATGTGGAGTACCTGAATGGCAGAGAGGACAGTCTCTATCAGGGACTTGGCACCAACCAGAACAGAGGGTCCATTGCCTCAAGTGCCCTGTGAGCCACGGAGCTCATTCTCGCCACCCCTAGTCAGGGCCTCAGGGGATCCGATTCAGGAGGAAAATGCATCCCCCTCCACCGTAGAGCTGGAGACCCAGCCCACATCACCCTCTGAAGGGGACTAGGAGACCCAAGGAGTCCACCAGGATCTCCAAACCCCCAGACCACTTAAATCTGTAAATGTGTAAATAACTATATTTTTCAATTTTTTTCTGAAAAGTTTTCTCTGTCTTCATTCACAGACCCTAAATTCTACAGGAAGGGGTGAATGCAATGAACTGGGATTCATTGATAGTGTGTTGTGCTGATGGCTGGCTCCCCTCCCATCTGCTCACATATAACTCTGGTTTCCCGCCTAAATCCAGAACCCTTCTGAAGACTACTGTGAGACCCTACCCTCAGTTATAAGTTAATAAAAGCATTTGTTCTTCCTCCATTTGTGAGAGCTTTTATTTGCACTACATCCCTGTAAGTAAGTTTGCTCTTTACCTTCAACATAAAAATTAAATATTGTGTGTCTTGAAGTGTTGCCAGGATTGGAAAGTATTATCCATCAGGAGAAGTTGGACAAGTGTGGATTACTTTCTCTGGAACATCAGAGGCTGAGGGCCAATTTGACATACACTGTCATAATGTTTGGGACAAAGATACTTTTTTCCTTTATTATCACCTGTACCCGCAGCGGCCTACATTTTGTTCATATCTTAAAGGACTCAAGCCTGAAATGTTGATTATATATCTTTATCTTTGCTATATAAACATGTTTGATGAGCTGAGTTTTTCGAGCATTGTTAAAACACACCAAAATGCTGGAGGAATTCAGCCAGTCTTGCAGTGTCTATAGTAGAGGTAAAGATATATAAAGATTCTTCAAGGTAAGAGCCTCCTGTGGATACTCCAAGACCGGCTCAGTTCCTCCAGCATTTCTGTGTTTTTACTACAATCGCAACATCTGCAGGCTTTCGTGTTTCACTCGATTCCAAAGTAATTTATAGTTGAGGTAGTAAGGAGAGGTTCACAAGCCTTATAGCCATTGGAGAGAAACTGTTCTTGAACCTGTAAATACAAGACTTCAGTAAAAATACCATCTTTGCAATATAAAGTACACTGTTTGACCTGCTGAGTTTCTCCAGCATTATGTTTTTACTGGTGGGCTTTTAAAACTCAGTGGCTGAAAGGATCAGAATCAGAAGCAGGATTTATTGTCATGAACAAGTCATGAAATTTGGTGTTTTGTGCCACATTGTGCAAACATAACTATTATAACCATCTTATGTCGTTAATATATAAAATTAAAAAAACAACAATAATGCATCTGATGGCAGTGGGGAAGAAGCTGTCCTTGTGCTGCTGAGTGCTTGTCTTTAAACTTTTGTACCCTTTCTCCAATGGTAGCAGAGTGAAGAGGGCATGATCTGGGTGGTGGGGTCTTTAAGGATAGAAAAAAAATTTAAAGACATTTTCTCATGTAAATATCCTCAATGGAATGACGCCTGGTGCCTCTGGAGTTTATTCTTGTCGGGGTGGGGGGGGTGGTAAGGTCGTGGGCAGAGGTCTCAGGGGGGCAAAGATGGGGGCAGAGGGGGACAGGACAGGGGATCGGCGGGGACGGATGCGAGCAGAGGGCAGGGCCAGGCGGAGACCAGGGTCGGAAGTAGAGTGGCCGGGCAGGGTTGGGCCTGGCAGAGGGAATGGGGGCAAGGACATGGGGGCAAAGATGGGGACTGAGGAGGTCAGGGGTAAGGACGGGGACAGTGGGGGTCGGATACTCGGGCTGCCAAAGGCACGACAGGCTGAAAGGATGTGGCCCAGTGTTCCCTGGTTACCACGGTTACACGTACTCGACGTAGGCGTGGTGACCCGCTGGCGGGTGCGCCTGCGCTGTTGGCTGTGCCCTTCTCATTCCCGGCATCCTCCTTCCGGCCGGTGATGGCGGCGCCCGCTGCTGAGATCCAATTCGCTCAGTGCCTGGCATCAAACGAGAAGCGGCTTCGCAACCGGGCTGTGAGGAAACTCCGCCGGTATCTCAGCGCTCGCTCGCAGCTCCTCTCAGGTAGCTGGCCAGCGGTCGACACCCGGGAAGCAGGGCGGGCGGGGAGGCCCGCATGGTCCACGTGTGGCAGGCACCCTGGCGGCCAGGAGCGGGGCAAGGCAGGGGCAGAGGTCCGGGTGGAAAGGATGGGGGCAGAAAGGGTCGGCAGTGGGAGACGGGACAGAGGGGGTTGGGGGGCAAAGACAAGGACGGGAGCAGAGGAGGACGGGGTAGAGGGGGATTGGGGGCAAAGGACGGGGACAGAGGGGGTCGGAGGGCAAGGGTAGAGGAGAGGGCAGATGGGGTTGGGGGCAAGGATAGGGAAGAGGGTGCTAGGCAGGGAGTGTTGGGGGTGCAGGGGTATGAGCATGTGGACACGACTGAGCCATAGAACATTACTGCACAGAAACAAGGTCCTGCTTGTCTGTGCCAAACCATTTTTCTGCCTCGACCCACAGAACAACTGCACCCAGTCCATAGCCTTCCATACCTTTCCCATCCATGTGCCTGTCTAAATTCTTCTTAAATGTCAAAATTGAGCATGCATTCACCACTTCAGCTGGCAGCTTGTTCCACCCTCTGTGTGAAGAAGTTCCCCCTCATGTTCTCCCTAAACCTTTCCCCTTTCAGCCTTAACCCATACCTGTGGTTTGTATCTCACATACCCTCAGTGGGGGGAAAAAACAACCTACATTTACTCTTAACACCCTCATAATTTTATCTACCAATATCAAATCTTACTTCATTCTTCTACTCTCCAGGGAATAAAATCTTAACCTGTTTAACCTTCCCTGTAACTCAGTTCCTAAAGTCCAGGCAACATCATATTAAATCTTCGGAGATTTGTTATGGGGACGGAGGAGGATAGGATGGAGATTCTCTGGATAGGTTTAGATCCTTTTGAAAACACAGAATGCTGGAGGAACCCAGCTGGTCTTGCAGCATTCATAGGAGGTTAAGATATATAACTGATATTTTAGGCTTGAGCCTTTCCTCAAGGTATGCTGAGTTCCTCCAGCATTTCTGTATTTATTACAAACATAAGCATCTGCAGACTTTCAGGTTTCACAATATTTGATCCTTCAATACCTTGCCAATGTATGTCTTGTCTGAAAATTTCTTAAATGTAGTGACTGTATCAGACTCCACAACCTCCTCTGGTAGCAATTTCCAGATATCAACTCCTGTGTTTTGGGGGGGAAGAAAAACATCTCTCAGAACTCTCAAAATTCATTCCTCTCACCTTTAACCTATGCTTTCTTGTTTTTGATATCTCGTAGAAGGGAAAAAGATTCTGATTATCCTATAAATGCATTTCATATTTTATACATACCAGGTCACTTCTCAGCCTTCTTCACTCCAGGTACCACAAGCACAATCTATCCAATGTCTTCCCTTTGAAAGTCCCCTTCAGTCTTCGATGTTGTGCCAACCTGAATATTCCTACCAAAATAAAATAAACATAAACCCTTCCTACCTTATAACCCTCTATTTTTCTTTCATCCATGTGCCTGCCTAAGAGCCTCTTAAATGTCCCTAATGTTTCAGCCTCCACCCCACACCTGGCAATGTAGTTTAGGCACCCTCAACTCTGTGTTTATATAAAAAATACTTGTCCCCGCATCTCCCCTTAACTTTCCTCCCTTCATTTTGTACAGATTTAAATATAAATTTAGAAATACAGCACGGAAAAGCACAGCCCATGATCTGGGGCACCCAATTAACCTGCAACCCCTGTACGTTTCGAATGATGGTAGGAAGCCGAAGCCCCTGGGGGAAAACCCACGCAGACATGGGGAGAACGTGAAAACTGTGTACAGACAGTGCAGGATTTGAGCACATGTCCCAATCTCTGGCACTTAACAGCGTCGTAACTGACTAACAGCTAACCGAACTCCATCCGTGCCACCCTTCACTTTGTACAGGCATTAACCCAGGCAGTTTTCTGATTAATCTCTTCTGCACTCTCCAGTGCAATCACATCCTTCCTATTGTTGATAGATTTTGGGAAGGCTAAAATGGTTTGCATGTTCACAATGAATGGTAGAACCCAAAAGTGTTTTGAGGGAAAAAGAGCTTTTTCGTGTACATGCTTTGAAGGTGGTTAAGAAGACAGAAGTGACTCCTGTTTTCATTTGCAAGGAACTCTTGAATTTGAAGGTACTAACTCTCCGCAGCCAGTACACCAGCGAAAATTTCCTTCCTGAAATCCAGAAAAAGCTCCTTGTTCTTGCTGACGTGACAAAGATTGTACTAGATTCTCGATCTCCATCCTATATTCTGAATCATCATTTCCCATTATTCAGTCAACAATGGTCATGTCATCAGTGAATTTATAGATAACAATGGAGCAGATTTTGCTGTACAATCATGACCGTTGAGGGAATAGAGTTGGGATTAAGTACGCCACCTTGAGATGCCCTGTGTTAATGGTCATTGAGGATGAGGTGGTGGTGCCAATCCCACTGATGGAGAGCAGTGTGCAATTACTAGAGGAAATAGAGAGATCTAACCAAATGTTATTGCTCATTGCTGCTGATGTTGAATGCCAACATATTGCCTCTGTTGTGCTTCAGTTATTCAAGCGATTGGTAAGACCATATCTGGAGAACGAGGTAGTGCAGTCACCTTCTTAATTAAAAGACTATTGGAAATGGTGCAGAGATTATTTGTAAACTGAAATAAAAACAGAAAATGCTGGAAACACTCAGCTGGTCAGGCAACATTTGTCACAAGAAAAAAAACGGGTCAAGGATGAAGTTTGGCAAAAGCTGTCACCCTGAAATATTAAAATTAAAAAGTAAAAAAACATTGCTGTTGAAACTCAGCAGATCAAACAGTGACCTTTATGTGCTTGAGCCCTTTAAGGATTGATAAAATGTATCATAAAATGTATGATAAAATGTAGGCACCTACCCAAACAAGATGATGGGAGGGGCAGAGAGAGGAGCACGGTCCCAAAGGCAGGAGGTAATAGGTGGATAAAGGAGGGAGGGAACACTAGCAGGTGGAGGGGGAGGGGGGGGTGGATGCCTCTGTGAATGGAGAGGGAAGGGGGTGGAGAGCTAAAGGAAAGAAGTTAGAAATGGAAGGGAGGGAGAGTTGGTTAGCAGAAAATGGAGAAGTTGATGTTAATGCCATCCAGCTGGAGAGTGCCCAGACAGAAAATCAAATGTTGTTTCTCCAATGTGCAGGTGGTCTTGGTGGGATAGTACATGAGGCCATGAACAGGCGTGAAGAGTGGGGTGCAGAATTGAAATGGTTATTCTGAAATATGAACTTGACTTCTGTTTCCACGAATGCTACCTGACCAAGTGTTTGTTTATTTTTCTGTTAACCAGGAAAGAGCAAGTTATTCCGTGAGGAAACAGACAGATTAGACTTGTTTTGAAGAGTGAGATGCGACTTGATTGAGACACGGGATTCTGAGGAATCCTGACAGGGTGGACTCAGAGAGGATGATTCCAGAAGGAGGTGGTCACTGTTTAAAATAAGAGTTGACCCATTTAAAATGATGAAGTAAATTTTTTTCTCTGCGAGTTTAGTCTTTAGATCTTGTGTTGAAGTGAAGAATTGGAGAAGATTTGATTCAACTACAGGGCATTGCTGAGCCTGCACCTAGAATCTGTTTCCATGCTATTTTTCTTTGACTTTTGGAAATCTAGGGATATGGGAAAGTGGTGTGTTGAGGCTATGATCTCATTGAAGCAGATTGAGCAGCTTCTGATCATTCATCCTAACCCTTGTGACTGACCATTTCTACCCATGGATGCTGTCTGACCTGCTGAGTTCCTCCAGCAACTCTTGGTCTGCTCCTCTTTCTCTTGTGTTTGAACATTATGATACATTGACTCTTGTTACTTCTAGCTATGATGAAGTTGTGCTCTGTGCACTGTTAAACATGTACTGTGTTTTAGGTGGTTTCAGTCAAGAAGAATTATTGAAAATATGGAAGGGTATCTTTTACTGCATGTGGATGCAAGACAAGCCTCTTCTGCAGGTAACTATTCATGAATAAACTGAGTATGCTGGGTCCAACTCTGCTGCTCCAGGGACAGGTATGGCAGAGCGAAGGGTGGCCTCTTGGGCTGTCACAGAGCTCCACCCTGCACAGAGTTAGGACTGTGATATGCAGGCCTTGGTATCTTGTAGCAATTATACATTCTAGATTTTGGGGTGGTGTGTGGGGGGTGGGGGGGGTGGGGTAAGAGAGGGTTTCAGCTACAGTGGCAGGATTGGTTGCTGATGGTGGATCAAAGATAATGTGCTGTTTTTATATAGTGTCCTGCACAGCTTGCTGATAGAACATGGAGCATTGCAACACAGTGCAGGCCCTTCAGCCCATGATGTTGTGCCGACCTGTATAAACCTACCCATCAACCATACCTTCCCTACCTCACCCATAACCCTCTCCTTTTGTTTTGCATCCATGCACCTATCAAAGAGAATTTTAAATGCCTCTACTGTACCACCACCCAAGGCAATGCATTTTAGGCACCCACTGCTTTCTGTGGAAAAAGAAAACTTACCCCTGATGTCTCCACTAAACTTTCCTCCCCTCTCACCTTGTACAGATGTTCCCTGGTATTTGTTACTGTTGCCCAGGTGAAAAATGTGCTGGCTGTGCCTCTCATAATTTTATTGACCTTATTTAATCACCTCTCATCTGACTTCCTTCCAAAGAGGAAAGCCTTAGCTCTGCTAATCTTGCCTCATACGACTTTTTTCCAATCCAGGCCACATCCTGGTAAATGTCCTCTAAGCACTCTCCTGTGCTTCCACATCCTTTTTGTAATGAAGTGAGCAGACTGAACACTATATTCCAAGTGTGGTCTCACCAGAGTGTTATAGAACTGCAACATTACTTCTTGAACTCAATCCCACTACTAATGGAGGCCATGCTTGTGACTGTTCCACTCTGCCTTAGCACCAAACTAATTCTTAATTTGAAGTTAAGGGATTAATTTCTCATGATTTAATTTGTTAAATCCTTTCTCCTTGCAGGAAGAACTGGCGGACTCCATTGCCCAACTTGTACATTCTTTCAGGAATCTGGATGCCAGTGAGTTGTTGCTCATTCTGTCTCCAATATTACTGTATATGCCGTTGTATAGGATGACTCCAAATAGGATGACCCTGGAATTTCCACCTAAATTTGTTTTGAGCATTACCCTTTGTATAAAACAATCACCCCCCCCCCCCGCCAATAAAAAATCTGGCATTTACCGCTGATGGGTGGATGCTGTTAAAAGCAAATCACAATATTTTTAATAACAAATTATCATTTAAAGGTTTAAATTTTATTTGGATATTTTAAAATAAACCACTGTCAGCTCCTATGACAGGCCACTTAAAGCCTGTGCAGAGCCGACAGCAGTAGGACCAAGCGGATGGACCCTGTGGAGGAGCGCTGAGCCATTGCAAATAACTAACGATTGTGTCGGAGCCAGTGGGAAGATGGCAGCGGTGTAGCAACTTCTCCGTCAAGGTAAGAAAAGACCCTTTGTATGGGATGATCCTAATTTTAAGGTGAAACTTTTGTTTTGGATCGTCTTATACAATGGCATATGTTGGAGGTCAGAGAGAAGGGATTAGGGATTTTGTTTGTGGTGGGAGAGCAAGGAAATCAGTGACAGTGGATGAAAACATGGAATTGGTTTGTGTGGGAAGATATTGAAGCTGCTAATGGGGGTGAAATTTTGACAAAGGATTGAAAGAACTGATGAAATGGGTGGAAATGAGGTGTTGAAAAAAGAGATATTGGTGGGACTATGGTGACTGGTTTGAAGCTTGAACTAAGAAGTCTGTATATTCCTTTGCCCCAGAGTTCCTGTTCCTGGAGACATTCTTCCAGACAATGAATCGCGAGTGGAATGGGATTGATCGCCTGCGCATGGACAAATTCTACACTGTGAGAGTTTATGCAGCTGAGTGTTGCCTGTAGGCATGTGTGGCCCTGGTATCAGGGAGCCTTCGGGCATCCACAACATGGCTGGTGGACGGTGGGGGAAAGTTTCTGAACAGGGTACTGATCAACCCTGCTATCATAGCTGAGATAGGAACATAGGAACAGGAACAGGAGTAGGCCAAAAATGACCCATCGAGCCTGCTCCGCCATTCAATAAGATCATAGCTGATCTAATTTATGATATAACTCCACCTACCTGCCTTCTCCCCATATCCCCTAATTCCTCTATCATGTAAAAATTTATCTAACCGAATTTTAAATATGTTTAATGAAGCAGCCTCAACCACTTCCCTGGATAGAGAATTCCAAACATTCACTACTCTCTGGGAAAAACTATTTTTCCTCATCTCAGTCCTAAATCTACTCCCCCGAATCTTGAGACTGTGTCCTCTCGTTTTAGTTTCCCCGGCCATCTTAAAAAACTTTCCTACATCTATCCTATCCATACCCTTCATAATCCTATATGTTTCTATAAGATCTCCTCTCATTCTTCTGAACTCGAACGAATACAATCCTAGACAATTTAATCTTTCATCCTAAGTCAACCCCTTCATCCCAGGGATCAACCTAGTAAACCTCCTCTGGACCGTCTCCAAAGCCAGTATATCCTTCCTCAAATACGGAGACCAGAACTGGACACAGTACTCCAGGTGCGGTCTCACCAGTACCTTACACAGTTGCAACATTACCTCCCTTCTGAATTCAATTTCTCTAGCGATGAAGGCGAACATTCCATTTGCCTTCTTAATAACCTGCTGCACCTGCAACCTAACTTTTTGCGATTCATGCACAAGCCCTCCCAAGTCCCTCTGCACAACAGCATGCTGTAGTTTTTCACCCTTTAAATAATATTCAGCTCTTTTATTTTTCTTGCTGATTTTGCTAATACTTTTGTGTGTTCCTGAGGTTTGGGGAGGGGAGTGGGGGTGTGATGTATAATAATCTGAGGTGCTATTGGCAGATTGTAGTGCTGCAAGACTGCAAATGTACAGTGAGTTCATCCTTGATTTAACACTAATGTCTGTGTATAAAACTCAAGCATTGCCCACTGTTTGTCAGGATGGAAATGCCTGTGTGCTCAGCTACCCATCTCAGGTCCTTTGGGCTCCCACCTCTCCCCCTTCCTATAACAGATTCTCATGCCCATTCTAACATTAACTCCTTCCAAAAAAAGTGGTGTAAATTTGCTGAGTTTTTTCCTGCTCCTATGTCGCTCCAGAACTGCGAGATAATGTTTATTAATTTGAGATTTTCTTTGTGTGGCAGCTCAATAGTGAGGTTTGAACCTGACGGTGTTCTCGGTGAACCTCTTGCTGGAGAGTTGCTTTGTAATTATAATGATAATGAGTTTATTGTCATATACATTGTACACTGTACATGTGAACTGATATTCCTGCTTGCTGCAGCCGAACAGGAACTTCATTAAAAAAAATCACAAGGGTATAGGTTAAATTAAAGAGATAAAAATACAAAAGATATATAATAAATATTCAGTCATTGTGCAAGAAAAGAATGTGGCATTATAATACTGCAGTCAGTCCTTTTGTGCTGTCGGAACGGTCTATGATCGGTATAACGAGGGAAGGTGCAAGAGTCTAATAGCTGAAGGAATGAAACTGATCTTCAACGTGGAGGTGCTGGTCTTCAGGCTTCTGTACTTTCTGCCTGAAGGGAGCAGTGAGAAGAAGTTGTGACCAGGGTGATAGGGGGCCTTTATGATGTTGGCTGCCTTCTTGAGACAGTGTCTCATGTGGATGCTTTCAATGGATGGGAGGTTGAAGCCTGTGAGGGAACCAGCTATGTTTGTGTCCTTTGGCGTCCTGACACTTTTTGAAACGTTCAACTGGCTGAGGAGAATTGTATCACAGTGAGTACTGACTGCTGTAATCCAGTCAGGTCACAGGACAGCAATGCACCAGGCTCAAAAATTATATTTGCAATGTTAAAATCAAGAAGTTTAAATTGTGACTGTCATTTACAATGTGCCTTTTCTTGTTAGTTAATCCGGCTGGTATTGAGGCAATTTCTTGAGGAATTGAAGAGCATGGACTGGGATGAAAGGTTAGTGGATCTTTCAAGTAACATCATACACAGATCAAAATGGATCATTTTTAAATTTAGTCAAGATAAGAGCATAAATAAGAGCAGGAGTTGGCGATCTGGCCTCAAGCCTGCTCTGCCATTCAATAAGATCTGGTCGTGGACTCAGCTCCACTTACTCAACTGTTCCCCATAACTTAATTTTCCTTCAAAAGTCTATCCATCTTTTTAAATGTTCAATGAGGCAGCCTCTAGTGCTTCCTTGGGCAGAGAATTCCACAGATTCCCTACAATTTGGGAGAAGCAGTTCCACCTCTTCTCAGACCTGAATCTACTCCCCTGAATCTTGAGGCAGTGTCCCTTTATTCTTACATCACCCGTTAATGGAAACAGCATCCCTGCTTCTATCTTCTTGATTCTTTTCATAATTTTGTATGTCTTTTTAAGATCAGCCCTCATTCTTCTAAATGAATAAATATAATCACAGCCTCATGAGATAACCCGCTCATTTCCAGAATCAACCTGGTCCAAATGATGTTAAATATAATTCACCAATGTGTCAAGTTGGATTGTGTCAGTATGGTTATGATTCTCCTGTGATCAAGCAAAATTGTTCATCCGAGTACATTTGACTAGTTAGGACAGTTAGCTTTTGACTTGTGCCGTCATCCACTCTGATTTTGCTTTCAGTACTGTCAATCGTTTCCTGAGCTGTGTGACAGATGAAGTGCTTAGTCCTGCCAGGAACTCTGCCCCCAATGGTATTCGTTATCATTTCATTGATATCTACCTACAAGAGCTGGCAAAAGTCGGTACACAGCAGGTAAAGAGAACTTGTGTTATAATTAGCTGTAGATTCAGCAATCTTAGAATAATTGCTTGTTCTGAACGTCAACGACCACAGGATACGATAACGCTGCACCTGTTCCAAACAACATGAAATCCTGGATCCACAATTGAACAAGTCTTTGAAGCTTAATTTTAATTGTTCCTTAGACACCACAGCTGAATCCCATTCAGTCTCTTCCTTTAATTTCTTCAAAGTTTTTTTTTGAGAAGCTGGATTTGATTTGATCACAGAACCATAGAAATTGATGGGACGAGACACCATCTGGCTAAGATGCTTTTTTCACTGCCGTCTCTTAGGCTGTGGTTAACATCAAATCAAAAACTCATCAGTGTATGTTCTTAAATGTGGTGATGATTTTCCCTGCATCATGGGCTGCACAATGTAGCGATTAGAACTACTCTGTCACACTTACAGCGATGTGGTCTTGGGTTTGAATCTCACACTGTAAGGAGTTTGTAAGTTCTCCCTGTGTATGAGTGAGTTTTCCCTGAGGACTCTGGTTTCCTTCCACTTTTCAAAATGTACCGGCACAGGCTCCAGGGCGAAAATGTTTTTCTGTATTACAGGCCCATGTTTAATTGAGCGAAAAAGTTTCCTGTAACCTGCCTTTAATCCGTAAAGTGCATTGCAAGTGCGACTGAGCTGGTAGTCCCATTGCCTCAGAGTTCCAGCAACCTGGCTTGTGTTCTGAGCTTGGGCACTGTGTGAAGTTTGCACATTTCTCCCTGTGCCTCTTCGGATTTCACCCGGTTGCTACAGTTTCCTCCCACAGACATGCCAGTTGATAAGTTTAATTGGCCACTTTAGGTGGTTCCTGGTGTATAGGTGAATTGTAGGTTCTGGAGAGGTTGATGGGAATGCAGAGAGAATGTAAAAATTAGCTTAATGTAGTATTTGTGTAAATGGGTAGTGAATGGTGAGCACAGGCTCACAGGAGTAAAAACGCAGAAGTGCTGGAGGGACGTCCAGTCTCTCAGTGACCAGAGGAGGTAAAGATATATTATCAGGGTTTCAGGCCTGAGCCCTTCTTCAAGGTACCTGAAGGTTATATATTTTTGCCTCCTATGGACGCTGCGAGACCTGCTGAGTTCCTCCAGCATTTCTGTGTTTTTACTATAATCACAGCATCGGCAGACTTTCATGCTTCACTCCCTTGGTGGGCTGGAGGGCCAATTTTGTGCTGCCTTCATCTAATTTTACTCTTTTTGAGAACAACTTCAGCTTGTATCATTTTCACTTGCAACTGAACTTCTGTGTGCATGACCAAAGAAGATCATTAAATGATGCTAGGTGTTTGCTTTTTTCTCTCTTGGCTTTTCTAACTCTTGAGTGGGATCGAATGGTGTGTACAGTCTTTGTGCCTTATCAGTTCTGTTTGCTTTGACCTAGTTGACCGCAGAGCAGAACCTGAAGTTCATTGATCCTTTCTGTCGAATTGCTGCCAAAACCAAAGAGTAAGTTTGGGAATGTCTATGTCTGTCTGCATACTGTGATCAAAGGTTAATAAAGACCATTAGAATAGGAGCATAAATAGCCCATTCAGCCCATAAAGTCTGCCCTGCCATTCATTCATCAGCTGATCAATTTTCCCACAGCCCCACTGTCTGGCTTTCTCTCCATAACCTTTGATGCCCTGGCTAATCCAGAACTTATCAATCTCTTCCTTAAATACACCCAATGACCTGCCCTCCATGACCACCTGTGGCAACAAATTCCACAGATTCACTACCCTCTGGCTGAAGAACTTCCTCCACATTTCTGTTCTGAGCAGACACCCTTCAATCCTGAAGTTGTGCCCTCTTGTCCTAGACTCTACCACCACAGGAAACAACCTTTTTACATCTACTCTGTCCATGCCTTTCAACATTTGAAATGTTTCAATGAGGTCCCCTCTCATTCTCTTAAATTCCAATGAGTACAGGCTAAGAGCTGTCAAACACTCTTCATATGATAACCCTTTAATTCCCAGAATCATTTTGTGAACCTCCTTTGAACCCTCTCCAACATCAGCACATCCTTTCTTAGAGCCCAAAAGTGCTCAAAATACTCCAAGTGAGGTCACATCACATCCCTGCTCTTGTATTTTATTCCTCTTGAAATGAAGGCCAGCATTGCATTTACCTTCTTCACTGCCATCTCAACCTGCAAGGTTACCTTCAGGCTATCCTGCACGAGCATCCCCAGGACCCTTTGCATCTGGATATTTTCAGTTTTCTCCCCATTTAGAAAATGTGTCCCCAGCAAATAAAAGGGCCCAAGAATTCTTGGAATATATACTGGTCGACACCAGCTGAGGAAATGGTTGCTGCCTTCAGCCGATGATGTCATCTCCTGATCACCCTTGCAGGTTCCCTGGGTCATCTCTTCCTCTACACCTAGCACAACTCCTGTGTTCCCATGGTCAGCCATTTGACTTAGGGACTCATTATGCTCTTTGAATTTGTCTGCCAAATCAAGAGTATAAAAATAACTGTCCCATTTGTTTGGAGAGTTGTTTTTATGCGAGATTTATGCTCTTCAACAGCCATTATCTGTGGCAGTGAGAAGGATATGATTATTATGTGTTGTGTGAGATGTGTGTGTGTTTATACACTGTAGTCCAGAGGAATCTGGTTGTACAGTAAAATCCCCATCTTCTGGCGTTCAATCAATCAGAAACTCAAACAATCGGCAAAAAAAGAGGCAAGTAAATAAATATTTTACTTTAGAAAATAAATAAGAATAAAGTTTAAAATAAAAGTTTAAAATTTTAAAAATAAATGTTCTCTGAAGCAATACACAACCCTTTGGGAGCAAACATTCACCCAGCGGAGCGCCCTGGTTGTGCCCAGCCCGCAGCAGCGGTTTGAATAAAGTTGTGTTTGAATGAAATGGCAGCACCCAGGATGAAAAGCCAGCTGATTCCACTTGCCTCTGAGGTGACTCTCCCCAAGTGTCTCCCTATCCCTGCCTTGTAAGTCTTTATTAGTATTAAGTTTAGATAAGAATTTATCTGTAATCTTGGGACAGCAGTATGGTTAGCGAAGTGGCTTGCACAATACTGTTTCAGTGCCTGCGACTGGGGTTTGAATTTAAATGTAAGTTCAGGAATTACTTGATTAACGTGAACTTTAAAAAATTAGGGAATGCAATGTTGATTTTTTTCAAATTACTTTACATTTTGCACTGTCTTGTCTTAAACAGTGTATTCTTAATGCAGGTGTATTAGTTTGGCATTGTAAGAGTGAGTCTCAGACAACAGAAAATTCACATTCCCGGCATCTGCGATCCCCTTAGGTGCTGAATAATGGGGATTTTACTGTATATGTATAGTCAGGTGCTAATGAACAAACTTTAACATTATTCTGTATTGTTATGATCATCTTGGTTCCAATATCATTTTAATTTTGATTCCAATCATTGTGAGATTGAAGCCTGGTGTATCAGTGCCCTGAGCACGTTCAGTCCTCAACGGGTAGGACTTCAGCCTGGTCTATGGGCCATTGTCCTGATTTCATCCTTGTCTTGTCCCTGGCTGTGGTGCGGCTGCAGTCGGATGTTATTTCACATGATCTCCCAGGGAATCTTCGAGCTGATTGTGGACCAAGCGCCATTTGCCATTGAGGATTTAATGAACGAGCTGCAGGCCAGTGAGGGTGATGACGAATCGGGCAAAGAACTGACATCGAGAGAAGAGAGTGAAGATCTGGAAAAACCAAAGATAAATGGTGAGAATCACAACTGCCAAATGGACGAAGAGAGTCTTGAGTTTCCAGTGTCTCCAGGATGTACACCACCAGTTCTATTTGGCTTTGGCTGTTGTCATCCCATTTCTTCCTTCAATTGGTACTCTGTAATTTGGGTCACAAGCAGATGCAGCTGCTCTGACGGTTTCTGTGGGGGATGGGCAGGTAGTTCCTGGGTCGTCAGTGAGCTTGGGTAGGTTGGGACATTGCAATTCAAGTTGCCTTCCAGTAACCAAACCGCCTCCTTCAGTGGTCTGCCCGTTGAAAATTGTGTATATTTAAAAAAAGGGTGGGGGGGTGGGGAGTTGTTTCTGGAGGCATGTTTTGCTTGGTGAGGGTTTGTGGAACTGAGATCCAGAGGAGTTTGTCACCATGGAAGATCACAGGTGAGAATACTTTGCATGGGGTACAGAGAATGGTAGAATCCTCGTTATCCAGAATTCTGGCAGCCTCAAACAACTGGCAAAAAAATAGCAGTCAGTTTGCCAATCATGCAACACCCAATCCCAAGCAAATGGAAAATTCACTTATCTGGCATCTAATAATCCGCATAGGTGCTGGATACCGGGGTTTTACTATACATGGACACCCTTCTTTCAAGATGGCAAGTGAATAATCAAATACTGTTCTCCCACACCTGCCCACATTGCCCTTCGATCTCAAACTAACACTGGATAACGTGCCACTTCCGCCAATGAAGATGTTGCATTTGACTGTATAGTCTGAAGGAGACCTACCAAAACAGGAGGGGGTGGGGTGAATGATAGGAACAAATAGGAGCCGGAGAAGGCCATCAGGCTCTTGCACCTGTCATTAAAATCATGGTCGATTTTCTGTCTTGATTCACCATCCCAATACCATTGATTCCCTTAATATCTGTTGACCTGTGCCTTGAATGGAAGTAGCTTTCCACAGCAGAGAGTTCCAAGGGTTCATCTCTCTGACTAAGTCATTTATCTCAGTGCAAAATGTCTTATTCTGAAACTATGCCCTCAGTTGTAGACTCCTCAGCCAAGGGAAACGTCTTTTTATCATGCCTGTCAAGATCTTGGAGGTTTTATATTATGGAAAGGATAAATATGTTCAGATCTGGAGCTCTGAAGAATGATGGGAGATTTGATAGAGGTATAGAAAATTATGATGGGTATAGAGTAATTGCAAGTAAGCTTTTTCTCACTGAGGGTAGGTGAGAAACAAACTGGAGGACATGGGTTCAGGGTGAAAGGGGAGAAGTTTAGGGGAATCATAGGGGGAAATTATTCACACAAAGAATGGTGGGAGTGTGGCACGAGCTGCCAGCTGAAGTGGTGAATGTGGGCTCAGTTTTGACATTTAAGAAGAATTTGGACAGATATATGAATGGAAGAAGTTCAGAGGACTATGGACTGCATTCAGGTCAGTGGGACTAGGATGAATAGTAGTTTGTCATCGACTAGAAGGGCTGAAAGGCATTTCTGCTGTAATGTTACGGTTTTATGTTTTGATAAAATCTTCTCTCATTCTTTTGAACTGGAGAGAATGCCATCCAAGCTCCATGTTCAGCAGTTCCACCATCCCTCTGTATCATGAATCTTTTGCAATAAGGAAGCTGTATGTCAAGATACAGTTCAATGGCGAGTCAGGACGTACAAAGAAATGTGGTTTTAGTGATTGGTGGTCAACCATCCCAGGCCAAACCAGTGGAGATTCCTCAAGTTTGTCTTGTCAACCCAAACAGTTTTAGCTGTTTCATTAATGACCTTCCTTCCATCGTAAGGCTGGAAGTGGGGATGTAAAGGTTTAGAGTATAATGTACATGAAATTCCCCTTTAACTTTTTTCTACCATAAGAGAGACAGAGTTGCCACTTTGTCCAGCGCCCCTCACAGAAACTGACCAGTCCTGTGCCTGTTTAGTTTCTGAGATCAGACAATCTCGGGCATATTCAAGCTATTAGCATGTTGGCTGCTCTTTGCAGCATTCAATCCTGTTCAGTCGAGGAAATGAGGTAGCCTGTGCTTTCAGGCAGCAAGGCCATGTCAGTGTTCAGACCACACAAATGCTGGGTATTGACCATTTGCAACAAAGAGTCTCACCACTTCTCCAGGCAGATTAGCATGTCACTGTTGATTAGCAATCAACTGGATCAGTCACTGCCACTTCTCAAGTTTGACTGTTTAACAGGGATTTGTATGCTGCCTTTCAAACACTCACCAAATAAATCATTCTTTAGGTCCAAAAAGAATGTGAGAATGCAATGATCTAGTACTTTAGGGTGGTGTGCTTAGTTCCATTTGTGAAGATGGTTTGCAGTTTTCCTTGAGCCTTTAACACTTTTGGCTTTGTACTTTGTGACTGCGAGGCTAATTGGTCGATTTACAGCTTGTTTCAGGAGAATTAGAGATGGTTCAGTGTTACAATGATCCGAGGTTCACATTGGAAAATATATTCACAGGGTCTGCTCTGGGGGAAGGTGCTGAGCTGCCAAAGTCCGATGGAGACGAAGAGAATGCAAACCAACCTGGTTACGATCACGATGCTGGACCTGTCCTTCAGGTATTGATCTCTGTAATTGAAAGGATGGTAGGGATGTGGGGCAGGACTGTTGAATGGGTCAAGATTGAAGCCGCCTCTTGGTTTTACTCCTGTGACACCACAGTCCTGCTTCAACTTTGACTCTTGTCAGACATCATAGGTTGAGTGCATGCTGGTTGTGTTTAAGGTATTGGACTGCCAAACAGTGCAGTAGCTCAGGGATTCTCATTTTGAATTTTGCCTGTGTATTGCCTCCAAGACAAAACAGCATTGTAATGTGCCTGTCCAGCCCATGAACTGGTGCCACCACTGTTAAAAAATGTAGCTTCATAAAGGGGAATTATCCCCTTCCTGCAGTGGCCCACACTGATTCCACAAGCATATCGTCTGCCTGCAATGCCAATGGATTCGGTAACTCCACAGCACTGAAAGCACATCACCCAACAAGAGACGCAGTGCTTCAAGTAAAAGGCCCATTGCGGCCAACTGCTGTGTAAATAATTGCCAACTGTGGTTCAGTGCGTGGCAATTTTACCTCTTCATCGGGAGGTTGTGAACTACAGCCAGTTCCAGAAAGTTATGGCCCCAGGTCCCAGCCAATTCTTCAGTGCTGCATTGTTGGAGGTGCTGTCATTTGGATCAGATGTTGAACTGAGGCATGTCTGCCATTTCACATGGGGAGAGAAGGTCTGGGATGTTGCTTGTTTGCTGTCCTTTCGACAGTTCTCGCTGGAAACAAGACTTGCTGTGATTGGATCCAAGGGAACTTATTCCATTACGTAATGTAGGAAATTGAGATTACATTGTAGCGTGTACTTGACATGTTGATGTCCTGACACATGAATACAGGTTCTCCCCAATTTATGCCTGTAATTGGGACTGAATGATCTCGAAATCAATGCAAATCAGAATTTTGCCTGTGCGTGTGGAGTCTCATTAAAGCAGACTTTTAAATAAAATATTGTATTTGGCAAACTATAACAGGGATACAAGCCAAAATGTATGTACTTATTTTGTTAGTCAGTGTCCTGGGGTCCATAGGCTGAGCGCAGCCATCTTAATTCCTGTGTGCATTCACGAGTCTCTGGTTGTCGCGTTTGTGGTGGGTTTGTATATTGGAGTTCGGCTGACGAATGTGCGACTCTCACACATAAACAGCGTAAATTTTATATTTTTCCTTATTTAAAAAAAAATTTGGTCATATGTGCGGATGGGCATAAATCGCATTGGTCACAAGTCGGGGAGTGCCTGTATCTTTCTTTCTTTGGCTTGGCTTCGCGGACGAAAATTTATGGAGGGGTATGTCCACGTCTGCTGCAGGCTCGTTGGTGACTGACAAGTCCGATGCGGGACAGGCAGGCACGGTTGCAAGGGAAAATTGGTTGGTTGGGGTTGGGTGTTGGGTTTTTCCTCCTTTGTCTTTTGTCAGTGAGGTGGGCTCTGCAGTCTTCTTCAAAGGAGGTTGCTGCCTGCCGAACTGTGAGGCGCCAAGATGCACGGTTGGAGGTGAGATCAGCCCACTGGCGGTGGTCAATGTGGCAGGCACCAAGAGATTTATTTAAGCAGTCCTTGTACCTCTTCTTTGGTGCACCTCTGTCTCGGTGGCCAGTGGAGAGCTCGCCATAGAACACGATCTTGGGAAGGCGATGGTCCTCCATTCTGGAGACGTGACCCACCCAGCGCAGTTGGGTCTTCAGCAGCGTGGATTCAATGCTTGCGGACTCTGCCAGCTCGAGTACTTCTATGTTGGTTATGAAGTCATTCCAATGAATGTTGAGGTTGGAGCGGAGACAGCGCTGATGGAAGCGTCCTAGGAAGCGTAGGTGATGCCGGTAAAGGACCCATGATTCGGAGCCAAACAGGAGCGTGGGTATGACAACGGCTCTGTACATGCTGATTTTTGTGTGTTTCTTCAGGTGATTGTTTTTCCAGACTCTTTTGTGTAGTCTTCCAAAGGCGCTATTTGCCTTGGCGAGTCTGTTGTCTATCTTTTTGTCGATCCTTGAATCAGATGAAATGGTGCAGCCGAGGTAGGTAAACTGGTTGACCGTTTTGAATGCCCAATGGAGATGTGGGGGGGCTGGTAATCATGGTGGGGAGCTGGCTGATGGAGGACCTCAGTTTTCTTCAGGCTGTCTTCCAGGCCAAACATTTTGGCAGTTTCCGCAAAACAGGACGTCATACGCTGGAGAGCTGGCTCTGAATGGGCAACTAAAGCGGCATCGTCTGCAAAGAGTAGTTCACGGACAAGTTGCTCTTGTGTCTTGGTGTGAGCTTGCAGACACCTCAGATTGAAGAGACTGCCATCCGTGCGGTACCGGATGTAAACAGCGTCTTCATTGTTGAGGTCTTTCATGGGTTGTTTCAGCATCATGCTGAAGAAGATATATTATATCCTGTATTTTTTTTTTTCTTTGGCTTGGCTTCGCGGACGAAGATTTATGGAGGGGGTAAAAAGTCCACGTCAGCTGCAGGCTCGTTTGTGGCTGACAAGTCCGATGCGGGACAGGCAGACACGATTGCAGCGGTTGCAGGGGAAAATTGGTGGGTTGGGGTTGGGTGTTGGGTTTTTCCTCCTCTGCCTTTTGTCAGTGAGGTAGGCTCTGCGGTCTTCTTCAAAGGAGGTTGCTGCCCGCCAAACTGTGAGGCGCCAAGATGCACGGTTTGAGGCGATATCAGCCCACTGGTGGTGGTCAATGTGGCAGGCACCAAGAGATTTCTTTAGGCAGTCCTTGTACCTTTTCTTTGGTGCACCTCTGTCACGGTGGCCAGTGGAGAGCTCGCCATATAACACGATCTTGGGAAGGCGATGGTCCTCCATTCTGGAGACGTGACCCATCCAGCGCAGCTGGATCTTCAGCAGCGTGGACTCGATGCTGTCGACCTCTGCCATCTCGAGTACTTCGACGTTAGGGATGTAAGCGCTCCAATGGATGTTGAGGATGGAGCGGAGACAATGCTGGTGGAAGCGTTCTAGGAGCCGTAGGTGGTGCCGGTAGAGGACCCATGATTCGGAGCCGAACAGGAGTGTGGGTATGACAACGGCTCTGTATACGCTTATCTTTGTGAGGTTTTTCAGTTGGTTGTTTTTCCAGACTCTTTTGTGTAGTCTTCCAAAGGCGCTATTTGCCTTGGCGAGTCTGTTGTCTATCTCATTGTCGATCCTTGCATCTGATGAAATGGTGCAGCCGAGATAGGTAAACTGGTTGACCGTTTTGAGTTTTGTGTGCCCGATGGAGATGTGGGGGGGCTGGTAATCATGGTGGGGAGCTGGCTGATGGAGGACCTCAGTTTTCTTCAGGCTGACTTCCAGGCCAAACATTTTGGCAGTTTCCGCAAAGCAGGACGTCAAGCGCTGAAGAGCTGGCTCTGAATGGGCAACTAAAGCGGCATCGTCTGCAAAGAGTAGTTCACGGACAAGTTTCTCTTGTGTCTTGGTGTGAGCTTGCAGGCGCCTCAGATTGAAGAGACTGCCATCCGTGCGGTACCGGATGTAAACAGCGTCTTCATTGTTGGGGTCTTTCATGGCTTGGTTCAGCATCATGCTGAAGAAGATTGAAAAGAGGGTTGGTGCCAGAACACAGCCTTGCTTCACGCCATTGTTAATGGAGAAGGGTTCAGAGAGCTCATTGCTGTATCTGACCGGACCTTGTTGGTTTTCGTGCAGTTGGATAATCATGTTGAGGAACTTTGGGGGACATCCGATGCGCTCTAGTATTTGCCAAAGCCCTTTCCTGCTCACGGTGTCCTGTATATTGAGCCTAGAAATCTACAGCACAGTACAGGTCCTTTGGCCCACAGTGTTGTATCGATCTTATTACCTTCTCTGCTGCTGTAATGCTAGTGATCGCGACTGGGGTTTGAATACCACGCTGCCTTTAATTCATTTGCATGTTCTCCCTGTGTGAAGGTTTTCTCCGGGTGCTCCAATTTCCTCCCACCCTTCAAAACGTACCAGGGGTGTAGGTTAATTGGGTATAATTGTACGGCACGGGCCCGTGGGCTGAAAGGGCCTATTACCTTGCTGTATATCTAAATTTACAAATTTAAAACAACAAATTTTGTGATATGCTCATGACAAAACATGACCCTAAAATTAATGCCCCTTTGTGTTAGCCATTTCTGTCCTGGGGGAAAAAGCCTCTGGCTGTCCACATGATCAATGCTTCTCATCGTCTTGTACGCCTCTATCAGGTCATTCCTCTGTCACTCCAAGGAGAAAAGACCAAGGGAATGGTGGGATTGTATCACATGCAAGCAGCAGAGTCACTTTATCTTGGGCATTGTGTTTGGTGCAGACACACGAGCTCAAGAGCCTGTTCTCTTTCCACAGTTTGACTACGGGGCTGTTGCTGACCGGCTGTTCCAGCTCTCCAGCAGAGGGAGCACCCCTACTCAGAACAGGAAACGCCTCTACAAGCTGGTGCGCAAGTAAGGGCATCACGTATCACTCACACTACTCTGTCACCTTCAGCCCAGCTCCACCATGCTCTCATCAAGCCTCTCATCCACAGCCCAGTCCAGCACAGAATCTCTCAAAGCCCTCATTGAATTCAGGAACTCCTCAAATCAAATCCTGTACAAAAGTAAAATCAGAGCAGGAAGAGACAATTTGGTTCCCGGCGCCTGCACCATTATTCAATAAGATCACAGCTCATCCTTTACCTCTGGGCTATTTCTTGCACTAATACATTACGAACTAACAATCCGCTTCATTATTTTTGGGAATAAAGGGACTTTGTTAGCACTAACACAGGAACAGCAATGGTAAATTTGAAATAATAGTTTTTATTTAACTAACATAATATTTCTTACTTAACTCTAAATTTAACCCCACTATGTGCAAATATAAAATGTAAATATGTGTGTGTAATAAAGTCCCACTCTGAAAAGTCCATTTTTAAAACTTCAGCATCATTTTAGTCTTGAAGTTCTTAAATTCTCAGTTCAGAAATAATTTCAAAGTGCTTTTAAACCACATCTTCAGGTCTCTTTACTCACAATTCTGCCCTCTTCAAAGAGATAAGGAATGTGGCTATTTTCTTCCATGATGAATTCACAAGCCTGGACAAGGGTTAAATGAAGTAGCCATACAAAAATAGGCCCAGTAGAATTCTGTCCTCTTTTTCTTATTTCAAAAGCCACTGATTCTCTGTTTCCCTTTTTCCAGGAGTAACAAACACAACAGCACCTATTCTGGTTAATGTAACTCAACCCTGTTTTTCACAAGGTTTCAACCCCTATGCGTCACAGGGTTTTGACTTCTATCAACTCCAAACTGAACTGTCCCAAAAATGTTCGAATTCGATAATATATTTCTCCAAATCATGTGACCATTTACATCCTCAATGAGGTCAGTTCCAGTTCTTTAAAATCAAAACAGTTGCAAACTCCAGTTTCTTGTAAACCATGTGATCTTCATACCTGTCTTGTAGACTACACAACTCCAAAAGATTACCTCACTTCTGTTTCAAATTCTTAAGTATATCACTCAAATGGCTCTGAGTTTCATTTCTCTTGTTCAAGAGGCCTTAAATGGTTTAGTTTAAAAACAGATGGCTTCCTTCAGCAATTCTTATTGAGCACTTAGATACTTCAGATTTTAATAAAATAAACATTTCATTGTCCTTGAATAATTAAGACCCACTTCAAATCCATAAGCTCTGTCTTTCCAAGACATGTTGACTCCGAAAATGAACTCCCTTCTCTGAAAATAATGGCTCTCTGTAAAAGTGCTGTGATCTGTGTGTGACCCTGTACCAGCCCACAACTTACTGAACTAAGAATACAGATACAATATTTTAACTCTATAATTTAATAAGACATTTTTATATATGAGAAAGATAGTTTAATATTAAAGGTTAACACAAAACAGTTGCAAACCTAGTATTGAATTCCCTAAATAACTAAGTATGTCTCCACTGCCTTTGTGGGTGGAGAACTCCCAAGGTCCAGCACTTCAGAACTTCACATAGTCCTAAATGGCTATTCCCTCAACTTGAGACCATGGCGTCTGATGAAGAGTTGCCTAGAATGGGCTGCCAGGAGTCATGGTGGAAGCGTGTACTTCAAGAGGCTTCCAGATAGATACATGAATATCGAGGAATACAGATCAAGTGCAGGCAGCAAAGTTTTAGTTTAGATCGGACATCACATTCGGTACAAACATGTAGGCTAAAGAGCCTATTCCTGTATTGGATGTTCCCGTCTACCCTGTCTGCCGTTGAATGATTTTGGTGAGTTTGCCTCTTGTTCTTTCAAACTCGAGTACTGGCCCAGGCATGTTCACCATCCAGGGACCAATGTGGTGAGCTTTCACCACACTTCCTCTGCATGTTTCAGACGTACTCGTGGCAGGACAGCATGTAATTGGAGCAGGTTAGCTCTATCCTAGTGCTCAAATACTCTTGCAGGAATAAAAACTGCACCACTTCCATTTTGGTTGCTGACCTCCAGATTAACACTTATTGGTTTGCTGATATCCAGGTACCTCTGAACAATAAACCTTTCAATATAGAGTCATGGTTCCACAGCAAGGAAGTAGGTTCTTTGACCCTGTCTCTATGCTGACCAAGCTAGTCCCATCTCTCCATAATCCTCTTAACCTTTTCTACACCATGTACCTGTCCAAATGTATTTTTAAACATTGACATTTTAAATTTCCTACCTCTACTATTTGCCTGGCAGCTTATTCCATGTACTTAGCACTCTCTGTGAAGATGGTGGCCCTCACACCATAAATCCATGTTTTAGATTTCAATACCCTGGGAAACAGAACCATAGAACACTGCAGCTTAGAAATACGACCTTTGCTCCATCTTGTCCATGTTAAACAAATTATTTTGCCTCGTCCCATCAGCCTGCATCTGGACCATAGCCCTCCATGTACCTATCTAATCTACAATGTCAAAATCAAGCCCGCATCCCCCGTATCCACCACCTCCGCTGGCAGCTTGTTCCACATTCTCAATGCCCTCAGAGTGAAGAAGTTTCACTTAAACACTTCACCCTTGACTCATGTTCTTGTCTCACCCAACCTCAGTGGAAAAAGTCTGTTTGCCATCACCCCATCAACACACATCATAATTTTGCACACTTCCATCAAATAATCCCTCCTCTGATGGTATTCAATAATTCCCTATAACACAGCTCATAGCAACATCATTGTGAAGTTTCTCTGCACTCTTTCAATCTTGATGATAACTTTCCTGTAGTACTGCAAATTTGGCTTCACCATTGTCTCGCCAACTTCAACATAACATTCTAACTCTACTCAATACTTTGATTTATGAACACCAATGGACTAAAACCTCTCTTTATCATCCTACCTACCTGTGATGTCACTTTTCTCCCCATGTGATGCTATTCCCAGATCCCTGACGCACTCCAGTTCCCTACCGTTTCCCAATCATGTCCTACCTGGATTCATCCTCCTAAAGTGCAGAACCTCACGCTTGTCTGCATTACCATCTTACAGCCACCACCTGTTCCAAATCCTGCTGCAAGCTTTGAAAAAGTTCCTCACTGTCCACTACACCTGACTCTTCGTGTCAGCTGCAAATTTGCATATCTGATTGACCACAGTGATATAGATGACAAACAACAATGGACCCAGCACCGATTCCCCAAGGCACACCACAAATCCCAGGCCTCCAGTCAAAGAGCCAATCTCCTACTACAACTCCATGGCTTCTCCACAAAGCCAATGTCGAAACCAATTTACTATTTCATCCTGGTTGCCAAGCACTGAACTTTCCTGACCAATCTCCCATGAGGGTCCTTTTCAGAAGCATTGCTGAAGTCCATATAGACAACATCCACTGCTTTCCTTCAACAACTCTCTTGGTAACCTCTAGAAACTGTAAGATTGGTTTGACATGACTTACCATGCATAAAGCCATGTTGACTATTCCTAATTGGCCTCTGTCTCTCCAAGCACTTGTATATCCAGTCACTTGATAAACCTTCCAACAACTTACCCACATCAGGCTTACTGGCCTATGATTTCACAAATAATTCTTGGAGTTTTTATTCAATCACATTAGGTTTCCTTCAGTCCTCCACCTGTAGCTGAGGATGTTTTCTAGGATCCCAACAGTTTCTGCACGAGTCTTGCTCAAGGTCTGTGGGAATATCTTGTCAGGCCCTGAAGATTTATCCTCTCTTGATTGCCTGAAGACAGCAAGCATCTCCTCTACAATGTGCATATTGTCCCTGACCTCACTCCTTATTTGTCTCGCTTCTATAGACTGTCTTCCGAGTAAATACAGATGCAAAAAACAAAAATACATTTAAGATCTTCCCCCTTTTCTTTGGCTCTATATTAAGATGACCATTTCCCTTACCTCTGCCTCCCCCCAATAAAGCTTTGAGCTCCTTTGCAAGCCCCCTCCAATATCTCACTAATTAAAAGCCTCTTTCTACATTTCCATGTTGTACTTAATTGACCTCCTCTACTTGCTCACCTCCCTCCGAAGCTCATCTCCATCAGCCATTGGCTTGCTCTCACCATTTTGCTGTTTACAATTGTTTTGTTCGTCCTCCTGTCTGTTCTGACTCCATACTCCCTCATCACTGACTCAGGGTTGCTTTGCAGAATGATTGTCATGTCAAGTGTAATGCTGGGGTTGTGAGTTTCGCTACTGTGATATGTGCTTTTGTGGTGTGACTGGCACAGAGTTAGATCGGTTATTTGCCCGCCTGCCTGCACCATACACTAATTGCTGTCCTTTTCCTCTTCCCTTTAGGTTCCGGGATTTGGCTGAAGGTGAGGATGAACCACCTAAGTTCCACCTTATTTGTATTTTGCAGTGCATTCAAGAGAAAAATTAATTTCACTGACATTCATTTTAAAGTTCGAGCTCCGATTTTTCTTTCAGAGTGCAGGCCTATTTGAGCAACTTCCTGGTTTTTTTTTTCTTTGTGCCTTCTGGTGACTGCACAGGTTACTATACAGACATACAGCTTGGTAACAGGCTCTTTTGGCCCACCAGCCCATGCTGCCTAAATATACCCAATTGACCTACACCCCCAGAACGTTTTGAATGGTGGGAGGAAACCAGAGGCCCCAGGGAAAACCCACACAGACACAGGGAGAACATAAAAACTCCTTACAGACAACGCAGGATTTGAACCCAGGTCGCTGGCGCTGTAACAGCGCTGTTGCTAACCATGCCGCCCCGATGTGTAGCCCTGTCTTGTTACAGACAAAGGTGTAAGGATGATCTGGCAAACAAGAGAGTCTGAAGCTGCTGGCAGGCTTGAGCAACACACAAAATAACATACAATCAATGTTTCAGGGGGTCCTGATGAAAGGCTTCACCCCAAAATGTCAACTGACTATTACCTTCCTTGCATGCTGCCTGACCTGTTGATTTCCTCCAGCATTTTGTGCATTGTGAAGATCATTTGGCTGCAGCCGTATGGTGCAGGTCACAACATTTCAAGCTGCCCCTTCAAGAATTCAAGATTCCTTTATTGTCATGTGATAGTACAGAACATGTAATATTACACAAAATTGCCTTCTGCCTGCTGTAAGGCAGACAAAAAGTTGCCCTGTGTTGCCCAGCACCCTTGCAGTAAGAGAGAAAGAGAAGCAGAGTCCCTTCAGAGACACTGAATGTCTGTGGTTTTGTCTCCCACTGAGCAATGGAAGGTTTAGGAAAGTCCCTCTGCTCTTATATTCTGTGGCTCTGTTTATAAAACAGAGGATCTGTTTCCTTGAATAGACCAATTAATGTCTGACGATTGTGCAACTTGTGTTTGCAGGAATCTTTCCTCAAGATATGGTTCCTTCTGACATGTCATCAGATGACGAAGATGAAGATGATTTGAGTTGGAGGAAGAAGAAAAAGAAGAACCAAAGACAGGAAAAGGCTTTGGAGGGCAAAGAAGCAGGAGTGGGTGAGCTACATTACACATTTTCATAAACATTAGATGTTATCTTTCAAAAACTTCCCTCCAATCCCTCCTCTGAATTGGATTGGGATTTCCAGTTGCCACAGTCTGAACGTCAATTTGTCTTTCTCCAGGCAAGAAGAAAGCTGGGAAAAGGAAAGACAAAAAGATGCGGTGTTCCAAAGGGAGATTGCCGTCAGGGGCAAGCAAGAGTGAAGAACCAACCAGTGGGGTTGTGAAGGAACTGTCTGCTCCTCCAGATCCAGAACTTTGGAGGAAAAAAAAGAAAAAATTGAGGCCAGTTAATGCAGCTGTGATCCTAGAGACCGCCGCATTCAGCAGCGATATGCCAAGGGTTGAAAGTCCAAGACAGGAAATCCAAGTGAGAAAATGTAAACCTGATGTGCAGCCTCCAACATGTGTTGTGGGCTCAGACACCCCCTCTTCCAAATTGAAGAGGAGGAAGAAGGTGCAAGCTCAACTCACCAATGGGAAGAGTTTGTCTAAAAATTCAAATCCCAAAGAGCCTGTTGTTAGTAAAAAAGTGAAAGGGGTTCTGGTGAAGAAAGCTAAGAAGCAGATTGTTAGCGAGGAAGCATCTGGCACCCAGGCCCCAGTCAGGAGCAAGAGGAAGGCAAAGGAGCTATCCAAGGGCCCCAGCAAGAAACTGAAGCTCAAGAACAGTGTAAGTTGGAATCATTAAACTCTCAAGGGGCATTGTCCCCATATTTCCCAGCTCAATTCAGCTAGTACTTTATTTTATTCAATATACAGTATTTAAAACAGTAGAGTACAGCAGCATATTTACACCAAACGCAATCCCAGATTAAACTAAATTGATTCGGGGTTCCTTACTGTCATGTAAAGACAGTGCAATATTACACAGAATTTGCTTTCATCTGCTGTAAGGCAGACAGATTTGCCATCAGCAGAAATTGCCTGAAGTGCCTCTTACAGTTAGAGTGAGAGAAGCAAAAGAGAGTTCCCTCAGAGTGTCCATAGATTCACCTTCAGACTGCTGCAGCCCCCGGAGCCACACAGTCCAGTCCAAACCATCAGCAGCCTGAGCTCCAGATCCGAACGTCTAACATGATCAGGAATCCTTCAGCGCTCTCAGCACCCTCTGGCATCCCAGTAATTGGTACCCTTCAAGGGTGGGACGATTGATATAGCACTATAACAACACCAGCGGTCGGGGTTCAATCCAGCATTGTCTGTTAGGAGTTTGTATGTTCTCCCCATGTCTGCATGGGTTTTCTCCAGGGACTCCAGTTTCCTCCCACTTTTAAAAAAGCGTACCAGGGGTATAATTTGGACTGAAATGGCCTTTTACCATGTGGTATGTCTAAATTTAAAATTTAAATCTCTTCTGCCTGAACCTGATTCATATCCAGCATTCCAAAAACAGCTTCTTCACCTCGGCCATCAGATTTCTAAATGGATGATGAACCACAGACACTACCTCACTTTCTCTCTCTTCCACTATTTATTTTTAAATTTAATTTTATAGCAAAAGTTGTACCTGTAACGCTGCTGCAAAACAATGAATTTTGTGGCCTGTTCATGGCAATAAATTTTGATTCTTCCATTCCCAGCATATTTGTGTCAATCCAACAGCCTCAGTAAAGCTGCTTTTGTTCCTGCTTCCACCGCTGCCGCCGGACCTTGTGTTTTCTGACCACAGGAGGAGACTGTTGACCAGTTCGAGCTTCTCTCATCTTCCCTACACAGACTGTCGGTACACCATATCTTTCAATATCTTAAAACAAAACTAACAATCTCATAATAAAATCTTCAGTTATCCCTGCCATTCACACCCTTCAGAGGAACATTATTTATGGTTTCAGCATCTGGCTCCTTTTCCAGTTGTATATAGACCCTGGTACCAGGAAAAAATATATAACCACAACTCAGGGAACCTTTTTTATTCTTTTAGTAATCTTCATTCTCCCAAAACCCAACTAGTTCCCAAACTTCAGATAAGGATCTTTGCAACTGTACACACTTGTGTTTAGGTCATCCTATATAAAGCTACAATGAAAATTCAGGTTTGGTTCTCAGGGTGGTGAGAAGCTGTTGATGAGTGTGTCTTACGTGGGAGGGCTTGATGCACTGGACCTAAAATCTTTCGGCATATATGAGAATTAGATGAGATTAATAGAGGTCTACAAGATTGATATACAAGATTATCCTTTTTTCCAGGACGACATTTGCAAATACCACAGGATATCTATACAAGTTTTGTTTGTGGGTGGGGGGGTGGAGGCAGAGTTCACGGGAGATGACACAGGTAAGACTTTTACACTGAGTAGTGGGTGCCTGGATTACGTTGCCAAGGGTGGTAGTGGAGACTGGATCAATCAGGATATTTAAAGGAATCTTAAACAGGCACATGGATGCGAGAAAAATTGAGGGTTATTGGTGTGAGGTTGGAAAGGTTTCATTTGTTGAGTATAGAGATTTATTGAGGTCAGCACAACATCGTGGCTGAAGGGCCTGGACTGCTGGAATTTTCTGTTCTTTTGCAATTTAATTTTGAAAGAGAGAATTTGAAGGGTTTCCCATTGGCTGGAGAGTTGAGAACTAAAAATAGTCCCATGGTAATGGATCAGCCAACTGTCAGACATCGACATGGAAGTTCATCTTTAGAACTCCAGGTGACATTCAGGTCTCAGGTCAGTGGGTATTTGGCCCTAATTGAATTAGGAGTGGGAAGATGTACTTGTGTCAAAGAATTGCACGAGTCTTTGCTGAATTGTGAATTGGTTCAAAGGGTGAGTGACCTGTGAGTGTGGTGTTGTGGTTATACTTTAGCCCCCAAAAAATACCATGTTTAAGTTTTTTTTTTAAAATTAGACATACAGCACAGTAACAGGCCTATGAGCCCCTGCCGTCCAATTTACACCCAATGAACCTACAACCCCATTATGTTTTGAATGGTGGGGAAAGCCACACAGACACGGGGAGAACATAAAAACTCTTTACAGACTCTGCCAGATTCGAACCCCAGTCCCAGTCACTAGGTTTGTAACCGTGTGGTACTAACTGCTTTGATAAATGTGCCACCCCCAGTTGGTGATGACTTCCTCAATGAACATCATTGCTTGTAGCTTCCCTTGAAGTAAATCGGAGCCAAGGTTGTCTGGAGACTGACAACACCATGGTGTTTCATTCAGCCCAGTCCTGGTTTGGTCCGTGGAGTGGTGGGGAAGTATCCCATTCTTCCCAGGGACTTCCTCCTGTTTGCTTGCTGAGCTTAACACTGGGCTGATGGAGGTGTGATCACCCAGGCAGCACCACCAGTCAGTAACTGCTGGACCCTGGGTTGGTGAGGAGATTTTGGGATATCCTACCCTCCAAACACAGAAAAGAAGCCCATGATCTCTGGTGAGTGTTCAGTTCTACTGACCCATGTATGAGCATACTGGAAAGCAGTCTTTGGCCATGTTGTTTTTGATGACTTATTGATCCATCTATCCATCCTCCAATTGGGTTCAGTGAGTGTTGGGACAGTGGGTGGTGATCAGTTTAAATTTATTTGCAATGTTATATGCCAAGTACAGTGAGAAGGGTTCTCCTGCGGGCAGTCTACCAAATGTGGGATTACAATGAAAAGGAAGATTGATTAGCACCAGAATCTGAATTTATTGTCATGAACAAGTCACCAAATTCATTGTTCTTCGGTAATATCACAGTGCAAACATTTATATACACCACCTTACTCAATAAATAAATAAATAGAGTGCAAAAAGGTAAGGCTGTGTCTTTGGTTCATTGATTGTTCAGAAATCTGATGGCAATGGAAAAGAAGCTGTCCTTGTGGCACTGATTGCTTGTCTTCAAGCTCCTGTATCTTTTTCCCGATGTTCACAGAGTGAAGAGAGCATGGCCTGGGTGGGGGCGTCTTTGAGGATATAGGGTGCTTTTTTAAGACACTGCCTCTTATAGATGTCCTTGATGGAGTGAAGCATGGTGCCCGTGATCTTGCAGGCTGAGTTAACAACCATCTGGAGACTTTTCTTGTCCTGAGAGTTGGCGTCTCTGTACCAGATAGTGATGAAAGCAGCCAGAATGCTCTCCATGGTACACCTGTAGAAGTTTTCAAGAGTCTTCAGTGACATACCAAATCTCCTCAATCAACTCACAAAGTATAGCTGCTGACGAGGCTTCTTCGTGATTGCATCAACATGGAAGCGAGGGCAAAGTGAGAGCACTGGTGGGGTTCATTCAGGAGCCTGATGGCTGTGGGAAATAAACTGTCTACTTCTTCCCTGTTTGTGCCCACTTTCACACTCTTGAGCCTTCTCTCCAATGGGAGGAGGGAGAAGAGAGTATGTCCAGGGTGTGATGGGTCCTTCAGTGCGTTCCCAGTCAGCAGGAGATGTAGATGGAATCCGCGGAGGGGAGGAAGTTTATCTGATGTTCTGAGCTGCATTCACCACCTTCCAATCTGGACCAGGGTAGCTCCCATCCCACACTGAGGCATTGGTGCTCTCTTGACCATCATGACAGTGTCTTTGTCCTGTGGCAGGTCATTGGAGATTCCTGAGAACCTGAAGCTATTTATTCTTTTCACTTCAGCCCCATTAAAGCAGGAAGGGGAGTGGATTAAATACTTGTTCTGCTCAACTTCTGTCAACAGTTTGTTTCTATTTTGAACAGGTCACAACTCAGGGTGACACCCAGCCAAGTATTCTGATCCAAGCACAAAATGCAGCAGAACCCAGAGAGTTTGTGAAGTTTTCCAAGGTTCCCACACCAAAGCCCATCTTCTTCAAGAAAGCGGGAGGTACTCCCAGGCGGTGCATGAAGGTGAGGATGCCTTTCTGCATTCTGAGGCAGAGGTGTTGTGTTTGATTGGGGCCAGCTGTGGGATAGCCCGAGGCAATAACTGCAATCTGTTGTGACAGAGCCCATTCAAGGGGGTTGGCCTCTGTTGCAAAGAGCATGTGGAGAACACAGGAACCTGGGCTCTGGGCACATTGTCATCTCTCAGGTACCAAATGTCATTCCTGCATTTTCATTTTTTTTCTTGCTGCTGCACTAAGGAGTTTGGAGCCCGTTGGCCCTGAGAGTATTCATCGTCAACACCCTTTGGACTACGTTCCTGTTTCTTCTCGTCCTTTCGTTATCGGATACTGAACGGAGCATCCCAGGCGGTGACCTCACTTCACTCTCCTGATGCCCTGCGTCCTTTAACCCCATCCTGCTCACTGCTGCTGATCACTGAATTACGAGGGACATCACATAGTACAGGCCCTTCAGCCCACAATATGATAAATCTACTCAACAATCTAACCCTTCCCTACCTCACCCCATAATCCCTCGATTTCCCTGACATCTATGTACCTGTCTCGGAGTCTTTTAAATGCCCTGATTGTACCAGCCTCCACCACCACCTCTGGCAATGCACTCCAGACATTGTTATTTAAAAAATAACTTACCCCAGACATCTCCCCTAACCTTTCCTCCCCTCACCTTGTACAGATGTCCTCTGGTATTTGCTACTGTTGCCCCAGAGAAAAGGTGCTGGCTGTCCACCCTCTCTATGCCTCATTATCTTGTGGGCAAGATAACTGCTGCTATTTGCCTCTGACGTTGCATTGTGCAACCTTTTTCTCCAGAGTGGCCTGACTCTCTGTTTTCTCCATTCTCGATCACTGAGGCTTGCCTCCACAGGGACACTCTGATTCCAGCGCTCTGAAGCCCAATACTATGGACCATATGGGTCTTTTTTTTAACCAAAAAGTCTCTTTTTTAAAAGAAATTTGTATTTTGCTTTCTGCTACCACAGATGAAAACCATGTCATCTTCCAGTGAAAAGAAAGTACGGTTTGGGCTGAGAAAGAACACAACAGCAGGTAAAATGTACAACAGGGCCAGGTGAAACACTGTTGATGTTAGTTCCCGATACAGGCACAATTGGGTCACGAGTAAGGTGCATGTTGGCCAGATTGGAGGGTTTCAGTATCAGGAGAGATTGGATAGGCCGGTGTTACCCCCAGAATAAAGGAAACTGGGAGGTATCCTGGAGCCATACTGCACAAACAGGTCCTTCAGTCCCCACTCGAAGGTGACATTGTCCATCATTGTTCAACTTCTGTCAAGGAGAAGTTGCACCTCACCCTTGTCAGATCACATTTAGAATACGCAGTAACTACATGGGACCCATACACAAACAAAAACACTACTATCATTGAACAAGTCCAGAGACAGGCAGCCCGATTTGTCAAATAAAATATGGAAGCAAGTGTTTCAAAGCTCTTGGATTCATTAAAGTGGAGCTCCCTCCAAGACAGACATGAAGCACACTGCCTGACCTGTTTTTACAAAATGCTAAACTGCAGCTCGATATATACTACCAATCTGACACCAAACCCATGCCTGCTAGGATGAGACGAGGGCACGCAACCCATTTGTAGTTCCGTCTTCCAAGACAGATGTGGTCAGCAATTCATTCTTCCCCCGCACAATTTAAGCATGGAATAATCCTCACCCTACCGTACACACATAAGCAGACCCAATTAAGTTTAAGGCCGCTCTTCAAAAATCTCCTTAAGCACACCCTCCTCCACCTCCAGTTTAAATTCCATACAGAATATTTTGGAGGCTCAAGAACCAAGACATGATGGGGGGATATAAAATTATGACAGCCATAGATCAGGTAACCTCCCAAAACATGTTCCCTCAGGTATAATTCCATCTGCCATCTCTCCACCCAACTATGTCCCTCTGTACACTTCCACAGGCTTGTCCATTTCAACTTTTATGTCATCAGCAAATTTATTGATCAGCCAACGTTCTTAACAAATTGTAAATCCCAGCTCCTGGAGTACGCTGATAGTAAAACACGAAAGTTTGCAGACACTGTGACTGAAGTAAAAACACAATGCTGGAGAAACTCAACTGGTCAAACCATGCACTTTATAGAGCAAAGATAAAGATACATAACCAATGTTTCAGGCTTTAGCCCCTCATCAAGGTGTGAAACAAATGTGTTCGGGCACCTGCCATCATTTTTCCATACCTTGATGAAGGGCCCAAGCCTGAAACATTAGTTACGCATCTTTAATTTTACTATATAAAGTACACTGTTTGACTTGCTAAGTTTCTACAGCATTGTGTTTTTACTGCAGTACGCCACTGATTATAGAATGAGTCAAAAGTACAGCCTTCCTCCATTATCCCCTCTATACTATCAGCAGGCCAACTTTGCATCCATTCTCTCCACACACCTTTCATTCTGTGTGCCCAAACCTTCTGGACCCATGACTAAAGCTTAGCAGATGTCGAGGTCAACCAGGACGGACCAAACATGCCTTACATAAGAGCCAGATACAATAAACTTTAGATGTTTGAAAGCCACAATTCATGAAAAAATAGTACATGTGCATTTTTACTCTTACATGCACACTGTAACAAAAATTTCATATAAATATTAAATACCTGTAGATAATATTCACATGCAGTTTTTTAAACTGCTAATTTGCATTAGTTTCAATAATTACACATAATCATACCAAATATTTTGTTTATATTGGTAAGTCCACAGTTGGGTCAGTGTGAGCTTGGATGGGTAGCGACCAGGGCCAAGGTGAGAGTCTGCGGTTGGGATGTCATGAGCTTGGATGGGGCGAGCAGCTGGGGCTTAGGTGAGAGTCCGTGGTTGAGGTATTGGGAGCTGCGGTGTGCGGGTGGCTGGGGCCTAGGCAAGAGTCTGTGTTTGGGAGCTCTGGGGGGTGAGAGTCTGCAGTTAGGGCTTCAGGAGCCCTGGAGGGCGGGCATTGGGATCACATTAATACTCCGCTAATTTCACTGCCCACAACACAGCCACGCACACACAACAATCATGTGATCACAAGCCACACCTATGCAAAAAAAAGCCCCTTAGATTTGTGAAGCAGGATTTTCTCTGCGTGAGACCGTGTTGACTCCCCCATCTTAGTGTGCTTCTCCATGTGAACATCAATCCTATCTTGATTTCAGAATTTTTTTTCCTTACTATTGATGTCATGCTCACCAGCCTGCAGTTTCTTGTATTCCTGACTGCCTTAAAGAAGGGAATCAACTTTTGTTAGCAGTTGATTGGTTGTGTTGATTATTTTTCAGAGTTTAAAAGAACGGACAAAAGTCTCCTGGTGAGCCCATCTGGGACATCTCGTGTGGCATTTGACCCAAAGCAGCAGCCCCATCACAGCGTGCTGAAGTCCAACTTAACGCCAACCTGCTCCCCCGCTCTCCGGCCCAAGTTAGTCTTGTTGCCAGCCACAAAGCGACCCACAGCCATGGACTTTTTCTAAGCTCGCCATAGCTGCCTTTCCTCAAGTAGCCTGCTGTGATTGTTCAGCCCATGGTCTCCGTGGTTGGGTTGACTCCTTTGGTCAATCCGTAGAAGTGGGCGATGTGGCGGACTCCCTCCAAGCACCACAGCTGGTTTCGGCCAGGCTGATGCCAGCTGACCACCTGCTCCCAATTCTGACTTTCTCTCATCCCCACCCATTCTCCTTTCATCCAGGAGAGTGCTTTCTGGTGGGGTCAGGAATGTTTGCCTGTCTGCACTTTCCTCCTGGAGGTGCTTGGTTTAGTTATGGTCTGCTCCTCAATCACAGGGCAGGTCTGTCCATTTTGGGTGTTCAGATAGATGCACTATTGTCTTCCACAGGAGTGTCATCCAAAAGCATGCAAGATGTCCTTCCTATTCCCTTTGAAGTCAGAGCGAAATTTATTAGCTCTGAGAGTCCTTAACATGTTTGAGAAATGAGGGCTGCATGGGCTTGCAGGCTGGAAAGGCCTGTTACCATGCTGTTTGTTTAAATTTTTATATTTAAATGATAATGGAACTATTCCATTTTGCTCATCAAACATCTGCTGATGAAATTAGCCAGGAATGATGCAAAATCCACTTGCCTCTTTTATGAAAGGATTTGTCTAGACATGTGGTTGGTACCAAGTAGTTCACCACATGTACGGTTACTCCTGTTGGTGGACCTCCAGTGTTGTACCTTGAATTTTGGATAATAAAAAGCAATCTGTCAGGCTGGTCTCCAAAGCTGCTGCATGAAATGTTTAAAATGTGGTGTGCGTGCGCTTCTCACCTCGGGCTTTGTGGTTACTGTGTCTTCTTGAGCCACACAGATGGTTCTTGGCTTGAGCTCAATCTCTGTTAATGCCCCCCCCCCCCCCACTGTAGGTTGCAGCCATTGGGCCAACACAGATCAGCATTGATGTTTCCATCTCATTCTTAAGTTTCTACAAGATCCATGAGACACAGGCTCAGAAATAGACCATTCAACTCATCAAGTCTACCCTGCCACTCAATCATGAGCTGATCCATTCTCTCACTCAACCCCACTGCCCAACCTTCTCCACATAACCTTTGATGCCCTGGCTGATCTACAACCTATTCATCGCTACCTTAAATACATCCAATGACCTTGCATCCACAACTGCCTGTGGCAACAAATTCCACAGAATTTACCATCCTCTGGCTGAAGAAATTCCTCCACATCTCTGTTCTAAGCAAATGCCCTTCAATCCTGAAGTTGTACCTCTTGTCCTAAACTCTCCCACCATGGGAAACAACCTTTCTGCTTCTACTCTGTCCACGCCTTTCAACGTTCAAAATGTTTCATTGAGAATTTCCTCCCCCCTTCTAAATTCCAATGAATACAGGCCAAGAGCTGTCAAATGCCCCTCATAACACTTTCATTCCCAGAATCATCCTTTGAACCCTCTTCAATGTCAGGACATCTTTTCTTAAATGAGGAGCCCAAAATTGCTCACAATACTCCCAAATGAAATCTCACCCATGTCTTATAAAGACTAAACATCACATTCCACCTCACACCCCACCCCCCCCCCCCCCCGCCAATCTAATGAACATGGTTTCAAATCACTTAATCTTGTGAGCTAATGCTTTTATTTCCAGAATCAAATAATCATCAGAAGGTTAATTTAAAGGATTTTCCAGAAAGCCATCCCATTTTTTTGGAATGAACTTTGAACCTTCAAACCCCCTGGAATAGAACATTACAAGTAATGACTGCCATTCCAATGAGAACCCAGCCTATCCAATCTCTCCTTACAAGTAATGAAGTAATGCCCTTCATTCCAGTGAAGCCCAGCCAATCCAATCTCTCTTAACAAGTAACACCTTTCATTCCAGTGAGGACCCACCCATCCATTCTCTTCTTATGTAACACTCTCCATTCCAGTGACATCCAAGCTAGTTTTTTGTTCCTTCATCTTTCTGATGACCAACTCTCAATCCATCTCTGTTGCTCCAACTTCACCTGTAACCTTATTGAGCCAACATTTATCAAAAACCTCATGAAATTCCAGAACTTAGGAAGATGATGAACAGAACATCCACTATTATCTGTAGCCAGCAATTTCAAAACACTTCAATGCAGATCATCAAGCCCTTGGAATTTATCAGCTTTCAAGTTCACCAACTTCCCCAGCTATTTTTTTTAACCTGAATTCCTCAATCTCCAATGACATGTCATTCTTTAATATATGACCTGAGAACTGTGTAACATTGTGAGGTGTAGAGACAATCTTTTTCCCAGGATAAAAATGTCACTTGAGGCAGGGCATTTCTGGTGAGAGGGGGAAAGTTGAAAGGAGATGTTTGTGGTATCCCACGCTGGTTGTGAGAAGTTTGTACATTCTCCCCATGTCTGCTTGGGTCTTTCAGGAGCTGCGGTTTCCTCCCTTCCTTCTGGGGGAGGAGGTCCCTGGGCCAAAAAGCCTGTGTCTGTGTTGTATATCTAAGTTAAAGTAAGATTTTTACATAGTGGTAGGAGCATGGAACAGGCTGCCAGGGGTGGAAGCAGACGCAATAGTGTTGTGGAGGCTTCGAGCAAGACATGAATAAGTATGGAATGGAGAGACATCTATCTACATTGCATAAAACAAGATCCAAAATAGCCCTATCACTGATTGGTTCCTCAAAATATTGATGAAGAAAAGCAAATTATACACACACTGTTTATACAGACTATATGAAGGTCAAATTCTCAAATAATTATCATTAAACATGTCCCATGCCTCAATTCCTGATTTTTGTCCAATATTAATACAACTCCCTTTGCTACGTCCAAGTTGGACCCAAATCCTGATTGTGCATTGAGGGAGATGGAGGGCACATTGAGGGAGATGGAGGGCATATCCCTCCCTGTTAGGGTGAGAGGTGCAAGGTCAATGTTGGGAAGAAACGTGGGAACAGTGAAGGCCTCTGGTGAGAAGGCAGAGAAGGGGAAGTGTTCCTGCTTCAGAAAGAGCAGCTCTGCTTGGACTCTGTCCTTGTGCTGCCTGCCTGCCTCCCCCCCCAGACATCTTTGAAACTTCCTGAGGGAACATGGAATTCAGAAACAGCTCAAGCATTTCAAGAATGAAAAGGACTCTTATTAAATGCAAGAACAATTGCGTCAATGAAGGAGCTTGTTTTGGAAGTACAGAGTCAGGTTACGGAGTTATCTAAATATCACGTATTTTGAGCAAGAACGTGCTTTTGTGCACAGACACTCAGTGTCGCTGAAGAGATTATTTGTTTGTTTACATGTGTACATTGTGCACAGTTTTTTTTTACACTTCCAATAAATGGTAATTCTGCCTCGCCTGCAGGGAAAAGAATCTCAGGGTTGTATGTGAGGTCATGTATGTACTCAGACAATAAATCTAAAATTTCCTAATCTTTTTCATTTGACCATCTATACAAGCTTTTGCAGTCTTATTGGAAGCTTCTCCGTAGATCATTCTTGTATTCTATTTTCCTTTTCATCACCAATGTCTTCTTCCTACCATAGTGGTTAGCGCAATATTGTTACAGTGCCAGCAATCTGGACCGGTGTTCGAATCCCATGCTGTCTGTAAGGAGTTTGTATGTTGTCCCTGTGTCTGAGTGAGATTTCTCTGGATGCTCTGGTTTCCTCCAATCCTTCAAAACGTACCAGGGGGTGTAAGTCAATCTGGTGTAATTGGGCGGCACAGGCTCATGGGCCAGAAGAGTCTGTTACTGTGCTGTATGTCTAAATTTAAATGTTATCTGTCCTCAGGCTTGGTCACATTGTAAGCCCTTTTCCTCTGCACTAACACACTTCAAAAGGAATGAGCAGATGTGATTGGTGGGTAACGCACAATAGGACAGCCGTGGGGAGATCACACAGTTGGATTATGATATGGCTGCAAACTCATGTGAAAATGGTGAGGTTTTCAGATCTGAAAGGATCCCTGCAAATGGGGGAGGGAGAGATGGTGTGGTTTTGGTTGCTTTTGGAGACGCTCAGGAGCAGAATGAGTGAATACTCCATACTGTATTGCTTGATCAAAGCAGTCCCAGTTGTTTTTCTTTGGTGCTAATATCCGCTGGAGCATCTCAGAAGGTCGGGCAGCATCTGTAGAGACAATGGGGTGGTCAACGTTACAGATCTCAGTGCTGATCCTTCAAGGTTGCCCCGTTTGGAACCTGGCACGAAATCAAGGATTCCAGCAGCCACCGATGAACATTGTTGTTACACACTGAGCTGGGACTTCACCAGATGTACCATTGTTGCCAAGAACACCCTAATCATTGATTGATGGGCTTGGTGGTTGTTCCCTGCGGTATGATGGCTGCTGCATTTCCAATAAATAGTGGTGTTGTATGAATTAAAAACATGATGCTGGAGAAACTCAGCAGGTCAAATGTGTACTTTATGTAGGAAAGATAAAGATACATAACCTTACATTTCAGGCTTGAGCCCTTCATCAAGGTATGAGCAAAATGTAGGCAGGTGGGATGAGAGGGGCAGGGGGAGGAGCGCAATCCCACAGGCAGGAGGTATTAGGTGGATTAGGGAGGGAGGGTACAGGAGCAAATAGGGGAGGAGGGATGGCTCTGAATGGAGAGGGAAGGGTTTGGAGAGCTGGAGGAAAGGAGGTAGGGAAGAGAGGGAGAACGGGGAATGAGCTGGCAGAAACTGGAGAAGTTAATTTTCCTTCTGGGCACTCTCCGTTTGACCTGCTGAGTTTCTCCAGTATTGTGCTTTTACTTCAACCACAGTGTCTGCAGACTTTCATGTTTTACTGTTATATGAATGGTTTTCCAATCCTCGGGACCTCTTCATCACCCAGATGATTTTGGCCAATTACAAGAGATGCAACTACTCTATTTGCCTCCATTTCCTCCAAGATATTGACCCCACATGTCAGCATTTCTCCCTGTTAGTTTGCCCAGATGATCGAGATTGATGGAAGTTTAACCCTTTATACAGTCGTTGACGGTGTGCCAAAGGACCCAGGAGAGCACGTGTGTTATATGTGGATTGTGAAACACGTGGCCTCCCTGTCTGGAATATTGTGGATTCTGGGCGACCATATGACTTCCTTGACTGAAACTTATTCGGAAGTCACATCACCTGTCAATCAAGGTTGGACTCCCGCCACCCATTAGTGCACACCTAACGGTTGGCTCAATTAAATAATCTAGGGTCATTATTGGCTTAGTGCCCAGATCAGAAATGTTTAAAACATCGATCCGTAGCACATTTTTTCCACTGATTGGTAGTCCGAGCCCCGGCCATCACTCCATGCCAGGTCACTACTGTGGACATCGCTGGAACTGTCATGTGTAAGGCGTGCACTGCACTGAAGCTGACTCGTTGGAAGCCACGTCAGTTTGTTGAGCGCTTTCTCGGTGAGGTGAGGAAGGGAAATGGACCGTAGATTGATTTTGGATATTGCAAGAGAGGGCGACACCAATCGTGCTGATGGCTCTCTCCCCAGCGTGTGAATTTGATCACTGCAGTGGAGGGTGGACCTTGCTGTTGGCCTGTGCTCAGGCAAGTCATCCTGTGCATTCGTGCATGGTGTGATGTGGCTCTGCATCAAGGACTTTGGACCTGGGCATAGTCCTTCAGGAATGTGGATCTGCAAACCACCAGTTAGTTTGCAATAAGAAGTCTTTGTCCTCATAAATATTAGAACATAAAACACTCCAGCACAGCACAGGCCCTTCGGCCTTTGATGTTGTGCTGACTCGTATATTCCTTTAAAAAGTACTAACCCCTCCCCTGCCTCTTAACCCTCTATTTTCCTTTCATGCATGGGCCTGTCTAAGAGTCTTCTAAATGCCCCTAATGTTTCCTCCTCCACCACTAACCCTGGCAAGGCATTGCAGGCACTCTCAAATGTGTGTAAAAAAAAAGTACTTACCCCTGATGTCTCCCCTAAACTTTCCTCCCTTCACTTAGTTCTCTGGTGTTTGCTATTCCTGCCTTATCTATGCCTCTCATAATTTTGTAGGCCTCTATTAAGTCTCCTTGATGAACAAATTGAGCAAAAATATTGATTAGAAAATATTGTTTACCATTTGTAATGAAAGAGGTTTGCATTCACAGCTTTAAGTGCACAACTCAGTGAGAGAGCATGGGTTGACGGGGATGAAACAGCACAAAACATCAAAAGAACTCGAAGGTTCTCTGAGCACACAACGCCTTCTCTTATCAGAACCAAAGTCAGTTTATTGTCGTGAATGTTTCATGAAATTTGTGTTTTGCAGCAGCAGTATTGTGCATTTCAGGTACAAAATTACAATAAATTACATCTCTCTAAGTAGAATATTTTAAAAATAATTAATGCAAGAAGAGAAAAAAAGTGAGGTGGAGACAAGAAGTTCATTGTCCGTTTAGAAATCTGATGCCAGTCTTGGCAAGGGCATAATTCTTTGGGAGCAACTCAGCATAAAGTCCTGGTTTACTGGCAGTGGAGTTGGCCGTGGTGACTGGGAGCTGTAGTCTAAAGGGCTTTCAGATGCAGATAAGACTGCTTGAGAATTCGGACTTTGGGTTTTTCTCCCCTGATTATTAACTGTCTGACTGATGAATCAAAGGAGAAACTAAAACCCTGGGAGATTCCCATCCCTGTCTTTACTACACAAGTGAATCTCCTAGAAGTTTATAAAATCATGAACGGCATGAGGTGGGTGGTCACAGTTATTTTCCCAGGGTAGGGGAGCCTAAAACTAGATGGCACAGATTTCAGCTGAGGGAAAATATTGAAAGGAGCAAACATGAGAAAGTACCTTCTTCACAAAGGTGGTGGGTGTGTGGAAAGGCTCCCTGAATCCAGCTTGTAGAGTCTCATCCTGTATTTACTGATACTTTGATGGCCTGCACCATGACAACTGGATGGTCACCCTCCCACTTCAGAGTCCAAGGACCAGAATTAGGCCAAAGGTGCTGGAAATGGGGTCAGTTGGGACAGGGCCTAGTGTTTTGTCAGGGTCAGGCAAGTGCCCAGATTTGGGCCAGGGTTGTTTTTTTTTAAATCTAAAATAGATTTTATTCATAATAAATTATTGACAAAATGTTAAACTGATTAAAGTCTCTTCCCACCCTTAGTTTTGTATCCATACACAGTATATTCATGTCTGTACATTGTTACATTCGATTCTATTTACACCACTACCTGCACTGTGGCACCTTTTCATAAGAACTCGGAGCAGGAGTCAGCCATCCAACCCATCAAGTCTGCTCCACCATTCAATGAGATCATGGCTGATCTGATGATTGTCTCATCTCCACATACCTGACTTTTCCCCATATCCTTTAATTCCCCTACTATGTAAAAAGCAATCCAACCTTGTCTTAAATACATTTACTGAGTTCGCCTCTACTGCTTCAGTGGGCAGCAAATTCCACAGATTCATGACCTTCTGGGGAAGCAATTCCTCCTCATCTTCATCTGAAATCTACTACCTTGAATCTTGAGGCCGTGTCCCCTAGTTCTGGTCTCCCCTATCAATGGAAACAACTTGCAAACCTCTATCTTATCTATTCCTTTCATAATTTTAGACATTTCCATAAGATCCTTTCTCTTCTAAATTCAAGTGAGTACAGTCCTAGACGATTCAATTTCTCCTCATAGGCCGACCCCCTCATCTCTGGAATCAACCTGGTGAACCTCCTGTGCATCACCTCCAAAGCCAGTACATCCTTCCTCTAGTAAGGAGACTGGAACTGCACATAGTACTCCAGATGTGGCCTCACCAGTACGTTGCACAGCATAACCTCCCTGCTCCTAAATTCAATCCCTCGAGCAATGAAGGCCAACATTCCATTTGCCTTCTTGATCGCCGGCTGCACCTGCAAGCCAACCTTTTGCGATTCACACACAAGCCCTCCCAAGTCCTTCTGCACGGCAGCATGCTGCAAACTTTTGCCATTTTACTAATACTCTGATCTTCCAATTTTTCTTCCAAAATGAATAACCTCACATTTACCAACATTGTTCTCCATCTGCCAGACTCCACCTTGCCCACTCACTTCACTGATCTATACCTCTGCACACTCTCCTCATCCTCTGTACAATTTGCTTTTACACATCATCTGATCCTGTATGCCGACTTTAATTACCTCCAATTTGGTGAGTTTTATATAACCACTACAAAAGCCTGCCTGCCCCTCAGAAGTGCTGCCTCGCAGAAGCCTCTAGATGTTCAAAGCCTCAAAGTCCCACTCTACACTGAGGCACTCACACACTGGCCACTCCACAGAAGCTTCCCTTGGTTTTATTTGTTACTGCCCCTTATCTGTACTACAGACTCCAATTAATCATTGCTCTGTTTAACGTTTAAACTCGCCTCTTCTTTTACAACATACTTAAACAAAGCCCTGGTCCCAACACTGTCAGAAATAAAACTTCTCACACATGAGTCTCTTTAAAACTGATGACACGACAAGCTTTATTTACAAGTCTGCAGAGTTGGACTCAACTGGTTTCTCACCAGTTAAGCCCCGATACATACAGTGCATTGATTTTTATACCCTTATTGTTTGCCCTTCCCCTTCTTATTAATACTGTTTTAATTGGTTAGTATTACAAAAGCATTCTAAGTATAACTGCATTTTTAATTATCACGTTCGTTACGTACGCTGTGAACTCTACATTCACTGAATTCTGTTTCTCACACTTCTTATTAATCCTTTGTCTCCTGCATGTCTCTCACTATGACCATGAAAAGATAGGTTTAAAAAAACATATTCAGCAGCTCCTTCTGTCCTTGACTGCTAGTAAACTCTCTGTCTGTTCTGGCTTCCCTGTTTATGATTAATCATCACATTTTAACTTAAGTCTTTTTAACCTAAATTCTCTATATCACAAACACTCCAATTGCCGAGACTTCGTTCCACCTCTCTCCACAACGTGCCAACATATTCCAGTTTCTCCTCTCTGTTGCTTAAGGGACTTCCCCTTGGTTTCAGGCCCTCAGTGCCCGGTAATGGGAGGAGTAGACTGTGGTCCTTCCCCACCACATCCTTGCGTTGGCTGCGCCAAGCCTCAGTGCATCCCTCATCACGTACTCCTACAGGCTAGAATGTATCAGTCAGCAGCATTCCCTCACCGACTTCTCTGTATGTTGAAAAACCAACAGGTTTGGGCAGACCAAAGGGTTTCATCAAGTTGATCTTCTAGCAGTTCTGGATGTCTGACTCTGTGCAAGTCCCCAGGAACAGCCTGTTGATCAGAGACACGCTGCTGCTGGGGATGAACCATAACTAGGACCCTTACATCCTTCTCCACACCCTCTTAGTAAATCTGCATTCTTCAGCGGTCATCTTGGGGATAATGTGTATGGTGGGTGATGTTCCGGTTTAGGACGGATCTGACTGGGAGGCCTCTTCTCACTGCCAGCCAGGCCAAGTCGAGGGGCCATTGGGACAATGCAACAGGGGGCTTTGGAACTGGGGTTGGGATAAGGGCCATTGGGACTGGGGTCATTGGGACAGGTGGCTTAGGGACTGGTGCTGTTCAGGGGTTGGGCAAGGACTGGGGACACCAGTCCACACTGGGAAACTGGCCAAGCCCTCGTGCTGTCGTTTCCGTGGTAACCATGACAGGGTCCCGTCTCCATGGAGAAGCCAGTAGGGCCCGAGGATTGGCCGAGTCGGGGGCCGCCCCCGCCCAGCGTAGCCCTGACCTCACCGTTGCTAGGCGATACCGTTGCCGGGAGACCGCGACGCCGATAGGGCCCTTTCCCGACGTGTCAAGGCACGGCCAAGACCCCACGTCGCCGGTGCCAGCTGCCCTCGATACGCCTGCTCCGCTCTGCCTTGGGAGACTGGCCCGACAGTGGGCCGGGGGATCAAGTCTCCCGGAGGCCGAAGCGGCGACGACTCAGCGACGCCCCCGGGGCCGCGGGCCGAATGGCGAGGCCGGCAGAGGGGGGGCCGCCGGGACCGGCACTGGGGTGTCCGGCGGTCCTCGCAGCGTCACTCAGCCTGGGGGAGGAGGAGGGAGAGGAGGCCGGTCCCAGATAGGGCGGTCCGCGGTCACCCTGGCCCGGTAGCACGGTCCCCGCACTTCCGTACTCAGATCTCCGATCCGTAACACGGTCATCAAGACCGGACACCGGTCACCCCGCATCCAGGCAGCTCGGGACTTCAAAGGGGGAGGGAGAGCAGACCGGTCCGGTCTCCGGCCCCACCAGGCACACCGTATCCCGGTCAACCCAGGCAGGCAGCTGGATCCTTGAGTTCCCAGATCCCCGGTCCGGACCACTGTCCTAGGCATCCCGGCAGCCCGGACCCCGGTTCCCGGTCCCCCGGGTCCCGCCGCCGCCATGCAGCCTGAGCCCGAGTGTCGGGTTCTCTCCATCCAGAGTCACGTCGTCCGCGGCTTCGTGGGGAACAAGTCGGCCGCCTTCCCGCTGCAGGTGGGACGGGGAACGTGGCGGCGGTCGGGGTGCTCCATTTTCCCTTCCCTTCTTCCCCTTCTCCTTCTTCTCCTTCCTCTCTTCCCCTTCCCCTCCCCCTCTTCCCCTTCCCCTCTCCCCCTTCCCCTTTCCCCTTCCCCTTCCCCTTTCCCCTTCCCCTTCCCCTTCCCCTTTCCCCCTTCCCCTTCCCCTTTCCCCCTTCCCCTTCCCCCTTCACCCTTTCCTACCTTTCCCACCTTTCCCCTTCCACTTTCCCCTTTCCCCTTCCCCTCTTTCCCCTTCCCTTTTTCTCCCCTCTTTCCCCTTCCCTTTTTCTCCCCTTCCCTTTTTCTCACCCCTCTCCCTCCCTGTTACCTCTTTCCCCCTTCCTCCCTCTCCCCTCTTTCCTCTTCCTCCCTCTCCCCTCTTTCCTCTTCCTTCCTCTCCCCTCTTTCCCCTTTCTCCCCTCCCCTCTTTCCCCTTTCTCCCCTCCCCTCTTTCCCCTTCCTCCCCCTCCCCTCTTTCCCCTTCCTCCCCCTCCCCTCTTTCCCCTTCCTCCCCCTCCCCTCTTTCCCCTTCCTCCCCCTCCCCTCTTTCCCCTTCCTCCCCCTCCCCTCTTTCCCCTTCCTCCCCCTCCCCTCTTTCCCCTTCCTCCCCCTCCCCTCTTTCCCCTTCCTCCCCCTCCCCTCTTTCCCCTTCCTCCCCCTCCCCTCTTTCCCCTTCCTCCCCCTCCCCCTTGTCCCTTCCTCCCCCTCCCCTCTTTTCCCTCCTTGTCCCCTCCCTCCTTAACCCTATCTCCCTCCCTCACCACCACCCCACCTGCCCCTTTCCTGCTTCCTCACCACCCTGCTGCTGTCCCCATCCTGCCAGTTGTTATCGACCTGTATCCAGGTTACAACTCTCACCTGTTCGTAATGACGATGCTGTTTTTCCAACAGGTGCTGGGTTTTGAAGTGGACACCGTGAATACGGTTCAGTTCTCCAACCACACGGGTAAGAATCCACCTCCCTGAAACAATGAATTCCCTGGAACGTTACTGCAGCCTCCACTGCTCAGGGGTTGGATACTGAGTTGCTTCCTTCCTCCAAGGGGAGGTCACTGAATGGGCAGAGGTTTGATCTCCTGTTTCATTTTAAGATTTTACCCTTTTCCTGGTCACTGAACCTTATTTGTGGTGTAGTGCCACCAAGTTCAACCCTAGTAGTCAAAGTTGGATTTATTTTATTGACTCCTGTTGCACGTTTTAATTGTCACCTTGTACCCAGAGAGGAAGGTTCTTCTGAGAACAGGTTAACTCTAAATTCATACAGCCAAGTAAACTTGAAGAACAAGACCACAGTTTTGGAGTGGAAGTGGAATAAGACCAATGAGCATCAAGCATGTGGTGGGGTTCATTCAGGACCCTGATGGCTGCAGGAAAAAACTCTCTTTTCGGCCTGTTGGTGCATGATTTAACACTCTTGAGTCCTCTCTCTGAAAGGAGGAGGGAGAAGAGAATGTCTAGGGTGTGACGGGTCCTTCAGAATCAGGTTTATTGTTGTGGACGCGTGTCACAAAATGTTTTGTGGGAGCAGTATTGTGCATTACCAGTCCAACAATTGCTGTCAATTATTTTTCTGTATCTCGGCTATTTTTGAAAAGAAAGGTAGTGTCTGCGGTTCATTGTCCATTCAGAAATCAGATGGCAGAAGGGGAAGAAGCTGTCCTTGTGCTGTTGGGTGCTTGTCTTCAGGCTCCTGTACCTCCTTACTGATGGTAGCAGTGAGAAGAGGGCATGGCTTTGGTCATGAGAGTCCTTGAGGATAGAGGCCACTTTCTTGAGCCACCACCTCTTATAAATGTCCGCGATGGTGCTGGCTGAATTTCCAACTCTCTGTAGTGTTTTCCTTTCCTGTGCATTGGCACCTCCATACCAGACAGTGATGCAACCAGTCAGAATCCTCTCCACCTGTCGACATTTCAATGTGCTGGCTGCCTTTCCCAGGTAGCAGGAAATGTAGATGGAGTCTGTGGAGGGGAGAGTTTGTGTGATGTTCTGAGCTGCACTCACTACCTGCAGCTTCTTCCAATAGTGAGCAGAGCAGCTCCCATCCCACACTGTGATGCACCCAACACACAGGCAATTTTATTCAATGAATCTGCCGATCATAATGGTTCAGTGACACTTTACACAAGGTAAGGGCAGCACAGTTAGCTTCGTGCTTAGCATAATGCTGTTACAGCAACAACACCAGTGACCTGGGTCCGAATCCGGCGCTGTCTGTGAGGAGTTTGTACATTCACCCCATCTGCGTGGCTCTTCGTGAGGGCTCCGGTTTCCTCCCACCCTTCAAAATGTGCCAGGGGATGTAAGTTAATTGGGCGTAATTGGACAGCATGGGCTTGTGGAACGAAAGGCTTGTTACTGTGCTGTATGTCTAAATTTAAAAATATGAGTTACACACAGTGGTTGGAGTTTTTGTCAGGTACAGATTTCCCCACTCGCTGTGCCAGGGTTTGCATCTGTGCCCCTCTGCTTCCATAGTTTGTTACGTTAGAGTCTGTGTCGACATTGAGTGTTCGTCATGTGTCCAACCCAGCCTTGTGCAGACTTCTGATTCTGTACAACGTATTACAAAAGGGCAGTGTGTTATTGCGGATAAAAGTGGTTGCAAGTATGCCTCAATCTGGACAATGTGTTCAAGGGTCACTTTGTATTTAGCTTTTAACAGCAGGAAGATCACAAGCAGCAGTAGGAATAAGATTAAAGTGAGATATGTGGGCTAAGCTCCTCGTGTCCTGGAGAACTTGTTTGATGCAAACCTCCCTAACCCAAGTGCAAAGTCATCAAACAATTACAATGTTACATGAGCAGTGAGTTGGAAATGCTTGCCAATCTTTCCACTGAAATATCACAAAGCAGAGACTGATTTTGGCCTTCTGTGCAAATCCCCAGTATTCTTAGATGATCCTGTTTCCGTTGGCAGGAAGTCTTGATTGACGTGAATTGGAATATTTACATCCCCTTCAGAGTCTCTGCCTCCTGGCAGAGAGATGCCTCCTGGCAGATTACACTGACACTGCCTTACTGAGACAGGCGATTATGAGATGTTGGTATTTGAGCGACACAGACCCAATGGGCTGAAGGGCCTTCGCTGCTCCATGGGGCTTTTCTGTGCTTGTGACTACGTGTGCAGAACAGAAGCAGATGTGCAGGCTCAGCTTGTTCGCACAGACTCTTACATTGGCCAACCCCACTCTTCTGGCATGGGGGAGTGAGTAGGGTGTGCAACTCCCCCAGTGTGCCCAATTGTGCAGCCAATATGTGGACTGTGTTATAGTTTTGTGTGGCTTCATCTCACATCCTTGAAGGTGACTGGGCTGGTGTGTAATGCTAGAATGCGGTTCTGAAGGATGTCAAAGGAGGTTGTGGAGGTGGGGACAGGTACCATGTTTGAAAGACATCGAGATAGATCCATGGATAGGAAGGGTCCAGCAGAGGAGGTGGTTCAGGCTCAGACAGGTACAATGTTTGAATGATGTTTAGATCAATTCCTGGATAGGAGAGGTCTAGCAGAGGAGGTGGTCAAGGTGGGGGACAGGTGCCATGTTTGAACGATGTTCAGACAGCTGTGTGCATGGGAAAGGTCCAGAGGGATATTTTAATTTTTTTTTAATTTAGACCCTTCCAGCCCATGATCCTGAGCCACCCAATTAACTTACAACTCCAGTATGTTTCAAACAGTGGGAGAAAACTGGAGCCCCCAGGGAAAACCCATGCAGATACGGGAAGAATGTACAGACTCCTTACACACAGCATGGGATTCAATGCCTGGTCCCAATCACTGTGCTGCCCTGGACAAAATGCAGGCATATGGGGCACCTTGGCTACCAAGTCTTTCATTCCTTGACCTTTTGCTGGTTCTCAAATTGTCCCGAGTAATGAGTGACCCCTGCTCCAGACATCGACCTTGCGCCAAGAATGTACACCAAGTCCAAATCATCTGTAGTGATACAGCATTGAGCCAGCCCCTTTGGCCCACTGAGACCTTGCCCACAATCAACCACATATTTACATCCATGTGAGTTATCTTCCTTCATTCCCTCAATGTTGTTACCAACTCCCCCACCTCAGATTCTACCCCTCAATCGCATACCACGTACAATACACAGCAGCCCATTGAACCACCCACAGTGCTTGTCTTATTAATCCACCCTCCCTGCATGGCTTTGGGTCATGGGGTCAATTAATGAACCCACCATCCCGCACATCTTTGGTACATGGGAGGAAACATGAGGAGCCGGGACAAACCAACGCCGTTAGAAGGAGGTTGTGCGAACTCCATGCAGACAGCACTGGAGGTGAGAATTGAACCAGGGTCTCTCTCACTGCGAGGCAGCAACACCACCGATCGGCATGTACCAGCTGCGTTCATTTCCAGGCCTCTCTGCCAATGACACCAGAGAAAGACGTCACCGGGGTCGAGAGGGTCACAGCAAATCAGAAACGGCAAACTGCCCCCTTGATGAAGAAGTGGGAATGGTTAAAAAAAGTGCCAGCCCTTGGCAAAACATCTCGACACAAGTCCATCTCCTTCACCGACCACAGTTCGTGTTCCCTTCCCTGCTGCTAATCAATGTCTCTGTTTCTGATCCAGGCTATGACCACTGGAAGGGTCAGGTCATGACAGCAGATGAACTCCAGACACTGTATGAAGGCCTCAGACTGAATGATGTCACGCGCTACGATTACGTGTTGACAGGTAGTTGTTGAATTCGGGCACGGTATCCTGAGGGTAAATGAATAAATCTAACCCTTGAGTATGTGATGGGATGGAGTAGAGGGATCTTTACTCTGTAACTAACCCATGCTGACCCTGCCCTGGGTGTGTTTGATGGGGCAGTGTAGAGGGAGCTTCACTCTGTATCTAACCCATGCTGACCCTGCCCTGGGTGTGTATGATGGGGCAGTGTAGAGGGAGCTTCACTCTGTATCTAACCCGGGCTGACCCTGCCCTGGGACTGTGTGATGGGACAGTGTAGAGGAGCTTCACTCTGTATCCCTGCCCTAGGAGTGAAGTATGGCAGTGTGTCACTCTGGGACCGACGGATGTGTGGAGAGGTGGAAGTGGAAGGGTGGTGATTCAGGGAGGAATGTGCTGAGTCGGGGCAGATCGATGGTTGTTGAGATGACTCAAGTTTACAGATACCTTTTATTTTCACCTAATAATTAATTAAAAATGTAATACCTGTATGGATGATATACTTCAATTTTTGTCAGCTGCAAGGTAAACAAAGAATCAGGTGTAGGTCAAGGGTGAGTAACCACCCTCTACCTTTTCCTCAGGTTACACCAGAGACACTTCTTTTCTGGAGAAAGTGATGGAAATTATTCAAGAGTTGCGGGTTCAGAATCCCAAGCTGGTGTATGGTGAGTGTGTATCTGGCCTTGAAGCATTCCTGAGCTGGCTATCAGCGAGAAGGAACACACAGCTTCTCTGAACTTTATCTAATCTCTGAACCTTGTTGGAGGCAATTGAGATTCCCAACCTTTGCTCTCCTAGTTACTGATTTTTCTGAATGAGAGTGAAATTATTCCCTTGAGATCCCTTGCTTGGGTATTGTTATTTTCACAGTGGCTTTTTCGTGTTCTATGAGAGAAACTGATTCAATTGATGGGCTAATGAATGACTCACACTAAGCAGATCACAAGATTAGGAGCAGAAGTAGGCCTGTCGGCCCATCGAATCTGCTCTGCAATTCTAATCATGAGCTGATCCATTCCCCCACTCAGCCCCACTCACTGGATTTCTACAAGTAACCCTTTGATACCTTGACTGATCAAATACCTATCAATCTCTGCCTTAAATATACCCAACAACCTCACTTCCACAGCCACCTGTGGCAGTGTTCCACAGTCTCACAGCCCTCTGACGAAAGACATTTTTCTGCATCTCTAAATTGACACCTTCAATCCTGAAGTTGTGCCCTCTTGTCCTAGACTCCCCTACCATGGGAAACATCCTTGTCACATCTACTCTGTCCAGACCTTTCAGTATTCTAAATGTCTCTGAGATTCCCCCCCCCTTCACTCTTCTGTACTCCCAATGAGTACAGTCCAAGAGCCGACAATTGTCCCTGACATATTAACCTTTTTTCATAATTTAAAAAAAAAATTTAGACATACAGCACGGAACAGGCCATTTCGGCCCACGCGTCCATGCTGCCCAATTTGTACCCAATTGACCTACAACCCCGGTATGTTTCGAATAGTGGGAGGAAACAGGAGTCCCTGTGGAAAACCCACACATACTTGGGGAGAACATACAAACTTCTTACATACAGTGCAGATTTGTACCCCAGTCCCAATCATTGGTTCTGTAAAGGCATTGCACTAACTACTTCGCCAACTGTGCCTCCCTGGTATCATTCCTGGTCTCATTCCAGTAAATCTTCTTTGAACACTTTGCTGTTTGAAGAGGTTGTTCAGATCTCTGCAGGTTTTTATTGCTCACGGTGTGGGACATTGCTAAGTTTGTATGAAATTGGAAGTAAAGCAATGCAGAGTTGACCATTGGGCTCTGCAATCCTATATCCCAGCACCTTGCCCACAGACTGGAAAATGTCCTTGTTCAAAGATATCTCGTGTTGAAGTTCCTGTTGACTTTCCTTCCACTGCTCTCTCTGAGTCAATACACTCTCCCTGACCTGTGTGCTCATTCACCAAAATATATCACAGTTTGTCTCCTCCATTTGATCTCAATATCTGCTCTCTGGAGAGAGTTCTTGGTCCTGCCAATTTGCATGGCAACAAATTGGCCTTCTGGGCTTGTCCCATCTTTCCTGATGAAAGGTTCCAGCCCACAACGTGGACTGTTCTTTACTTATCCCACAGATGCTGCTCGACCCACTGAGATCTCCCAGAAGGTTGTGAGTTGCTCCCTATGCCTACGTTTGGCCCCTATCTGCGTAAACCATTCTCGTCCATCTATCTGCCTGTTTATTGAACGGTGTAATTGTACCTGCTTTGACGGCTTTCTCTGGCAAGTCTATGTTCAAAGAACAATGCCAACTTGTCTCTCTGTCTCTCTCTTTCTCTTCCCTTCTTCTCCCCCCCCCCCCCCCAAACCCCAATATGAGGCCTCTCACCCCAGAACCTTGTAGTTCATCTCCCATCCAACACCCTGACATCTTTCCTGATGATTGGAGCTTAGATTTGGCCACATTGTTCCTACGGTGACAAAAACAGTAAATTCTAACCATTCACTCCAGGAAGTTATTTTTGGATGAGAGTCCAGATGAATTTGTCGTCTTGGGGAGAGCAGAAGCCAGGGATGGAATGCACAGCACACTTCATGGAAATAGAAAATTGCTCATTATTTCTCTTACAGTTTGTGATCCGGTGATGGGCGATAAAAGAAATGGGGATGGGTACATGGTGAGTGATATGCCTCTCTTACATGTTGTTTGTCCACTCAAGAGCCTTATCTCCCTCTCCTACCCACCCCTCCCTTTCTGTGTCCTCTCTAGTTGCCACATTACAAGACAGTGTGGAAAGGGGAGAGAGGAGGTTCACCAGGATAAGCAAAGATTAAAGGGAGAGCATCAACAACAGCCTCATTCCATTAATTCCCTCCCTGGTCTCTTTCACTACCCCTCTGTCTCCTTTCCTTCAGCTCCCCACCATGTTCCCTTTTAGCAGGGAGCTCCCCTTCTGATTTCTCTGCCCTCTCCCCATTGCTTCCCAGCTTTCTCCTCGCCCCTCCCACCTGTTACCTTTTCCCTGCGAGCCTGTATTCCTTCCCCTCTCCTCCCCTTTTTATTCAGGTGTTTGCCTCATTTTCGTCACTCCTGACAAGGAGCCCAGCTCAAAATGTCAATCACCCTTTACTTCCCATGGATGCTTTGTAACCTGCTGAGTTTTTCAACTTCAGGCCCTTTGCCTCCATTTGGACAAACCTGGGTTATTTTCTGTGGCGTGCCAAAGGCTAAGGGGAGAGCTGGTCGAAGTTTATACGGTTTTGGAAGGCAGAGACAGAAATCTTTTCCCCAGGTAAATATGTCACACACACGAGGGTGTGCATTTAAAGTGAAGGAGATGGAGTTTAAGTGAGAAGTTGGGGGCAAGTTTTGTTTTTCCCAGAGAGTGTTGGGTGCGTGGAACGGACTGCCAGGGTAGTAGTGGAAGCAGATCCTGGTGTTTAGGCTGTTTTTGGATAGAAACGTGAGCATGGGGGGGGGGGAATGTGTGTCGTGACAGGCAGCGGAGTTTTCGCTCTAATTTTTCACCGTGTCCGGTCCAGTCATTGACAGCTGAAGGGCTGTTCCCTGCCTCTCTCCCACTCCCCTTCCCTTTCCCCACTTCCTCTCTTCCCCCACTCAAGGGTCTTTCTTTTTTGCTGACTGTCTTGTTCTGTTTCCAGTACGTTCCAGAGATTCTTCTTCCGGTGTACAAGGAGAAGGTGGTTCCACTTGCTGATATCATCACCCCGAACCAGTACGAGGCAGAGTAAGTGGTCAGCACCCTTGGCTGTGTATGGTTCCCCCTCCCCACCCCCATTCCCACAACAATGATTGGTTCCCCTGTCTCTGTCCCCTGCAAGATTCCCCCCCCCCAACCCACCATGTTGTCACGGCCGTGGATCGTTCCTCCATCTCCATCCCCCCGCACAGTTTCCCCCCCCCCTCCCTGTCCCTCCCCCCGGCTGTGGATGGTCCCTCCGTCCCTGTCCCCCCGCGCGGTTTCCCCCCCCCCACCTCATCCCCATTCCCACACACGGACCCCGAGCTGTGGATGGTTCCCCCATCCCCCCGCGTGTTTCCACCTTCCACAGAGGCCAACCACCTCCCCGGATGGCATCAACATTACCGAATCCTCATCGCCATTAGCCAGGGGTCAGCGTGGCCCCTGATCTTGTCCGGGCCTGCCCATTAAACCATGGACTGAAATCATAAAATGTTTTTTACGTAGTTGGTAGGAGAGAATTACAGAAGAAACCAACTGAGCTTGATTGCTTCACAGGGAAGGGGACCCATAAAGTTTGAGCAGAGTCCATCGTGTGGAAAAGGGTGCCATGGATGGCATAGCAGTTAGCACAACTGGGTTTGAATGCCACGCTGTCTGTAAGGAGTTTGTATGTTCTCCCCATGTCTGCTCTGGTTTCCTCCCACCATTCAAAACATACCAGAGTGTAAGTTAATTAGTTGTAATTGGGTGGCATAGGCTCGTGGGCCAGAAAGGCCTGTTACTGTGCTATTTGTTTAAATTTAAAAGATTGAGAATTGCAGATCTAGATTAATTTTGAAAAGTAATGATACCCATGTTGTCTTAGGGAGAACATGTAAACTCCACACACACAGCGCTGGAGGTCATGATTGAACCCAGGTCTCTGAAGCTGTGGGGTAGCAGTCCCACCTGCTGCACCATACGCCAGTTGCAGAGGCTTGTCCCAAGTGCTGTCATGGTCCCTTTGGTCTGACAACGCTCGCCAGTGTGTCGGCATGTTCGTGCTGAGCATTTATCTGGCTGTGACTTTCCCTTGCAGGATTCTGGCAGGTCGGAAGATGAACACGGAGCAGGAGGCCGTTGAGGTAATGCAGTGGCTACACAGTGCAGTCAGTCTCGACCTTCCCACTGGGGCCTTGGGGAAGGCGGGCATCACTAGGGACTCAGCCGGTCAGACAGACTCCAAGGGAGGAAATGGTCCATTAGCTTTGGGTTGGCCCCTTTATACGTTGAGGAAGGGCTCAAGTCCGAAACGTTAGTTACGAATTTTTACCTTTGCTGCATAAAGGACACTGCTTGATCTGCTGAGTTTCTCCAGCATTGTGTTTTTACTTCAACCATGCTGTCTGCAGATGTTTGTGCTTTACTTTTGCCCTTGTCCTGGTGAAGGGGCTCACACAGTGTTGTAGGAAGGAGCTCCGGAATATGGACCCTTTGATGATGAAGAACTGATGATAATATTTTCAAGCCATGACCATTACTCTTTGTGGGATCTTGCTGTGCTCAAGTGGCATTGTGTCCACAAACCACAAGTCGTCCTTCAGCATGAAACATTTTAGGGGATCCAGCGTTTGTGAAAGGCTGGTGGAATTGCATGGTTATTTAAATACTTATGCCCACTTTATTTCTTGCAATTGATGCCCATTTTCACTGTAGTATGGATCCCAAACAGCATCTCTTGCAGGAGTAGGAGGTCCCATGCATAGTGGCCTTTCTCCATTCTATCCAAATGTCCAATAGTTCAACACTGTCCCATCATACACTCCCAAAACAGAAACAACATGGGTTAGATCCGGAGTGAAGCTCCCTCGACACTGTCCCATCACACACTCCCAGGGCAGGGACAGCATGGGTTAGATACAGAGTGAAGCTCCCTCGACACCGTCCCATCACACTCTCCCAGGACAGACACTGAGTTTGGTTGGTTGGTAACTTTGATTTTTGCAGGTTATGGATGTTCTTCATGAAATGGGCCCCGATACTGTGGTCATCACCAGTTCTGATCTCCCTTCACGGCTTGGAAGCAACTACTTGGTGACCTTGGGCAGCCAGAGGAAAGGTGAGTGAGGCAGGTTTCGAAGCTGAGTGACACAGTCGGTTGAAAAATGGTCATTTGTGGGACAACTCTTCCCAAGCACCTGCCCCCTGCCCCAGTTGCTCAGATCGCTTGATAGATTGTCTCCCTGCAGATCTATTTGCTTCCTCAATATATCTTTCGGCAGTTGGCTGTAGACTTTTCTCCTGGACATTTTGGTTTCTGATGTAAATCTGTTGGCAACGTTAGCAGGATGTTTTAAATTCCTGTCATTCTCCTTTAATTCCACCTTGCCTATCTATCTTTGGTCCCACAGGCTTCTAACTTTAAGTTATCACCTTCATTTTTCAAAGTTCCAGATTCTGGCTGACCTATTTCCTTTGAACTGCATTCAGAGTTGTATCTCTCTTTCCTAGAGGGCCACTGCAATAATGTTAGTGTTCTTGCAGAGGGGGGGATCTGGAGCTCGGGTAGCTGATGCTTGGATTGGAGTTCTGGAGGTGAATCGATGGACACTCAGCGACTCAGGGAACTCTCTTTGCTTCTCTTCCTTCCACTGTAAGAGGCACTTCAGGCAATTTCTGCTGATGGCAAATCTGTCTGCCTTATTACAGATGAAAGCAAATTCTGTGTAATATTGCACTGTCTTTATTACATGACAATAAACTGAATCTTGAATATCTCTGGAACTCCTCCCTCCCCGCCCCCCCCCCCCCACCCTTTTCAGCTGGGTTGTGGAGATTGAGACACTGCAGAGGTGGAGAAAGGGGTTTAAAGTCCAGGACTAGATGGGGAACTGGGACAGAAGAGAAGAGGCCTGGGGCAGGACAAGCTTGAGAGGTCCACTATTATATACTGTTCTGAACCTGTCTTATTACAGGTATATACCACTTTATGTAACTAGAGCATTCCTACGGAACCTTTCGGAAGACGAAATGGCATAAAGCGAAGAATTGATTACCATTGATTTCTATGGTAAACATTTTTTGATCGTTCCCAGGTAACACACCAAATCAAACCAAAAAACACATACCTAAAATAACATTAACATATACTGTAGTAAAAGCAGGAATGATATAAATACACAGCCTATATAAAGTAGAAATAATGTATGCATAGTGTAGTTTCACTTACCAGAATCGTGGACAGCAAGTTTTGACTGCCCCGCCAACCACCCTGTGGCCTCCCCGCCAACCACCCTGTGGCCTCCCCGCCAACCACCCTGTGGCCTCCCCGCCAACCACCCTGTGGCCTCCCCGCCAACCACCCTGTGGCCTCCCCGCCAACCACCCTGTGGCCTCCCCGCCAACCACCCTGTGGCCTCCCCGCCAACCACCCTGTGGCCTCCCCGCCAACCACCCTGTGGCCTCCCCGCCAACCACCCTGTGGCCTCCCCGCCAACCACCCTGTGGCCTCCCCGCCAACCACCCTGTGGCCTCCCCGCCAACCACCCTGTGGCCTCCCCGCCAACCACCCTGTGGCCTCCCCGCCAACCACCCTGTGGCCTCCCCGCCAACCACCCTGTGGCCTCCCCGCCAACCACCCTGTGGCCTCCCCGCCAACCACCCTGTGGCCTCCCCGCCAACCACCCTGTGGCCTCCCCGTTGGCTGCTTTTTCGTAAAAGCAAAAATCTTTTCATAAAAGCAAATTTGCGTAAAGTGAGTTTTTGTAAAGTGGGATATACCTGTGCTTAGAATGGCCTCATTCTACATCAGAAATACACCAAAATGCTGGAGGAACTCAGCTGCATATAGGAGACAAAGATATATTGCTGATAAAGAATCACCAATACATCTATCTCCTATGGATGCTGAAAGACTGGCTGAGTTCCTCCACCATTTTGGTATGTTTCTACTGCAATAACAGCATCTGCAGACTTTCATGTGTCACTCATTCTACAGCTTGATCCAAAACCATGACCATGGAAATTAATGACACTGCTTTGATTCGTCAGCCTACGTGGAGCAAAAGTTCTCACTCATTACATTGCATTTACAGCAAATGCTTGTTATTTCTTGAGTAATTTTCTCTATAAATATCTCCCTGCTGTCAGGGACCTGTCCACCTCCCCTTTTCTCCACCCATCCTGATCACGCTGGCAGTTCTTGGCTACAGCCATTCTTCCCCACCACATCACTTCCTCGTTTCCCACTCTACCTGCCCTTCATGAGGCCGAGAATGGTTCACAGGCAGGATTCAAGATTCCATTCAGTGTCGTGTACATCATACACAAAAAACTTTCCTAAATTCATCCTGTAAAGACCCACAGGGAGGTGCCACTAGTCCATCGAGCAAAGAAAGAGAAGCAAAAGACATGAGATAGGAACATAAGTAGACTCATTGGCCCATGGAGTCTGCTCCTCTATTCTAATCATGAGATGATCCATCCTCCCACTCAGCCCCACTCACTCACTTTCTCCTTGTAACCCTTGATGCCCTGACTAATCAAATACCTGTCAATCTCTGCCTTCAATACACCCAACGACCTCACTTCCACAGTTGTCTGTAGCAACAAATTGCACAGACTCACCACCATCTGGCTAAAGAAATTTTTACACATCTGTGTTTTAAATTGACTCCCTTTTATCATGAAGTTATGTCTTAAGACACCCCTCCATGGGGAAACCCAATATCTGTGAATCTCGCCACTTCCTCCTGCACCTATGTAGCCACACAGCCTCCTGTCCATTCCAGCAATGACCCCAAGCTCCAGACATCCGAGTCTCCAGCCCTTGATTCCAAATTGCTGAAGTATTTGGAAGCCATTTGGCCTATCGTGACCAGACTGGCTCATACCACAGCACACTTGGGTAGTCCCTTGCCACATATTTACCCATTTCCCAATTGGAGGCCACTCTGGAATCTGCCCCCACCATTAAGCTGTGGACTGCCCACTCTCCAGTCCCCTCATTATTTTATAAACTTCAATCCTGGCCTCAACCTCTCTGAAGAAAATGGTCCCAGTGTATTTAACCTGTCCCTTGTTCTAGGTGCCAGATTTTCCATCTGGGCAATCTCCAATAGGATGGCATTAACATCGACCTCAAGTTTCTGCTAACCTACTCTCCATTCTCCCTCCCTTTCTCATCCCTCTGTCTCTTTTCTTCCAGCTCTTCACCCTCTTCCCTCTCCATTCACAGAGCCATCCCCCTCCCCCTGTTTGCTGGTATGCCCTCCCTCCCTTATCCACCTATTACCTCCTGCCTCTTGACCTCTGCCCCTCCCACTATTCGGGTGCCTGCCTACATTTTGCTCATACCTTGATACCTCAAGACCGAAACATTGGTTATGTATCTTTATTTTTACTATAGAATGTACACTGTTTGACTTGTTGATTTTCTCCAGCATTGTGTATGTTTTACTACCATTGTTCTATGTTACCCCTGCTCATTCTTCACTCGTGTCGCTTCACATTTCTTCTCACTCACTCCTAATCCAGGCGCTGTCTGTGTGGAGTTTGCACATTCTCCCTGTGACCACATGGATCTCCCCGGGTGCCCCAGTTTCCTCCCGCCCCCAAGGACGTGTGGGTTGAAAGGTGCGTTGACTGTAGCAATGTCCCCCAGTGTGAATGTGCGCAACGGAATCTGGGAGGAGTTGGTAGATGTGCAGAAAGGATGAAAATATGGGACTAATATCAGATTGGTGTAATTTTTAATTTAATTTTTAAAATTTAGACATACAGCATGGTAACAGGCCATTTCGGCTCACGAGTCCATGCTGCCCAATTAACCTACAACCCCTGGTGTGTTTCAAACGATGGGAAGAAACTGGAGCCTCCAGGGAAAATCCGCACAGACACGGGGAGACCATACAAACTCCTTACAGACACTGCCAAATTTGAACCGGGGTCCCAATTGCTGGTGCTGTGAAGGCATTACACTCACTGCTACACCAACCATGCAATTAGGTGGTTGTATAATTAGGTGGTTGATGGTTGGCACAGACTCGATGGGCTGAAGGTTCTGTTTCTGTGTTGAGGCTCTCTGACTCCACACATCCCACGCACAACCACTCCCTGGGAGCTGCTCTTCACGTTGGAGAGGGCACCAAGTGCCTCATGCCCACTGAGGGTGTGGGGACCCTGCACCCCTCGATCATTGGAGGGAGACTGGGGTTCCCGTGTGAGACTTCCAATGTGTGGTGACTGTTGTTGTGTGTGATCAGTGACGGCAGCAGGTTCTCAGGTGACGGAGCGCATTCGAATGGAGATTCCGAAGGTGGATGCTGTGTTTGTGGGGACAGGAGACTTGTTTGCAGCCATGCTCCTGGCGTGGACCCATCAACACCCGAATAACCTGAAGGTAAGGCTGCGATGTCCCTGAACACACCATGTTACAGAGCTCGCCTTGAGGCAGAGTTAACTCAGGGTCACTGGAGGAAGGACAGAAGGAACAATAAACTACACACCAGTTTTTTTTCCTTAAATTTTATTTACAACACAGTAGGTACCGATTTTGGCCATTTACACCCAAATTAACTTACAATTCCCCCCGCCCCTCTTACGTTTTGAAGGGTGGGAGGAAACAGACATGGGGAACTTACAAACTCCTTACAGACAGTGCTGGATTCGAACCCCAGGTTACTGGTGCTGTGACAGGCTTGCACTAACTGTGCCACCTGAGTGGTTTGCAAAGTCACAGCATTGTTGAGCAGAGTCATCGTTGGTTAACAAGTGGGGAGTGGTGTCCTTGGCTGCAGAAGTCGTGGATGCACGTGTCAGGGAGATGAGGGGCAATAATCTTGAAGTGTTGAGGAAGCAGGAAGTGTCAGTGTGCAGGCAGAGGTGGCACAATAACACCTTATCAAAGGATAAAGAGATGCAGGGTTGGCGGAGGTTGTCCAAATCAGTTTCCGGTGATGAGGGGTCATAATCAGGAGGGCACAGGTTTCAGGCAAGAGGAAGGAGTTTTATGCAGAGAATGGGTGAAGTCGAAATTGTCATTTGACACACACCTAAACAGATGAGGATGAGGACCTCATGTGAATGGAGGGGTGGTAAGGGTCAGTATGGACATGATGGGGAAAACAGTCTGATTCTGCTCTCTACGACACTGATGCAATGAGTATCTAGTAAAATGGTGTTGTTCTTGAATGAGAAATGATGTGGGAAGGTAGAGGAGTGTCCTGGAGGTGTGGCTTCTAGCAAATTATGTTCTGATCTCGGGCTGGAATTGGCTTGGAGGTGCATTGAGGAGCAGTGAACGGATGGCTTTGAACGTCTTGTTGCTGATGTTCCTCTTGGGAAGAGTGATTACAGTATGATTGAATTTCTCTTACAGATGGAGGGTGTTCAGTCGAAAATCAGTGCTTTTTGCCTAAAAATGGGAGACTTCATTGGGATGGGGAGGAGTTGCGGACACTGGGAACGCAGGCTTTGTGGAGCCCTTCAGAGATTTTTCACAGTGCTCAACTAAAGTAGACTAGTAAAAAAAACAAGGGTTGGGAGAGCAAGCCTTGGATAACTGAGGGAGTTAATCAGACACAACCTCATAGTTGGGGAAAGAGAGGACATTGTGGAGTCAGTGTGGGTGGAAGTCCGAAACAGGGAGGGAGCGTCCACTTCATTGGGAGTTGTCTATGAGACCCCCACTGGGACACCGAGGTGTAGATAAATGGGCAGATTATGGAGAGGTGCAATCGTGTTGTCCTGAGAGACTTCAACTTCCCTGATATTGATGGAACCTCTTTTGTGCAAAAGGTTAAGATGGGGCCAAATTCCAAGAAAGATTCCTGACACAGCATGTAGACCAGCCAACGGTACCGATGAGCTAACTGTTTAATGGAAGCAACATTTAATTGATACCGAGTTATTTGCTGTGGAATTTAGGAATGTGAGCATCGTTTCCATCTGATTAATTGCCCTGTGGCCTGACACTCCTCCTTCACATTGTCAATCTCCCTCCCACAGATTGCCTGTGAGAAGACTGTCTCTGCCCTGCAACACATCGTGACCCGAACCATCGCAAACGCAAAGGGTAACAAGACCCTCTCACATTTGTAATTCCGGGGTCGGAGTGGGAGTTGGATCCTGGAGTATGAGATGGGACAGTGCAGGGGGAGCTTCACTATATCTAACCATGCTGTCCCTGTCATGGGAGTGTGTGATAGGACAGAGTAAAGGGAGCTTCACTCTGTATCTAACCAGTGCTGTCCCTACCCTGCAAGTACGTGATTGGACAGTGTAGAGGGAGCTTCACTGTATCTAACCAGTGTTGTCCCTGCCCTGGGACTGTGTGATGGAATGGTTTGCATGCAGTTCCTCCAATGGCTGAATCTTCCTCTCTCTCTCTTCTCCCTCCCTGCAGCCATGGCTGGCCCTGATAAGGTTCCCAGCGCTGGCCAGTTGGAGCTGCGAGTGATACAAAGCAAGCATCAGATTGAGAACCCTGAGATAATCATCCACGCGACCACCATCTGAACCGAACTTTTTTCCACTGCATCGCACCCATGAATCCATCGTAACTGCTCTTCACATCCACTAACTACCCTCAAGACTGTGGGGAAGAGGGTCATTGAGGGGGTGGGTCTCTTCCTGTCCTCTGCAGGAGTCGGGAAAAACTCCCTCGTGAATGCCTGGAATGGGAAATCATTCCCCCTCACCACCCACAGGTACAGAGCTCCGCAGGAATCTCTCCCAGGGAAAGCTCTGCAGGAGCACATCCAGCTGTGCACAGCCCATGCAGAATATCTTCCCTCTATGTGTCATATGTGGGGAAGAGGTTACACTGTGCTGCGGCTGAGAGAGAGAGAGGGCAGTGTGATTTGGCAGGTGTTGAATGGCCAGGCATCCATGCATTTGTGGCTGCACAGCTGCATGAATTCCATGATTGGTGAATATTTGACCAGATCTCCCCATGAAGGAACCAGGCCCCTATCTCTGCTGATCTCGTAAATGATCCCTTCTCTCCTCCCTCAGAACAAGTTCCTCAGGTAAATTCCACTTCTTCCTTGATATGAACCAATTCAAGCTCCTTCAATCAATAGCAGAGGCCGGTGAAACACCGAACAGGTCATTCAGCATCCACAGAGAACAGTTAACAGCTCAGGTCTGACACTTGTCTGAATTGATATGTTAACTGTTTCCTCTTCACTGATGGGACCTGACCTGCTGATTTCAGCATTTTCTGCTTATATTTCAGATTTCTGAGATCTACAGCTTTGTTTGAGATTTTCCCCCTCACTGATTCAAGTTGATTGTGAATGTTAGTTGCAAGGACCTCCCACTTTTTGGCCAGCCCCTTGCCTCTCCACCCCTCACTCCAATAGCTGTGGCAGTAAAACAGTGTCTGCCTTTCCCTGAAGATGAGGTCACCCCATCTGACAGCTAAAGCTCACCCCCATTCCACTGCCACTCTGCTGTGCCCCCCCCCCCCCCCCGTGGTGTGGTTAGATCCTTGTGCAGTATCCCCTGAGCTGTGACACACAGGAATCTCCAGGGTTGGGCAAGGACTGGCTGGTGAGGCAGAGGTTCAGATTCAGTGCTTTTGGCTTTAGTGGGAACTTGTAACTAGCTCTGTCGACACACCTGCTGCTTGAAGCCTCCCACCGTTCACGGACGCAGAGCACTGCTGAACCCCCACAGGTGGGAGACAGGAAGTTGTTCTTTTTTTCCCGTCCTTTAGCTCCCAACTCAGCCAATCTGCACCCCTGGTCCAGCAGAAGAGGTGCAGGGACTGTCCGAGGCTTCTTCCTTGTGGAAGTGCACAGGGTCACTATGGTTCAGGGGTTCAGCCCTTCTCCATGAAGGTGAGGGGAGATCCAAAACAAGTGCTGGTGACTTGCCAGGACAGTCCCTGTCTGAATAACAGGGAGCCCCTCCCAATGCCAGACCGCGCTCCAACAGAAGCTGAAGGAGGCTCAGGAAAAGGGAGTGTTGGCTTCAGCTTTGATTCCTACTCCCCATCAGTGCCCCTGACCTGCTGCTGATAGAGTGTCCGGGTCGCAAGATGGCATCATCAGCACTGGAGTCTTTTGTGGTACACTCTCCCAAGTTCAACATAGAGCTTCCTAGACACAGTATCCCAGTGTGACTCAGTGTGTGTGGGGACCCGTTCCCCCATAAGGGTCTGTTTGTGTGTGGGACTCATCCCCCACCAGTGAGGGTCAATGTGTGTGGGGACCCGTTCCCCCAGTGAGGGTCAATGTGTGTGTGGCGACCCTTCCCCCAGTGAGGGTCAGTGTGAGTGGGGACCCGTTACCCCAGTGAGGGTCAATGTATGTGGCGACCCTTCCCCCACCAGTGAGGGTCAGTGTGTGTAGGGACCCGTTCCCCCAGTGAGGGTCAATGTATGTGGCGACCCTTCCCCCAGTGAGGGTCAGTGTGAGTGGGGACCCGTTCCCCCAGTGAGGGTCAATGTGTGTGGCGATCCTTCCCCCACCAGTGAGGGTCAGTGTGTGTGGGGACCCGTTCCCCCAGTGAGGGTCAATGTATGTGGCGACCCTTCCCCCACCAGTGAGGGTCAGTGTGTGTAGGGACCCGTTCCCCCAGTGAGGGTCAATGTATGTGGCGACCCTTCCCCCAGTGAGGGTCAGTGTGAGTGGGGACCCGTTCCCCCAGTGAGAGTCAATGTGTGTGTGGCGACCCTTCCCCCAGTGAGGGTCAATGTGTGTGGCGATCCTTCCCCCACCAGTGAGGGTCAGTGTGTGTGGGGACCCGTTCCCCCAGTGAGGGTCGATGTGTGTGGCGACCCTTCCCCCACCAGTGAGGGTCAGTGTGTGTAGGGACCCGTTCCCCCAGTGAGGGTCAATGTATGTGGCGACCCTTCCCCCAGTGAGGGTCAATGTGTGTGGTGATCCTTCCCCCAGTGAGGGTCAGTGTGTGTGGGACTCTTACCCCCTCAGTGAGGGTCACTGTGTCGGTCCTTCTCCCCCCCCCCCCTCCAAGGAGGGTCACTGGGTTTGGGTCTGTCCCACAGTGAGGGTCAGCGTGTGTGGAACCCATCACTTGTCATCTCTCTTAGACTTTGAGATGTCCTCACAGGACATCTCATGTTTGGAAATGTAAATTTGTCAGGGATTTGCTTTGTGTGTCTGGCACACAGTCCCCATGGTCTCGTCTGTATAAGTCCACAACTCACACCCAGATTCCACTCACCATTTCATCCATCTCGAGTGACCCCCAACTCTCCGATCTGACCTTCCTCAGCAGTGTTCAGACCAGTCTCTGACTCATCTCCAGCAGGGTTTTGTCAGGAATCTAGGGGCAATACAATCAGTTACTCAGTTCTCGTGAATGTGTGTGTGTGTGTGTGTGTGTGTGTGTGTGTGTGTGTGTGTGTGTGTGTGTGTGTGTATGTATGTATGTATGCTGTTCCAATATACACTGTACATCCCGAGTAGGTGATGTGGTCTGTGATTGTTTATCTGTGTGTGTCTCACTTTCTTAGATCCCTGCTGGGTGAGCTGCTCTGTCCCTTCATTGCTGTATCTAAACTCTAATCCCCCTTCTCTCCGCCAATCAGAATGGAGTCTGCATGTGTTCATTGTGGTTGAACATACTACCCAGTCTCTCTGGTTACCTGGGAAGAGATCAACGTCTCTCCAGTTGTCGGGCAGATATTGGCAAGTTACAGGTACCCAATGGTTGTGTATTTGAAGGATACCCCGTGCTTGTTGGTCAGACTGAAGGAGGGCTGAGCTCTGAGTGTTGGGTTTGGATTCTCCATGAATGTTCCTCGAGTTTGTTGGTAGGTTTTGTCAGTCTTGCTTCTCACATTCAAACTCTGTGCTTCATTTTCCTGTACTGTCCTGTCTGTGCAGTATTAATATATCAAATTAAATGATTAAAATGAATCTTTTAAAAGTAATTTACATATAGATATTTAAAGATTTATCTTTCTGACTGGAAATAAATCATTTATTTACTAAGATGTTGGATCTGTTGCATTTTATTGTGAATTGTTTTGGAGTTAAATCTGTGGAATTTTCAATCCAAAAAAGAAGTAGAGGCTGCCTCACTAAAGGTCTTTAAGACAGATGTTTGCTAGATTTCTGTATGTTGGGGGGTGGGGGGGGGGGAGATAAAGCAGGTTGATGGAGCTAACTCCATGGACCAGGCTCGACGTGCCGGATAGCCAACTCCTGCTCCGATTTCTTAATCCTGTCATAATGGATCTTTTGGGAAAAATGAATTCATTTAGGGCATCATAGACAAGGCCAGGATTTATTAGACTTGCAGAATTGTCCCTGAGAAGGTGGTGGAGAGCTGCCTAGGATAAGAATGCAGGAAGTTTGTTGGAGTTTACATATCAGCACCAAGGGAAAGACAAACAGGAAGTCACTGAGTTGGCAGAAGGACACCAGCTGAGATTTAATCCAGTGTGAGGTGATTACCTCTCAACACTTATGGTATCTGATGACCATTTGAATCTCCAAGGCGTGGAAGGCTGCAGACCAAGTGTTGGGATGTGGGATGATTGTGGACAGGAGCTTGATGGACACTTGAAAGGCCAGTTTCTGTGCTCTATGACTGCGTCCCCCACGATGTGTGCCACGAACTGTCCAGCCTGGGGGACATCAGAGGACTTGTCTGGCGATCCCAAAAGGTAGCAGCACAGAGAGGGAGGTGATGAAGACTTGCAGAATATATACAGGATTGATCCCAACATCTACCCCCTTGCCTCCATCCAGGACCACAGCATAGCTTCCCAGTGAGGCAGAGCTTCATTACACATCATCCAGCCTGACCGGTGTGGCTTCCTCAACATTGGTGAGACTGAATGTAGATTGAGTGACTGCTTTGCCGAACACCTGCCCTCTGAGGGTCAAAACAGAAACTCTTGGTTTTAATCCATGTTCCCACACAGACACACATGTCCTCAGCTGCATCCGTTGCCAGAATGAACCCAAAGTAAACTTGTGGAACAACACTTCACATCCCCTCTGGATAGCCTTAAATCCAATGGCATGAACACCCATTTTCCTAATGTTAGGTCAGCCTTACCTCTATCTGGTTCCACTTTTTCCATTTCACCTTTATCTACTCCTTTCTTTCTCTCTAACTAGAATCAGAATTTATTGTCAGGAATATTTCATGAAATTTGGTGCTTTGCAGCAGCAAAATCAGAACCTGCCCCTGTCTCCACCCTATCAGACCCTCCCTGATGTACTAGCTATCACCCCTTCCTGCTTTAGTCTCAAGAAAGACATGAAACATTGACCATTTCTCTCCATAGGTGCTGCCTCTCTCTTTCCTTATGGAATTCTTGCCAATGTTAGCCGGGGCATGGAATAGAAGAACAGGGAAGTCATGGTACATGACATTGGTGAGGCCAAGACACAGTGTGAGTTTCTGCATCCAATTAGGCTTTTCAGACTGAATTCTATGCACCCCGGAGTGTTCACCAGGTCATCCAGTGCCATCGACAAAAGCATGAACCTTCTCTCATCACAAGTGCTGCCTAACCAGCTGATTGTTTCCAATTCTTTCTTTTTATTGGAGAAGTAGATTTTTTTTCCAACCAACTCCGTTCAAACCAACCATTGTCTTCAGCTGTTGACACTAACTCGGTTGGGAAGGTCTGTACCCGCTGACAATGAATGGGCTTGCCCTGCATGGCCTCTACCTCTGCCTTTGTGGATACAGTGCAGTAACAGGCCCTTTGGCCCAAATACATATGTTTCTGGAGGGAGGGAGGAAGCCCACACAGACACAGGGAGAACATACAAACTTCTTACAGACAGCGCTGGATTCGAACCTGGGTCGCTGGCGCTGAAACAGTGTTGCGCTAACTGTGCTACCCACACCTCATCTCCTGTTGGATGCAATAAACCACAGGAGCTCCACACACTCACCTCCTTTCTATCTCCAGTATCATACAGTCATATATATCACTACGCTAACCGCACCGCCCACTTCCCAAGGTTCTGCAGTCACAGTTGTGGGGGGGGGGGGGGGGTGGGGGGTGGAGAGGGGATGGAGGTTCTGCGGCCGGGGAAGAGACACCAGGTTTGTGCATTGCCTCCTGGGTGCCAGTGACAAGGATACCACTGAGCAGTTGGAGCACATTCTCAAGGGGGTAGTGAACAGCCGGAGGTCATTGTTCGTGTTGGAGAGAAAGGGCTGAGGTTCTGCACAATTAGTACAGGTCGTTGGATAGGAGGTTGAGAAGCAGGTCCGCAGGGGCAGTGATCTCTGGATTATTCCCAGTGCTAGTGCAGTCAGAAATAGGAAGGTCAGCCAGGTGGGATTGTGGCTGAGGTGCTAGTAAAGCAGGCAGGGATTCAAGTTTTTGGATCATTGGGATCTCTTCTGGGGGAGAGGTGACCTGTTCAGGAGGGACAGGTTGCATTTGAACCAGAGAGAAACCAAATTCCAGGGCAGGTTAGTTCACCAGTGCTACACAGGTGGATTTCAACTTAATTGGAAGGAGACTTGGATCCCATGCAGGAAGGAGGCCAGTAAGAAGTTTGAATTTGGTATTGAGGGTAATGGGAAAAGTAAGTGTACAGAAGGAAGGCTTGTTTATTTTTTAAATTTAAATTTAGACATACAGCATTTAACAGGCCCTTTCAGCCCACAAGTCTGTGCTGCCTTATTAACCTTCACCTCCAGTATGTTTTTTTTTTAAACTTTATTTAAGATTTTATAACATGAATAACATATAGGATTACATTAAAAAAAATTAAGAATAAAATAATAAAATTACAATACAGTATAAGTAATCTAAATAAACTATACCCTCCCCAATAATTATTACACATTAATAACCCAACTCAAATTAGTCCAACCCCCCCTTTCCCCCAAAATAAAGAGTGAAGAATTAATAAAGTTAATAATATATATGAGAAAAAAAACCCACTTACAAAAAAAAACAAAAACATAACCGATTAAAATACTAACAAAAAGAAAAGTAATTAATACTAAGATATCAGACTTAAAAAACATATTTAAATCAAACTTAAATGCATATATTTAACAAACGGAGTTAAGATTAAACATATATTTAACTCAAACTTAATATAAAAAATTAGTAAAGTTAGTAACATTATCTATCAAAAATTCTTAAACAATAATCAATTCTTAAAAAAAAATTGTAGCATGAAAAAAAATGAAAAAAAAAACTTTCTCTATAGAGATAAACCTTCACCAAATATCAACTAACTTCACATCTATCATCATATTAGTCACATAAACCACCATCTTAAAACAAAATTCAAACCTCATTAAGCATTGTACAATTCAATTTTAGTACTCTTCCACCATTTTTCCCTTTTACTCTTGAATAGTTATCCAATAAAAGCTCCAATACCACATTTAAATATCCCCAATCATTACGTTAAAATTCAGATATCCAAATAATAAAAACACATCTACAACGAAATCTATATCTTCAACAAATGGAGCATAAACCACAAACAAAATTCAAGCCTCATTAAGAATTGTACAATTCAATTTATAACTTTCACCATTATTCCCTTCGTTCTATAACTAAAATAGCAAAATAATATACACCAGAATTACCACTCCTTTCACCTTAAAGTTAAAGAAAAAATATTTAAAAAAACTTATCCATCCCATTCACATTTAAATTTCAGATATTCCTTATCTACTGAATAAACTTTACAAAAAAAACCACATCAATTTTTAGTTTTTTAAACAATCAAATACTTTCTTATGCTTTTTTTTATATTTAAACAAAAAACAACCCCTTCACTCTTTAATCTAATAATACAAAAAAAAAGGAAAAAAACGGGTCGGAGGTTAAAAATACCCCCTCCCGTCTAAACCGCGCAATGCAGTAACTCCCAAAAAAAATGGGTGTGAGATAACTCACACGTAGCAGATGACTTTCAGGAAATAGTGCCTATCCAGTTCTCTCCCCCAACTCTCACTTCATCTTAAACTAACATTATCATTATTTAATATCCCTTTTTTAAAAAAAAAAGAAAAAAAAAAGGACAACAAAGGCGTGGCAAGAGGGGGCGTGGCAAGATGGCGTAAGGATCAGACGTGCCTTCCAGTCCTCTCCTGACTCTATCTTATTGTTTTGTCTAGAAATGCCCGTTAAAATTCTTTAAAAGTTTAGATAATTTCAGTCCTGTTAATTTAACTTATGACGGTACAATTGGTGGAAAAGAGCAAAAAAAATGACAACAGATCATCAAAAAACTACATTTTCCAAAAGTTCAAGTTTTGGAGCCTACCTACAGGAAAGACACCGGGACTCAGCGTGAAATGGATCCCAGGAGAGAGGTACAGTGTTCGGATGTAGAGCTCTATGTTACATCGGTAGAGCCCCCTAAAGAGGGCGCCAAACAGCCTTTAGAACAAAGAGTTACTCAAAGGCATTTGTCAACTGTAGAGGTGGTGCTGCAAACTGCATCTTTTGAGATAGAAGAACCTATACAACTTGATGTACTGGGAGAACTTAATACATTATGGACTGGGGAAAACCCCGGCCAGCGTCCTCCAGTCATTGCTGGAGAGGCTGTGGCTGGGGTTTCCACACGCAGTCATACTACAAGGAAGGCAACCAGAATGAAGGAAGGAACAGAAGATCCTTTGGTTATGCAGAAGAAGCAGGAATCTGTTGAGCTAAAATCTCTTCCAATTGAAAAGATTTTTGTGAATCTTGAATCTAAATGATCTTATACAATGCAGGGATTATCCAAGATTATGACTGAACTTGGTACTAGGTTTAATACTCTGGTGAAAATATATTCTCAACAGATGGCTGAGTTTGGAGCTTTTAAGCTTGAAGTGAGAGATAAATTTAATTCGTGTGAAGAAGATATAGACGAAATACGGGATCAAGTTTTTGATGTGACCAAAATGGTCGAAGACTTACAAACTCAAAATAAAAATTTGGTGAAAAAGATTGATTATTTGGAAAACCAATCCAGACGGAACAATATAAAGATTATTGGTTTGCCGGAAGGTATGGAGGGACCAGACCCAAGAAAATTTTTTACTGAATGGATTCCGCAGGTGCTGGGTCAAGAACATTTTCCGGAAGGTATAATACCTCCAGTATGTTTCGAACAGTGGGGGAAATGAGGCTCTGGGGAAAACCCATGCAGACATGGGAAGAATGTACAATCTCCTTACAGACTGCATGGGTTTTGATCGCTGGTGCTGTAACTGTGTTGTGCTAACTCTACCTCCTGTTCAGCAACTAACCAGACCACACACCTGGTCGGGTGCTGAAGGACTGTGCAGCCCTGTTGATGGAGGTCATAACGAACATCAACAACATCACACCGCAGCAGTCCACCGTCCCTGCAGGATGCAAGGCAGTCACCACCATTCTGAAGTCTAAGAGAATGACAGTAACCGGACTAAATGACTATTTCCCAATGGCACTGACATCTTCGATCATGAAGTGCTTTGGGCGGCTGATGATGGAACTCAAAGTGCACCAGCAACATTAGACTCATTCCAGCTTGCCTACTGTCCAAACAGGTCCACAGATGATGAAATAGCCTTGACCCTCCACTCTGTCCTGACCTAATAAGGGATCATACACCAGGTTGTTGTTCATTAACTTCAGCTCAGCGTTCAGCGAGATCATACCTCAGAGGCTCTTGGATAAACTATCCTAGCTGGGACTCAACACCGCTCTCTGCAACAGGATTCTGCAGTCTGGCTTGGTTGGCAGCAAAAGCTCAAGTTCCATCACGCTGTGTGTTCAGCCCGTTACAGTTCACACTGATGACTCGCAACTGCTCTGCCAGATTCAGTTCTAACTAAATCATCATGTGCGTGGATGATATATCAGTGGATGGCCTCATCAGAAATAATGACGAGTTGCATTATAGAGAGGAGGTTGAAAGGCTCATAAAATGGAGTGTAAACAACAACCTGAGTCTCAACGTGGACGAGATAGAGGAGATGATTGTGGACTTCAGGAGGATGAAGGTCGACCATTCTCCACTACACATTAACAGTTCCATTGTGGAGAGAGGGGACAGTGGGAAGTTCCTTTGCGTGTATGTAAAGGACGACCTCTCCTGGACCCACAGCTCCTTCTTATAAGATAAATCCAGCATTGCCTTCGCTTCTTTGGGAGGTTGAGGAGGGCAAGGCTACCAACCCCCATCTTGATAATGTTTTACGGGAGTACAATTGAGAGTGTCTTGTCTGTAACATTGTGTGGGACAGTCAATGGAAAGCATTGGACTGGAAGTCTACAGAAGATCATCAAAACAGCTGAGAAGATCACTGGGGTCTTCCTTTCCTCCACTGATGATATTTACGGGAGTGTTGCTTAAATAGGGGTCAGAGAATTATTGAGGATCCTTTCCATCCAGCCCACAGTATCTTTAATTTTTTTAAATTTAGACATAGAACACAATAACAGGCCCTTACGTCATGTATGTGCTCAGAAAACAAATAATTCTGAAACAACCTCTTCTCATTGCTATCTTCGGGCAGAAGGTACAGAATTCTGAATACCACCACCTCTAGGTTCAAAAGCAATGGTTATCCCCCAACAGCTATCAAAATTAGAAGCAGAATCAGAATTTATTGCCATGAAGAGTGCAAACATTTATATAACCCACATGACAAAATAAATAAAAATGGTGCAAGGAAAAGAAAAAGTCAAAGGAAGGCAGTGTCCGTGGTTCATTGATTATTCAGGAATCTGATGGCAATGGGGAAGAAGCTGTCCTTGTGCCACTGAGTGCCTTTTTCACCAATGATAGCAGAGTGAAGAGAGCCTGGTCTAGGTGGTGGGGGTCCTTGAGGATAGAGGCAACATTTTTAAGGCATGGCTTCTTGCAGATGTCCTCGATGGAGTGAAGTCTGGTGCCTTTGATGGTTCTGGCCAAGTTAATAACGCTCAGGAGTTTATTCTTGACCTGAGTGTTGGCACCTCCACACCAGACAGTGATGCAATCAGCCAGAATGCTCTCCATGATACACCTGTAGAGGTTTTTGAGAGCCTTCGGTTTCATACCAAATCTCCTCAAACTCCTCATGAAGTATAACTGCTGGCAAACCTTGTTCATGAGGGTCTGAATCTCCCTGTACTACACTAACTTTAACCACAACTTCTCTGAGACCACCAAAAGATCTGTCTGCTCTACTCACATTTTTCTTCTTGTGCTAACTTCAACTGTGAATATTTATTTATCTATCCGTCTTGTTATCTCCTTTTCTATCCTTTGGCATATTGTGGTCATTTCAAAGTTCAGATTTATTGTCAGAGGACATATATGACATCACGTACACCCTTCTTTCTTTTTCAATCATTTTATTGGTTTTGAGAAAATAATAATAGCAAATACATGGATACATATGATAATAAAGTTCAAGTAAAAGAAAATTAAGATTACAGATAGTAAACAATAGAAAACAAGATACATATGATCTATGTTGTCGGTAAAAAAGGAAAAGGGAAAAAACCCTATAACTGATGTAATTTCTAACCTTAACCTATTATCTGAATGATTAAAATCAAAGCCAAGTGTCAACTACGAATTTCAAAAGTAATAGGTCAAAGAAAGATGTTTAATAAAAAGCAAAAACATGGATCTATAAATTTTGAAAATAATTGAAAACGAACTCCAATGAGATTTTTCATTTTAGTAGTTGAGCACCTAATTTTCTCTCTCGAGAGAGAGAGGGTTGCCATCAAATCTGATAACCATTGTGTCTGAGCAGGAGGGACAACATCTTTCCACTGCAGCAAAATGAGCCTCCCAGCAATCAGGGAAACCAAAACAACGACATGAGATTGAGATGGAGCCAAAATTAATCTATTGGTCCACTCATTCCAAAAACGGCAATAAAAAGGCTCAGAGAGAGATTTATATCAAGAATTAAAGATAGTAATCACCAGGAGAAGATGGATTTCCTGTAGAATTTTTATGAAATTTAAAGATCTTTTAATACCTCCAGTTATGGAGGAGTTAAATTATGCTATGAGGGTACTTTCTCTGTCAGAATCCTTTTTAATGGCAATTATTACAGTAATTCCAAAAAAAAGATAGAGATCCAATGAAACCAGCGTCTTATAGACAAATTTCATTATTAAATGTTGATTATAAAATGTTAGCTAAAACATTAGCAAATAGATTGGCAAAATATTTACTGAAATTAATACATATGGATCAAACTGGATTTGTTAAAGGTCAGAAACCTGCAGATAATGTAGTGAGGTTTCTTAGTTTAATACATTTGATTCTAAAAAGGGGAGACCTGAGTGTGGTAGTTATTTTGAATGCTGAAAAGACATTTGACAGATTAGAATGGGATTTCCTCTTTAAAGTTTTAGTGAAATGTAAATTGGGTTCAATTTTTATAGATTGGGTTAGAATGATGTATAAAAAAATTGCAAAAATAGTGACAAATGGACAGATTTCAACATCTTTTGAATTAACGAGATCAGTAGACAATGGTGTCGTCGCCAGCTTTATTTATTTTAGCAATAGAACCATTAGCTGAATTAATAAGACGAGATTCAAAGATTGTGGGTATTAAGGTAAAACAAGAAGAATATAAAATAAATTTATTTGCAGATGATGTTTTGATTTATTTAACAGATCCTTTAAATTTTTTGCAACAACTTAAAATTAGAATAAAAGAATATGGAGATATATCAGGATATAAAATAAATTGGGAGAAGAGTGAGATTATGTTTTTACTTAATGGAGATTATCAGAAATGTAAGGAAGTAATCGAATCTAGATGGCCAGTTCTTGGAATAAAATATTTAGGTATTCATGTGCAATCACATTTGTCACAAAAATTGAAATTAAATTATTTATTTTTATTAAAGAAGATTTGGAAAAATGGAATGTGTTACCTATTATTTAGATGGGTAGAGTAAATAGAGTAAATTTCAAAAAAAATTTTTAAGGAATTAAATGTTTGTGTTAGAAAATTTTTATGGAAAGGTAAAATGGCTATGGTTTATTTGGAGAACTTGACATGGAAATATGATTTAGGAGGTTTACAGCTCCCCAATTTTGTGAATTATTATAAAGCAGTGCAGCTGAGATGTATTAATGTAACGTATGAGTTAAATAATGATCCAGCATGGGTAAATATAGAACTTAATTAAATAGGAGAAACAGATCTGCAACATTTTATTTACAAATGGAACACAAGATTGTTAATAAACATCAATGATGAAACATTTAATTGAACTTTTGAATAAAATTGATAAAGAGATTGGAGGAAGAGGTTTTAATGTCTGGAAGAAAACCTTTATTTCAAAATAGACATCCCATTTTCCATGGAAAATAATTTTTTTTTAAATTGGCAAAAATGTGAGATTAAGAAAATTAAAGATCATTTTGAAGATGGGAAATTTAATATATTGGAAAATACAAACATTTTTTATTATCGTTAAGAGATGTTTTGTGAATTTTTTTTGGTCAAGATTTAGTATTACCACCAGAGACAGAAATAGAACTATTATTAAGTAATAGGGATGTAAAGAGATTTATTTCAGAGATCTATAAATTATTACAAAAGGCGGCTCAAAAAGGGAGTTCATAAATTAAGACATAAATGGGTGGTAGATTTAAATAAGCAAATAGATGAGCATAGATGGGTTCAGATATGTAGAGAGAGTATGAAAAGTATAATAAATGTGAGATATCGGTTAGTTCAATCTAATTTTATTCATCAGTTCTATTTTATACCACAAATGTAACATAATATGAATCTGTGGCGGCTATCCCAGTGGAACTACTAAATGAATATACCAGACACAGAGCTAGTCAGCAAAAACACTTTATTTGAATTTACCTCCACTTTTAAACCCCTCCCAGTTCAGAACCAGAAGCTACATCACCCTGTACCTGCCACTCACCTGCGGGGCTCATGTTTTTAACTATAGACGACAGGAGCCCCGTGCCTTCTTAAAGGTGGGTGCCCTAGTTTCCATTGTGACTCAGCCCGCAGTGCCGTGCATGCCCCCCCCCAGAATCGTCGTCCAAAAGAGATTAATTGGCTGCGTGTGCCTTAGGTGGACACCCTCGTCTCCTGGGCTGGAGGCAGCTAATAGGGGTAGAAGGGTTCGCATGTGCTGGTTTGAGTTTCTCCATTCTAAACAATTGAGAATGTTCCTCAATATCTAAAGTGTACACAACCCCATCGCTTTTGATCATGCAGAAAGGGCCATCATACGGCCGTTGCAATGGCATTCCTGGGGCCTGTCTATGCACGAACACAGTCAGTGTCGAGGAGGGCTGGAGGCACATGCTATTTGGAGGTTCCAAGCCAATTGGTTGGAATCAGTTTTCTTACTGCAACGTGGTGTCGAAGCTGCTGAAGGACATCCAGGTCCAAAGTACAGGAGTCAAATGAGAAGTAAACATCACCTGGAACCAAAAGAACCGAACTGTAAACCATTTCTGCAGATGATGCTGGCATGTCTTCCTTTGGGGCAGAGCACACTCCCAGCAGGACCCATGGCAACTCATCTACCCAATTAGGCCCAGTGAGTCAGGCTTTGAGTTGCGGCCTTGAGTTGCTGGTGGAAATGTTCCACAAGACCATTGGACTACAGGTGGTACGCTGTGGTGTGATGCTGTTGTGTGCCACAAAAGCACACAAGGGCAGTCCATAACACAGAGGTGAATTGTGCTCCGTGGTCTGAGGTGATGTGTGTGGGAACTCCAAATCTTGAGATCCAGTTGGAAATGAATGCTCTGGCACGTGTCTCAGCATCACTGAATAGCAATGGGATGGCTTCTGGCCATCTCGTGAATTGGTCTATGACCATGAGGATGTATCTCATGTTCTAAGACACTGGCAATTGTCCAACTAGGTCTATATGCATATGTTTAAAATGCCAGTGCACCGCTGGGGAAGATTGGAGAGGCATCTTGGTGAGCCACTGAATTTTGGAAGTTTGGCAGTGGGTACATGTCTGGGCCCACTGTGCAACATCTTTCTTAAGTCCATGCCATATTTAAATATTTAGTTGCCATGAGCTTGATCATTCCTCTGATGGAGGGATGGGACAGATTCTGAACTTTGTCAAAAAGGTGCCGTCTCCAAGATGTGGGGACTACCAGCCTGAGGTAACCCATAAACATGTCACAAAGCAGACTTGGCCTGCCTAGATCTCGTGCCACATATTGTATGTCTAGATTTGTAATAGCAGTCCTGTATGCCTGAACATCCGGGTCCATGGCCTGTGCACTCACCAAGCTAGAGTTATCAATGCCACCTTGGATATGATGCACTGCCAGTCTGGATAGCACATCAGCAACCCTCCAAAACATATCGGAAGTGTCATGTGGCCAGGTACAACTCCAACAGCTCTCGGTCAAATGCGCTGTACTTCATTTCTGATGGCCGTAGGTGGCGGCTAAAGAAAGCCAGGGGTTGCCAATGGCTGTTGATGGTCTGTTTGAGATCCGTGCTTACTGCTGTATCAGAGGTGTCTATGGTGAGTGCCAGGGCGGCGGTGGGATTAGGATTCATGAGCATCGCTGCATTGGCCAGAGCATCTTTGGCAGTTGCAAACGCAAACTCTGCTTCTGTGGTCCAAGTAACTTCTTTGCGCTTTGTGGTGAGGAGTTGAAATAGTGGGACAAGAATGTCAGTGGCTGCTGGAATGAAACGGTGACAGAAATTCACCATGGCCAAAAATTTCTGCATTCCCTTAACCGTGGTAGGTTTCTGGAAAGCATGTACAGTGCTGACTTTGGTGGATAAGGGAAACACACCTTATGCCGTGATCTTGTATCCTAGGAAATCAATAGTAATTCTGTCAAATTGGCATTTGCTAGTGTTGACGGCAAGTCCGAAAGCTGTTGGAAAAGGCGGCGTAAGTGCAGTCGGTATCTTGCTCATTTTGACTGGCAATGAGGATGTCATCTAAGTATATGTATGTGAATTCTAAATCCCTGCCCAAAGCATCCATAAGCCGCTGGAATATTTGAGCGGCGTTCTTCAAACCAAATGGCAGCCTGAGGAATTCAAAAACCCCAAAAAGGAGCAATAATTGCCATTTTGGGAATGAAAGGACTGGGGCTTGATGATATCTTTTGATGAGGTTGACCTTGAAAACGACAAGGCAATTGTGCAGGCAGGCAGCAAAATCCTGTATGTGCAGAATGGGATATCTGTCAGGCGTAGTTATATTATTGAGCCTGCAGTAGTCACCACAGGGTCTCCACCCACTGGTGCTCTTAGGCACCATGTGTAATGGCGATGCCCAAGGGTCTGTTGGAACGCCGAATGGTACCCAATTCTTCCATGGCAGTAAATTCTGCCTTGGCCTGCTGTTGTTTATCTGGCAGGAGATGATGAGCCTTGGTGTAAATCAGGGCATGAAGTGTCAATGTAATGGGATGTGCCATGGGCTGCTGTCAAGAAATTGAATTTAGGAGAGAGCACATCAGGAAATTAATTGAGCAGGACAACATAGGTGTCGGTGCGTAGAACAGGCACCCCGAGTAGGGAGACTCGTCGTTTGCTGCTTATCAAAGGGTATGTTTGGAAAGTAGTGGTGCTGACTAGCTTATTTTGCTTAACATCAACTAGCAGGTCGTGGGCCTGTAGGAAATCTGCACCCAAAATGGGCTGTGCGATGGAGGCCAAAATGAAATTCCAATGGAACACTGCCCCTCTTACCTTAATTGTGACACGTCGTGTGCCAAAGCTGGGAGTGGAAGTCCCATTTGCTGCTTCGAGACCTGTCACTTATGTATCTTTTCAAAATATGGTGGTGGGAACAAACAGCGCTGGTGTCTACGAAAAATTTGTGCTTATAAGCATTTTTTTTAGTTGTAAAGGGTTGGGGAGGGGGGATTTAGAGGTAGTTTTTCTTTCTTTTCCCCTTTTTTATATATAAAATACCACATGGATTAAGTTTATGATATGTTTGTGAAGTGGTTTTAAATAAAATTATATATAAAAAAAATTAAAGATAGTGCAGTAAATTCCTCTTTCCAGTAGTTTCAAAGGGAGGGGCATAGTAAGAACATATGATATAAAGTATCTTCCTGAGTTGTACACCTCACATTTAGAGGATATATTGAGGTAAAATTCAGCTCATTGAACTTTGGAATAGTGGGCCTCATGGACTGCTTTAAATTGTAATAAGGAATGTCTTGCACAGAGAGAGGATGAATGTACATTTTTCAAAATAGACTCCCATGTAACTTCAGCAAACAGTTGTTGAAAATCATGTTCCCAAATGTTCTTAATGTTAGTTAAAGAACTATCGCTAAATCTTAAAAGTAGTTCACAAAGGGCTGAAAGCAGTCCTTTCTGATTAAGTCTAAAACTATATACTTCCCAGATAAGATTAAAATCCAAGTCTTGAGGAAGCCTCAACATTAAAGAGTTTAAGAAACTTCTAAACTGTAAATAGTGAAAGAAATGTTGAAAAATCTGTGCGTCGGCCAAAAGGAATATGCAGACTTGAAGAAGCTGCTTACTGAACATTTTAAGTCAGTACCAATCGTCAATGCAGAGAGGTTTAAGATTTGGACAGCAAAATAGGGCGATAGAGAGTCCATGGCAGGCTTTGTCATCAGACTGAATCAGTTGGCTTCAACTTGTTCCTTTGGCTCTTTTTTGAAGGAGGCACTCCGAGACAGACTTATTTCGGAACTACATCCCAAAATGTCCCGTATTCAGTGACATCTTCTTTTGGTTCATGATCTGATGTTTAACAATGTGCTAAAGGCATTGCTGACGAGATGGAGGGGGCAGCAAACCAGGACAACAGAGAGGCACGTCAGCTGAGCTATGGGAGGAAGAAGCAGGGTTCAAAATTTCATTCTAACTCATTCAACAAAGGGGTGCAGTGCAAGTGCTGCGGAGGAAGGCAATGAGCTGACACCTGTTGATGCAAAGGCACTACTTGCCATGGATGCAAGGAACGAGGACATATTTGCTCAGTATGTTTCTCCTCAAAGCACGGCCATGAGAAGACAAAATTTGTTGAAACTGATTCTGATGATAGCTCTAAGATAGAGTTGACAAATGGATAAGGCATTTGGTTTGTTTCAGCTGGAGGGTGAGTGCTGCTGTACATTTTTACTGTATAAGGTTAATGTAAATGTAGGAAATTCATGTATTGAGATAGAGGTAGATAGAGGTAGATTGAAGAAGACCGCAGAGCACACCTCACTGACAAAAGGCACAGGAGGAAAAACCCAACACCCAACCCCAACCAACCAATTTTCCCCTGCAACCGCTGCAACCGTGTCTGCCTGTCCAGCATCGGACTTGTCAGCCACAAACGAGCCTGCAGCTGACGTGGACATTTACCCCCTCCATAAATCTTCGTCCGCGAAGCCAAGCCAAAGAAAGAAGATACAGGAGCTTCCCAGTTGACCCTGTCTGACTCAGAGTACTATGCAAAATTGCCAGAGTTTCCATTAGAGGAAACAAATATCATCCTTAGCAGCTGCCACTCCTTGGTATGATAACTGTCCTGGTGCGGTACAAAAATTGTGAAACAGTCAAGCTGGAATTGTTGATTGTGAAAGGAAATCATCGAGCTCTCTTTGGGAGAGACTGGCTTACCAAAACCAGATTGAATTGGGAGAATATTTTGGTGGTTAGAGATCAGGGTAATGAGACCAAATGTCAGCCCGAGCCATCCCTTAAATCACACCATAAAAAGGTTGCCATGTCTTCTACCTAGTCAGAGTTAAATTTCATTCTAAGAAGGCATGACAAATTGTTTGGGAATGAAGGGTCGGGCATAAAAGGGTTTACTGCTTCGAATAAATGCAAGCCAGGTGCAAAACTGACGTTTCAGAAAGTGCAGCCCACTGATGGAAACCGTAAATAAAGAGTATGAGCAGCTCATTAATAGTGACACACTGATCACTCCCTATTTGTGCATATAGTGAGTGGGTCTCGCCCACTATTCACGTTCCAAAGTCCCATGGAAATATTCACGTGAGGAGCGACTACAAGTGCGTGAATAAGATCATAGAAGATGATGCACAAGCTTCCCAATGTGCAAGATTTGCTTGTGAACTACATCAAAAGTGTATTCGGTCTTTGACCTAGCTGCTTCATTTAATCAGCTCTTTCTCGATGAGGAGTCGGCTGAACTCCTTGTGCTCAACACTCAAAAGGTTTGTTTACACCCAAATGCCTGTGCCATGGAGCGAAAACAGCACCAGTCTTCTTCCAAGTGGCTATGGACAAGATTTTGTTAGGCATGGAGCGTGTTCTTTGTTACGCCGATGACATTTTGATCATGACCGATACCTACCATCAACACGTGAAGGTGCAAGCAGAGCTGTTTGCCCAGCTGGAAAAACACAATTATGAGAAATGCCAATTTCTGAAGCCGACTATCACTATCAGATACCTTGGACACATTCTCACTGCTCTCGGCATTAAGCCATTACAGCACAAAGTAGAGGCAATCAAAAATAAGTGAAGACCAGATTGATATAATGTTGTTCCTTATCAACAGAGCCACACCGCTCCCTCTGCTTACCTGCCTATCCTTTGATACACAGTGTATCCTTGAACATTCAGCACGCAATGACATCCATCCTTTCGCCATGGTGGCTACAACAGCATACCTGCTGAAGTGTAGCTGTACTACAAGGTCATCGACTTTATTTTTTGCGCTGTGTGTGTTTAAATACAAAACCTTTTGCCCTTTATTTGTTACTTTTTGCCTCTGTGTCCCTGTTGCATTACAACTCATCTCACTGGCTGCAGCTTTGCCCTCTCCGCCTGTCCTTCGACACAAACTCCCTACCAGCTGTCCCTACTTGTGCACTAACCGCCTCTTCCTCTGCTTCCCACCCCCCTGCAAATCTAGTTTAAACCCCTGCCCAACAGCATTAGCAAATCTCCCTGCCAAAATATCAGTTCCTCTCACATTCAGGTGCAACCCGTCCCACATGTACAGGTAATCCCTTCCCCAGAAAAGGTTCCAATGATCCAAGAACTCAAAACCTCTCCCCCAGCACCATATCCTCAGCCACTCATTTGTCTGCACTATCTTCCTATTCTGATGTTCCCAAGCTCATGACGTTGGGAGTAATCCAGAGATGACCACTTTGGAGGTCCTGCTCCTTAGCCTCTTTCCTAACTCCCAAAACTTACTTTGTAGGACCTCTAACCAATTCCTGCCTATGTCAGTAGAATATGTACCATGACCTCTGCTGCTCACCCTTCCCTTATGTTAGGTCCAGGAAAAGATAGTGAATCCCAAGAACTTAAATTCTGAATATTCTGCACCTGCTCAGAGACATCCTGAACCCAAGCATCCGAGAGGCAACAGGCTATCTATCCCAGAGACTCTTTCGCAGCTGAAGAATCTCCTATGTTTCCCTGACTATTGAGTCCCCCATGATTTTCATTCTACCTGTCTTCACCCTTCCCTTCTATGGCTCAGAGCTGACCACAGTGCTATTGGCCTGGCAATGGCCTGGCCCAGATTAATCATGCCAAGCCCCATCTGTATTCAAAGGTGTATACTTGTTGCTGTGGGGAACAGTCATAGGGGAATCCTACATTGTCTACTTATTGTTCCCTTTCCTTTTCCTGACTGTCACCCAGTTACCTTCCAACTGCCTCCTGGTGTGATAGTGTCCTTGTAACTGCTGTCTATAACCCCCTCAGCCTTCTGAATGATTCGGAGTTTATCCAACTCCAGCTCCAATTCCCTAACCTGGTCTGTAAGGATCTGCAGTTGGATGCACTTCTCGCAGATGATCACCAGGGATACTGTTGGCTTCCCTGTCCATCCACATTCTGCAAGAGGAACATGTCCCTGCCCTGACTGACATTCTCGCTGTCTATGTAAGAGGAAGGAGTTAGGAAAATCTGTCCTTACCTTGTCTCAACTCTTATACCTCCACCTCAGACTCTGCTCACTGAAGCTTCTCAAACCAAAGTCTTAAATTCCCACTCCTACACTGAGCCGTTCCACAATGGTCACTCTTCTTAACCTGACCTTCCTTTTATTGGCTATAACTAATTAGCCAATGGAGACATTTAAGGACTTCTCTCTGCCGCTGCTTTCTAAATGCTTCTCCACTCGTTCACTGTCCTGATCTCGCTGAACGCTCCCTTTTAAACTCTTCTCTCCAAACTGTGTAACTCTCACTCTGTGAATTGATTAGTCCACCACTAATGCCAGTCAGTGCTTGCAGAGGTAGATTTTAGAGTTCTGATGGTGGTGACGGCTGCTGTAATCTCTCTAATGGTACACAACAACCACTCAACACTCAATGTCATCCAAACCAACGAGCTGATTGTTGACTTCAGGGAGGGAAAACCAGAGGTGATCCAGTGATCATTGGGGGATCAGAGGTGGAGAGGGTGAGCAAATTTAAGTTCTTGGGATTCACTATCTTTTCCTGGACCTAACATAACTAATGGGTGAATGACATCAAAAAGCCCTGGCAAATTTCTATATTTGTGTGGTGGAAAGTGAACTAACTGGTTGCCTGATGGTCTGGACTGGGAACCCTCGAGGTAAAGCCCTGCAAAAGGTAGTGGACACAGCCCAGGAAATCACAGGCAAGCTCCTTCCCACCATCAAGAACATCGACGGGAATGCTGCTGTCAGAAAGCAACAGCAATTATCAAGGATTCACACCACCCAGAGCATGCTCTGTTCTTGCTGCTGTCATCAGGAAAGAGGTGTAAGTGCCACAAGACTTGAAACATCAGGTTCAGGAACAGCTGCTACCCCTCCACCATCAGATTCCTCAACAACAAACTCAATCAGGGGCTCATTTAAGGACTCTTACTTGTGCACTTTATTAATTATTTTCCTCTCTGGATTGCAGTGTGTTTACATTTTCTTATTTATTTACAAGTGTACATTATATATAGTGTTTTTTATTTGCACTAACAAAAAGTAATTCTACCTCACCCACAGGACAAAAAAAGTATCTCAGGGTTGTATGTGTTAGAAATTAAAGTACCTTTAAAGAAATTGCTCGAGACAAAAATTGAGAACAAAGAACATTTATTACAACAACAATGCAAAGTTGGGTGCTTCCCCTTACCCTGGGAATACACACACACACTGGGGCTCACCCAACTTTTATACAGTTGATTTCAGTGTAGGAATACCCTCCCCCTTACATTCTTCTGCCTCCTGCTGGAGAGGTTTGGCATTAGGCAATCCTGCCTGCCTACGTGCAATTTCAGTATACTTGGAGAACCAGGGGGGGGTATCCTGTCGGTGTCCCTTCATGTCATTGTCCTTATTCACACCTTCCTGATTCTCGGGGCTACAGTCTCTTGATATGCAGAGTTGACTCATTCTATCTAGGGTTGGCTAATTTCATATGTATAAATCTGTGTATGGTTAGCTAATTAGAAATGTATGACTTGGTACTTCTGTCCAGGGCTAGGAGACCCTTATCTGATCCAGACTACCTCAACTTCCTACATTCTATTGTACCTTACCATTCCTTATCTTAGTCCTATGGTCTTGTCACAAAGACTAGAAGATTCTTATGTTAATCGTGCTGCCTCTGCTTTCCTGCATCCTAAGCCCCAAGCTTATCCTGTTTGAACTGGTTACAGCCATTTTACTGATGAACTTTAGTTTCTTCCATGTTCATAATTTTAGATCAATTTTCCCATCTCTCACATATGCGATGTTGTGTATGTAAATAAATTTGAAATCTGGGTACCAGCTATTAGAATTTGGAGAAGGTGCCGAGGGCGATGATGGGTACCTGATCATGTTGGTGCGCAGGTTGCATTGGACTCTGCATGGCTGCAGGGGCTGCAGCAGCGCTGGAGGAGAATCAGCAGACACTCCAGGACTCTGAAGGGACACTCTTTTGTATCTCTTTCTCTGACTGTAAGAGGTGCTTCAGGCAATTTCTGCTGATGGTGAATCTGTCTGCATTACAGAAGACAAAAACAAATTTCGTGTAATATTGCACTGACTTTGTTACATGTCAATAAAAGGAATCCTGAATCTTGAAAGTCTCCACAAACTCTCAGCATCTGTCTGCCGACCAAATGTAATTTTATCTAAATTACATCTGTTTTCTGACATGACAATGAAAGGACCTTGACTCTGTGCTCTGGCTGTGAGGGGGCCAGTGTGGACTCCCTGCTCCAGGGAGCTCACTGACACTCACCTGTGCCAGGTAGGGGCCCGGCTCGTGACGTCAGGACCCCGGAACCGCAAGGCAGTTTCCGCTTGCTACCCGGGCCACTGCTGCGGTGGACCGGATGTATGTGCCGGCAGGAGGGCGGAGGTGGTGGCTGTGACAAGCTCCTGCTGGTGAAGGAGGTCCAGTCCCAAATCCCCGGTGGTTCGGTCCCCTCGCCCGCTCCTCGGTCCGAACCCACTGGCGGCAGAACCCGGAGTGGCGACGGAGCAACTCCCCAACGGAACCTGCAGGCCCCAGGTCGAGAGGCGAGTCTCGAAGCAGGGAGGGAGGAGTGGTCAGGGGATCGTGGGGTGGGGGTGGGGGAGAGGGAGAAGGAGGGTGGAACGGAAAGGGGGGTGGACTGGGGGAGTGGAAGTAAAGGGGTGGGAGAGAAGGAGGGAGGGGTACGGTGGGAGGGGGATGGGAAAGAATGAGGGGAGAGAGGATGGAGTATGGGGGAAGTGAAGGGATGAGGAAGGAGACCGGGGAGGGGTATTGAGAGAAGGTGGGGATGGTGAGGAGAGAGGGAGAGTATGGTCATGTATCTGATAATCAGATGCCCAGAATCTGTGGAGAGAGAATTGAAGCTCAAAGGGTGGGTGAGGGGCAGTGAAGCTGCGTTTGGGAGAGGTGGGGGGGGGGGGGGGGGGGTCAGAGAGTGGAGGGAGATGCAACAGGGCACAGAGGAAGGAAGGGGTGAACAGATGTATGGAAAAAGAGGTTGAAGAGTTTGTATTTAGTGATCATTGCGGAGTGAATTGAGTTTCTCAGATGCAATCAGAGGACAAGATCATCCTAAATAAAGTCAGGGACCCTCTGGCAGAGCAACTGAGCTTTTGCTGCTGTCTCAGGTAGAGAATTGCAAATAATCACCACCACTCATTCTGAGGGGAAAAATAATCTTTTTGTCTTTGAGTGGCCAGGCTCTATTTTCTAAGACAGGTGATCCTGGTTCCAAGATGGAGACATTTTATCCATGGTGCTTCTTGTGATGGTTTTGTGTTTCCATGAGATCGTGTCTCATTCTGAATTCGAGAGGCTCCTGGCCTAATTTCTACTTTGTTGACAACCCCTCTATTTCAAGTTTTAATCTGGTGAAGCCCATTTATCAGCCCTTGGTCCATAAACTTCGATACCTTGTATTGAATTGCTTTACAGTCATGATTACTGATATATACTAAAAAGTGTGCTATAAAGGACCCAAGTTGATCTGGACAGCAATAATAAGTATATTTGCAGGGATTAATGTTACAATTGGCAAATAGTGCATGGTAGAGACCATAGAACACTGCAATACAAAAACAGGTCCTTCTAGCATGTGCTGAACTGTTATCCTGTCTGGTCCTACTGACCTGCACCCAATCCACAGCTCTCCATACCCCTCCCATCCATGTACCTGTCCAAATTTTTCTTCAGTTAAAATTGGGCCAACGTTTAGTTCAGCAGGCAGTTCATTCCACACTCTCACCGTTCTCTGTGTAAAGAAGTTCCCTTCCCCCAAATATTCCCTTTAAACTTTTCCCTTTTCACCCTTAACCCATGTTCTTTAGTTTTTAATCTCACTTAAACCTCGGTGGGAAAAAAGCCTGCTTGCATTTACTGTCTCTCTATACACATCATCAAATTCCCCCTCATTCTTTGCGCTCCATGGAATGAGGTTCTAACTTTTCCCTGAGTCCGTTCAAGATCCTTGTCAATCATCTCTGTACTCTTATCTTATCCTTTCTATAGTTGGGTAAGGTTAAAATGGTGCAAGGTCACCTTTTGCCAGTGAGATATCTATTTTATAGTCTGATAACACCAGGAAAGAAACTCTCCTTCAATCTGGATTTTCATGTTTTCAAATTTGTGCATCCTCCTTCTGGAAGAAGTGGGGGTGGGAGGGGGGGGGCTGTGGTGCGGGGAGGTGGGAAAGGTCCTTTTAATATGATGGCAATTTTCCTGAAATAGCAGGAGGTTCAGTCAGAGTCGGAGGTTGGTTTGCATAATGGCCTGATCCAAGTTCACAACCCTTCGCAGTTTTTTGTGGCCTTGGGTGGAGCAGTTCCCGCACCATGCAGTGATGCATCCAGACAGGACACTGAAATATCATGTGGTGCATCTGAGATATATACTTTGGAACATACTGAATTTCCTCAGGCTTCTGAGAGAAGTCGAGTGACTCGTGCATCCTTGTATCAGAATGAGAATTTATTGTCATGAATGTGCGTCATGAAATTTGTTGTTTTGTGACAGTATTACAGATGTAAAAATTGCTGTAAATTATATTTAAAAAAATAAATTAATTAATGCCAAATAAGAGAGAAGGTCTATGGTTCCTTGTTCATTCAAAAATCTAATGGCGGAGGGGAAGAAACTGTTTTTGTATCATTGTGTGTTCGTCTTCATGCTCCTGTACCTCCTTCCAGATGGTCGCAGTGGGAAGAGGGCATGGTCTGGTGGTGAGAGTCCTTACTTTCTTGAGACACCACCTCTTGTAGATGTCCTGGATGGAGTGAAGACTGGTACCCATGATGGCACTGGCTGAGTTCACAACTCTCTTTAGTCTTTTCCTGTCCTGAGCATTGGCACCTCCCTACCTGACAGCGATTCAACAGGTCAGAATGTTCTCCATGGCATACCTTTCGAAATGTGTAAGAGTCTTGCAATAGTGCCATGGTTAGACCAGAACAGGTTGATGAGATTTATTGTTCCTCTCCACTTCCTGTAGTCAATGAATCTTGTCAGATGCTTTCTCACTGTGAGAGTCTCTGCCTCCCCTCTGACACACTCTCAGGCAGGGCATTTGAAACTCCAACCTCTTCCTCAGATTGTGTTTAAACTTGCTCTTCATCTTAAACCTTTACCCTCTGGTTAGTCATCTTGTTTCCTCCCGTCCACCCGTATGCTTTTATAGTTTTGTACACTCCTGTCAATTGCTATTGCAGCCTCTTCCACTCCAAGGAAAAGCACACTAGCCTTTTTACTCTCTCATAACTGAGGCACACACCCCAGGCAACATCCTGGTGAATCCCCTCCAGAGCAACTGGATCCTCTCTCTATTGAGGCAACTGCAACTCTTCTCAATATTACAGATGTAACTTAACATCATTAATAAAGTTCTTCCGTAAGTTTTATATTCTTGTATTCTCCACCACAATTCATAAAAGTTCACATTCCATGTGCTGCCTTGTTGCCCTGTTATCTATGTTGCTACCATCAGGGAGTTTTGGACTTGGACAGGAATGTTCCTCATTCCCTCAGTACTCAGGGCTTTACCAATCCTGATATGACCTCCCAAAATACAACACTTTGTACTTCTTAGCATATGTGACAACAATCAGGCCAACTGTCAAAAACATTGTCCTGTTCTTACTCTCTTTCTATCGTTAACTAATTCTTGCTTTGTGTTTCCCCCAGACCCATATGCTTTACTTTTTGTGGTACTTTGCAAACCTGTGGTGAAACATGCAAACAAACCACATCAAATTTATCTATTTCAACAGTTTTATCACAAACACATTTTTTTGAAAATTTTATTTACAGTTTTACAGACTCGTATTAGCCAGGTGTTAAAGGGGAACAATCCTCCCCTTTTACACATTGTTTGCTGAGGCTTCCCCCCACCCCTTGCATCCTTCACTCTCCCTCCCACTTCAACCCAGGTAAATGCATAAAAATCAATTATTAAAAATAACAATACAAATTCATGAGGGGAAAAAAGAAAAAAAATGGGGGGGTGGTGGGGCGTGCCGGCAGGACTTCCAAATTGTCTCCTCATTCTCAGTATTTCAGGGTTTGCGTGATCTTGTTATTCCTATTGAGAAATCACTTGCGTTTTGTTGTGTCGCAAGTATGGCTGCCACACTTCAACGAATGTGTCACATCTCCCTTCTAAGTTGTAAGTCATTTTCTCCTGGGGAACACAGCTCTGCATCTCTGTGTTCCTTGCTCTGCTTAGTTGGGAGTCAGATTTCCAGGTAACCATTATGGATTTCCTAGCCACCGCCAAGGCAACCATCACAAATTGAATTTGATGTTTAAACAATCTTGAACTCACGTCCATAATATCCCTCAGCTCCTGCAGATACTCCACCCCTGTAATTTTTTTTCAAGATATCCCCTAATTCTACCCAGAAGGGTCTCGCCATGGCACATAGCCATGTTGAATGCACAGAAGTTCCTGTCTCTTCGCCACATCTAAAACACAATTCTGAGTGTTCTGGTTTGACCTTACGCAATTTTTGTGGCATAAGGTACAACTGGTGCAAAAGATTGTATTGCATCAGCCTATATCTGGCGTTAATAACCACCTTCATGCTGTCCTGGCAGAAGTTGGACCAGCATCGCTCAGGAATTGCTGTTCTCGATCTGACTCCCATCTTTACCTTGCTTTATGGAGACCCAGTTTTGGGTTCTCATTCTGGAACAGGAGATACATAGCTGAAATTAATTTATGTGTGATCCCCCTTCAAATTAGAGTCTCCATGTCATTACATAGCAGCAGGGCCATAGATGGCCCTAATTTGTTCCTCAAAAGAGATCTTAATTAAAGATAGTAGAAGAAAATCTTGTTTGATGAGTCAAATTTGCTTTTTAATTGCTTGAATGACATAAGCTTCCCCTTCTCATAACAGTCCTCAATACACCTGATCCCTTTCTGGCACCAGGTATCCATGATCTTGTTACCCATAGTTATAGGGGTAAATTTGTTCTGGGTTAGGGGTGTTTTAGGGGACAAGCCTACTTTTTAACCCAATAATCTGGTTTATTTTTTGCTCTGTTCGGAATGCTTTAGTATTGGGTTGTCTGTTTTTTGCATTATTAACGGTATCCAATTTGTAAATAATTTCTCCTGCTACCTCTTCCCCTATCACGTGTAGACCAATTTGTGCCCAGAAGGGTAAACCGTCCCCCTCAAAGAACGAGGCGATAAACCTTACCTGGGCCATCCAATGATATTTTTTAAAGTCCGGGAGCCTCATACCTTCCAGGCTATAGTCCCAAGTCAATTTTTCCATGGAGACTCAAGCTACTTTATTCTGCCACTGGAATTGTCTGACACATCAGTTAAGTGTCTTGAAAAAAACTCTGAGGCAGCAGTATGGGCAAAGATTGAAAGAGTTCTTGTAGCTTTGGCATCATGTTTATTTTAATGCAGTTAACCCTGCCCATCAATGTGATAGGCAGGTGCATCCACCTGTGTAGGTCCTCCTCAATATTTCCAAGTAGAGGGTGAAAATTCAATATATTCAGGTTTTGTACATTCTTATCTATTCATATTCCCAAATATTTCAATTGTAGCAACTTAAATTTACTCTCCTGCTGGCATTTCTCATACTTCCCTTTTGTTAGTGGCATTATGTCTCTCTTATTGTAATTAATTTTATATCCTGAGATTTTTCCATAGTCCTTCAGTATAGTCTGCAACCTGGCCAATAACCCTACTGGCTCTGTCAAATATATCAAAACATCATCCGCAAGCAAATTAATTTTGTGTTCTACCTGGCCCACTCTAAACCCTTTGATGCCTCGATCCCGCCAAGTGGCTTCCTCTTATGGTTCAACAGCCAATATGAATAGAGCAGGGGATAGTGGACAACCCTGTTTACTAGATCTGGTCAGTGGGAAGGCTGAAAATGTCTGTCCATTGGTGACAACTTTGGCCTTGGGTTTATGGTTCAGTGGTTGAAACCAATTAATGAATGAATGTCCAAACCCAAATTGTTCCAGCACTTTCACCAAAAAAAAATCCCATTCCAGTCTATCAAAGGCTTTCTCAGCATCATGTGACATGCTTATCCTTGGATCTGCCCTTGACTGTACCAGGTGCATTATATTAAGTAGCCTACTTATATTGTTTTCTGATCGTCTTTTCTGCACAAACCCATTTGGTCTGGATTTACTCATTTTATTAGATACCAAGCCAATCTATTTGCCAAAGCTTTAGCTATTATTTTATAATCTCTATTCAAAAATGAGATTGGTCTATAAGAGGACAGGTTTAGTGGGTCCTTATCCTTTTTATGAATTATTGTAATTATTCCCTTCAAAAAAGACTCCAGAAGGGTATGGGACTCAGCCACCTGTTCCACCACATCCATAAATGGTGGCATTAACAGGTCCTTGGATTCTAAATAAAACTCACGAGGGAACCCATCCTCCCTGGAGATCTGTTAGTCTGCAGCGAGCTCAATGCCTTTACTATTTCTTCCTCTGAGAAGGGAGTATCTAACCCTTGCCGTTGCTCAGATTTTAAGTTTGACAATTCCGAGTTGGACAAGAATTCCTCATTTAGCCTAGAATCCCATCTCTCCCTGTCTCCCTTGGATTTTCTTTGGGCAGGGGACAAAATATTAACATATTTCAAAGCCTCTCCAGCCTCAGTAAAACAAAAAATCCTCCTTCCGGAATACTTTCAGGGTTGCTGGATAAAATAAAGTTGATCTAATTCCCTTGTCTCTTAACATTTTCCTGACCGGATCAAATTCTTTATGTCTTTTAAGGAGCATCGTGGTGACGTCTGGAGAGAAGGAGGACTTTGTCCCCCCCCCCCCCTCATATTTCACAGGGCTGCCCCTCCCCCTTGCTCCCAGAGCAGGAGCCCGCAAGATTTTTTTTCCCTATCCTGGAATGTGGCCAATCTAATCAGGACAGATTGGGGTTTGTGTCCCAGACCCGACTTTAGAAAAGGAGAGCGACTAGTCCTTTCTATTTGGAGGGCTCACCCCAATATTTTTGGGATCCATTCCCTAAAGAATGTTATTGGATCCCTCCCTTCTTTCTCCTCTTTCACTCCTACAATTTTTGTTATTTCTTACTAAGATTCTCAAGGGTGTCTAGTCTATCTCATTTTTTTCTTTCTTCCCCCCCCCTTGCCCAGGTTTCCCTGTCATTTTCCAATCTCTCCATGTAATCTTCCATCTTTTCCACCCTTCCTAATAATTCTCCCATCGCTTTCCTAACTTCTCCCAGCTCCTTTGATGAATCTCTTAAAACTTTTGAAATTCTGTTTTCTGAGGCTTCTATTACTGTTTCCATCATCACTTCCATGTTTTTCATGTCCTTCTTTTCCTCTCTGTTCTGGTTTTTTTCCTCCTGTCTGTCTGCGAAGTCGGGTTCAACATTGCATCCACGCTGCTTCCCGTGCTGCTACTGCCTGATGCCGTCCCTGCTGGGTCGGGGTCAACCCCCACTGTTGCTAGAGCATCGCCATTGTGCCTGGGACTCTGCAGGCAAGGGAAGTCTGTGGTGCTATTTCCATTTTCTTGCTCACTGTTCTTTTGGTACTGAGCCATGAGCGCTCGTGCCTTCCTTCGCCCCTCTGTCGATCCCCATGCCAGTGGTGCCCTCGGCCCTCATCCCTCTCTGTGTGTGGGGCTCACCTAGTAGCGCAGGCATTGTTTTTTCTGTCGCAGTGCCTGCCCGCCCACTTGGTTCTGCTTCCTTTAGATCTCTGGGAGATGGATTCAGCGGCCCATCCGCCTGCAGAGCAGGTCATGACTCCATCATCTTCTTCTCCCTCGAGTACTTTGGGCGGCCTCCATCATTTTTGTCACCACGGGGCCATTGCATGGGATCATATTAAGGCATTAATTTCTTTACCATTTCTTCTTCCCCATCATTTTGGCAATTATTTAATTCTTTCTATATTTTCTTTTAAAATTGAGGTCTTTTTGGCCTTTCTAAAAACAAATTCACTAGGTTTTCCTTGGAGCTCCATTTTTCCACTCCTACTCCCTCTCCAACATTATATGACACCCCCCCCCCACCCTCCTTTTTAATGGATCTGTCAATTCTGACATGTCCCAATTCTGTGATCATTTTAAACATGGTCACATATCCATTTCTCTTTGGAGTGATGAAGAATGAACGGTCACTTTATAGAGGTCTACAAGATTATGAGAGGCATAGATAGGGAGGACAGCCAGTACCTTTTTTTACGAAGCCACAATAGCAAATACCAGAGGACATCTGTACAAGGTGAGGGGAGGATAATTTAGGGGAGACATCAGGGATAAGTTTGGTGGTGCCTGGAATGTCTTGACAGGGATGGTGGTGGAGGCTGGAACAGTTGGGACATTCCAACGAAATTCCAAAGAATTTTTGACAGGCATATGGATATAAGAAAAATAGAGGGTTATGGGTGTGATGGAGGGAAAAATTGGTTAGCACCATATGATGGGCCGAGGGGCCTATACTGTAATGGTCTACATGGTGGTGTTTTCTCTGTGATTAATGCCTATAATTTCCTATTTTATCAATTTCTCCAATTTTATTAAAAAACAAGGCTACTTTGCCTTTTTCTCCTCTGTTCTGATCATGAACATTCAATGCATCCACTCTCTCCACTGCTGTCACGTTCAAAACCCTGGAATGCAACTTCTGCAGATTTATTGTTCAGTTCTATTAACTTCAATGCACTTTTTCAATCCATGCTAGTGTTCCTCAGTTCCTTGCTTTCTCACTTCTGGATCTCCACTATTTGTTGGAGATTTTTTCTTGTCGTTTTCCCTGATGTTAGGTTCAATATAATTGTTTAATTCTTTGATGCTTCCTTTTTGTGCAAAATACCTTTTTCCATCTCAGTCTGTAAGGAACTGCATTAACATTTTAACTCATGTTTTCCATTTTAGTATGTACAGAAGTTGCTGATTTTACTTCTTGGTAGATTGTTTTTGTTCTCGACTTCCTCTTATCAGTGTGATGGTGGTCCTTAACGTGTCTGAAATGTTGCACGTCCTCAGTACTGGTGTTATTTATGGCAACTCATGAGCCCTTTTATCTAATGCTGTCGCTAACATTCGGCATTGAAGACCTTACACAGATTATTGGTGCTCTTGCCATTCTTTGTGGTGTTTAACAGCTATTGAGGGGTTGCAGCTGATGATCAGATGGAGGTTTCCTCAGGATCTGGTAGGTCTACCTTGCTGCTTGGGTTCGGTCTGTGACAGAGGGTTGAGGAGCATCGGTGGAAGGGTGTGACTGAGTAAAAGTGTCTGGCTAAACTTCACAGCTCTTTGGTTGGGACTCTTGTCCCCAGATGTCTGTGTCAGGGACTTTACAAGGTTGTCTGTGCTTGTTGTTCGTTTACCCTTTCTGTCTGAGGTCGAGATCAGCACTGGGCCATCAGTTTTTAACTGCATTGACAACTGGCATCAGGTGATATTGAATAGGTCATGTGGGGCCAATGGGGATTGAGACTGGCTGTGTTGAGGCATCTCCAGTGTAGTAAGCACCTCTGGGAACAGAGGTCATCAATGGTGGCTCGGACAGGAGCAGTGTCCATTACTTCTCCGTAGAGTGAGGACACGTTACATCCCTAATCCTGAGTCAGTCCTTAAAAGGAGGGGTGGGGGGGGGGAATGCATTGCAATCACTCCCTCCACCCCCCAGTAGCAGAAAACGGTCGACTTGGATGTGATGTAGTCACTTTGTAGTTTCTCAGTATGAGAGAGACATACCAATTAGAATCAGGCAAAGTTCAGCAGTGGTAATGCTGGTCGTATAAGAATTTTGTTGTCTCTAATTCCAGTGCAGCAGATGCAGAGAAGATAATTTAGACCTTGGACCATAATTAGAGTTTAAATATTTATGATGCCCTGCAATGTTGTACAGACACTAGGATTTCAGTGCTGTTGTGGCAATGAAGAGAGTTGTGCCAGTGAGACCTGATCCTGCAGCTGGGTTACATTTCACTTCAATGCTGGAGAAACTCAGCAGGTCAAACAGTATACTTTATATAGCAAAGAAAAAGATACATAACCAATGTTTCAGGCTTGAGCCCTTCATCAAGGTATGAGCTAATTTTTAAAATTTAATTTAAAAAAAATTTAGACATGCAACACAGTAACAGGCCCTATCGGCACAAGAGCCCATGCTGCCTTGTTAACCTTCAACCCTGGTACATTTCAAGCGGTGGGTGAAACTGGAGCCCCCGATGAAAACTCATGTAAGCATGAGGAGAACATACAAACTCTTTATAGAACAGTGCAGGATTCAAACCCCACGCTGTAAAGGTGTTGCACTAACTGCTACACCAACTGTGCCGTGTTAAAGTACACTGTTTGACCAGCAGAGATTCTCTAGCAGTGTGTTTTTACTTCAACCATGGTATCTATAGACATTTTTGTTTTACTTCCAAGTTTTAGTTCAGCTTTGCTCAGGAAATGGGTCAAGGGATCTGGTGCTGTGGCTTCAGTGAGGGCTGAAGGGGGAACAATACATTAGGCCCCTCCCTGTCAACCAGACCACCACTTGTGGCGGGAGGCGTCCACATGGTTGTTGGGGGTGGGGGGCGCGATAGCCCTGTAATTAAGTGAGGGGACAAGACAGCAGGAAGATGGGAATTTTCCACACTTGCGGTCTTGTGGGATGAAAGATCAATGCCTCAAGATTCGGGGAATGGATTCAGGATGGAGATGAGGAAGGGCTGTTTTTCCCAGAGAGCACTGAATCTGTGAAATCTCTGCCCAATGAAGCAGTACAGGCTGCCTCATTACATCCATTTAAGATACAGAGGGATATATTTTTTACATAAGAGGAAAATTAAGCATTAATTTAAAAAATTTTAATTTTAAATTTAGAATTACAGTAACAGGCCCTTCTGGCCCCCCTTAAATCAGAATCAGAATTTATTGTCATGAATAAGTAATAAATTAATTGTTTTGCTGCAGCTTCATAGTGGAAACGTTCATATAAACGTTCACCTGACAACAATAAATAAAAATAGTGCATGAAAAGTCAAAGTAGGGCAGTGTTTTTGGCTCATGGGATCAATCAGGAACCTGATGGCAGCTGGGAAATAGCTGTCCTTGTGCCACTGAGTGCTCGTCTTCAGGCTCCTGTACTTTTTTTCCCGATGGTAGCAGAGTGAAGAGGACATGACCTGGGTGGTGGTGGTCCTGGTGGATAGAGGCTGCTTTCTTATGACACCGCCTCTTGTAGATGTCCTCGATGGAGTGAAGTCTGGTGCCCATGATGTCACAGGCTGATGCCTCCATACAAGACAGTGATGCAACCAGCCAGAATACTGTCTATGGTAGTTTAGAAGTTTTCAAGAGTTTTTGGTGACATACCAAATCTCCTCAAACACTGAACAAAATATATCGTCTGGCGAGCCTTCTTTGTGATTGGATCAACATGAAGGTTCCATGACAGATCCTCAGAGATGTTGACACCCAGGAATTTGTAGTTCTTGACCCTCTCCACTACTGAACCCTTAATGAGGACTGGGTCATGTTCCTCTGACTTCCTCCTGAAGTCCACATTTATCTCCTTGATTTTGCTAATGGTGTGTGAAAAGTTGTTAGTGTGACACCATTCAACGAGCTGATCTATCTCCCACCCTTACGCTTTCTCGTTGTCGTCTGTGATTTTGCTGACAACTGTGGTGTCGTCAGCAAATTTGTAGATAGCATTGGAATTGTGCCTGGCTACACAGTGTCATGGCTGTATAGTGAGGAGAGCAGTGGGCTAAGCACGCATCCTTGAGGTGCATCTGCGTAGATAGTGGGGAAACGACTTTGTTTCAAATTCGTACTGACTGTGGTCTTCTGATGAGGTCAAGCATCCAGCTACAGGTGACTGCAGAGGCCCAGGGTTTACAATTAACATGTAGACACAGGGAGAATGTATAAACTCCTTACAGGTAGTGTCGTGTTTGAATCAAACCCTTATTACTGGTGGAGCTGGTTCAATGGGTTGGATGGCCTCCTCCTGCTCCTATATCTTGTGCTATCTAGGTACACATGACAAATCACTTCAGTGGAAGGTACAGGGTTGAGAGGTGCCATAGAGTATAAAGCTCAGCCTTGTCCTGCACTGTTGGATATCCTTGGGCAGGTCCACATACTCTGCCTTGGCCTTTTGTACGAGGGAGAGGTGCATTCCTGCTTGTAGTGCCAATCAAAGCAGCAAAACAGGAAGCAGTCTGACCCTGCTCCATCATGACTGCCTCAGCCATGTCTCCTTGCTTGCTCCCTTAACTCTCCTTGAGTCCCTGCCATGGCCTAGCCAAAATGTTGGTTATGTATTTTTACCTTTGCTATTTCAAGGACACTGCTTGACCTGCTGAGTTTCTCTGGCTTTGTGTTTCTACTTCAATCACAGTGTCTGCAGATTTTCATGTTTTACCACTAATAACTGGAGCTGTAAGTGTCTGCTGGCATGAAAGGCTATGTGCTGATCTCCCACTGCTGTTGATGTAAATTCAGGGGGACTGATCCAGGCCATGAGGCTGCTCACTGCTAATCTGTTTAATGGATTAGCTGGCAAGCAAGTGTAACGCACTTTTGAGTGAATTCTCATGACAGAAGGAGTTTTTGATTTCTTAAGTTGCAATGAGGCATTGCTGGGTTTAATCCTTGTATTAAATGAGGAATGTGAGAGGCCCTGTCCAGGCAAAGGAATGGCCTATTGAAGCCTGCTTCTGACTGAATAGTGGTGGGAACTGTGCTGCTCTCGGCTTTCTCTCCAAATACTTTGTCATAATCCACTGTGGATTTATTTGGCTTGTGAAGCCGTGACAGACCAGAGCCTTTGTTCTTTGGAGTGAGCGTGCTGAAGATGACGGGGAATCAGACAGCCTACCTTCTGTTCTTTGGAGTGTGCCTCACTCTCCTAGTGCTGGCTCTGGCATACTATACGTACTGGTAAGGCAATGCGGGCACTGGTCTGAATCTCCATTAACGTAGCTCATGCAAGTTCCAACATTCCTTCAGTCCAAATCACTACAGGTTTGTATAATGCGACCAGCACTGGTGGAGATGGGTCTGTCATTGTGTAACACTGGGATATAGTACTGGTAGGGACAGATCTGTAACTGTGTAACTCGGTGGGGATGGGTCTGTCATTGTGTAACACCGGGTTAAGTACTGGTGGGGACTGATCTGTCACTGTGTAAAATGGGTACAGTCCTGGTGGGGACTGATCTGTCTCTGTGTAACACCGGGGTACAGTACTGGTGGGGAAGGGTCTGTCACTATGTAACACCGGGGTACAGTACTGGTGGGGAAGGGTCTGTCACTGTGTAACACCGGGGTACAGTACTGGTGGGGACTGATCTGTCACTGTGTAACACCGGGGTACAGTACTGGTGGAGCGGGTCTGTCACTGTGTAACACCGGGGTACAGTACTGGTGGGGAAGGGTCTGTCACTGTGTAACACCGGGGTACAGTACTGGTGGGGACTGATCTGTCACTGTGTAACACCGGGGTACAGTACTGATGGGGACTGATCTGTCACTGTGTAACACCGGGGTACAGTACTGGTGGAGCGGGTCTGTCACTGTGTAACACCGGGGTACAGTACTGGTGGGGAAGGGTCTGTCACTGTGTAACACCAGGGTACAGTACTGGTGGGGAAGGGTCTGTCACTGTGTAACACCAGGGTACAGTACTGGTGGGGACTGATCTGTCACTGTGTAACACTGGGGTACAGTACAAGGCAAAATACAGACCCAGAATCTGCTCAATTTGATTCTCAATTGTCATTTTAAAAAACGGAGTGGAGTGAACTGTGTTGCAAAAAGAATGCTGAGCTATCATGTAAATTATTCTCCGGGATTGATTGTGGTGAGAGAAGTGATGTCACTAAAAATGTTGGGTTTGGAAAACTGTGTAGGCTTGAAAAGCATGCGTGGTTGATGGGTGGTCCTAATTTGTACCAGCTCCTCGAGTGGCCTGATCTGAGTGTGGAACATTGCCCTTTGCCCCACTGGTACATCCTGATCAACTGACTGTGAAAGTTTAGAGTGTTGGATTTGTCCCTGGGTGATCAGCTTATCCTGTGCAAAGGTCTCTTCCTTGTGCTAAGTGCCACAGAGTTCGAACTGACACTCCATGTCACCCTGTAAATGCTCTCTTTGCAACCAAAAATATATTTCTCTTGTGAATCATCTAATTCGACCAATGCCAATTACTCTTTGAATATTTTGCTGGGACTTGGGAACTCTGCTGTAGACTTCTGATCTCTGTGTTCGGCTGACTTCAGCTCCTGACTGATCTGTGAGCTGTGTCCTTGATGACTGCCTTACCCCGAGGATTGTGGTGTGGCAGCTAATCTTGCAAGGCTGAAGTGGGAGGGATAGACTACAAGGTTGCCACTCACCTGCTCTTCTGTGTAGCTGATGTGCTGACTCAGCAGAACCTGACCTGGCTGTGGGCTGTAAATCCACAGAAACCGTTACCCATATCTCTCTCTCTCTCTCTCTCTCTCTCTCTCTCTCACACAAACACATAATCAAACAGTGGATAAATGTGAATATAGTTTGTTTGTGCGTGTGTACATACATACCCCCCACACACAAGCAAATATATATATGCATTCATTCACACATCTTCACTTTCTCTCGAAACTCAGCAGGTCAAACAGTGTACTTCACCAGCAAAGATGCATAACCAATGTTTTGGACCTTTCAGGTGCCTGTCTACATTTTGCTCATGCAAATTAAGGACTCAGGCCTGAAACATTGGTTATGTATTTATCTTTGCTATATTAAGTACACTGTTTGACTTGCTGAGTTTCTCCAGCATTGCGATTTTACTTAAACACTGTCTGCAGACTTTCATGTTTTACTTGAGGTACTTTTGAAGTACAGTTACTGTTGTAATTCAGGAATTTTATTTTTTACTTTTTAAAATAAAATTAATTTTTAATTACACTTTTTAATAAATTCAATTTTTAATTTAAAAAATTTAAACATACACCATGATAACAGGCCATTGCAGCCCATGAGCCTGTGCAGTCCAATTGCATTCAATTAACCTACAACCCCTGGTACGTTTTGAATAGTGGGAAGAAACTGGAGCCCCTGGAAAAAACCCAACGCAGACAAAGGGAGAATGTACAACTCCATTACAGGCAGCACGGGGTAAGAATCCCAGTCGCTGCCGCTGCAACAGCATTGCGCTAACTGTGCCGCCCCATTGAACCATAGAACACTACAGTGCAGAAACAGGCTCATCTTGTCCATGCCGAGCTATTTATTCTGCCTCATTCCATCAACATGCAGGCGGATCATATCCTTCCATACCCTATCCATCCATGTACCTATCCAATCTTCTCGTGAATGTCAAAATCAAACTTGCATTTGTTGTCTCTGCTGGCAGCTCGATCCACACTCTCACCACCCTCTGAGTGAAGAAGTTCCTCCTCGTGTTCTTGTTAAATATTTCATCTTTCACCCTTAACCCATATCCTCTAATTCTTGTCTTGCCCAACCTCAGTCTAGTCTAACCTGTCTGAGCACAGCTTGTCCCTGGTTGGTTGCTTACCCCGCACCCACCCCCTCCACCCCCTAAAACAAAATCCAAAGCAATATATTATTGGGGGGAACGGCCGCAGGGGTGCCCTGCACTGACTGCCTCTTTCTGTCCCTTCTCCTGACAGTCACCCAGCTCACCATCTGTCTCGTGCATCTTGTGTGTGGCTGTCTTCCTTTAACTCCTGTCTTGCACGCTTCTTTCTCCTGAGTGATTCAGAGTTAATCCAATTCCCTAACAGCCTTGTGAGTGGGAAAGGGTGCTGAAGTAAATGGACTAGAGACTGGCAGAAGGAGTACAATTGGTAAGTGTGAGGTTATCCATTTTGGAAGGAAAATGGAAGATTAGATTATTATTTAAATGGCAAGTGATTGCAGCATACTGCTGTGCAGAAGGACTTGGGAGTCCTTGTGTATGAATGACAAAAGGTTTGCAGCTGGCTATCAAGAAGGTACCTTCATTGCTAGAGGGATTGAGTTTAGGAGCAGGGAGGTTCTGCTGCAACTGTACAAGGTGCTGTTGAGGCTGCATCGTGAGAACTGCATTCAGTTCTCGTCTCCTCACTTGAAGAGGATGTACTGACTTTGGAGGTGGTGCAGAGGAGGTTCACCAGGTTGATTCTAGAGATGGGGGTGGTTGGCCTGTGAGGAGAGATTGAATTGTCTGGAACTGTACTTGCTGGAGTTCAGAAGAAAGCCCTTAGAGAAACATATAAAATTATGAAAGGGATAAATAAGATAGAGATAAGTTTTTTTCTGCTGTTAGATGAGCCGAGAACTAGCCTGAAGATCTAAGGTAGTAGATTTAGGATGGAGATGAGGAGAAACTGCTTTCCCAGAAGATGGTGAATCTGTGGAATTTGCTGCCCATTGGAGTAGTGGAGGTGACCTCAGTAAATATATTGGACAAGGTTAGATAGATTTTTACATAGTAGGGGAATTAAGAGATATGCGGGAAAAGATAGGTGGAGATGACCCTGTCATCAGATCAGCCATGATCACATTGAACGGTGGAGCAGGCTCATTGGGCTGAATGGCTGACTTGTTCTTGTGTTCTTCGCATATGCAGGTGTAGTCATCAGGGACACTGGTAGCTTCCCTGATTTCCCACATTCTACAAGTAGAGTGTACCAGTGCCCTAGCTTCCATTCCCACTGCTCAATCTGGCAAAAAGACCTCACCTGCTATTACCTGTACCTTTTTATTGAAGCCTTTTTTTTCCCCCCTCTTTAGGGCTGCTGTCACTTGCTCAGTCTCTGCTCACCGGATCCTCAGGAGGCAAAGCCTCTGATTGTCCTCACTCACACTGGGGCCACACGGACAATGGTTGCTTCATTAGAGCTTCTCTTCCCTTTATTGGCTGCTGGCTCAGCCTCTCTCAGTTATCTTCCTCTGATTGCCAAGTCCCTGAAGTGTATATAAAATCATGAGGGGCAGAGGTTGACAAGGTGACTAGTCATAGGGTTAGAGTTTTAAAATTAGTGGGTGTCGATTGATGATGAGAGGAGAAAGATTTAAAAGGGAAGTGAGGGGCAAGTTTTTCATACAGATGGGGGTGGGTGTGTGGAACGAGCTGCCAGAGGAAGTGGTTGAGGTGGGGACAATTCCAAGACAAATGCATGGATAAGGAAGATAGAACAATGTCAGCTGGACGCATGTGACATTCAATAAGGTCATGACTGATCTTTAAATACAGCATTGCTTCCCTACTCTTAAAACAAAATTTAGGAGAGAAATAGGCCATTCAGCCCATTGAGTCTGCCCTGCCATTTCATCATGAGTTGATCCATTTTCCCACTGCCTGGCCGTCTCCCCATAACCTTTGCCTTAAATGCACCCAGTGACTGGCCTCCACAACCGCCTGTGACAACAAATTCCTCAGAGTCACTGCTCTTTGGGTGAAGAAATTCCTCCGCATCTCTGTTCTAAGCGGACGCCCGTCAAGCCATCTCATTCTCATGGTCAACGTGGGCTGACAGATAGAATAACTTGATGTGGTGGCCAGGAAGTTCCCAGATGCAGCAATGCAATAACTAGCAACAAATCTGGGTTGCTTTGTTGGGAGGGGTGGGAGGTCTTTTTTTTTCCTCTTTGCTTATAGTCATAGTGTTTTCATACTTACCTGGAGCTGGAAAGTGTGGAAACTGCAGACACTTGTGTGTTGGGGAACTCGACTGGAGGCTACAGCTCAAACACAGCTGGAAAAACTCAGCAAGTCAAAAGGTGTACTTTATATAGCAAAATAAAGATGCATAACTGATGAACATAATTCATCTAGGTGAAGGGCTCAAGCCCAAAGCGTAGGTTATGTATTTTTATCTTTGCTACATAAAGTACACCTTTTGACCAAATGAGTTTCTCCAGCTTTGTGTTTTTGTTTCATCCACGGTGCTTGGAGACATATGTGTTTTACTAAAGCTCATTACAAGAAGGATGTGGAAGCTATGGAAGGGATGCGGAGGGGATTTACCAGGATGTTGTCTGGATTGGAGAATGTGTCTTATGTGGCAAGGTTAGCAGAGCTGGGACTTTTCTTTTTGGAGTGAAGGATGAGAGGTACTTAACCGAGGTCTATAAGATTCTGAGAGGCATAGATAAGGTGATCAGCCAGTAACTTTTTCCCAGAGCAGGAATAGTAAAGCCAGAGGACATCTGTACAAAGTGAAGTGAGGGAAGTTTAGGGGAGACATCAGGGGTAATTTTCTTTTATCACAGAGTTGTGGGTGCCTGGAATGTGTTGCCAGGAATGGTGGTGGAGGCTGAAAATTAGGGGTACCTAAGAGATTCTAAGGCAGACATTTGGATGAAAGAAAAATTAGAGGGTTACACAGTAGGAAGGGTTTAGTACTTTTTTTAGGAGGAATATATAGGTCGACACAACATTGAGGGCTGAAGGGCCTGTGCTGTAATGTTCTAAAGCTGATCTGTCAATGGGCTACAATGCTGGGTGATATCTGTGTATGGATTCCTGATGCAAGAACGGCCACAATCTTGAGCTTGTTGCATTGTGACAGCTGAGCCAAGACATGGGGGAAGGAAGGGAGGGAGGGAGTTTATTTGTATTGGGTTGTTCCCTCCTGTACTCAGTGGTGACAGTCTTGTGATAAAGGACCTGCAACTATACGGGGACAGTTGTGTGTGTGTGTACTGAACAGCTGCCAGATCATCCTAATCCTCTGTTTGATGTCAAGCAAAGCTGTGGGTTTTACAATTTAAAAAAATATTATTTATTCATTACTGGCCACGGGTAGGCATTGTTTGATCAGGCTTGGGTTTGTGTCCAATCCCCAATTACCGACAGAGCAGTGGATGTGAGTTGCTTCCTTTTCCTGCAGCAGTCCTGGTGGGTGGGGGTTGTTCCTGGAATTTGAACAAGAGAATGAAGGACTGGAGCTGATAAGTCTGGGTGGCAACCACCAGTTCTTTGCTGCCTCATCAGTCATAGGACAACAGGCACCTGTTGTGAAATTCAAGATCCAGCCTGATCTCTGAGCTCATTTGTACTTTTCTCGTTCAACTCTCCACAACCCACAATTGCCTTCTGTGCTCCAGCGTTTTGATGAGTTCCTGTGCAGTTCATTTCTCTCCATCAGGTAAACTCACCAAATGATTCGAATGATTCCTGCATTCAATCACCAGGTATATCTTTCCTCATGGAGGGAGTGTGGCTCTGATACGAGGAGGAAGGAAAGAGGGTGGGGAGCTGGAGGAAGGGAGACTGGGTATGGGAAAAGAGAGAGACCAGGGGAAAGGAATTATTTGAAATGACTGGGGAAGGTGGTATTAGGCCGTCTGGGTCTCGTGTATTTTAAGCACTGTTGTTGTCCCTACCTCTGCCATCACTTCTGACATCCCCTTCCATATCCCCACCTCAGATCTTCTTGCATTTCTCCCCTCTTACCTTGGACCTGGATCTTCTGGAGCTCGTCTGTTCTACACTGGGTGGGGGGGGGGGGGGGAATACTCCAATCTATGCATGCCCTTATAATCTGATAAACCTCTGAAAGGTCACCCCTCTGCCTCCAGCGTTCCAGTCTATCCAAAAAAAAGTGCTGGAATTGCAGTGCTGCTGTTGATGTGGACCCGGGGAGAGGAGACACAGCACTACTGCGCATGGTCCTACTGCCTGGACCTAATTATGATAGAACCGTCCATAAATTTCCTGTTAAAGGAGCCAACAATGGTTTTTAAAAATCCTTCAAACACTGGTTTGCACTTGAGATGGTGGTGCATGCACTCAGCAGTGTACCATGAAGGGTTGCAGACTCTACAGGAGCTGCAAACCAGCTCAGGGCACCAGAAATAGGGAGAATACCTACCCCTCCCCCCACCAGTTGAGAAGAAGTATAGGAGACGACCCTACAGGATGGTGACCATGGTGGTGGTCCTGTGAGGAGCTCTGTGGCTGGAGGACCCACACAGGCTGCGTGTTGTGGTGACTTGCGGTCGAAGGGCCCTCAGAGGCTGTTGGCAACTTGCAGTCAAAGGACCCTCACAAGCTACGGGCTTCTGGAGACTGGCGCATGAGGATCAGGAATCAGAACCGGGATTCACGAGGGTGCTGAGGACAAGAATTAATTATGTATCTGTACTTCTAAATTTTTAAATTTAAATTTAATTTAAAAATTTTTTGACATACAGCACAGTAACAGGCCAGACAACAGAAGAATTGTATTCCTATTGCAACTTTCTCATCTGTCAGTATCTCCCAAACTGCCTTACAGCCAAAGAGGTACTTCTGAAGAAAAATCACAATGTTGGAGAAACTCAGCAGAAGTTATTTATGTGCTGCTTAACGTCCATGATACATTCTGTCAAATTGGGCGTTATGCAATGTGGATGTTGTGCGAACATCATATAACTGTATATACTTAGCAAAGCTATATGGAATACTGAACTTGCGCTAAATTAAACTGTTTAATCTATTTTCCACTTTAAAGCTTTTATGTAAACAGTTTCTTAGCCTGTATCACACACAATTTAACCAAGAGGATTAGGATCATCTACATCACTCTTCTCAACTTCCTCATAGTGTTCTACTGGAAGAGTTTCAGGTCGAATAACCTCCATAGATGAACCTTCACTCTATGATGCCTGAAGGACCTGGCTGAGGCTCTTCTTGGGGAGGTGGTGGCTTCTTCAGGAACATGTCCAGTGTTGTTTGTCTCGTTTGCTTTTTCTTTTCTTCATAAATTTCTTTATATGGAGCAAACAATCATGAGCCTTCGTCTCTATCAGTGAAAAGTGTTCAGTCTTTGGGTCCATCTCTTCAGCAAGCTGTTAAGGTCTGCAAAGAATTTGGCTAATCCCGTAACAGTGACCCTCTTCCGCACCTGTTTAAATCAATGCTTCTCCTTTGCCTCTTGCTGCTACTATCACTAGCTCTGGTTTTGCTGTGTTTTGGAGCCATGATAGAAAGTACAGTACCTACCTACATAAGCCATTGTATACTAAAGACACAAGTTGCATGAGAAGATGTTGTGTACGTCCGATTACGTCTGCTCCGTCCCATTCTCCGATCGGGATTTCTGAACCATCATAACTTTATGGGACTATGGATGTATTTGGGGTTGGATGTTGCCTGAATGGACGTTAAGTGGTGCATTCCTATACTTCAGAAGCAAAGATACATAACCAACATTTTGGACATGAGCCCTTCATCAAAATGTAGTCAGGTGCCCAAATTTAGATGTCTGCCTACATTTTGCTCATACCTAGAAGGGCTCAAGCCCGAAACATTGTTTATGTATCTGCTATATAAAATATGCTGACCTGCTGATATTCTCCAGCAGTATGTTCTTACTTGAAATATATCATATTGAATTTTATCATGTATCTCACTTTTTTTTAAAAATTTTTTATTTTTCACACCATAAACCACATTAACCATGATACATACTTTTTCCTTTTCAAATATATACAGTGCCATTTTCTCCCTATCTCACATTTTTAATGTATTACTATGTGACAATAAAAGGAACCTTTGAACCAATCTCTCCATCTTACCACAGCCCTCCTTTTACAGTCAATGCGCCTTCTGCATCTCTTCTATACTTTGTGGGAACTGTTCAACAATCAAAAGGATTGGAAGTACCCTATCAAAAGCCTCCACATACTTTCTGCAATGGGGTGACCAGAAAGGCATTCAGTACTCTAAGTGAGGCTTCGCTAAAACTTTGTAGAGCTGCATCACATCTTCTTTACTCCTTGCACTGCCCATTGAAGGCTGGCCTGCCATGCACCCTCTTTACCCCCTCCGCCACTGTCCTCTTACATAGTCATATTCAGGATCTTCAGTGCTGCTATCTGTTCCATTGGCTGTGCATTGATTAGAAGGGGAAAGGCAACGCTGTCTGATGAACTGTCACTTAACATTGAAGGCAGTGCCATTGACTCCTTTGCATTACTGTTTCTAAGCAAGTGATTGGCTGTAGAAATGTGCAAGCTGAGGCTCTTTTGCTGGTCATGTGTGCAGGCGGGCAGGAAGAGAGATTGAAGCTCACCCTGAAGTGAGTGGGTTATGGCTTTTAAATGCAATGAGTTAAAGTGTATATGAATGGCATCAGTCAATGTGTTCAACCAGGAACCTCCATTTATCAGACAGTAAGCTGTTAAAACAGGTGGTCACAGAGTTGGATGTATGTCTGTGTGCCAGCTGTATTCCTACAAAACTGTGAAACTATCCAGAGCATTTTGGCATTGATTTCACGAGGGAGGCCGTCCCTGCAGGTGCCAAACTAAGATGAAGTTCTTGGTTTCAGGAAGAGGCAGAGTCCATGTTGCGCTCCCCTTCAAATATCGAGTTTTACTTTTGTACCTGCATTGCTCAATTATCATTAGCTGCAAAGCTCAGATCTTGAAGTGAAAATTGCTGAAATTTGCAGCTTACAAAAGGAAATCAAGTTACTGAGCGAGGCAGGAACACTGTCTGGTGCTGTGCTGACTGCCTTTGCTCCTCCATATGACAGCAGGTCTGTTGTTTGGGAGTTGTGGCTGTCAGTCGGTGATTCAGCAGTCATATATATATACTTTGCTTCAAGGTGGGGGGGGGGGGGATTTTCCTTACTGTTTTGTGACATTATCTGTATATTTCTCTTTATAAGAGCTCACACTCAAACTGAGTGAAAATAACCAGGCATCAGTGTGAAGCTTTGTGTGTCAGAAAGGTAACCAACCCTCTGAATATCAATGTCCCAACACTTCCTCACACCCTGACCCCGCAAAGATTCTATTCCCTTCTCTCAATTTCTCCATTTCGGCTGCATCTGTTTCCAAGATGCGGTCTTCCAGTCCAGATCTTCTGAAATGTCTGCCTTCTTCCACAAACATGGTTTCCCCATCAACTCAGCCCTCACCTACATCTCCTTCATTTCCCACTCATCTGCCCTGGCCCCCTCTGCCCCCAGATGCATCAAACACAGAATCCTCTTTGTCCTCACCTACCAGCCCACCAGCCTCCACATCCAATACATTGTCCTTTGGAATTTCCGGCACTTACAATAGGATTCCACCACCAGTCACATCTTTCCCTCTCTGCCTTACGTAGGGACAGTCTCCTCATAATTCTCTCGTGCACTCATCCCTTCACCCCCCCCCCCAGCACCTTCCCCCGTGGATGCAGGAGGTGTCACACTCATGCCCATACCTCCTCCCTTCCCACATTCCGGGGCCCCAAACAGGCCTTTCAAGTAAACCTGGAGACAGGCAAAACATAGGTGAGACAATCTGCATCAGCCTTTGGGTTGAGTGACATGGACGGGAGCCAGGAGGCTCTGGCTGGTCTGTGGTACTGTATGTTCAGTGCTGTATTTGAGTGCTGTAATAAGCAGGTACAATTCATTTGCCCCCTTGTGAGGTGGCACAGTTAACATAGTGGTTAGCGCAAAACTGTTATAATACCAGCGATTGGGACCGAGGTTCAAATCCTACGCTGTCTGTAAGGAGTTTATACATTCTAACCCATGTCTGCATGGGTTTTCCCTGGGAGCTCCAGTTACCTCCCACCCTTCAAAATGTACTGGGGGTTGTAGGTCAGTTGGGTGTAATTGGTCCGCATGGGCTCATGGGCCAGAAAGGCCTGTAACTGTGCTGTATGTCTAAATTAAAATTTTTGTTTCTGGCACCCCATTCAGTGAGATCGTGGCTCTGTGACCATGACTCTATCTCTTTATTTGATGTTTATCAATGACCTGAGAGTGGTGAATGCACTGACTCACAGTTGCATTGCGAATCCGTATTTATGCTGAGAGTTTGTTCCAACTGAACTTTGTTCTGGTGTTGCTATCAAATACAGGGCTTAATGCAAGACTTGTCTAGAACAGACTTGCCAGGAGCCTGCACTTTTGTCAGTCCTGGCATCAGGAGGCAAGTTTTCACCCATTTATTTATCACATTTTATGTTTCTTGCAGAGGAATCTTTTCATTACATGCACAGATTATCTCGAATGTTGCAAGTGAACTCTGCTGAACCTCGGGGTAATTGTGAGGGCAGAGGGGCTACAGTGAGGATTCTGTAATTGCAAGTTTGTGAATACATAGTTCCTGTTAACCTTGCTTGTATTTTGGTAAGAACTTCTGGTCTTGAAGAATAACAATATTTCTTGCTCAGGCTTTAGTTGATAACAAATCCTAAATGCTGTGGTTTCTCGTAACTTTTCAACTCAAATTTTTTAAAAAAGTATCACTCATTTCTCCTGAATACCTCTGATCTTTTGGTGATCATTTTATATTTGGGGCTTCAAGTTCTTGTCTCCCTGACACCTACAAATCTATTTCCGTCCAGTCAAACATCTTCATGGTTTTCAGTATTGTGGGTCTATGCCTCTGCATGAGAAGGTGAAGACAGAAATCCTTACCCGAGTTTTTAAAAAAAAGGACCCTGTTTTGTATGTATCTGACCTGAATATGACCTGAGCTGTTGTGGCTAGGAGTTGGGAAATGAGAGCAAACTCATTTTTTTGGCTGGCGTTAAATCAATTGACCTCATCTGGTGTAAGTATTTCCTCTGGTGAACGAGAACATGGTGGGTCAGGTAGCATCTGTGGAAAGCAACATTTTGGGCTGGAACCCTTCATTATCTGATTTACTTTTGTTTGTCTGCAGATCTCTTGCTCCTCTTCATTATGTGTCCTGGAGATTTTCCACTCTTACCTCAATTGGTCTCTTGTTAGTTCTGACTCACTTTGTTTTCATCACAATCCTCACCTTGTCATTGTGTTCTGCGGTTTTCAAAATCGTGCTAAGAAGCCAACATTGCTCGACTAGAATGTGTGGTGCCATGGAAGGTTGTCCAAGGTTCCAACAGGATCTAAATCCAACTGGGGAAGTGGCCAAAGGAACGGCAGGTAGAGATTATCCTAGCCAGGAGCAAGGTGTTACACTTTGGGAAGTTAGTCCACATTGACCGGTAGGGAGATTCGTTGAGCAGAGAGATTTCGGGTACATAGTTCACTGAAAGCAGCAACACAAGTAGACAGGGTGGTGATGAAGGCGTATGGACCACTTGCCTTCATCAGCAGAGGTATTGAAGATAGGAGTTGGGCTGGTCATGTTGCAGCTTTCCAAATCACTGGTCAGTCAGCACCACAGGAAGCACGTGACTGAGGATGAGAGGGTGCAGAGAAGATTCACAAGGATGTTCCCAGGAGTTGGGCTACAAGGACCAAATCAGTTGGGACTGTCAAGTTCATGTTTATTATTATCATACATTTGTAAAGTACAACTGGACAAAACGGTGATCTTCAGTCCTCAGTGTAAAACCAGACACATATATATTGACATAGCGTGCATATTTACAAGCAATTTATAGTATATATATATATATATATATAATATATTGTGACAGATTATGTTGTGTTTTATATTGTATATAGATATGTTTTTGGGAGCTAAATTGTGGCAGGTTTTTTAATGTAGGTCACACTTCAAAACACATCTCATTTAAAATACTGGAGTTCTGTTCAAGCTAAATAAGCCTGCTCTGAGCACCTTTGCCAAAGCTTTGAGGAGTGCCTATAGAGACTTCACTAATGGATTATTGATTTGAAAAGCAACAGATGAAAGAACTCGGAGGATTAGGTCCGGAGCCACAGGCTGTCTGATGCAGTTTACTGTTCTAAGAGGATCATGTGGTTTTGCAAGCAGAGACAGGGGGAAAAAAACAGGTTTTTCTTTGTGTGAGAGAGAGGTAGAGAGAATTGAGTTCAGCAGCAGGAACTGGCAAGCTTGTGGAAAAACCCCATTTGGAAGATGGGTTGTGAGTTCTTAATTCAGCCTGGTCAAAGCCCTTGTGGTCCATACCTGAGGAGAAGACTGGCTGCCTAATGTTTTACTTGTGAAATAAAAGAAACAAAAAGGAACTCTTTGGTGACCTGAAAGAAAAAGGTTATCATCTGGAAAACCCTGATGGGACAAGTTTCTTTGGCAAGACAGTGAAGTGGCTGATTAGAAGGGATCAGTTTGTGTCCAGTGAACAACAAATCTCTCTCTAAAAACTGACAAGAACCTTCCTGAGTAGTAACCATTTATCTTTCAAGTATCAAAGCCTGGTGAAATTCATAAATGTTAAATTCTGTGCACTGTATAAGAATTGCCTGCAACCAGTAGACCTGGAGGAATGAGAAGTGAGATAGGAGTGTGAATCAAAGAACTTTTTTAAACTTACACACACATTACATAGATGTGTGCTTATAATTAGAAGGGGATTAAGTAAGTTAATAGTAATAAGATAAAGTTTGATCCTGTTTTCATATTTAAAAATAATTAAAGCAACTTTTGTTTAAATAACAATTTGTCTTGGTGAATTTCTGTTGCTGCTGGGTTTTGGGGTCCTCTGGGTTTGTAACTAGTTAAATAATAATAGAGTCAAGGAGGGATTTCTATGAGTAGTTCATCAGTCGTTCCACATTCTCGCTGCCCAGGGGAAGAAGCTGGTCCTCACCCTGATGGTGCTGGCTCTGATATTCCTTTACCTCTTCCCCGATGGGAGCAGCTGGAAGATGTGAGCGGGGTGGTAGGACTGTCCTCCCTGGACTGATGGAGGTTAAGAGCTGATACGATGAAGGTGTATAAAGTTGAAAGGCTTGGAGAGCCAATGTCTGTTTGGCAAGTAGGGATAGCTCAGTAGGGGGTGTGAAAAACTGTGATGGCACAAGTTTAAAGTGATGGGGAGGTGGAAAGGTTTCACCCAACAAATTGTTGGTGTCTGGAATGAGTTGGCAAAGGAGGTCATGGAAGCAGGAAAGACTTTGACTTGCCACCTGGACATTATTGAATGGGCAGGGCACTGAGGAATATGGAATCATTGCAGACCTGTGATATGCATGTATTGGCATGGTATAGGTGCAGAGCTGTTTCTCTGCTCATACAAACCCTCAGAGATTCTGCTATTTATTAAAAAATATTTATTTTAGACATGTATATATGTACTGCATTTATATCATTAGTGTGCGTGTTTACATGTTTTTTCACCAAGGACTGGAGAACGCTGTTTCATGGGGTTGTACTTGTATTAGAATGCTGTTTTGTTGGGCTGTACGGCATTAATATTGTCTTCTCCGGTTTCTGCTAACCTACTCACCATTCTCCCTCCTCTTTCCCTCAGCTCTCCACTCCCTTCCCTCTCCATTCACAGAGCCATCCCTCCTCCCCCTGCTTGCTGGTGCTGTGTCCTCCCTCCCTTCTCCTATTACCTCCTACCTTAGGGACTGTGCTCCCCCCACCCTCATCATTTTGTTTGGATACTTGTCAACATTTTTCCAGACCTTGATGAAGGGCTCAACCCCAAAATCTTGGTTATGTATCTTTATCTTTGCTACATAAAGGACACTGACTGACCTACTGAGTTTCTCTAGCACTGTTTCAATCAGAGTGTCTGCAGACTTTCATGTTTTACTTTTGTACTTGTATAATTGAATGGTAATAAAGTTGAACTGACTGGTGAATGGTTTGTCTTGTCCTTATTGAGGCCAGTCTGCCTGTCAGCGTGTAGTTGGACCGTGATGATGCAAAACTTGTAATTCATCAAATGGAGTGTGTTTCACCTCTGAATACCTCCTGGTCAGATCCTTTACACACATCTTAACTAACATCATCATCTTTTCAGAAGAAACAATTGGGGGAAGGTATCACTGTCTCTGGGAACAGACAGACCTTGTAATCCTGGTTCCTTTGTGAAAGCTGTGGTTTTTCATGTTCACAATTGACTGTGCTGCACAAGGACATGAGAAATGGGAGCAGGAGTCGGCCATCTGGCCTGTTGAGCCTGCTCTGCCGTTCCCTAAGATCATGGCTGATCTATCTGTAGGCTCAGCTCTTACCCATCTGTTCCCCAGTTCACAATTTCCCTATTCTTCAAAAATCTAACTGTTTTTGTAAGAATTTTGGTGCATCTGTGCAAAGTGATGTCACAGATGCATATCAATTCTCATACCCTTGATTACAGTTAATGAGGCGGCGTCTCATGCTTCATTGGGCAGAGAATTCCACACATTGCCTACTCCCTGGAGAAGCAGTTCCCCCTCATCTCTATCTTAAATTTATTCCCCTGAATCTTGAGGCGATATAGAGACAGGTACAATAACAACTGAAAGGCAGTCAGTTTGGTACATGGAGAGGGAAAAGTTGAGAAGGCTATAGGCCAAATGCAGGCCAATGAGACGAGCTCAGGTAGGTAACTTGGGCAGCATGGATGAGTGGGGCTGAAGGGCTTGGTTCTGTGCTATAATACTCTGACTGCAGTGATCACCATTTGCACCTGCAGGTTAACTATGTGTTTGCCCGGGTCCTGTTGCCCCAGAGTGCAGTGATCTGCACTCACTCCTCACTTGCCTCTCACTTGTTCCCCATTGCTCATGTCTCTCTCCTGAACCCTCTTCAAGTGGCAGGGAGATAGGTCACTCGAAGAGCTGTGGTGAGCCTGGTTCCTATCCTGTGAAGTTTGTTTCCTTTATGAATTATTGTGTTTTTTTTTCTCAAGTGTGCCAGAATATAGAACTCTACGTCACAGGAACAGGCCCTTTTGGCCCAAGTGTCTGAACTGAACATGATAGCCAAATGAAACTAAAACACTGCTTGCACCTGATGGATATCCACCCACCCCCTTCATGTTTGCGTATCAACCTATAACAGCCATTAGCAATCTTTTTTTTGGCTGTGGCACCCTTTGGACTCTGCTCAAAGTTTATGGGCCCCTTCCCTGTGAAGCAGTCAAGTTTAGTAGGTCTTCCAAACTTTCCTTCTACCACCTTAACAAAATGTATGAATTCAGTTCGTTAAGGCCCCCATTGAGAAAGGCTGATCCAGAATCATCTTAAATGCCACTTTGTATTTGCATCCACCAGCACCCCTGGTAGGCTGTTCCAGGCAGTACAAATCCACCCCCCCACCCCACCTTAATCACGTGTTCTCTGGTAAATGATGCTTTTACTTGGGGGGGAAAGGATTCTGATTGTCCATCCTATCTGTACCTGCCTTGATTTTATAAACTTATGTCTGGTTAATTATACTTCATTAATGTGTTAATTAATGGAAGAATGGTTAGAGCAACACTGTTACAGCACCAGCAAATGGGACCGGGGTTTGAATCCTGTGCTGTCTGTAAGGGGTTTTTTGTGTTCTCCCCGTGTCTGCGTGAATTTTCCCTGGGGGCTCTGGTTTCCTTCCACCATTTGAAACGTTCCGGGGTGTTGGTTAATTGGGTGTAATTTGGGTTACTGTGCTGTATATATGTCAAAATGTCTAATTATATTTGTATACTTTATTTACCTGTGTGAATGCAGCAAATAAAGGCTTTCATTCCATCTGGAGTTTGCATGCATTCAATTCAAAGCAAAAAATTAGACCTGAGAATTGCTAAGTAAGTGGTTGATATCAGGAATGTGATTCAAGGATCTGGGAATACATATACATATTTCCCTGAAAGTGGCATTACAGATGGATAGGGTTGTAAAGAGAGCTTTTGGCATATTGGCCTTCATAAATAAAACTATTGAGTATGGGAATTGGGATGTTATGGTAAAGTTGTTTAAGATATTGGTGAGACCAAATTTGGAGTATTGTGTACAGTTTTGCCAACTAACTACAGGAAAGTTATCAATAAGATTGAACAAGTACAGAGAAGATTTACTAGGATGTTGCCTGGACTTCAGGAAATTAGTTACGGGAAAGGTTAAACAGGTTAGGACTTTATTCCCTGGAGTGTAGAAGAATGAGGGGAGATTTGATAGAGGTATTTAAAATTATGAGGGGGAGAGACAGAGTAAATGTAGGTAGGCTTTTTCCACTGAGGGTAGGTGAAATACAAACCAAAGATAAAGGTGAAAAGGGAAAGGTTTGGGGGAACATGAAGGGGAACTTCTTCACACAGAGAAGGTGGTTGTGTAGAATGAGCTGCCAGCTGAAATGGTGAATGTGGGCTCAAATTTAACATTTAAGAAGAATTTGGGCAGGTACATGGATGGAAGAGATATGGAGGGCTATGGACTGGGTGCAGGTACCAGGCTAAAAAAAAGTGGCTTGGCATAGACTAGAAGGGCCAAAGTAACCAGTTTATGTGCTGTAGACTTCTATGGTTCTAATAGGACATTTACATTGCATTGGAAAGGATATTTGAACAGGAAATGTTTTGGGACTCAACAGAAAGCAGGAGAGTGTGACAAACTGGGTTCCTGCTTCAAAGGGCAGGCACAAAGCACTGAATGGCCTCCCAATGGAGAGTTGAGCAATTGTGTTGTGGGGACAGAATTGGTGATTTGTCCTCTTGTTCCAGGTCGGTTATCCTGAGCGAGGGGCCTTGTAAACGCTTCTGATCGGCCATGAGTGTGATTGCCTACCTGAAGACTCACTTCATTGTTCACCTTTTACTGGGGTTTGTTTTTGTGGTCAGTGGCTTCTGCATCAACTTCATCCAGCTCTGCACTGTCCCCATCTGGCTATTCAGCAAGCGGCTCTACCGGCATCTGAACTGCCGCCTCGCCTACTCTCTGTGGAGTCGTGAGTATACGTCGCTGCATCTGCTTGTGGGTTGAACAGCTGCTGAGATGTGATTTTGATTGGGAAGGTCTGGGAGGTCTCCAGCTCTTTGTCTCAATCTCACTGTTGTATTGTTGCCTTTGATACCACCACAACTCTCTGTTATGGATGTGCACTGTACAGAACACAGGAGACTGCAGAGGCTCTAATCTGGAGTAAATCACCGTCGAATGGAGAAACTCAGCAGGCTGAGCAGCATCAGATAGATTGGATGAGTATCTCCCACTGACTTTGATTGACCTGCTGAGTTCCTCTGGCAGCTTGTGTTTTCCGCACTCCATGGAGATTTGCTTTCGTCCTAATCCAGAGGTCCTCGATCTTTTACTAACCACAGAGCACCTATGGAATCCTATGCCATAGGTGCTCTGTGGTTAGTAAGGGATTACTTAAGATGGTAAGTCGGTGAAGAAAAAAATAAGATTGAGAGCCAGTGTCCTAATTCATCTTGGACTGACTATAAGAGGTGCTTCAGGCATTATCTGCAAATGGCGAATCTATCTGCAGACAAAAGGCAATTTTGTGTAATGTGACACTGTTTTGATTATATAACAATACATCGAATCTTGACCTGTCCTGAATCTGCATGGAATCTGTGAGGAGGGGAATGCCTTCCAAAGTGGGCAGAATGAATAAAGGCCAAATGGTGCTGGAAATCTGAAATAAAAACCAAGACTGTTAGAGAGAGCCAGCAGGTCAGGCAGCGCCTGCAGAGAGAGAAAAACAGTCAGTGACTCATTTTAATGAGCTCTCATCATATCTCTCTCTCTCTGACAATGCCACCTCACCTGCTGAGTGTGACCTGTTTTATTTGCCGACTTTTTCAAAAGCTGATGACCTTGATGAGCGAGCCCCTGCTGCAAGATCCCCACACTTTCCCCAGTTTAAGTGGTGATGCTTCGCTTCTTAAGCTTTGGGTGGGAAAAGGATTCCTGTTAGCAATTCATTCCTTGGGCTGGCTTGGTTCGGAGTAATTGGAAGATCTGTCCCTGCTGCAGCACACTTGTTAACCTCCCCTTCTCCGCTTTGTGTCTCTGTCTTTAGAGCTGGTCCTGCTGCTAGAATGGTGGTCCGGCACGGAGTGCACGCTTTTCACGGACCAGGCCACCGTGGACAGATTTGGCAAGGAGCATGTCATTGTCATCTTAAATCACAATTATGAGATAGACTTCCTATGTGGTTGGACCATGTGTGAGAGATACGGCATTCTGGGGGTCAGTAACCATTTGCCTCTGTGTCCTCAGTTTCAACTTGCAAAGCCTGCTGGATAATGATGCCTCTTCCTGCTGCAGGAATGATTCCTGCTCACCCTGACCTCTTGCCCACTGCGGCGTGTGCGCTTTCTTTTCGCTTGTGCATGATCGTGTCATTGTCACAGAAACAAGCCCGTTGTCCACACAGGCAAGTGTGAGGCATTGCACTTTGGTTGGTTAATCCAGGGCAGGAACCAGTAGAGGCTGTCTCATTGGATAGATTTTTGAATGGGAGGGGAATGAATCATTGAATAGATTTTTGAATGGGAGGGGAATGAAGGATTCTGGGGAACAGGCGGGCAAGTGGAGCTGAGTCCACAGGCAGATCAGCCACAATCGCATTCAATTGGTGAAGCGGGCTTGATGGGCCAGATGACTGACTCCTGCTCTGATTTCTTCTGTTCTTGTGCATGATTCACACAGCAAACAGTTGGGTCCTTGGGAACTTTGCAGAACCGAGAGTCTTGAGGGTACAAGGACATCATTCTGTGAAAGTAGCAACACAGGTAGATGGTGGTGAAGGCGTTTGATGCCAGTCAGGGCACCAAGGGCATGAGTGGGGAGGTGTTACAGTTGTGCAAAATGTTGGTGAGATCACACTCGGAGTATTATGCACAGTTTTGGTCACCAGCTGGAAGGAGTGCAGAACATTTGCAAGACTGGCTGGCCTGAATTATAAAGAGAGGCTTGGACTTTTCTCCCTGGAGTACAGGAGGCTGAGGGGGAACCTTCTGGAGGTTTCTAAAATCAGGAGGGGCATCGATCAGGCGAGGGAAATCTAAAACAAGAGAGCAGAGATTTAAGGGAAAAGAGAAATATTTAAAAGGAATCGGAGCGACACTTTCTTTACACAGAGGGTGGTGGGTATGTGGAATGAGCTGCCAGAGGAAGGGGTAGAGGCAGGAGGGGGTGTGGAATTCTAATTTTCAAAAGATAGACACATGCAGGAAAGGTTGAGGATATTGTCCAAAAACAGGCATCTAGTTTGGTTAGCATGGACTTGCTGCGCTGAAGGGTCTGTTTCTGTGCTGTAGAACTCTATAACCTATCTTCTCATCGTATATTCCTGCACTGGGTGTGTGACCTTCTGTGCCTTGTCGAGATACTTAAATGTGGTGAGTCTGCCTCCATCACCCCCCTCAAGCAATGTGATAAACTTCTTATCCTTTCTGAACCTCTTCCGCCTTACTCTAAACCTCTTGCCTCCGTCACAGGAAAAGGTTCTACAACAATCTACCTTAATCAATGTCCCTTATGCGTCTTTGGTATTCAGGGTTTTGGGTTGGGCTCTCAGCGGTGGGTTTTCAGGACTTTCAGCAGAATCTTGACATGCAGGTCAATGTAACTGAGTACATAGAGCAATAACTAATGCTGGGTTGATGCCAGGCTTTGTACACTGCCCACGTTTAGTGAACACGTTGATTGCACTTGCTGAGGTTGAGTGTTGGAGGTTGGCCTGGTGATATTGATGGGCTTTGGAGGGTTGGTGGGAGGGCTGGAGAATAAGGGGTGTGATCGATTCAAGCTGATCAGGTGCATGTACTTCATTTTTTTTAATTCCTGAGCTTAGAGTTCCAAAGTCCTGGCAAAGCAGGAGCTGCTCTACGTCCCTCTGATTGGCTGGACGTGGTATTTCCTGGAGATTGTTTTCTGTAAGCGCCGTTGGGACGAGGACAGAGACACTGTGACGAGGGGGCTGCTGGCTCTACGGGACTACCCAGAGTTCATGTGGGTGAGTATTGGCAAGTGGAGCAGGGAGTGATTGGGATGGACCACAGTCTTGGGGGCTTTCTTTTTTTAAAAATTTTGTCAAACAGCACAGTAACAGGCTCTTTCAGCCCACGTGTCTGTGCTGCCCAATTGCACCCAATTAACCTCCACCTCTGGTATGTTTTTGAAGGATGGGAGGAAACCAGAGCCCTCTGGAAAAATGCGCAGAAATTGGGAGAACTTACAAGCTCCTTACAGACAGCGCAGGATTCGTACCCCAGTCCCGATGGCTGGCACTGTAAAAGCAATGCACTAACTATCATGCCATTTGTCGAAGAAGCTCCCAAAAAAAACAATGGGAAGGGGGTTGTATTTAGATACAAGAAGGAGAAACATTTCTTTGCCTTTTACGATCATGTTAGCTCATGAAGGATCTGTGGAGATTGACTCCCTCTGTCCTCCGGATCTCTCATACCCTGCTGCTAATTTGTCTATTCACTCAGCTCATCACTGTACACCTCTGGATTAACAGAAAAGATATAATGAGATTGAAAGAGTGCAGAGGAGATTTACTCAGATGTTACTAGGACTTAAAGAACTGACTTACGGGGAAAGGTTAAACAGGTTAGAACTCTATGCCCTGGAGCTGAGGCAAATGAAGGGAGAATTGATAGAGGTAAACAAAGTTGTTCAGGATTTACTTTATTGTCACATAATCATACAATACAAGGGCCAAGTGGTCAGGGCTATTGGTGTCCCCATACCAGACTGTGATGCAGCCGGTCAGCACACTTTCCACCACACATCTGGAGAAATTTGCCAGGATTTCTTATGTCATACCAAACCTCCACAAACTCCTGAGGAAGTAGAGGCGCTGATGTGCTTTCTTCACAATGCCATTTGTGTGTTGGGACCAGGAAAGATCCTCCAAGATAGTGACATTCAAGAACTTATATTTCTCTGATCTCCCAATGATCTCTGGTTTTCCCTTCCTGAAGTCAACACTCAGCTCCTTGGATTTGGTGGCATTGAGTGCAAGGTTGTTATTGGTGCACCATTCAGCCAAGCTTTCATTCTCCATCCTGTATGCTGACTCATCGACTCTTTATTTTCAATCCACTACCGTGGTATTGTCGGCGAATTTGTAGATTATGTTATCGTACTGATCCACACGGTCTTCAGTGTTCAACGAGTAGAGCAGAGGGCTAAGAGAACAGCCCTGTGATGCTCCGGTATTGATGGAGATTGTAGAGGGGATGTTCTTACCAATCCTCACTGACTGTGGTCTGTAGGTGAGGGAATCAAGGATCCAAATACCCAGTGGAATATTGAGTCCTAGGCCTAGGAGTTGGGCACTGTACTTAGGTCGAAGGGCTTGTTGCTGTTCTGCAGTCTCTACACCTTCTCCAGTCAAGCCACAATGTTTCAGTGACATATAGTAAACCAGAACACACTTTAACCTAAAGATCCATAATCTCCTTCCCCTCGTGTTCAAGAATTCATCTAAAAAAGAGAAACATCACTCTGCTTTACAAGATCATATCAGCTCATGAAGGATCTATGGACGTAGACTCCCTCAGTTCTCCACATTACTTGTCTTCTTCTTTGGCTTGGCTTCGCAGACGAAGATTTATGGAGGGGGTAAAAAGTCCACGTCAGCTGCAGGCTCGTTTGTGGCTGACAAGTCCGATGCGGGACAGGCAGACACGATTGCAGCGGTTGCAAGGGAAAATTGGTTGGTTGGGGTTGGGTGTTGGGTTTTTCCTCCTTTGCCTTTTGTCAGTGAGGTGGGCTCTGCGGTCTTCTTCAAAGGAGGTTGCTGCCCGCCAAACTGTGAGGCGCCAAGATGCACGGTTTGAGGCGTTATCAGCCCACTGGCGGTGGTCAATGTGGCAGGCACCAAGAGATTTCTTTAGGCAGTCCTTGTACCTTTTCTTTGGTGCACCTCTGTCACGGTGGCCAGTGGAGAGCTCGCCATATAATACGATCTTGGGAAGGCGATGGTCCTCCATTCTGGAGACGTGACCTGTCCAGAGAAGAAACAAGCCTTCCGTCGCGCATGCAGCCATCTTCAGCGCAAACTCCGGGAGATCCAAAATGAGTGGTGGACTAGCCTCGCCAAACGAACACAGCTCAGCGCGGACATTGGCGACTTCAGGGGTTTCTACGAGGCTCTAAAGGCTGTGTACGGCCCCTCACCCCAAGTCCAAAGCCCGCTGCGCAGCTCAGACGGCAAAGTCCTCCTCAGCGACAAGATCTCCATCCTCAACCAATGGTCAGAACACTTCCAATCTCTTTTCAGTGCCAACCGCTCAGTCCAAGATTCCACCCTGCTCCAGCTCCCTCAACAGCCCCTAAGGCTAGAGCTGGATGAGGTTCCCACCCTGGATGAGACATATAAGGCAATCGAACAACTGAAAAGTGGCAAAGCAGCAGGTATGGATGGAATCCCCCCAGAAGTCTGGAAGGCTGGCGGCAAAACTCTGCATGCCAAACTGCATGAGTTTTTCAAGCTTTGTTGGGACCAAGGTAAACTGCCTCAGGATCTTCGTGATGCCACCATCATCACCCTGTACAAAAACAAAGGCGAGAAATCAGACTGCTCAAACTACAGGGGAATCACGTTGCTCTCCATTGCAGGCAAAATCTTCGCTAGGATTCTACTAAATAGAATAATACCTAGTGTCGCCGAGAATATTCTCCCAGAATCACAGTGCGGCTTTCGCGCAAACAGAGGAACCACTGACATGGTCTTTGCCCTCAGACAGCTCCAAGAAAAGTGCAGAGAACAAAACAAAGGACTCTACATCACCTTTGTTGACCTCACCAAAGCCTTCGACACCGTGAGCAGGAAAGGGCTTTGGCAAATACTAGAGCGCATCGGATGTCCCCCAAAGTTCCTCAACATGATTATCCAACTGCACGAAAACCAACAAGGTCGGGTCAGATACAGCAATGAGCTCTCTGAACCCTTCTCCATTAACAATGGCGTGAAGCAAGGCTGTGTTCTGGCACCAACCCTCTTTTCACATTACTTGTACCCTGCTGCTAATTGTCTATTCACTCAGTTCGCTGGACGCAACATTTAACACCTCTGGATTAACAGGAAAGATATTAATGAGATTGAACGAGTACAGAGGAGATTTACTCAGATGTTGCTGGGACTTAAAGAACTGAGTGACAGGGAAAGGTTAAACAGGAGAGGACTCTATTCCCTGGAGCCTTGGAAAATGAGGGGAGATTTGATGGAGGTATACAAATTATTTAAGATTCACTTTATTGTCATGTAATAGTACAAAACATTTAATATTATACAAAATTGCCTTCTGTCTGCTGTAATGCAATCAGAGACACTGAGTGTCACTTGGCACCCCTCACAATGAGAAAGAGAAGTGAAAGAGGGTCCCTTCAGAGACCCTGAATGCCAATGCATTCACCTCCAGCACTCCCACAGCCTCTGGAGGCGCACAGGCTCCTGTTCAATCCATTAGCAACCTGAGCTCCAGATCCAAGCCTCCAACGCAATTAGGAAGCCTTAGCGCTCAAGGCCCTTTGGGAGCCCTCCTTCCCCTCAACGACCTCTTGAATCCCAGAAAAGTTTTGGGGAACATTGGGGGAACTTCTTTACTCAGAGAACGGTGAGATTGTGGAATGAGCTTCCAGCTGAAGTGGTGAACGTGGGCTCAGTTTTAATATTAAAGAAAATTTTGGACAGGTTCATGGGTGGGCAGGCTATGGACTAGAAGCCATGTTTCTGTGCTGTTATTTTCTCTGGTTCAGCTCATCCCTTTCCTACCCCCCACCTGACCATCTGCATCATGCTGTAGTCCAAAGCTTCACTTGGACTCAGCCACACAGTCAATTCTTGCTTAATAATTTTTACTGAGAGCCAAGGATCAAACAGGGACCTCTGAGGAGCTCAAGTTGTCCAAGCATTTTGATCAAAAATCACCCTTTGGCTGTTAGATTCTGCTTCCTGCTGCCAAGCTGATTTAATTTCGATTTCAGAGTTATTGTCAGAATATGTACATAACATCACATATAACCGTGCGACTCTTTTTTCCTGTGGCCAAGCAGATTTACCACTTATTGGTAGTGCAAAAAAACTACACAATGTGCACATGTAAACAAATAAAGATCTGTAAACAAACTGTGCAATACCGAGAATTTTAAAAAATCAATTCAGTGCAAAAAGTAAGAGTCTTTAAATTAGTCCCTGATTTGAGTTTGTTGTTGAGGGACGTAGCACAGGAAACTGACCCTTTGGTATGCCACGTCCATACTGACCATTGGCCCCTCGACATCAACCCCATTTGCCCACATTTAGACCTAACTCTCGCCAATCTGAGTGTCTCTCTAAATGTCTCTCAAGTTTGATGACTACATTATTCCTCTGCTCTGGCAGAGAGTTCCAGATATCAAGCACAATGTATATATTAAAAAAGAAACTTGCCTCTCAGATCCCCTGTAAAACTTCTCCCTTCATCTTGTTTTGATCGCCCGACCATCACAGAATGACCTGTGCATTTCCTTTCATGCCTCTCCATCTCGTGGACTTCTCTCAGGTCATTCTCCGCTTTTTTCACCACCGGCGCAAGTCCAGACCATCCAGTCCTTTCTTGGAACTGAAGTCCTCCAAAACGGGTGAATCTTCTCTGCACTCTCTCCACCCCAACCACATCCTCTGGTCAGTGACCTAGCAATTCACCAAGTGTAGTCTCATCAGGGTTTTGTCGGGTGAACCCACAGCCTTGATTTTGAGCAGTCTGCCATATGGACTATATTTCAAACACACCACTCCCGTTGCCACTCTGGAGCTGGTGTCTAAGCTCTGGGCATGCAGAGAGCAGGCCTTTTACCCCTGTCCCTTTTCCATTTCAGTTCTTGCTGTACTGTGAAGGCACACGGTTTACGGAGAAGAAGCACCGGATCAGCATGGAGGTGGCTGCATCCAAGGGCTTGCCGAAGCTGAAACATCACCTGTTACCAAGGACCAAAGGCTTTACCACCACAGTGGAGTATCTCAGGGGGACAGGTGAGCTAAAGTTGGCGCACCACAGGCACTTGTTTCTCTCATAGCTAAGCCTCTACCCACTCCCCAGCCTTCTATCTCACACCAGCTTCCTGTCTCTTATGCAGAGGGGACTCTTTAAACCCTTTGCATCTTTGGCTGGGTCTTTAGTGAGCGTGTTGAGAAGCTGTGGCTTGGAGACACTCCCTGGGGAAGGCCACGTGTGACATCCCTTCAGAGTGAGAATGCTCCTTCTACCCCTATCTTTGCGGAGGGAACTATTACCTCAGGAAGCAGTCAAATGCACGCTCCAATTTAAAGACAATTAAACCTGTGTCTCTAGTAAAAACACAAAAATGCTGGAGAAATCTGGTGAAATTTATGTATACCGACCGTATATACTCATATAATCGTTGATACCGTGTAATAGTCGACCCCCCTTTTTTATGCCCCATCTGAGCTCCTGATGCCCTGACTGCGAACCCTCGCTCTGCCATCCTCCCATCCGAGCTCCCAAAATCCCAACCACAGATCTTCGACCCGGCTCCCTGCCCATCTGAGCTCTTGACACCCCGAATATTAACTCACCACCCGGTCCCAACTGAGTTCCCAATGCCTTGTATAACGCGGGTATTTACCACGGTCAATATTACCCATGTAAAAGTCGACCCTACCCCAACCCCCCCCCCAATATTTGACCTGAAAAATCAGACCAAAATTTTTGACGATTACACAAGAATATATGTTATCTTCACCTCCTATGGTCTCTGCAAGACTTGCTGAGTTCTTCCAGCATTTTTGTTTTTACTCCCATCCCAGCATCTGTAGACATTCGCGTTTCAAACCCTTGTCTGTTGGGGGATGCTTCCCTAGGCTTGCGGTCACCACTGCCTTTGACAAGTGGCTGCTCATGTCATTGGAAGTCTCTGGGGTTTGCTCTTCATCTGCCTTCTCCAGAACTGGAAGCCACCACCACCCCCCCCCCCCCCCCCCACCCCCTGCCCGAGTTTACACAGAATTTTCCGTCACTGTTGGCCATCATTTGCTCTGACCTTTGGCTTTGGCTCCCGGTGATCGCTGCAGTGTACTTGATCGCACCCTTGTCATGCCCCTGCTTTATGTTTCAGTTACCGCTGTTTATGATGTGACATTGAACTTTCGAGACCAGGAGAACCCGACGCTACTTGGAATTCTGCACGGCAAACAGTACCACGCAGACATGTGTGTCAGGTGAGTGGCAGATGTCACCTCATAATGCAGACACCTTTCATCGTACCCCTCCAGCTTGCTGAGACTGCGTATAGCGATTACTGATGAACAGCATGCTTTTCCACTGCATCCTGTGATCTAAAAGGTTCTGCTCAAAAGGTCTGTCAATTAAAACTTTCCAAGAGCTGAAGAATGCTGGATGGTATTAAATGTCCAGAGAGTGGCTAAGGACTGGGGAATAGACAAGTGGAAAACTGAGCATCCTGTGACCAACCATCCATTCCCACAGAGGTGTGTCTGTCCTCAGCTTCATCTGTGTTCCTCATAAACTTGAGGAACAATGCACCATATTTTTCATGGATCCCCTGAAGCCCAGTGGCCAGAACATCTTTTTTTTTTCTCTTCTTTTCCTACCCTTGTTCTTTTCTATTTCTTCCCCCACTTCCAGTGTTTTCTACCTCTACTTATTTTTCCACCTCTGCTCTGTGCTGGAGCCTCCATGTCGATGCAATTACGACACTCTGCTTTGCTAGGAGTTTGAGGAGATATGGTATGTCATCAAAGACTCTTGCAAATTACTGCAGGTGTACTGTGGAGAGCATTCTAACTGGTTGCATCACTGTCTGGTATGGAGGGGCCAATGCAGAGGACAGGAAAAAACTTCAGAGAGTTGTGAACTTGGCCAGCACCATCACAGACATCAGTCTCCACTTCATCGAGGACATCAACAAAAGAAAGCAGCCTCTATCCTCAAGGACCATCACCACCCAGGCCATGCCCTCTTCACACTGCTAGGATCAGGAAGCAGATACAGGAGCCTGAAGATGAACACCCAGCGGCACAAGGACGGCTTCTTCCCCTCTGCCATCAAATTTCTGAATGGACAATGAACCACAGACACAACTTCACTTTTTCTCTTATTTATTTTTAAATGTAATTTTATAGCAAAATTTGCACTGTGACTGCTGCCACAAAACAATGAATTTTGTGTCCTGTTCATGACAATAAATTCAGATTCTGTCCAATACCCTCCCCAGATTCCTTCCCCTTTCATGCACAAAACATCACCCTCTTACTTCTTTAGTCTGGATGAAGGTTCCTGACTCAGAACATTGACCAACCCTGCCCACGGATGCTGCCCGGCCTGCTAAGTCCCTCTAGCAGCTCGTCAATTGCTGCAGTTTTCTCTTTGGAAAATGGATGAGCTTGCTTTGGCAGACAATATGAAGAAAAATTGCAAGGGTTTCTTCAGGTATATTAAGAGCAAAAGGATAGTAAGGTACAAAATACGTAGCTTTGGAAGATCAGAATGATCAGCTTTGTATGGAGTCAAAAGAGATGGGGGAGATCTTAAATGGTTTTTTAAAAATCAGATTTCATTTAGGAAACTGGGACAGTCGAGGGAAGGAAGAAAAACAAGCAGTGAGGTCATGGAATTTATACAGATTAAAGAGGAGGAAGTGCTTGCTGTCTTAAAGCAAATTAAAGTGGTTAATCCTAGGGCCTGACAAGATATTCCCTTGGACCTTGAGGGAGGAAAGTGTAGAAATTGCAGGGGCTCTGGCAGAAATATTTAAAGTGTCCTTGGTTATAGATGTGGTGCCAGAGGATTGAAGGTAACTCAAGTTGTTCCGTTGTTTTAGAAAAGGTTCTAAAAGTAACTCTGGAAATTATAGGCTAGTCAATCAATTGTCAGTAGTAGGTAACTTATTGGAAGGTGTTCTAATAGATTGGATGTACAATTATTTGGATAGCCAGAATCTGATTACGGATACTCAACATGGCTTTGTGCATCATAGATAATATTTGGGTTTTTTGGGCAGGTTACCAGGAAAGTTGACGAAATAAAGGTTGTGGATGTTGTCCACATGGACAAGGTCCTGCATGGGAGGTGAGTCAGGAAGGTTCAGACACTAGGTATTCATGGTAAAATCGTGAACTAGATTTGATAATGTCAAGAGGGGAGAAGCTGGAAAGTAGTGGTGGATGATTACTTCTCAGACTGGAGGCCTGTGACTAGTGGTATGCCTCAGGGATCGGGACTACAATCTTTGTTGTTTGTCTATCAATGATCTGGATGATAATGTGGTAAATTAGATCAGAAAGTTTGCAGGTGACACTAAGATTGGAGGCGTTGTGGACAATGAAGAAGATTTTCAAAGCTTGCAGGGGAATCTGGACCAGCTGGAAAAATGTGCTAAAAAGTGGCAGGTGGAATTTAATGCCAACAAGTGTGAGGTGTTGCATTTTGAAAGAACAAACCAAGAAAGGACATGCATGGTAAATGGTAGGGCGCTGAGGAGTGCAGTAGAACAGAGGGGTGTGGGAATACAAATACGTAATTGTCTGATAATGCTGTCACAGGTGGATAGGGTTGTAAAGAGAGTTTTTGGCATATTGACCTTCATACATCAAAGTATTGAGTATAGGAATTGGTATGCTATGGTAAAGTTGTATAAGACATTGGTGAGGCCAAATTTGAAGTATTGTGTGCAGTTTTGGTCACTCAACTATAGGAAAGATATCAATAAGATAGAAAGAATGAAGAGAATTACTAGGATGTTGCCTGGACTTAGGAACTGAGTTAGAAGGAAAGGTGAAACAGGTTAAGACATCATTCCCTGGAGCATAGAAAAATAATGGGAGATTTGATAGGTATTTAATATTCTGAGGGGAAAAGACAAAGTAAATGTAGATAGGCTTTTTCCACTGAGGTACAAACCAGAGGACATGAGGTAAGGGTGAACGAGGTAACGTTTAGGGGGAATATAAGGGGGAACTTCCTCAGACAGAATGGTGGGGGTGTGGAACAAGCTGCCAGCTGAAGTGGCGAATGCAGGCTCAATTTTAACATTTAAGAAGAATTTGGAAAAGTATGGAGGGCGATGGATTGGGTGCAGGTCAGTGGGACTAGGCAAAAAAATGATTTGGCACAGACTAGAAGGACTGGAGAGGCCTGTTTCTGTGCTGTAATGTATGGATTCATGGCTAGCATAGTGCAATGGATCAAAGGGAACTGGTCAATCAGAAGGCGTCGTGCAGGGCAGATAGTGTCTCCTCTCTGATGCAGAATTCCAGCTCGAAACAGTGATTGCTCAAACTCTAGCACAGATGCTGCTCGGCCTGCTGAGTTCCTCCAGCACAGATTTTGGCTTCAAATTTTCCAGTCCCTGCCATGTCCCATGTAGCTCCTTGCTTTGAACTTGCGTGCTGCAGTGTGATTTTCTTTGGAAGACCTAGTCTCCTTTTGATGTCAGGACACACCTGAATTTTTCCTCTCCACCTTCAACACTAAGTTCGTTTATTTGTCAAACAATTACACGAGTAAAACCCAATGATCCACGGTGAAGAACAGGACAGAGATGGTACACATTATATATGTACATATATTAAAATAAATATTCTTAATAAATAGTAGAAGCTGTTCCTTGGCCAAGTGGGGTGCTTGATTTGATAATCCTGTATCTTGAAAGATACTGTGCAGGGTGCAAGGAGTCCTCACAGATTTTGTGCATCCTCTTCATGCAACGATCCTGGTAGATCATGTCGATGGCGGAGAGGAAGCCCCCAGTGATCCTCACTTCTGCTCTTATGGTCCTGTGGATTGACCTCTGATCTAATACTCAACACCAACCGTACCACACTGTGATGCAGCCAGCCAGAACACTCTTGATAGACCTCCTGTAGAAAGTTGACCAGAGGAAGCTGCAGAAAATGTCCTTGGATATTTTCTCCACCATAACCCACTCTTGCAGTGAATTGGTAACTGTTGTAATGAGTGTATGAATGTGATCAGATTTATTGTCAGAGTACATACATGACATCACATACAATCCTGAAATTATTTTTCCTGCAGTTTGTTTGCCACATTATTACCTCGTTCAGTGGGAAGAGTTCTTCTGAGAGCTCATTGTCTCTAACATTCACACAGCCATGTAAAGATCATGATTTACAGAGTGTGGGATTACAATGAAAAGAAAGATCAATTTGCACCAAGCAAGGGCAGCGTGAGAGCACTGTTGTTGCGTTCATTCAGGAGCCTGATGGCTGCGGGCTGGAACTGTCCTACCGTGCTAACGGGCTGGGAATCTGGTTAATGTGTCCTGCTGAGGTTTTCAGTAGCTGCAAGTCTTTCCTTTTATGCTTTGTGTGACAGGAGGTTTCCTCTGGAGGATATCCCTGAAGATGAGAAGGAATGTGCTGCTTGGCTTCATAAACTGTACCAGGAGAAGGTAATGACCAGCCTGGTCCTGCTCCCAGTGGCTCCCCAGGTGGTTTGGGTGTGAGTGCAGCTCTCAGCAACAGCAGAATCACAGCACGTGTGACCTCACTGGCCCTGTCCCTATCCCCAAGGCTCCCTGCCCTTTCAATGCAAACTCATGCCTCCCCCCCCCCCCCCCCCCCACCTTGCCCTGTCGCTGTGAATCCCTGTCCCCATGGCCCCACCCTGGCTTTCGACGTCCCATTGCTTCCTGGCCCTGTTTCCACAAACCCGTCACTACGGCCTCCTCTGGCTCTTTCACCAGGGTCCCATGGCCCCCTGCCCCTGACTCTGTGGTACCCCCACCTCAATCTTCCAAACTCCAGTGAGACTAGTCCCAACCTATTTAATCTCTCATGAGCTAACCCCTTTATCCCCAGAATCAACCTGCGAAGTCTCTGCGCTGCCTCCAAAGCCAGTATATCCTTCCTCTGGCAGCTCGAATGCAGCAGGGAGATTCCTCCCAGAGAGAGTGTGCATGAGAGAGATTTCGTAGAGATGATGCAAAATGATGGAGGAATTCAGCCAGTCAGGCAGCATCCATGGAAGATAGTCAATGCTTTGTCTGTAACCCTTTGCCAGAGTTTCTGGCCCAAAACATTGACGGTTTCCTTCTACAGGTGCTGCCTGACCTAATGAGTGCCTCCATCGTTTTGTGTTTCCCAGCATCTACAGTCTCCCTTAACCTCCCTCTGTCCTGTGACTGGAACCGCTGTATTTTTCCATAGAACATTACAGGACAGAAACAGGCACTTTGGTCCTTCTAGTCTGTGCCGAATAATTATTCTGCCTCATTCCACTGACCTGCATCCAGTCCATATCCTTCCATACCTCTCTCATCCATGTACCTGTCCAAACTCTTCTTAAATTTTAAAATTGAGTCTGCGTTCACTTCAGCTGGCAGCTCGTTCCACACCTCCACCACTCTGTTTGAAGAAATTCCCTCAAACGTTCCCCTTAAACTTTTCCCCTTTCACCCTTAACCCATATCCTCTGGTTTGTATCTCACCTACACTCAATGGAAAAGCCTGCTTACACTGACTCTATCTGAACCCATCATAATTTTGTATACCCTTCATTCTTCAATGCTCCAGGGGAAAAAAATCTTAACCTGTTTAACCTTTCCCTGTAACTCAGTACCTGAAGTCCAGGCAACATCCTAGTAAATTTCCTCTGAACTCTTTCAATCTTGTATCTTTCCACCCGAAATGTGAAGAGTGTTTTAGTATCAAAATGTTCCTGGCCCCTGAGCTATGTCTGCCTTATCCCTTACTGTTGTTGCGTGGGAATGAGATTTGCCTTCACAGGAACACTCCCCACCTCTCCCGTGCCTCTAAAACCATGTATAATTGGCATGTTGTTTTCCCCCGCTTGTGCAGGATGCTCTCCAGGACCAGTACGCCAAGGAAGGCACTTTCCCCGGGCAACAGATCAAACCTCACCGTCGGCCCTGGCCCTTCCTCAACTGGCTCTTCTGGGTGATTGTTTTGCTGACCCCGCTCTTTAGCTTCACGGTGGGAGTATTTGCCAGTGGCTCTCCGTTGCTGATAGGTTCCTTCCTGCTGTCTGTGGGTGTAGGTAAGCTTTCCGCCTCCTGAACCCTTCACAAGTAGGCGGAGGGTGGGGGGGGGGTGTTGCATAGAGAATGCTGGCTGCTGAGGGAGAAGGAGGGGAATTGAGGAGGCAGGAAGTAAAGCGTAACGTTATCCACTTTGGGGGGGGTGTGAAATAGTTGTTTAAACAGTGAGATTTTAAAATATTGCTGGAAAAAGTGATCTGGGTGGGAACCCTAAGCTCTCTAGTTGTGAACTTTCCTGCCCTGAGAAAGAGGAGGAGGATTGATGGCAGGGTTCAGAACCAGAAACTGTTTTGGGACGAGAAGCTGATCCTGTGTCAGCCGAGGCAGAGGGCACAGACTGGGATTGGCAACGGGAAGCCCTTGGAAAGTTGGTCAGTGGGAGCCAAGATGGGTGGAGCAAAAGCCATAAAGGTGCTTTATTGAAGAGCAAACAGACACAGCCAGTTGAATGCTCACCTCTTGTGGTTCCCCACATGCGACAGTGTGCAACAATCCCAGATTGAGTTCAAGAGCTGTGAGGTATCGTTGCTGCTCAACAAAACATTGGTTAGACCCCTCTTGGAATATTGTGTTCAGTTCTGGTCATCTCTTCACATGAAGGATGTGGATGCTATCAAGAGGGTGCATAGGAAATTTACCAGGATGGTGCCTGGAGTGGAGTGCATGCCTCATGATAGAACACTACAGCACAGTACAGGCTATTCAGGCCTCAATGTTGTGCTGACCCATATATTACCCACCAAATAAACTCTAAACCCTCCCTACCTCTATGTTTCTTCCATCCATGTGCCTGTCTTAAGAGTTTCTTAAATGCCCCTAATGTTTAAGCCTCCACCACCACCCCTGATGAGGCATTCCAGGCACCCGCAACTCTCTGTGTATGTGTATATATATATTATATATATCAAAAATTTACTCCTGATTTCTCCCCTTAGCTTCCCTCCCTTCTCTTTGTACAGATGTCCTCTGGTATTTGCTATTCCTGCCCTGGGGAAAAGGCTCTGGCTGTCCTCCCTTTCTGTGCCTCTCAGAATTTTGTAGTCCTCTGTTAAGTACCTCTCATCCTTTGTTCCAAAGAGAAAAGTCCCAGTTTTACTAACCTTGCCTCATCTCCAATCCAGGCAACATCCTGGTAAATCTCCTCTACACCCCTCCATAGCTTCCACATCCTTCCTATGATGAAGTTCTGAGTACCAAAAAGATCCAAAAACCAAACTTTCTTGCGGCGCCAACATGACGTCACAAGTTGAAAAATACTGATCACCCAATTTGCCCATGTGGGTCTCTGACACTCTGTTGGAGCCAATTTGGTAACAACAGAGCTCAGAACCGGTCGCAAAGACAGACACTGACAGCTGGATGTGGGCTCAGAGAAGCAGGCAGGAATCTCGAGCTATCAGTGAGTGACTAGAGGAAGTCAGCGAGTCAGGCAGGACATGGGGAAAAATTAGGTGCAAGGGTCAGCTCTTAAGCCAAAGGGCATGAACGCCGATTGTGTTTCAGGTTACTCCCTCCCCTCTCTCTTTCCATTTCCGCTGTACTAGTTTTACAAACTGCCTGCCGTTGTCTCCCAGCCAAAAGCAGTCGGAAGAATCCTTTGTTATGGCCTCCTGGGCAGGAGCGAGGACTGTAGTATCAAAACCTGCGGTGGTGGGGTGGTGTTGGGGTCCGATAATGGTTGATGGATACTCCTGTGCTGTTTTGGGGGTTTTTCAGTTTTGTTCTAATGACTGAAAAAAACCCCAAAAGCCAAACCAGTCTGGATCTGGAGAAATGTACTGTATTCCAAGTGTGGTCTCACCAGAAAGTTGGAGAGCTGCAACATCACCTCATGATTCCTGAACTCAATCCCCAGATTAATGAAGCCTAGGATAGGTTCAGTCTTTTCTTCTTGGTTTGACAGAGGATGAGGGGTGGGCGACTTCATAGAGGTATACAGGATGATAGGTATTGATCACGTGGATGGCTAGAGGCCTTTTCTCAGGGCTGAAATGGCTGACACATAGGGGCATAGATTTAAGGTGCTTGGGAGTAAGTACAGGGGGATGTAAGGGGTAAGTTCTTCACACAGAGAATGGTGGATGCATGGAATGCACTGCCAGCAATGGTGATGAGGGCAGGTACAATATGGTCTTTCAAGAGTCTATTTGAAAGGAACATGGAGCTGAGAAAAACGGGAAATTCTAGGCAGTTGTTATTAGGTCTGAACAAGGTCAACCAGCATCTATGGAGAGAAGTGGTCAGTCACTGTTTCAGGACTGGACCCTTTCTCGTTGGGCTGGCGTGAGGATGCTGATCTTCACCGTTGTATGTGATCAGTGTTACCTGCTCCAGACATTGAGGTGCACCTCTCCCTGCTGCTTGCTGACCCTGTCTGTCTCTTCAGCCGCCTTCACCCCTTCCTTTCCCTGTTTCTGCAGCCTCGTTCTGTGTGCGCCGGCTGATTGGAGTGACGGAGATTGGAAAGGGGTCAAGCTACGGAAATCAGGAATTCAAGAAGAGCATGTAGAAATGTTAACCGACCTGCAAGCTGCTTACCGAAATAACTCTGTGACACTCGGGTCGCCCTGTTCTCAACTGACAGCAACTAACTCGCCACAGGAGCCAAGAATGGGTCATTCAACCATCTGCCAACCAGCAGCGACCATGCTGAACCCACAGTCCACCCAGATCCAACCCCTTTACTATCAAATCCAAGCTCGCCCCTCCTTCCCAGTCCACTGAGGACTCCTCTCCCCTTCCCCAAGCCAGTCAACTCTGCAGCCCAGCCACCACCCAAGGGCTCTGTATGAGATGGCACTTTGTGATGAATGGTACTCACCATAAACAGGTTGATCTCTGCTGGGGAGTGCAGTGAGGAACACTCTTTACCTCTGTGCACCTTTCCCTTCCTTTCTCCTTAAACTGTGACCTCTCACTCACACGCCATTCCTCTCTAACCATCCTCATCTCTCTCTTGCACGAGCCCCTCCCTCTCTTGCCCGCTCCCCTTCCTCCTGCTCCTTTCCCCATCCCCTTTGATTTCTACCTGGACTCACTCGCAGACAGATCTACGGAGTTTCTTCAGCACCTGTGTATTAGCTTCAATCACAGCTTCTGCAGACTTTCTTGTTTCACTCAGAGATCTGAGGTTTAAACCTTTTGGTCTTCAATGGTGAAGAAGTTTGGTCTGATGTCGGAGCCTCTGTGTCTGCCACTCGTGACTATCATGGATCAGGCCAGCAGTGGTCTGTGTGTGTTAGCCCAACGAGTGGCAGCTATTTTCACACAGCACTGGGAGTGTGGGAACAGATGAAGGACTGGTATTCAATGGAAAGTATGAGCATGTAGTCGACTGCATCTTCAGCAAGTTCCCCCATTTAAACCTGTGGTTTAATTCCTCCCACCAGATTCAGCTTGAAAGGTCTGAACACTGCCGGAGAAATTGAAAACACAAATGCTGGAGGAACTCAGCTGGTCTTTTAGGGGGTAAAGATACATAACCAATATTTCATGCCTGAGCCCTTCAAGGTATGAGTAAAAATTGGGCAGGTGTCTGAATGAAAAGACTAGGGGGAGAAGGGAAAGGTGGAGGGAGGAGAACAGACCAACAGATGAAAGATGTTAATTGAATATGGAGAGGAAAGGTGAGAATTGATTAGGATGGGGGGGTGTTTATTCTATTCAAAGTCCTTTGTTAAGCATTCTCTCCATACCTTGAAGAAAGGCTCAGGCCCGAATTGACAGTTATATGTCTTTGACTCCCATGGACATTGCGAGATTGGCTGAGTTTCTCCAACATCTCAGTGTTTTTAACTGCAATCACAGCGTCTGCCAGACTTCAGTGTTCCACTCTTCTGGAGAGAAGTTTAGTTCCATGTGTGGCCCCAGTTCATCTTCATCTCCATCCCTGTATCGGCCAATAGACCTGCTCTGTGTCCGCTCCCATCTTCGGGATTTAGTGAGCATCCGTAAATGGAGAACTTTCAGAATGGTCTGCACCCTCCCGGTGAAGGCAGTGATTGGATCTCGCCATCTCTCCAGTGATCTGGGAGAGGAGCAGGCCACAGCTCCTAGGTCAAGCCACTGCCTGCACTCAAAGTACAGACACTGGCTTGGCCCCTGGCTCTGCTCCTCAGACAGCGTTAAGGGTGCAGCTTTCCCTGGGAACGCCCTCCCTGTCCATTCTCGCTTCCCCATCACTTAGTTTGCTCATGCTGGATGGACCTGGGAGAGTGTGATGGGACAGTGTAGAGCGAGCTTCACTCTGTATCTAACCCATGCTGTTCCTGTCCCCAGCAGAATATGATGTACAGTATATTCTAGAGCCTTTAATGAAGAGAGATGTATTCTGCACTGACAACCCTCCCCTTTGTGAATAGACAATTCACTTGAAATATTAGCATTATTTTTTTTATAATATGGTAATTCATTTCAATAAAGAGGTAATATAATGACTAAACAGGGTGTGGGTAGATTGATAAGGAGAGGCCACATTCTGCCTCAGAGAACTTTAATCCTTTGGGTTGAGGGAGGGTGGAGTTGTCTCCAGCCAGTAGTGGGCCTGGATTTGAATCACTCCAAACCTGCTTCCAGTGAACCCGGATTTAATGGCCTCTGTATGAGTGGCCAGCTGTAGCCCTGGCATGAGCCTGGCCTGTCTTGCTTGCCTCCATCTGCTGTCAGGTTTTGTGGAGGCTCACCGGAGAGGGGTTGGAGGGGTACAGATGTGTCCTTGTCCTGACACCCCTCCCTGCCTGGGGAGCAGTGATGAGGTTGGGGGCGGGGGGGGGGGGGGGGTGGGCAGGGAATGTCCCAGCTTGATAAAGGGTTTGGCCTTGCCTGCCTTTAAATAGGTGAAAGACCTGTTCTGAAGATCGGGAGAGTTCACCCCAGTGTTGGGGATTATATTTATCTGGTTGGTGACTGAAGTAGAAATATAATGCTGGAGAAACTCAGCAGGTCAGTGTACTTTATATAGCAGATACATAAACAATATTTCAGACTTGAGCCCTTCATCAAGGTATGAGCAGGCCACCTGCCTATATATTGCTCATTATCTTGAAGGGCTCATAGGGGGTATCTCTACCTTTGCTATATAAAGGATACTGTTTGACTAGTTTTTTTCCAGCATTGTGTTTTTGTGTCAACCAGTGTCTGCAGACTTTTGTGTTTTACTTCAATGTGACTGAAAACAGTTTTTCTAGGCAGTCTCTGTGAGATCTTGCTGTCCACACATTGGCTGCATCGTCATATGTAGCAGTGATGGGCTTTTATTGGCTGCTGGTGATCTTCAGGGAAAGTGAAAGAGGAGGCTGGCTGTGCTTGGCTCTGCCCCAGAATGAGGAGGGGGTGTTACTGGCCAGTTGGAAAATTGCCTGTAAAAATCTATGGGGCCGAGTGTGTTTCAGAGAGGTGTCGTTGCTGAATCTGGGTGGGGGAGGAGGTGGTTCTCACTGCCTTCTGAGACTGAGCTCCCCCCCTTCCCTTCCATCTTTCACACACTTCCACAGGACTTCAGGGAATACTGCATTTTGTCAACGATGAACCCATGTCCAATCCCAGGCCTGTGGGCATCGCTGTGTTGATCTTGCATTTCCGAATAAAGGAGTAAATGATTCCACTCTCCCCCCGACTCGCGTTTGGTGATGTGAGTGGGCAGGGTTTACTCCTCCACAAGGGTAAAGATTAAAACCCCTGGCAACCCTCTCATATACCGTGTACATCCCACTTTGCCCTTCAATTAAACTCCATCTGCCGACTCTGGGCCCAACCTTCCACCTTATCTGTGACTTGCTCTTAGACCAGCGTTTGTTATTCTTGGTGAAGGGGAACATTGGCTAGCCTTCTGATAGACGCTGCATGACCTGTTGTGTTTTTCCAGCACGTTTGTGCATTGAATGTTTGTGCATTGCACTTGTCCCCAGTGTATGCTGATTTTGTTTAATGAAGACGAGCCTTCTGTGCTTCTCTTCAGTGAAGGTTTGTTAATTTGGACGTGGTGTTCCGCACAGACGTGTGGGCTGCTCCAATGCTGTGCAAGCTTCCTCATTAACCACCTCCAAAATTCCGGGTCCTACCGCCTGCTGTCGTCACCAAGGTATTAATGTCCACCACGAACAACAAAGGTCCCTGCAATACTCTTGTCACACTCTCCCAGAGAGAAACGGTTCCCTCCTCCACACACCCCCTTCTACCCTCTATTCCAGATCCAATTTCCCACCTTGTCTTGGACACCAAGGATCCAACAGGACCTTGGGTCATGTCCACGTGGTCAATGCCTGCCACTATCTCCTCACCATTATTCTTCAAGCTATCTGTTGGATCGGTGGGGAAGTGTTTCCCTCCATCCCAAGTCAATCACTGCCTTCTCAGGAGGCAACAATTTCCCTGCCGCTCACATCAGGATCTCACCTGCAATTAGTTACCTGGCCTGTCTGTGCTGACCTTCGAGAAGAAAGGAGCCGTGCTTTGTCTGTGGTTAGTGAAGATTCTCAGCTGTGTCAGGCCCCCCCAGCTCTGACCTCCAGAGTCTGCTGCAGCAGCTTGGAATGCATCTCCGGGAAATAGGGGCAGGCCACTCAGCCCTTTGAGGAAGCCCTGCCATTCAACTTGATCAAAACTGGCTCAGATCTGTGACACTTCCCACAATATTCAATCCCTTGAACTTCCAAACACTAAATCGACCTAATGATCTGAGCGTAGAATAGTAGGAGCCCATCATCCCATGATGAAATGCTGACCTATATAAATTATTCCATAATTAATTGAATCCTTCACTCTCTCACAGATGTCCGACTCTGATTTCTGACAAGTTCAAAAAGCACTCAGCAATGTGACCTCTAAGAACCATATAACCGTTTACGGCGCGGAAACATGCCATATCGGCCCTTCAAGTCCGCACTGGTTCACTTGAACAACACCACTAGCTCAACCCTCCCGCTCTCTGCCCATCACCTCTTGTATAAATCTATGCCAGCTTCAATAATTGTGGTTTTTCTGATAGTCCCTTGCCATGGTGAATGGCAAGTAAGGAAGGGAGCAAACATTTTGGAGAATCATCAGAATGAGGCTGATTAAGTTGAAAGCACCCTCCTGAAGGAGGTAAAGGTGTGATCATGTGGGCTTCAGAGGATTGAAGGTGCACATGGGGCAGGAAGAGACAGTGTGGCGGAGTCCAGGGCAGGAGAACATCCCAGAATCAGAATCCATTCTGGAAGAAGCCCAGGATCAGGATGTGGAGTTCTGATTCCGGGGATTGTTGAGAACCCCTCCACACTGAACCAGGTCTTGGTGGGTGACTGAGTAAAGCTGAGTAAATGGCAATATCAAATGGTGGAACATTGCAGCAGAGAGGATTGGGAATTAAATATCCAAGGATATCAGGTAATTGGAAGGACAGGCAGGAAGGTAAGGGAGGTGAGGAAGCACTTTTAGTTAAGGATGTGATCAGGGCAATAGTGAGAGATAATACAAGTTCTAAGAGGCAAAATGTTGAGTCCATTTGTTAGAGATTAGGAACAGTGAATGATGGAGGGGGGGGGGAATCACGTGGGAGTTGTCTACAGGCCACCCAATAATATTTCAGTGGCACAGGCAATAAACCAAGGATGGAACAGCAGTTATCGTGGGGGCCTTTAACATGTACATAGATTGGGTGAATCAGGTTGGTCGAGGCAACCTTGAGGAGGACTTCATAGAATGTATCTGTGATAGCTTTCTTGAACATTATGTTACTGAACCGACAAGGGAACATGCTATCCTGGATCTGGTCCTGTGCAATGAGACAGGTAGAATAGGATCTTGTAGTTAGGGATCCTCTTGGAAAGAGTGATCACAGTATGATTGAGTTTATCATACAAATGGAAGGTACAATAAACCAGTCTAAACAAGTGTGTTATCCATAAACAAGGGAAACTACAAGGGGATGAGGGAGGAGTTGGCCAGTATAGACTAGGAACGCTGGTGATATGGAGGGATGGTTGAGGAACAGTAGAAAACTTTCGAAGAGATTTTTCATGGTTCTCAACAAAAGTATCCTCCAATTAAAAGCAAAGATAGTGAGGGTGGGGGCAGCCAGCCTTGGATAACTAAGGAGATCAAGGAAGGTGTCAAACTAAAAGCTCAAAAGTCACCAAGATCAGGGAGAAACTAGAAGATTAGGAAAACTTAAAGAAGCAACAAAGAACTACAAAGTGAGCAATAAAGGAAAGGAGGGATTATGAGAAAAGAGGAGCACAAAATATAAAAACAGTAAAAGTTTTTATAATTGTATAAAGCTCAAAGAATGGGAAAAGTGGTTCCTTGCAGGTGGAGAAGGGAATCTCGGTGAGGACCTGGATGTAATAGCTATCACCAATTAGGTTATACTAAGCAAACTTGTGGGTCTAAAGATAGATAAGTCCCCAAGTCCTGATGGAATGCATCCAAGCTACTGAAAGAAATGGCTGAAGTTAAAGTCAAGCCTTTGGTGAGAATTTACCAAAATTCTCTGGACTCTGGGCAGGTCCTGGTGGATTGAAAGATGGTGAATGTCACACCACTATTCAAAAAAAGGCTGTAGGCAAAAGGCAGGGAACTGCAGGTCAGTTAATTTAACATCTGTAGTTGGGAAAATGCTTGAAGCTATCATTAAAGAAGAAAAAGCAAGGTTTCTGGAGTGAAATGGATCCATCAGGCTGATACATCATGGATCACCAAAAGTAGGTCCTGTTTGACTAACTTACTGGAGTTCTGAGGATAAAACAAGCATGGTAGAGGGGAGCAGATAGACATTGTTTACCTGGATTTCCAGAAGCATTTAATAAGATGCTGCAAAATTGAATTTGAGAGCAGGGAGGATATATTGTGCAAGGTACTAGAGGTCTGTGTGCAGTTCTGGTCTCCTTACTTGAGGAAGGATGCACTGGCTTTGGAGGCAGTGCAGAGGAGGTCACCAGGTTGATTCCAGAGATGAAGGGGTTAATAGGGGATCACGTGGAAATGTATAAAATTATGAAAGGCATTGATAAGGTAAGTTTCCATTGGTGGAGGAACTAGGGAACGCAGCCTCAAGATTCAGGGAGGTAGATTTAGGACAGATATGAGGAGGAACTGCTTTTCTCGGAGGGTGGTGAATCTGGAATTCACTGCCCATTGAAACAGTGAAGGCAACCTCCGTAAATATATTTAAGACAAGATTGGATAGATTTCAACATAGTAGGGGAATTAAGGGATATGAGGAAAAGCCAGGTAGGTTGAAATGATCCAATCATCAGATCAGCCATGATCACATTGAATGGTGGAGCAGACTAGATGGCCAACTACAGCTATTTCTTTTGCACATGCCCTTCAGCCCACGATGTTGTGTTGACCTATGTACAACTACAACAACTGTAATTTTTCCAAACCTCATACCCATAACTCTCTCATCCACAAGAGTCATTTAAATGTCCATATTGTATCATCCACCACCAGCCCTGGCAATGCATTCCAGGCAGCCACTACTTTCTGTTAACCTCTGATGTCTACCCTGAACTTTCCTCCCCTCACATTATACACATCCTCAGCTGTTTGCTTGTTGATACCCTGGGAAAAAGGCACTGGCTGTCCACCACATCTATGCCTCTCATAATCTTGTAGACCTTGATTATGTCACCTTTCATCCTGTAATGAGAACTGAATGCAGATACTCTACCCTGGGGTCTGTACCCCAAGAGGGTCTGCACCTCTGGGAGAGTCACCCTCTCAGGTCTGTAGCCCAGGGAGAGTCAGCCCCTGTGTTGGTATTCTGACTGAGAGAGCCCATGAGCCAATGTAGGAGACTTGATTCAGGAGCCTTTGGTCTTGTTCTGAGGGTTAAGTCGGGTGATTTCGTTTTGGAGGGAAGAGTTGTGTTTAATACTGATGTCTCACACCGGAGTTGGCCCCCTCCCTCATGCTGAGCCGGATGCCCGTGGTCCCAGGAGGATGTCCATTACACCAGCAGCCACCAGTGTGGCCATTCCAGCCCTGAATCCAGCATCTTGACACTCCAGCACACTGCAGGGTAAGGAGAGAGTCCATGTTGAGTCCAGTAGGAGCTCCCACCATCCTACACTGCCGGATCCATTCCCTCTGGACACCCTCTCTCATATCAAGTCTGCTGCACAGGCATCCGCAATCATGGGACCTCCCCTCTCTCCCCCTCCCCAATTGTGGAACCCCCTCCCCAATTGTGGGATGCCCTCTCTCTCCCCCTCCCCAATCATGGGATGCCATCTCTCTCCCCCTCCCAAATCATAGGACCCTTTTTCTCCCCCTCCCCAATCGTGGGACTTCCTCTCTCTTCCCCCTCTCCAAACATGCAATGCCCTCTATCTCTCTCCCACCCCAAATTTGGGATGCCCTCTCTCTCTCTCTCTCCCCCCCTCCCCAATTGTGGGATGCCCTCTCTCTCCCCCCCTTCTCAATCATGGGACGCCCTCTCTACCCCCTCCCTAATCATGGGATGCCTTCTCTCTCCCCCCTCCCCAATCATGGGACGTCCTCTCTCTCCCCCCCTCCCCAATCGTGGGACACACTCTCTCTACCCATCCCCATTCTTAGGACACCCTCTCTCTCCCCCCTCCCCAAACATGTAATGCCCTCTATCTCTCCCCCCCCCCCACCCCAAATTTGGGACGCCCTCTCTCTCCCCTTCCCAATCGTGGGATGCCCTCTCTCTCCCCAATCCCAAATTGTGGGATGCCCTCTCTCTCCCCCTCCCCAATCATGGGATGCCATCTCTCTCCCTCCTCCCAAATCATGGGACCCTTTTTCTCCCCCTCCCCAATCGTGGGACTTCCTCTCTCTTCCCCCTCTCCAAACATGCAATGCCCTCTATCTCTCTCCCACCCCAAATTTGGGATGCCCTCTCTCTCTCTCTCCCTCCCCCCCTCCCCAATTGTGGGATGCCCTCTCTCTCCCCCCTTCTCAATCATGGGACGCCCTCTCTACCCCCTCCCTAATCATGGGATGCTTTCTCTCTCCCCCCTCCCCAATCATGGGACGTCCTCTCTCTCCCCCCCTCCCCAATCGTGGGATGCCCTCTCTCTCTCCCCCCTCCCCAATTGTGGGATGCCCTCTCTCTCTCCCCACTCCCAAATCATGGGACGTCCTCTCTCTCCCCCCTCCCCAATCATGGGATGCCATCTCTCTCCCCCCTCCCCAATCATGGGACCCTTTTTCTCCCCCCTCCCCAATCGTGGGACACCCTTTTTCTTCCCTCCCCAATCGTGGGACTCCCTCTCTGTCCCCCCTCCCCAAACGTGCAACGCCCTCTCTCTCTCCCCCCTCCCCAAATGTGGGACACCCTCTCTCTCCCCCCCTCCCCAATCATGGGACGCCCTCTCTCCACACCCATCCCAATCATGGGATGCACACCCTCTCCCCCTCCCCAATCGTGGAACCCCCTCCCCAATCATGGGACCCCCTCTCTCTCTCCCCCCTCCCCAATTGTGGGACACCCTCTCCACCCCCATCCCAATCGTGGGACGCCCTCTTTCTCCCCCTCCCCAATCGTGGGACCCCTCTCTTCCCCTCCCCAATCATGGGACCCACTCTCTCTCGCGCTCCCCAATCGGAAGCCCCCCTTTCCAATCTCTGCTCCGTCCTCTTCCCCAATTTCCTTCTCTCTCTCTCTCTCCCCACCTCTCCTCAATATATGGCCCCCTTCCTCAGCCTCTAGTCTTCCTCTCTTCCCTGGTTCTTTGTCAGAACCTTCCCTCACTTTATTCTCTCATTTACATCCAACTAACTATGCGCATGGTTCTGGGAGAGGGGGAGGAAGGAAGGAAGTGAGGTGAGGGGGGTGTGAGAGAGGAGGTAGTGAGGGGTTGAGAGGGAGGGGAGTAGGTGGAAGAGAGGATGAGGCAGAGTGAGGGATGAGTTGGGAAAGTGGGGGAAGGTGTGAGGGGATGAGGGGGAGTGAGGGATGAGATGTAAGGGAGGGGAGGGGGTATGAAGAAGGAAATGTGATCACCGTTCAGCCTGTCCAGGGTCTTGGCTCATTTCCCTTAGGGTGTGCCTGAAGCCTGGGTCACTGATCGCTTCTTTGATGTCCGGGTGCTCCGCAATGTGGTTCAGCTTCTCTGCGTCCTCACAGCTGATTCCCAGGGTCTGGTCAAAACCCTTTGCTGCAGTCTGGCTACTCTGTCTGTGAAGGAGTTCCCCTGGAGGGAGGGACAGAGGAACATCAGACAGTGGGATGGGGCAGATGGGGGCAAGGGAGGGTGGGAATGGGGTGCAGGGGTGGGGGAGGTGTGGATATGAGGGAATGGGGTGGTGGAGGTGAGATATGGGAGGATGGGGTTGGGTGGGTGGGGGTACGAGGGGAGGAGGTTAATTGGGTGTAATTTGGCGACATTGACTCGTGGCCCTGTTGCCGTGCTGTATGTTTAAAGTAAAATGAACTTTTCTGAACTCCAAGCAAAGCACGCTCAAGGTGGCACGGTGAGCACATTGCTCTTTCAGCATCACCAACTGGGGTTTGAATCTGTCTATAAGGAGTTTGTACGTTCTCCCTGTGATCTGAAGGGCTCCGATTTCCTCCCAACTTTCAAAATGTACCGGGGGTCTTGATTAGTTTGGGTGTAATTGGATGGCATGGGTTTAAATGTATGGAATCAGCTTCCACCTTGCAAGAAAAACATTTAAAACTTGTTACAGTGCTGTATGTCTAAGTTTAAATGAAAGCTTCTCCCAGTGTGAGAACAGAGCATTCCAGCTCACTATGATGAGCTGACATATGTAAACCGACTTCACAACAATTTAACCTTACCCTCCCTCACACCCAAAACCCTCCTTGGAGGGATCTTTAAAACCCTAGTCCTCAGTGGGTGCATCAAGGGAGTTGGTGTGCTGTCTGTAACTCATCCCATCTCCGGGGTTGGGGGCGGGGGAGGGGGGGGCGGAGGAGGGTGGTGGTGATGGGAGAGGGCAGAATCCAGGAGTTGGGGGAAGGTCTCATTGGAGTCAGCTCAGGTTGTGTGGCCTGGGCAAGGAGTCCTGTTTTAATGCTGGCAGGAGCTTTGTGTCTGAGCCAGAGAAGGGGTAGCCCAGGTTAAGTGGTCTGAATGGCTTTCTGTGTGTGACGACTTCTGGTGGGGTGAGGACAGGAAGGAGCTGCTCAAGCTCAGGTTCATGGGAGCCTGGGGAGGGGGTACACTGGGGTCTGGTGGCTGTTGCAGAAGAGGGAGGGACAGGCAGCTGAGGGTCCACCAGCCAGAGGATCGGCCTGGATACGAAGACCAGAGAGATGCCCAGGAATCAGCCTTTTGGCCTGCGAGTCTGTGATTTTGAAATCAAGCGGACACTCTGCTCCTTGCACCTAAAAGTTGTTCTTCCTCCGCCTTCACTTTTTGTTTGTAGAACCAGAGTACACCACACCACAGAAACAGGCCCTTCTGCCAAACTGGACTGTGCCAAACTATTATCCAGTGTAGTTCCATCAACCTGCACCCATTCCATACTCCTCCCATCCATGTCCCTGTCCAATCTTCTCTTGAATGTCCAAATCAAACCTACCACCTCTGCTGGTAGCGTGTTCCACACTCTCACCACCCTGAGTGAAGAAGTTTCTCCTGATGTCTCCCTGAAACCTTTCACCCTCATCTTCCTGTTCTTATCTCACCTCATCTGATAGGTCTGTCTGGAAGACTTGAACACTGTTGTATCTGCTTCCAGCACTCCCCCCCCCCCCCCCCCCAACCCGGCAGCCCATTCCAAACACTCACCGCCCTCTGGGTTTAAAGGAAAATTTGACCCACACCTTAAACTTCCTCTCCCTTTAACCTATGTCCCTTGGACAAGAGTGTGAAACTTTGACCCTGTGAGAAAGATATCTATCCTATCAAAGCCTCTTGTGATGTTATAAACCTCTCTGAGATCTGCCACACTGACCGATGATCTCCAGAAGGTCCTTGATGAAGATAATTTCCTCGTCATTTTCTTCAAAATGCTGCATGAATCTCTCGGGGTCCTCATGGAACCGCTTCAAGGTATGGGCAAAGTGGGGATTTCCCATCTGGCGGGAGAGACGGGGATGTTGGTTGAGCACAGCCTCCACATCTGGATGGCACCAGTCTGTAAGCAAGGACAGAGTGTGAATATCTGTTGGCCTAGCCTCCCTATGTGGAGGTCCCCTACCCAAACCCTCCACCCAGCACTGGGTCTCTTCCCCGTGGTCACTGCAAGGACACACCAAGATATTTTTGAAACTATACCTCAGTGGAGATGGTCAAGAATGTCAAATTCCTGGGTGTCCACATCTCCGAGGATCTGTGCTGGAGCCTCTGTGTCAATGCAATCACGAAGAAAGCTCACCAGCGGCTATACTTTGGGGATTTGAGAAGATTCAGTATGTCACCGAAGACTCAAACTTCTACAGGAGCATTCTGGCTGGTTGCATCACTGTCTGGTATGGAGATGCCATCACTCAGGACAAGAAAAAATTCTAGAGCAGGGGTGTCAAACTCAAATTCACGGAGGGCCAAAATTAAAAACTTGGACTAAGTTGAGGGCCGAACAAAATACTTATTGAAAATTTTCAACAACATCTGCATGTTTTCTCTTCTTTCAACCTATGTAATGTTAAACTTTAGGATATAACTTTAGGAGGATAATGTTACAGGTCAGGGAATAGGTAGCTCAAGTTCACCCTTTGCTTGACCTGAGGAAAACATATTTGGTCCCTGTGGAGATGTAGTCAGCATTCACGGGCTGTGTCTATTTTGGCCTGCATCAGGACTCAGCATTTCCTGCTCACTCCTCAGGTTCTAGGCCCCTATTCACCCTCGACCCACCATCCCTCTACCTGACCAGTCCTTTACCCAACCTCTACTCACCTCACTCCACTCGCTCTGCCTCTACCCACCCCATCAGATACACGCCCCTCTACTGCCTCTTCCCTCAACCTGTTCCTCCCTCTACCCGTCTCTCACCCTCTAATCACCCCTCCCTTACTCGCCCTGCCCCTCCCCTTTTACCTCTTCCCTATCCATCCCTCCTTCTACTCATCCCTCTCTGTAACTGCCCCTCGCACCACCATAACTTCCCCTGCCCATTACTCCTCACCTACACCCTCTGCCCACCCCTGCTTACCCACCCACTCAGGCCCAGTGCGCTGCCAATCAGCCTTTGTGGACAGCCACCATCTTTCTCTTCACATGCAGGGCCGAACCAGCCGTCCCTGGGGTCCGCGCGGGTGCAAGCGCTGAAGGCCGTGGTGACCGGGAGAAGTGCGCTCGCGCTGTGGAAGGGCCGTCCGGTGCCAGTTGCGCGGGGCTCGCACGGCCCAGGGGCCGTGCGCAGCCTGCCATTCCCGTCGTGCTGACAGGAAATCACAGGCGCTCGCCCATCCGCCGCACCGTTCGACAGGTGGGAGAAGTGACTGGTTGTGCGGGGAGCCTTCCAACCGGCTTGCCGGCTGATGACATCGACAGACTTCTCGTGTTACAATTTCTCGTGTTACAATGGGGAAGTGGGGGTGACATTACCAAAAAACAGCATCGGCTCTCGCTGCAGGGTGGGCCACCTCTAATACATTTTTGAAATGATCTTGCGGGCCAAATATAATTATTTCGCGGGCCAAATTTGGCCCGCAGGCCAGAGTTTGACATGTGTGCTCTAGAGGGTCGATAACTTGGACTGACATCACGGGCACCAGACCTCACTCCATTGAGGACATCTATAAGAGGTGGTGTCTTCATAGAGCAGCTTCGATCTTCAAGGACCCACCACCTAGGCTATGTCCTCTTCACTTTGCAGCCATCGGGAGAAAGGTATAGGAGCCTAAAGACAAGCACAGGACAGCTTCTTCCCCACTGCCATCGGATTCCTGAATGATCAATGAACCACAGTCATTGCTTTACTTTTCGCGCACTATTTTCATTTATTTTTGTAAACTGGTTTATATCAGTTGTTTTCAACTTTTTTCTTTCCACTCACATTCCACCTTAAGTAATCCCTATGCCATCGGTGCTCTGTGATTAGTTAGGGATTGCTTAAGGTGGTATGTGAGTGGGAAGGGAAGATTGAGAATCACTGCTCTAGACCCAATTGTTACTGAAATATTTTGTTTGAAAAAAATTGTCTTTGGTCCATTTCCTTTGGAGTTATGAAACCGTGCATATAACGAGTCAATTAGGTACAATTAAAACAGTGGTTTTCAAACCTTTTCTCCCCACTCACATATCACCTTATGTGATCCATTACTAATCACAAAGCCTCTATGGCATAGGGAATACTTGAAGAAAAAGGTTGAGAACCACTGGTTTATATAAATGTTTATATACAATTATACTGCTGCAAAACAACCTCCTAAACTCCAGGCGCTGAGACCACAGAAGGAACTGGGGAGAGGACTGGGGACAGGAACAGGAAACAGAGGGGAAACCCACCCATTGACTTCAGCTGATTCAAATGCTCCCACAAACATTGCTGCAGTTTGAGGACATTCTTGCATTTTAACTTGACCTTGCTGCTCTGACTCCCCTGGGGGCACTCACTATCCTCCTGTTGCCGAGGGGGTTGGATGAAAGTCCCAACCATTGCCAGTTTGTTAGCTGGCTCGAGGGCCTTTAAGATGGTGTCCAAGTGTAGGAGGGTGCTCGACCCGCGAAGGTACCCCGTACATATGCTGCGACCTGGAACCTTCGGTGAGGCTTGCGGCTTGGAACTCTGGAGCAGGAAGCCTCTGTGCAGGCCTCCGAAGGGCTGGGATCTTCCTCCACCACGGCCCCCTCGGGGGCTCTCCTGAGAAACAACAATGGTGGAAAGGTGAGTACATGCTGGAGCTCCAAGATAAATTGTTTTTAAATGAGTGAGACCACACAGAGAGAATCACTGAGGTTTCCCTCCCCCCACCCCTCACATCGACGTGATCACCTGGAATCGTTGTCTAAAGAGGATATGCAAAATCATTGAGGACCCCTTCCACCCTGTACATAGCATCTTTCAGCTGCTCCCTTTGGGAAGAAAAACAGTAAGAATGTTGAACGACCAAAGGAACTGCTCACACTAACCATCCAAGGCTCTCATATCCTTGAAACAATATTTATTTGTATATATGAATACTTGTCCTGCATGTATATTGTTTGGAAGTGTGTTGTGTCCAGACACTTATCTGCCTGTTTTGCACTGAGGACTGGAGAACACTGTTTTGTCAGGTTCTACTTGACCACAGTCTTCACCCTGAGGCCAGCTCTCATCAGCACCTGACAGGACAGATCTCACTGGAGAGGACACAGAGTTCCACCAGGACTGCACAGGTGTAGCTATGGGGAAGGGTTGTAGAGGCTGCAAAATTGGTATACAAAATTAAAAGGTGGCCTTTTACACTGAGGGTAGGTGAGATACAAATCAGAAGACGTGGGTTAAGGATTGAAGTGCCAATTAATGAAGAAATCGAAGGTTGTGTAGTTAACCAGGAATCATGGCTTTTATTAGTAGAAACTAAGTAGTTCAATAATGAATAATAATGGGTGCATACACAGTTATTGCCAAGGGGAGTGTCTTTAGTGGTAGAGATAATACACGTCCAATGTCAGTAAAGCAGTCTAAGCACAGTGAAAGACTGACTGCACAACACAGATTCATCACAAGGGTGAAAGGGGAAAGGTTTAGGTAGAACTTCACACAGAGAGTGATGGGTGTGTGGACAATCTGCCAGTAAAGTAGTGAATGTGGGCTCAATGTTAACATTTGAGAAGAATTTGGATGCGGATGGGAGAGGTGTGGAAGGCTATGGAGTGGGTGCAGGTTAATGGGGCTGGGCAGAATAATAGTTCAGCACAGACTAGAAGGGCCTGTTTCTGAGCTGTTGTGTTCTAATAAAATGAGGTGAACACCCCCTCCCCCATGAGAAGGAGAAGCAAAGGAGACAACCCTACAGGATGGTGTCCATGGCAGCGGACTAGTGAGGGGTTCAGCGGTTGAAGGACCCACACGGGCTGTGAGCGACTTGTGGTCGGGGGTTCCACATGGACAGTGAGCTGCTGGAGACTGGCTCATGGGAACCAGGTATTGGAATTGGATTCGAGAGGTTGCTGAGGGCAAGAACTGTTCCTGAGGCCCTTGGGCACTGAAGGCTTTCTAATCGTGTCGGAGGTTTGGATCTGTGGCTAGGGTCGCCAATAAATCGGAGGGGTTTGTGCAGCTGCAGAGGCTGGGGGAGCACTGGAGGTGAATCCACGGACACTCAGTGACTCTGGAGGGTCTCTCCTTTGCTTCTCTCTCTTTGACTCTAAGGGGCTCCAGGTGATACTAATGATAACTGCCAAATGGCAGGCAGAAGGCAATTTTGTGTAATATTACATGTTCTGTACTGTTACATGACAATAAAGGAACCTGGGATCATAAATGTTCTGTGGTTCACTGATATGTTATGGATCCAATTGTTTCACAGTCCCCAGGACTGAGACCAATGTGTGTAACTGGGTGTAACGTGGATGGGCATGGTGGTGGGGTACTTGGGGCTCCCAGTACACCCTCTCTGTTAACAGCCCATATGCAATCCCTGGGCACGCACACCCACCTGCATGGTCCTCTGCACTCCTGATTCGGGCAGCAGCTCCTGGGCATGTATTTCCCTGCAGGCATCCTGTACAGACAGAGCCAGGTGGAAGTCCGATTGCTGTGAGGTCCCAAGGTCTGAAATTACAAGGCACGGCATCAGGTGAAGCCCCAGGTGCAGAGTGAACACCAGCTCCAGCACACTGCCCAGACTCAGCTCCTCATGATGAGGGAGGGAACAGTTCACACAGGAGCAGGAGTCAGCCATTTGGCTCTGCCATCCAATTAGATCACAACTGATATGCCTGTCCCCCGGAACTGTTAATTCCACTACTTTGTAAAAATCTACCTAACTGTGACTTAAATAAGCTTAATGAGGCAGCCTCCACTACTTCCTTGGGCAGTGAAATCCACAGATTCACCGCTGTCTGGGAGAAGCAGTTCTTTTTCAACTCCATCCTAAATCTGTGGCATTCCAGTCTCATGTACCAGTGGAAACAACCAACCTGCATCTATCTTCTCTATTCATCTCATTATTGTATCTGTCTCTGTAAATTCCCTTCTCATTCCAACAGCTGTAATTAGTGTTGCTGAAAGAAACACAGGGACCAATTAAAAACCTCATCATATAGACCTATCTTCCTTTTGAATGCTGATTATAAGGTATTGGTGAAGGTGTTAGCCAATAGTCTGGCACAATATTTACCTAAATTTATACCTACAGATCAGATGGGATTTGTTAAAGGAAGATACTCTTCAAATAGGCTGGGTAAGCTCTTCAATTTAATACATGTGGCAAAATCAAAATGGAATTCCAGTATAACAGTCTCCTTCAACAGGGAAAAGGCATTTGACTGCTTAGAATAGTCTTTTTTATTTAAAACATTGCAGAAATTCTCTATCGTAAACCACAAGCCAAAATTATAACAAATAGTCGAATGTCAGCGATTTTCCATCTGAGTAGGCAGGGGTGCCCTCTGTCCCCAGTGCTTTTTATCCTTGCGATTGAACCACTGGCAGAGATTATAAGGAGAGATCAGGATATTAAAGGCTTTGAAAGTTGAACAAGAAGAACATCAACTCATCCCTATTTGTTGGTGATGTGCTACTTATTTATCTGACCCGGCTGAGTATTTGGAGAAATTACAAACAATTCAAGAAAAATATGGAAGGGTTTCAGGTTATAAAATTAATATGAATAAAATGAGATAATGCCATTGACGAACTTTGATTATGAAAGATAACAAATAGGAAGTTGATTTAAATGGAAAGTAGATGGAATTAAATACTTAGGAATAATGACTGACAATAACTTATGGAATTTGTACAAATTAAATTATGGATTACTTTGGTGGGAGAGTTAACTGTGTCAAAATGAAAGTGACGCCAATATTTTTTTTGCTGAAAAATGTCTTTAAATTATTAAATAATTGTATTAGATAATTCTTGGGGAATAATAAGAGGCCAAGAATTTTGCTGAAAAAATTAATGTTGATAAGTGTGAGGTGCTTCATTTTGGTAAGAAGAATCAGAATAGGACATACGTGGTAAATGGGAGAGCATTGATGAATACAGAAGAGCAGAAAGATTTAGGAGTAACGGTACATCGTTCCCTGAAGGCAGAAACTCACGTGAATAGGGTGGTGAAGAAGGCTTTTAGTATGCTGGCCTTTATCAATCATTGCATGGAATATAGGAGTTGGGAGGTGATGTTGAGATTGTAGAAGACGTTGGTGCGGCCTAATTTGGAGTTCTGTGTGCAGTTCTGGTCGCCTAATTATAGGAAGGATATAAACAGAGTGGAGAGAGTGCAGAGAAGGTTTACCAGAATGTTACCTGGGTTTAAGCATCTAGAATATAGGGAGAGATTGGACAGATTAGGTCTTTATTCTTTGGAGCGTAGAAGGTTGAGAGGGGATTTGATAGAAGTATTTAAGATTATGAAAGGGATAGACAGAGTGGATGTGGATAGACTATTTCCGTTAAGAGGAGGAAAGATTAAAACAAGAGGACATGAGTTAAGAATTAAGGGGCAGAGGTTTAGAGGTAACATGAGGGGGAACTTCTTTACTCAGAGAGTGGTAGCTGTGTGGAATGAGCTTCCGGGAGAAATAGTGGCGGCGGAGTCAATTGTATTATTTAAGAAAAGGTTGGACAGGTATATGGATGAGAAGAAGATGGAGGGTTATGGGCATTGTGCAGGGAGGTGGGACTAGAAAGGGGTGTTTGGTTTGGTGCGGACTAGAAGGGCCTAATGGCCTGTTTCTGTGCTGTAATTGTTATGTTATGTTATATGTTATGATTATAAGATAGGAGGACTTGGGCTACCAGATTTTAGAAAATATTATTTGTCAGCTCAAGCCAGATTTCTTCCATCTTTCTTTAAGGAAGGCAGCCCCCCCCCCCCCACCCCTCTTGGATTCAAATGGGATCATATTAAATGAAAGAAGGGGCAACAAAGGATTTTATTTATGTGGAGTGCTAAATCAATAACAAAAATGATGGATGATCCTATATTAATACATATGATTAGAGTATGGTAAGAAATCAATGAGTGTATGGGGGGGTAAAAAAGCAGGGACATCTTTAAGAGCATCATTATGTAAGATGGTTTTGTTGTCAATGAATTTAGGAAACAGAATATTAAACCTGGTATGACAAAGGAATAATATACTGTTATGGGCCCAGAGGGCCCCAAACCCCAGCAGCAAGAGAAATTCGCCAAGACAAAAGTTGCTTTTAATTATCTTTAAACATGAAAACAGGATCAAACTTTAACTTATCAATATTAACATAACAATCTAACAACCCCCTTCTAATTCTAAGTGCATGTGTATGTAATGTGTATACAAGTTCAGAAAAGTTATTTAATTCACAGTCCAATCTCACTTCTCCCTCCTCCAAGTTCACTGGTTGCAGGCAGTACACAGAATTTAACATTTATGAATTTCACCAGGCTTTGGCGCTTGAAAGGGTAAATGGTTACCACTCAGGAAGGTTCTTGTCAGTTTTCAGAGAGAGATTTGTAGCTCGTTGGGCACAAACTGATTTCTTCTACAGCCACCTCAGTGTCTTGCCAAAGGAACTTGCCCCATCAGGGTTTTCCAGATGATAACGTCTTTCTTTCAGGTCATCAAAGAGTTCCTTTTCTGTTTCCCTTATTTCAAGTGAAACATTATACAGCCAGTCATCTTCTCTTGTGTGGACTCTGCACTCAGACTGCGGCACCGGACCTAATCTTCTGAGTTTGTTTTTCTGTTGCTTTCCCCCCCCCCCCCCCCCCCCCCCCCCCCGAACAATAATCTATTACTCCACATCATCTCCAATTTACACCTACTTGTGAAGTCTTTATAGGCATTCTTCAAAGTTTTTGCAAAGTTACCCGAAGCCTGGACTGTGTGGCTTGAGGAGAGCTCTGGCATTTTAAATGAGATCTGTTTTGAAGTGTTTGTATGTGACCTTCACTAAAAAAAACCTGCCACAACTTAACTCCTTTAAAACATATCTATATACAATATAAAGTATAAAATAATCTGTCACAACTCATTGAAGTCTGCTATGCACATTTCATTCTTAAGTCTTTTGATCATCAGAAATATGGAGAAATAATAGGCAAACCATTTAGGACCGAGATGAGGAGGAATTTCTTTACCCAGAGGGTGGTGAATCTGTGGAATTCATTGCCACAGAGGGCAGTAGAGGCAGGTTCATTAAATATATTTAAGAGGGAATTAGATATATTTCTTCAGTATAAGGGTATTAAAGGTTACGGAGAGAAGGCGGGGACGGGGTACTGAACTTTAAGATCAGCCATGATCTCGTTGAATGGCGGAGCAGGCTCGATGGGTCGAATGACCTACTCCTGCTCCTATCTTCTATGTTTCTATGTGGCGGCTCACCACAAAGCAGGCAAACCGGCCTCGCTTGTAAGCCACACGGCGGGGCAGCCGGCCAAAATGGTGCCGTTGGGGGTTTCCCTTCCTTCCAGCACAGGGCTCAGAAACCCGCACTGGGGGACCACGTGACGCCTGGGTGATGTCAGCGCCCTCCAGCGTGGTTCTCAGCCAGGTCCGGGCTGGGAGTATAAGTGCACCCCAGCAGTCTGCAATAAACTAGTCTGCTCACTGAGCTCAACCCGTCTGGTTGTGTGTGTGTTATTGCAGGAGCAGTGTAGCTGCCACTACAGAGAAGCTAATGGTACTTTCTACTGTTTTCTCCAGCTAAGATGGGTTGGTCCAGTGTTGGTCCCACATGAAATTAGTGAAAAAGAGTGAACAGTCTGGCTGGGGTATACACGAAAAATTCCTAAAAAGATACTATGCTCTCCAGAGTGAAAGTGCAAAACCAGGTTCATAGAGGTCAAGAGAGAGATGGGAGTTAGACTTGTGAAGGCCAACACTCCATTTGTTTTCTTGACAACCTGAGGCACCTGCAAATCAACCTTTTGCAAATTGTGCAGAGAAGATTTACTAGAAGATTTATTGCTGGGACTTGAGGAACTGAGTTACAGAGAAATGATGAACAGGTTAGGACTTTACTCCCTGGAGCACAGAAGAATGAGGGGAGATTTGATAGAGGTATTTAAAATTATGAGGGGTATAGACAGAGTAAATGCAAGTTGGCTTTTTCCACTGAGGGTAGGTGAGATAAAACCAGAGAACATGGGATAAGAGTGAACGGGAAAAAGTTTAGGGGGAATGTGGGAGTGTGTTCAAATTTCCAAGTTAACTTTTCCAAAGCTACCATTGGCATTTTATCACGCCAAATATATTTTCTTACACTTTTATTTAATTCTTGAAAAAACTTCATTGGTATAGGAACGGGTAATGACTGAAATAAATATTGCAACCTTGGAAAATTATTCATCTGTATACAATTTACTCTTCCTATTAAAGTTATTGGTAAATCTTTCCATCTCTTTAAATCTTCATTTATTTTTTGTAATGGTAGATAATTCAATTCAAATAAATTATTTAAATTTCTATCAACATTAATTCCTAAATATTTAATTGCTTCCTTTTGCCACTTAAACATCATCACCTGCTTACTTAATGTATAGTCCCCATCATTCCTACATTGACTTTAAAACCATATTTTCCCAATCGTACATTTATTTTCTTCAATGATATTTCTGGTTCTGTAAGATAACATCACCTGCAAACAAGCTAATTTTATGCTCTCTATTTTCTATAATCAAACTCTTAATCTCATTATCTTTTCTTATCACTTCTGCCAATGGTTCTATAGCCAATGCAAATAAAAATGGTGATAATGGGCATCCAGGTCTAGATGACCTTTCTAACGGAAAAGGTTTAGACATTTGCTTATTCGTGACCACCCTAACTTTTGGATGATTATACAAAGCTCTTATCAAATTTATAAAATCATTTGGAATTACAAAAACATTTAATACTTTAACCCTGCCCCTATATCCCTTGATTCCCAGAACTCTTGCTGATCTTCAGCAATGTATTCCCAGCACCCACCACTCTCTGTGTAAAACTCTTACCTCTGACATCTCACCAAAACTTTCCTCCCTTCACCTTAAACAGATGGCCTCTGGTATTTGCTACTGTTGCCCGAGGGAAATGGTGCCACTCTCCACCCTATCTATGCCCCTTATACACAGTTATTATCACCTGCTCCTTCATCCACTACCCCTTCCTTATTCCTTATTCAGGCGCCTGCTGCTTTTTGCTCATACCTTGAAAAAGGACTTCTTGTCCTTACCTTCTTGTCGCTTACCTTCATCAGGAGGGGAGTGAGTGTCAGAATCACCTGTGTGGCAGTGAGCCAATGAGGTCTGTTATGAGCCCAGAGGACCTCAAAACCCAGCAGCAATAGATATTCACCACGACAAATGATTACTTAAACAAAAGTTGTTTTTAATTATCTTTAAACATGAAAACAGAATCAAATTTTAACTTATCACTATTAACTTAACCCCCCTTCTAATTCTTAGCACATGTGTATTTAATGTATGTAAATTTAAGAAAAGTTCTTTGGTTCACAGTCCAATCTCACTTCTCATTCTTCCAAGTTCACTGGTTGCAGGGAATTCTTATACTGTGCACAGAATTTAACATGGATAAAGTTCACCAGGCTTTGGTGCTCGAAAGGTAAATGTTTACCGCTCAGGAAGGTTCTTGTAGGTTTGCAGAGAGAGATGTGCTGGACACTTTTTTGGTAGGTGTTGTGTACCGCATTGACGATATAGCTTTCATTTTTATTCACTGGCCACGCTTCTCTTTCCACTTTGGCACTCTTTTTGTTTAATGGTTTATGTCCATTCTTGTTCACTGCATCCATGTTGCAGTTTGTTTCATCGATCAGCTCTTTTGCCTGCACTTTTACAGTTTCTGTAGCCCTACAGAGTTCTATGGCTTTTTCTAGGTCTAGATTTTTCTCTCTTAGCAGTCTTTCCCTTAGACTATTATCTAGAATACCATACACAAGTCTGTCTTTTGTCCGAGTCGGTCAGTCCACCAAATTCACACATTTTGCTTCTGTTTCTCAATTCAATCACATACTGATCAATACTTTCTTCTGGTTTCTGTACACATGTAAAACCTGAGCTGGCAGCCAAGTGTAATCAAACAGGAACAATGATCCTTAAGATATTGTTAGTGGCAATGCAAACCTGATCATTATCATTACACGGTTCATGATCCTCGAAGTGCACTTCTCTGCCCTCTGTGTGATGAGCCAGAAGATGAAATATAGTTTACCTGTGGTGCGTCTTCCAGAGCAGATTGTCTGTGAAGTGGAGGATGTCTTCGTGGATCCAGATGGTAATCTCCCATATGACATATTCTGCAGCGTACTCTGCCCTCTATGGAGACTTGTATTGGCCAATTACTAGCTGACGATCCAAGGCGATAGGCAACCATCACAGATGATGAGGAGGTGGTGCAGGGTAAAGGGAACAGATCCTGTCTATGGTGATTTGTGGAAACAGAGATTCAAGAGCATTTGGTCAGTGTCTTTCGAATGTCCACCCTTGATCAGTTGGTGGACCATGATGACCTCATTATGTTCGCGACCTCTACATTGAAGATAGAAGGATTGTCTTTTTAGTCAATAGGAGCAAATGGAACTGGAACAACTGCTTACTGTGCCTTGTGAAGAGCCAGTACCTTCTCAATCGAAGATTACGGAGTTGCAGCACGGCCATGATGGGTGAATGGCCTCTCCCTGCTCCGAGGACTACAGCTAATGGGTTAGTATGGCCACGATGGGCGAGTGGCCTCTTCTTGCATTGGGGACTGCACCAAATGGGTAAGCACCGCCATGATGGACGAGACGCCTCTCCCTACACCGGGATCTGCGGCGATGGGCAAGCACGGCCACGATGAGCGAGTGGCCTCTCCCAGCGGCCGCGCCGGCCCCCGGACCATTCAGCCGATAAAAATGAACAATGTACAGACGTCGCCTTTAAGACGGCCGTGACCGGAAGCGGAAGTGTTGCGTAGGGCGGATGGAGGCGGCCGAGGAGAAGCTGTTGCTGTTCACCATGGAGAACCGGCCGCTCGCCACCTGTGAGTGCGGGGAGGGAGCGCCCCGAGGAGAGGGGAGAAGGCCCCGGGGGAGGAATGCCCCACGAGAAGGAGGAGAGGTCCACTGGATGGAGGGGAGGGCCCCGAGGGAGGGAGGGAGGCCCCCCAAGAGGAGGGGAAGGGAGGCCCGCCAAGAGGAGGGGAAGGGAGGCCCGCCAAGAGGAGGGGAAGGGAGGCCCCCCAAGAGGAGGGGAAGGGAGGCCCCCCAAGAGGAGGGGAAGGGAGGCCCCCAAGAGGAGGGGAAGGGAGGCCCCCAAGAGGAGGGGAAGGGAGGCCCCCAAGAGGAGGGGAAGGGAGGCCCCCAAGAGGAGGGGAAGGGAGGCCCCCAAGAGGAGGGGAAGGGAGGCCCCCAAGAGGAGGGGAAGGGAGGCCCCCAAGAGGAGGGGAAGGGAGGCCCCCAAGAGGAGGGGAAGGGAGGCCCCCAAGAGGAGGGGAAGGGAGGCCCCAAGAGGAGGGGAAGGGAGGCCCCCAAGAGGAGGGGAAGGGAGGCCCCCAAGAGGAGGGGAAGGGAGGCCCCCAAGAGGAGGGGAAGGGAGGCCCCCAAGAGGAGGGGAAGGGAGGCCCCCAAGAGGAGGGGAAGGGAGGCCCCCAAGAGGAGGGGAAGGGAGGCCCCCAAGAGGAGGGGAAGGGAGGCCCCCAAGAGGAGGGGAAGGGAGGCCCCAAGAGGAGGGGAAGGGAGGCCCCCAAGAGGAGGGGAAGGGAGGCCCCCAAGAGGAGGGGAAGGGAGGCCCCCAAGAGGAGGGGAAGGGAGGCCCCCAAGAGGAGGCCCCCAAGAGGAGGCCCCCAAGAGGAGGCCCCCAAGAGGAGGGGAAGGGAGGCCCCCAAGAGGAGGGGAAGGGAGGCCCCCAAGAGGAGGGGAAGGGAGGCCCCCAAGAGGAGGGGAAGGGAGGCCCCCAAGAGGAGGGGAAGGGAGGCCCCCAAGAGGAGGGGAAGGGAGGCCCCCAAGAGGAGGGGAAGGGAGGCCCCCAAGAGGAGGGGAAGGGAGGCCCCCAAGAGGAGGGGAAGGGAGGCCCCCAAGAGGAGGGGAAGGGAGGCCCCCAAGAGGAGGGGAAGGGAGGCCCCCAAGAGGAGGGGAAGGGAGGCCCCCAAGAGGAGGGGAAGGGAGGCCCCCAAGAGGAGGGGAAGGGAGGCCCCCAAGAGGAGGGGAAGGGAGGCCCCCAAGAGGAGGGGAAGGGAGGCCCCCAAGAGGAGGGGAAGGGAGGCCCCCAAGAGGAGGGGAAGGGAGGCCCCCAAGAGGAGGGGAAGGGAGGCCCCCAAGAGGAGGGGAAGGGAGGCCCCCAAGAGGAGGGGAAGGGAGGCCCCCAAGAGGAGGGGAAGGGAGGCCCCCAAGAGGAGGGGAAGGGAGGCCCCCAAGAGGAGGGGAAGGGAGGCCCCCAAGAGGAGGGGAAGGGAGGCCCCCAAGAGGAGGGGAAGGGAGGCCCCCAAGAGGAGGGGAAGGGAGGCCCCCAAGAGGAGGGGAAGGGAGGCCCCCAAGAGGAGGGGAAGGGAGGCCCCCAAGAGGAGGGGAAGGGAGGCCCCCAAGAGGAGGGGAAGGGAGGCCCCCAAGAGGAGGGGAAGGGAGGCCCCCAAGAGGAGGGGAAGGGAGGCCCCCAAGAGGAGGGGAAGGGAGGCCCCCAAGAGGAGGGGAAGGGAGGCCCCCAAGAGGAGGGGAAGGGAGGCCCCCAAGAGGAGGGGAAGGGAGGCCCCCAAGAGGAGGGGAAGGGAGGCCCCCAAGAGGAGGGGAAGGGAGGCCCCCAAGAGGAGGGGAAGGGAGGCCCCCAAGAGGAGGGGAAGGGAGGCCCCCAAGAGGAGGGGAAGGGAGGCCCCCAAGAGGAGGGGAAGGGAGGCCCCCAAGAGGAGGGGAAGGGAGGCCCCCAAGAGGAGGGGAAGGGAGGCCCCCAAGAGGAGGGGAAGGGAGGCCCCCAAGAGGAGGGGAAGGGAGGCCCCCAAGAGGAGGGGAAGGGAGGCCCCCAAGAGGAGGGGAAGGGAGGCCCCCAAGAGGAGGGGAAGGGAGGCCCCCAAGAGGAGGGGAAGGGAGGCCCCCAAGAGGAGGGGAAGGGAGGCCCCCAAGAGGAGGGGAAGGGAGGCCCCCAAGAGGAGGGGAAGGGAGGCCCCCAAGAGGAGGGGAAGGGAGGCCCCCAAGAGGAGGGGAAGGGAGGCCCCCAAGAGGAGGGGAAGGGAGGCCCCCAAGAGGAGGGGAAGGGAGGCCCCCAAGAGGAGGGGAAGGGAGGCCCCCAAGAGGAGGGGAAGGGAGGCCCCCAAGAGGAGGGGAAGGGAGGCCCCCAAGAGGAGGGGAAGGGAGGCCCCCAAGAGGAGGGGAAGGGAGGCCCCCAAGAGGAGGGGAAGGGAGGCCCCCAAGAGGAGGGGAAGGGAGGCCCCCAAGAGGAGGGGAAGGGAGGCCCCCAAGAGGAGGGGAAGGGAGGCCCCCAAGAGGAGGGGAAGGGAGGCCCCCAAGAGGAGGGGAAGGGAGGCCCCCAAGAGGAGGGGAAGGGAGGCCCCCAAGAGGAGGGGAAGGGAGGCCCCCAAGAGGAGGGGAAGGGAGGCCCCCAAGAGGAGGGGAAGGGAGGCCCCCAAGAGGAGGGGAAGGGAGGCCCCCAAGAGGAGGGGAAGGGAGGCCCCCAAGAGGAGGGGAAGGGAGGCCCCCAAGAGGAGGGGAAGGGAGGCCCCCAAGAGGAGGGGAAGGGAGGCCCCCAAGAGGAGGGGAAGGGAGGCCCCCAAGAGGAGGGGAAGGGAGGCCCCCAAGAGGAGGGGAAGGGAGGCCCCCAAGAGGAGGGGAAGGGAGGCCCCCAAGAGGAGGGGAAGGGAGGCCCCCAAGAGGAGGGGAAGGGAGGCCCCCAAGAGGAGGGGAAGGGAGGCCCCCAAGAGGAGGGGAAGGGAGGCCCCCAAGAGGAGGGGAAGGGAGGCCCCCAAGAGGAGGGGAAGGGAGGCCCCCAAGAGGAGGGGAAGGGAGGCCCCCAAGAGGAGGGGAAGGGAGGCCCCCAAGAGGAGGGGAAGGGAGGCCCCCAAGAGGAGGGGAAGGGAGGCCCCCAAGAGGAGGGGAAGGGAGGCCCCCAAGAGGAGGGGAAGGGAGGCCCCCAAGAGGAGGGGAAGGGAGGCCCCCAAGAGGAGGGGAAGGGAGGCCCCCAAGAGGAGGGGAAGGGAGGCCCCCAAGAGGAGGGGAAGGGAGGCCCCCAAGAGGAGGGGAAGGGAGGCCCCCAAGAGGAGGGGAAGGGAGGCCCCCAAGAGGAGGGGAAGGGAGGCCCCCAAGAGGAGGGGAAGGGAGGCCCCCAAGAGGAGGGGAAGGGAGGCCCCCAAGAGGAGGGGAAGGGAGGCCCCCAAGAGGAGGGGAAGGGAGGCCCCCAAGAGGAGGGGAAGGGAGGCCCCCAAGAGGAGGGGAAGGGAGGCCCCCAAGAGGAGGGGAAGGGAGGCCCCCAAGAGGAGGGGAAGGGAGGCCCCCAAGAGGAGGGGAAGGGAGGCCCCCAAGAGGAGGGGAAGGGAGGCCCCCAAGAGGAGGGGAAGGGAGGCCCCCAAGAGGAGGGGAAGGGAGGCCCCCAAGAGGAGGGGAAGGGAGGCCCCCAAGAGGAGGGGAAGGGAGGCCCCCAAGAGGAGGGGAAGGGAGGCCCCCAAGAGGAGGGGAAGGGAGGCCCCCAAGAGGAGGGGAAGGGAGGCCCCCAAGAGGAGGGGAAGGGAGGCCCCCAAGAGGAGGGGAAGGGAGGCCCCCAAGAGGAGGGGAAGGGAGGCCCCCGAGGAGGGGAAGGGAGGCCCCCAAGAGGAGGGGAAGGGAGGCCCCCAAGAGGAGGGGAAGGGAGGCCCCCAAGAGGAGGGGAAGGGAGGCCCCCAAGAGGAGGGGAAGGGAGGCCCCCAAGAGGAGGGGAAGGGAGGCCCCCAAGAGGAGGGGAAGGGAGGCCCCCAAGAGGAGGGGAAGGGAGGCCCCCAAGAGGAGGGGAAGGGAGGCCTGTCACTGTATAATACTGGGGTACAGTACTGGTGGGGATGGTTTTGTCACTGTATAAGTCTGGGGTACAGTTTAAAACCCATCATGGGTTGGAATTCAGTGACCATTCGTGTGCTAGCATTGTCTTTGGCTTCCAATGAAAATTATCCTTGATCAATAGCTGGCAGAAAACTCAGTCTCTCGGGTAACCGTGATCCCTGCACGCTGTGAGTCGAACTATTTCCAGCAAGCACTCTAGAAACTGGAACATCCAGAGGTTGGATAACAGAGGCAACATCTGTATCCTCCCCCAGCTGATATGTTCTGCATTGACATTCTTGTTCTCTGGTGGCCTGATAAGCCTTGTTTGATTTCTCAATGCCAGACTCCACAGATGCTCCATTTCCTGTTACCAACAACTCTTCGACCAGCCATTCTCAATGTTTTTTTGGCTGTGGCCCCCTTGGGACTCTGCTCAAAATTTATGGGCCCACTTCCCTGTGAACCAGTCGTTCAGTTGGTTTCTTCTACTGACGAGAGAAAAAATATTTTGGTCTGTGGCCCCTTGAAATGTGCTGTAGCCTCTGTTGAGAATGACTGATTTTGAGTCTCATGCATGAACAAATCCATGGAGCAGTCGGTGTACATTTGGTGTGCAGACTGAATGGGTTTACAGTGTCATGGGCTCTGCCTGCAGCTCGGCTTCCTGACTGCCCACTCCCCATTTTGCTGATTCAGAGGTGAAAGGGGCTTTGAACTTCTCTTTAAATTCTGCAGTCAGAGAAGTGGTGGTTGTTGTCATTGCCAGCTGGATACTACAGCCCAGGTGCCTGGGCAGAGCAACCGAGAACGTAGTTCCTGCAGGAAACACTGGGATCGCATCATGTTCTTCATGTGCATTACTTTACATTTGCATTAACAATCAAGCCAGAATCCTTGATTCTGTATGTAACTGTATGTTACATCCAAGGCAGGGCATTCCAGCATTGTCCCCTGCCTCCTTCAGCCAGCTGCACAGCTGAGTGGAAAAAGCAAAGATAGCTTCTGCTTGCTGACTGTAAGGTGTTGGGGTCTGGAACAGTCTATAAATTTCTTTATTCCCACCACAACGACCGTTGAGCATTTGAAAAGGTACAAAAGTGGCATGGTTAGTGCAATGGTTATAGCATCAGTGACCTTGGGTTCGAATCCCATGCTGTCTATAAGGAGTTTGGCCTTCATAAATTGGAGTATTGAATTCAAGAGTAGGGAGGTTATGATGAAATTGTACAAGGCATTGGTGAGGCCATATTTGGAGTACTGTGTACAGTTTTGGTCACCAAATTATAGGAAAGATATAAACAAAATAGAGAGAGTGCAGAGAAGGTTCACGAGAATGTTGACAGCATTTCAAGGTTTGAGTTGCAGGGAAAGGTTGTGCAGACTGGGGCTTTTTTCTCTGGAGCGTAGAAGATTGAGAGGGGACTTGATAGAGGTGTTTAAGATTTTAAAAGGGACAGACAGAGTAAACATGGATAGGCTTTTTCAATTAAGAGTGGGGGAGATTCAAACTAGAGGGCATGGTTTAAGATTGAAGGGGGAAAATTATAAGGGGAACATGAGGGGAAATTTCTTTACGCAAAGGGTGGTAGGGATGTGGAATGAGCTTCCGACAGACGTGGTCGAGGCGGGATCATTGGTTACATTTAAGGAAAGACTGGATAGTTACATGGATAGGATAGAACTGGAGGGGTATGGACCGGGTGCTGGTCAGTGGGACTAGGAGGGTGGGGATTTGTTACGGCATGGACTAGTAGGGCCGAACTGGCCTGTTCTATGCTGGAAGTGGTTATATGGTTCTCCTCATGTCTGCATGGGTTTTCTCCGGGGTCTTTGGTTTCCTCTCACCATTTAAAACATATGGGGGTTGTATGTTAATTGGGTGGTACATGCTTGTGGGCCGGAAAGGCCTAATACCGTGCTGTATGTCTGAATTAATATAAAAAATGAAATTAATAAAAGCTGGGATCTGCTCCTGCGGCCCTCCCTTCCCCTCTGGTTAGTTTCCTCATCACGTAAAATCTGGCTCTTTCAGCAAGTGCTTGTTTTGACCTTTTCATTGCTTTGTTTATTCTGTCAAATTTGGGGCCTTCCAGTGAATCCTTCTGCTCTTTGGATAGCTGCCCCAGCCTCTCCAGTTCTGTTTCTCTTGTAAATCTTCTCTGCAGTCTTGGGCCTTCATATCCTGAGCTGTGTGATGTTTGGATTGATAAGGCAGAGATTTGTGGGGGTTGGAACAGTCTTGCTCCTGTGCTTCACGCTTTTACTGAAAATACTGTGATTACAAAATCCTCTCTTATTTCCCATCTCAAAATATTCTAGACCAGATTTTTGAATCCGAATCAGAATTTATTGTCATGAAATTTCTTGTTTTGTACACCTACTTCGAGCTTTCTCTCTCTCATTACATGGACAAAGTAACAGAATGGCAATGACACTGAGCTGGGCAGTGGGGTGAATGGTGAGGAAGATTCCAAGAGGCTACACACTACAGGTTGAACTTGAACAGGTTCAGAGAGTGTGTAAATGTATGGCAGATGCAGTGTAATGTAGATAAATATGAGGTACTCCTCTTTGGTGGTAAGAACAAGCAGGCATGTTATCTGAATGGTGAGATACGAGGAAAAGGGGAGATCTGGTGAGACTTGAGGGTCACGGAGCATCATTCATTGATGGATGGAATGCACCTACAGAAGGTGGTGAAGAAAGCTAACCTTGGCCTTTATAGAACATGGAGCAGTACAGGAGCAGGCCTTTTGCCCCACGAGTCTGTGCAGATCTACTTAATCCTCCCAAAAAATTCTAAACCCTTCCTACCATGTAACCTTCTATTTTTCTTTCATTCATGTACCTGTCTGAGTCTCTTAAATGCCCCTAATGTTTCCGGCTCCACCACCACCCCTGGCAAGGCAATCCAGACACCCACAACTCTCTGTGTATATATTAAAAAACTTACCCTTGATGTCTCCCCTAAACTTCCCTCCCCTCTCTTTGTATAGATGTCCTCTTGTGTTTGCTATTCCTGACCTAAGAAACAGGCACTGGCTGTCCACTTTATCTATGCCTCTCAGAATCTTGTAGATCTCTATTAAGTCTCCTCTCATCCTTCTTTGCTCCAAAGAGAAAAGTTCTGGCTCTGTTAACCTTGCCTCATAAGATATTTTCCAATCCAGGTAACATCCTGGTAAATTTCCTCTGCACCCCCTCCATAGCTTCCATATCCTTCCTATAATGAGGTGACCAGAACTGAACACAATATTCCAAGTGTGATTTCACCAGAGATTTGTAGAGTTGCAACATGACCTCTTGTCTCTTGAACTCAATCCCTGGCTAATGAATCCTAGTATCCTATAGGCCCTCTTACTACCCTATCAACCTGTGCAGCGACCTTGAGAGATGTATGGATTTGGACTCCAAGGTCCCTCTAAAAGTCGAACTAAAACTTTTGTGCGCACCTGACAGATACTCCTGCATCCCCTTCATAGCCACATCTACCCAGAAGTCTCTTCTTACACATGGCCATTGTATCTGCTTTCCACCACTACCCCTGGGATCCCCTTCCAGACCCACCACTCACTGGAGAAAATGCTTGCCCTGTACATCTTCCTTCAGTGTTCTTTCCCTCATCTTAAATCCGAGTCCTCTGGTGTGTGACCATTTTACCTTTGGGGGACTCTGATTGGCCACCCCATCACTGTGTGTCATGGTTTTACAGCACAGTTGGCGTAGCGGTTATCGCCACGCCTTTATAGCGCAAGCGATCAGGACAGGACCTGGGTTGGAATCCCACGCTGTCTGTAAGGAATTTGTACGTTCTCCCTGTGTCTGCATGGGTTTTCTCTGGGGGCTTCGGTTTCCTCCCACCCTTCAAAAACTTACCAGGGTGTAGGTTAATGTGGTGTAAACTGGGCGGCACATACTTGTAGGGCCGAATTGGCCTATTACAGTGCTGTGTGTCTAAATTAATTTTTTTTAAAATTACCCTCTATCAGGTCTCCCCTCAGCCTCCAATGCTCCAGAAGAAACAATCCAAGTTTGTCCAACTTCTCCCTTCTAAACCAGGCAGTATTCTAGTGAACCTCTCCTGTTTCCTTTCCAAAGCCTCCACATCCTTTCTGCAATTGGGTGACCAGAATTGCAGACAGTATTCCAAGTGCAACTTTGTCAGAGTATTGTATTGTTGCAATGTGACCTCCTACTTTTGTACTCAATACCCTGCTCAGTGAACCCAGGCACACTGTACGCCTTGTGCACTTATTGGCCCAGACCTTTGACGGCCCAAGGCCCAGTTCCAAAGGAACAGCTCTGGCTGACCCTTTGTTTTTCATGCCTCTCTCTCCCTTTGTCTGGCATCTGCCACTTCTATGCCCCGTACATCATGTGTCACCTTTCCCTAGTTCACCCCTCCCACCGTCCCCTCTGTTTCACCCCTCCTACCCTGCCCTCTTTGCATTAGCTTCTGTACTGCAGTCCTCCTGACTTTTTAAAGGTTTTCTGCCAATCTTTCTCTCCCACTGATACTGCTCGACCTACTGAGTTTCTCCAGTGTGTGTAGCTTCAGATTCCGACATCTGTCATCCCCTATGTGTCTCCAGCCTGTTTGCTTCCTCCTTACTGGAAAACGCCAGCTCTGCTTCCTATCCTTTATCTTTCTGCTAACAGGCTGATTTTTTTAAAACCTATTTTTAATGCCTTTCAGAAGTTCATACACTGATCATTCATCTCATCCTCATCAACCCTCTGCTACCCAGTCAAGGTTGCAAGCACACCTTTATCATATCAAACTAGCTCTCATTTATTCATCTGTAGTTATTGAATTGCCAATTAACATCACCCCTCTGAAGATTTGACGTTTAAAATTTATTGGACTACAATTCCTAGTTTTACTAATTTCTTGAAAAAAACATGAAAATCTGCAGACTCTGAGATTGCACTAAAAGCACACAGTAAATGCTGGAAGAACTCATTATCCATAGGAGGTAAAGCATTGACTGACTATTTCTCTCACGGATGCTTCCTGACCCTTTGAGTCCCTCCAGCAGTACATTGTTTGCTGGAGATTCCAGCATTTGGAGTTATTGTGCTTCACACATCACATTGTCTGCTTTTAATGCAGGACCAACTGATGCAGGCCAGTATTTAGCCTCAGGACTCTCTGCCAACCCCACTCGTCACCACCAACTCCAATTCCTCTTGTACTTCTCAGTTATCCAGATGTCCTCCAGAGTATTCCTGCTTTGTACTCTCCAGCTCTGGGAGTGAGTTCCGTATTCCCATACTCCCTGCAGAAGGTGGTTACTCTGAACCGTAGTGCAGTAATGAGTTATTAATCCAGCAGTCTTTCCCTGGGGGGTCAGTGACCACTGTCCAGATGATGCTGGCATTGGCATTTCACTTGAAGGCTTTTTCATGATCTTAAATAACTCTTACTTGGGTGGGAATTTCTGAATCATGAGTTATTGTTTGTGTTCAATGAGTGGCATGCATTAAATCAGTGCTCAGCATGTTAGACTAAATGAAATAGCAAGATGTGAGATTTATACATTTACCCTAGGGGAACATTTTATTCAAATTAAGGGTGCAGTTGAAAATATGAGAGTCTTACCTGCTCTACAATTGGGTGTCAGTCTGTTATGTAATAACAGATTAATTGAATATTGCAACACAGAATCAGGCCCTTTTGCCCTTCTAGTCTGTTCCAAACTGTTATTCTACCTAGTCCCACTGACTTGCACCTGTCCCTATCCCTCCATACCCTTCCCATCCATGTACCTGTCCAAATTTACCTTCTATGTTAAAATTGAGTCCACATTCACCATTTCAACTGGGGCAGCTTGTTCCGCACTCCCACCACTTCCTATGTGAAGAAATTCCCTCTAATTTTCTCCCTAAACTTTTCCCCTTTCCCCCTTAACCCATGACCTCTGATTTGGATCTCACCCACTCTCCGTGGATAAAAGCCTTCTTGCATTTACTCTGTCTCTACCCTTCATAATTTTAAATGCCTTGATTAAATCTCCCTCATTCTTCTACGCTCCAGGGATTAACACCCTAACCTGTTTAACCTTTCCCTGTATCTCAGTTCCTCAGGTCCCTGGCCACATCCAAGTAAATCTTCTCTGCACTCTTTCTATCTTATTGATATCTTTTCTGTAGTTAGGTGACAAAACTGTATACAAAAATAAATTGGTACTAATCCATTATCATGCAACAGAAAGTACAGGCTGTGGTGATTAAGGGTATAATAGTGCAGAGGTGAAGTTGCTGGATGAGTATCTGGAGCTTGGAGAATTGATCCAAGAATGTCAACCTGAATCCTAGGAATCTGGGGAGTGTATGGGCAGTGTAGTGCCACAACTCCTGTCTTCGGGTGCCCTTGGTGTGGTCTCCCTCCGATGCGATGCATTTCCTCTGGGTGCTCTATTCTCCCCCATGTCCCAAGGACATGCTGGTTGGAAGGTTGATTGATGTCTGTCAGTTAGCTCTCGGTTGGTGTAGAAGAGAGTATGAAATGAAACACTAAAGTCTGCAGATGCCGTGATTGCAGTAAAAACACAGAAATTCTGGAGGAACAGCAAGTCTCGCAATGTCCACAGCAGGTAAAGATATATAACCAACGTTTGAGGAAGGCCTCAAGCCTGAAATGCCGGTTTTCATCTCTACCTCCTGTGGACACTGCGAGACTAACTGAGTTCCTCCAGCATCTCTGTAGAATAGACTATGGGCATGTGAAAGAGAAATGGTCCTGGGGCGATGGGTGGGGAATGGGACTTTTGGAAATACTCCAAAAGCTTACAGATTTGATGGGCTGAATGTCTTCCTACCGTAAGAAAATGACAAAAAAATATTGAAAATGTGAGCCTCAGATTTTGCTTTTTCTCACTGTAAACATCAGCATGTGGAAACCCTCCACAGTTCTAAAGACCTCAGAATTATGTAGGTAGTAGATCTGATATCGAACATTACTGCACGGTACAGGCCCTTCAGCCCACAATTTTCTATTGACTCATATGTACCTACCAAATATAAATGATGTTGTGATCACCTAGTCCCTATTGTGGTGACTTGCATAGTGGCCCTGCTCCGGGTGAAACCATTGAAATTCATCCCAAGCACTTTCTCTTGTGCTTGCTTTTGCCCTTCTTCCTCCCTTCCCAACCTTCTCTCACCTGCTCCTGATGTACCTGTTCTTGCCATGTGTTTCCAAGGTGGGGTGGAGAGCGGGGAGAGCTGGGGAGACTGGATTCTGCCCGAAACTTGCTCACGTGCCTGTCAGATTTACCAGCGTCCTTCTCCTCATGCTTTCTCACAGGGCTGGAGCTGTGAGGTCAGCCTCATAGTTTCATTTCATGGTGGGTTCCTGTGGCCTTCAGTTGCCTTGGTGACGCAGATCTGTGATGTCACTGCCTTGGGGTGTCACAGCTCCTGATCTACTCAAACCTGAAGTAAAATTAAAATAGAAGTAAAAGCTAAGTGTTTCCAGCATTGTGTTTATACTCCACTCAACCTTTTTTAAATTTTTTATTTTTCACACCGTAAACCACATTGACCATGATACATACATTTTCCTTTTCAAATATATACAGTGTCATTTTCTCCCCCCCTCCCTCCTCCCATCCCACCCTCCCTACCTCCCCCCCCATCCATTTAAAGTACAAAATCTAAGATACATTAAACCAGTCAAACAATGTTGTCATTCAATAAAAATAAACAAGAAATTCCACTGAGTCAATTCTTTTCATTTCCTTCTCCTTTCGTTAATTTAGGTTACTCCACTCAACCTTGACCCTGCCAATGTTTGACAGATTACTGAGCCTGTTACCTGCACCTCTCCAATAACTTTCCTCTTAAACACAGTTGACACCATCTGTGAGTAGGCAGCTTGGCTCTGTTCTGGAAATACTGGAGCTCTGTTCCACTGTTCGGTGAGATCACGAGTGATCTCTGATATAAATCCACATGTTCATCTTTGCCCCCTATCCCTCAGTACTTTTGATAAACCACATTATTCTCAATCCGGAGATCAACAATTGACTTTTCGTGAATTACCATTGCTAATTCATGTGGATTTGGCTCTTGTCTTTACAGCCAGTGTCTTGGTCCTTCATCAGAAACCTTTCCCACCCCTTTCTACCACACTGTGTACTTTGAAAGTGTGGTTCACATCTCTCCTTCAGCTTCTAACTACAGTTTGTCTACTGCTAGTTAATCTGGGCTTTAAATTATTTATTGTCATGTAATAATACAAAAATGTAATGTACACAATATACACAAACTTCTGCCTGCCACAAGGCAAACAGTCAGTCACCTTTAGCATTGCCTGGTGCCCCTTACAGTAAGAGAGAAAGAAAAGCAAAAGAGAGTCTCTTCAGAGTTGCTGAGAGTCAGTGGATTTGCCTCTAGCTCTCCTGCAGCCCCTGCAGCTGCTTAGACTCTTGTTCGAACCATCGACAACCTGAGCTCCAGATCCCAACCTCCAACACAGGAAACCTTTGGCGTCCAAGGCCCTAAGGGAGCCCATCTTACCCATCACTCCCTCTTGAATCCTGGTTCTGATACTTGACTCCAATGAGCCAGTCTCCGGCAGCATATGTGAATCCTTCAACCATGTCTCCAGAAGCCCACCATCTGTGGGGATCCCTCAGCCGCTGAGCCCCTTGCTGGTCCATTGAACTTGCGCTGCTCTCCTGCAGGCTAATGCATCTTCCAGAGGTGTGATGTGTCTGAAGCAGCTGGCAGTGCTCCAAATGTGGCCTTGGCACAGCTGTAGCATAGTGGAAGTTTATTTGTTGCACAATATCTGTTACAATGAGAAGGGTTCTTGTGTGAGCATCTAACAGGTGATCTCTAACATTCACATAGCCATGTAAAGGGCACAATTTCTCGAGTGTGGGATTACAATGAAAAGGAAGATTGATTAGCACCAAGCAAGAACACTGTTGTGGGGTTCATTCAAGAACCTGACAGCTGAGGGAAGAAACTATTTAAGCCTGTTGGTGCACAGTTTCACACTTTTGAACCTTTTCCCTGATGGGATACCACAAGATATAGGAGTAGAAGTAGGCTATTCAGCTCTTCGAGTCTGCTGTGCCATTCCATCATGAGTTGATTCATTTTCCCACTCAACCCCACTCCCCTCCCTTCTCCCCATAACTTTTGATCCCCTGGCCATTTAGATACCCATTAATCTCTGCCTTAAATACACCCAACAACTTGGCCTCCACAATCACCCATGGTGGCAAATTCCAGAGGTTCACCACTCTCTGGCTAAAGAAATTCCTCCACATCTCCATTTTAAATGGGTGCCTTTCAATCCTGAAGTTGTGCCCTCTTGTCCTTAACTCCCCCACCATGGGAAACAACTTTTCCCCTTCTATTCTGATCAGACCTTTCAACATTCAAAATGCTTCAAAGAGATCCCCCGTCATTCACCTAAATTCCAAGTAGCACAGTCCAAGAGCTGTCAAACATTCTTCATAAGCTAATCCTTTCATTCCAGGATTTGTTCTTGTGAATCTTTTCCAATGCCAGCACATCTTAAATAAGGAGCTCCAAACTGTACCCATTACTCCAAGTGAGTCCTCACCAGTGCTTTATACAGCCTCAAGATCACATACCTGGTCTTCTAGATATGAATGCCAGCATTCTTCAACACCAACTCAACCTGGAAGTTAACCTTTAGGGAATCCTGAATGAGGAATCCCAAATTCCTTTGCCCCTCCAAATTTTGAATTTTCTCCTCATCCAAATAATAATCTGTGCTTTTATTCCTTCTACTAAAGTGAAGTCCATTTTCTGCCATTCTTCTCACTTATGATGTGATGCTTCCAGCAAAGTTGCATACAGTTGAAGTCATTGGCCAACTGGGACATTAGTGGCTTTCCATCGCTACTTGTCCATTGTATGAAGATGGCACAATTCAGCCAGATCCTTGTGGCACCACCGATCCTATCAACAAGCAGGTGATGGCAGTCTAAAATAAAACTAGAGACTGCTGGAAAGACACTGCAGGTCAAGCAGCAAACTTGGAGAGAGAAAAACACTCACTGCTTTAGATAAATGATTAGCTAAGGACTCAGCAGGTCAGACAACATCCAAGGAGAGAAATGTTCTGTCAATATTTTGGGTCAGGACCTTCTTGCTGCCTGCTCCACTGAGTTTCCCTAAATTTTCATTTGCTCGGGATTCCAGCATGTGCAGTTCCTGTGTTTATTTAATGTTTGGGTCTTTGACTCTTTGTTGGGACCATTTCAGTAATGCAGATGATGTGAAGGTAGGTGGAGGAGCAGGTAGTGTTGAATCACAGAGGCCGCTGAAGGACTTAGATTAGGAGAATGGGCAGAGAAGTGGCCAAATGAATTGCAGTGTGAATCCGATGATCTAAAATTGGATTCTTCGAATCCTCAGTTATCCAAATTTTTTTTAAAAATTAAAAAATTTCAGATAAATGAGGATATCCGAAATAAATCAGAAATCCTCATTTATTCAAAATTTTTTCGGAGCCTAATTGACCGGCGACGTTGAGCTCCCGGCACCGGAAGCAGTGGACTTTTGGCTCCCGAGCAGGAACGGGACTCTTGGGCTCCCAGTACAAGTGGGGCATTGCATAGGGAAGTGTTGGTGATCGGTGGTGGCCAGCATTATTTTGGTGAGAATTAAACATTAAACTGCCATTGTTGGCTTGACACTGTATATGGCTATACAAGCTTGTGTGAAAATATAAGTAAAATATTTTTAAAAAGCCTTGTGGCTTGCTGTTGTTTAAATACTGTTACAGGTGATTTGCTGTTGCTACTGAGCTGTTTTTAAAAAAATGACCAGTTCAGAAAAAAACTTTATTCAAAATAGGCCCAGTCCTGACCATTTTGGATAATTGGAGTTGTACTGTATAATGTCAGGAAGTGTATGGTCATGCACTTTGGTAGAAAAAAATAAACGGGCAGACTATTTTCTAAATAGGGAGAAAATTGAAAATTTCTTTGGATCCCTTTGGATCTGGGAGTTCTCGTGCAGGATAACCTGAAGGTAAACTTGCAAGTTGAGTTGGTGGTGAAGAAGGCAAATGCAATACTGGCGTTCATTTCAAGAGGAATAGAACATAAGAGCTGGGATGTGACGAGGCACTGGTATTGTGAGCAGTTTTGAGTCCCTCATTTAAGAAAGGATGTGTTGACGATGGAGAGGTTTCAGAGGAGGTTCACAAGGATGATTCAGGGAATAAAAGGGATATATGAGGAGTGTTTGACAGCTCTTGGTCTGTACTTGTAATTTTGGAGAATGGGGGGGGAATCTCATTGCAACATTTCGAATGTTGAAAGGCATGGACAGAGTAGATGTAGAAAGGTTGTTTTCCTTGGGGGGAGAGTTGAGGACAAGAGGGCACAGCTTCAGGATTGAAGGGCATCTACTTAGAACAGAGATATGGAGGAATTTCTTTAGAGGGTGGTGAATCTGTGTACTTTTTTGCCATAGGTGGTGATGGAGGCCAGGTCATTGGGAGTATTTAAGACAGATTATTCTTAATTATTCAGGACATCAAAGATCACAGGCAAAAGGCCGGGCAGTGGGGTTGAGTGGGGAAAATGGATCAACTAATGATTAAATGGTGGGGCAGACTCGATGGACTGAATGGCCTATTTCTGCTCCTGTCTTATGGTCTTATTCTGATTGCCATTGAGCTGAAACTGCCTCAAGTTTATTTGTCATCTGATTGTATCAAATCAGCCTGACGAAACGGTGTTTTCTGGATCATGATGCAAACAGACTTAACACACGTACAGAAAATTGATACATATACACAGTGCACATATACATGTTCAAATATTCTTAAAGACTATTCTTATTAAATAGTAGATTTATGAGAGCAGTCATTCAGCAGTCTCACTGCCTGTGGGAAGAAGTTGTTCCTCAGCCTGGTGGATCTGGCTCTGATCCTCCTGAATTTCTTTCCTGACTTGAGTCTCTGAAAGATGCTGCCTGCAGTGTGGTAGGGATCCTCACAGATTTTGTGAGCCCTCATTAAACCAACGATCCTGGTAAGTCACATCGATGGGATCCAGTGATCCTCTCCACCATTCTCATGGTCCTGTGGATTGACGTCCGATCTGATACTCTGCAACAACTGTACCACACTGTGATGCAGCCAGCCAGGACGCTCTTGATAGAGCTCCTGTAGAAGGTTGACCAGAAACCAGAGGTCGTGGGTTAAAAGTGGAAGGTGAAAAGTTTAGGGTGAACTTCTTCACAAAGAGAGTGATGGGAGTATGGAACGAGCTGCCAGTTGAGGTGGTGAATGTAGGCTCAATTTTAACATTTAAGAAAAATTTGGACAGGTACTTGGATTGAGAGGTATAGATGGCAATGGATGGATGCAGGTCAGTGGGATTAGGCAATAAAAAATGGTTTGGCATAGATTGTAATGCTTTTTTTTGAAAATTTTATTTTTAATTTGCATCAATATGTACATATGAATTTTTCATCATATAACAATACAATATAATAAATGATATATACATTTTTCTTTTTATCCTCCCTCCCTCCCTCCCTCCCCAAAGAAAAAGAAAAAAGAGAAAACACCTTAATTTATTGTTATTCACTATTCATATATTCCTAACATATTATTCTATCCTGTGCATATTAATTGGGAAGTGTTGGTGTTTTGGATGATGTGGATAGATTCTTACTAATGAAATCCGTATATGGTTTCCAAATCATATAAAAATTCTCAGGTTGATTCCTTAAATTATAAATCATCTTTTCCACTGATATACAAGTTTGAATTTCTGTATGCCATCTATCAAACCTCAAAAAATGACCTGATTTCCATGTTACTGCTATACATTTCCGTGCCACCGATATTGCTTTGGGATGTTCTATTGTTGACATAGAAGGTTGTCGCCTTAGTCTTCTCAGGAAGTGCAGTTGCTGTTGCACCTTCCTGACAAGTGAGAAGATCTTGTGTGTCCAGGATGGGTCACTTCTTGAGGTGGACTCCAAACACCTTGGTGTTCTCCACTCTCTCCACTACTGAGCTATTGATGTGTAGTAGAGGTTAGTTGTTATTGACCTAGCTTTAAAGTATCATCTTCCAAAAGCATGAGCTGCGATATTCCAAATTTCGATCTCTTTACTTTATGCAGCTTTAATTTGTTGATAAAACAGATAAACATTTTGCATAACTTGGCATTAAGACTTTCACAACAATGAATAACAAAGCATTTACTGTCTGATGATAGAGATATAAAACATATATATAAAAAAGCTCAAACTTTAAAGAGCATAACGATATAGATAAACAAATTCAAAGAGAAACACAGAAAATATTTAAAGAGATGCAAAAAAAATTCAAAGAAAATTCTCTTGTGCTCACGCCCTCTCCATCCTGAAGAGTAATGAGCAAGTCATTAGTCTGCATGGATATTATGACATATTACTTCATAGTCACTATGGTAATCCTACACACAATAGTCTCTTGAAGAGAAAGGCACAACATTTAACTAAGAACATTTACAGTTGTTCCTGGTCCTCCCGAGTTCAACAATCATACCCTTGTCTGGTCCATATTGAGGCTCAGGTTGTTATTCTCGCACCATATCATGAGAATATTGATCTCTGTAGGTTTGCTGATGAGGCCAACTACTGCCCCGTCATCGGCAAACTTGAAAACTGTTGACCCTCTTGAGCAGGAACGGTGGCTGTGCTGGAGTGGGTTTTTGCTGCTTCCGATGCAAGCAGGCACAGCTCACAGAAATCTGTGGGTTAACTCTTTATAAGATAGCAGCTACTTGAGAGAGCTCTTTCTCCTTCTTTCACCCTTGAAGCAGTCTCCTAGGGTCTCTGCTCAACAAAGGGATGTATCAAGTATTTATACATTTAAGCAAGTAAGAAAAAGATTATATCAGTCACAAATTCATGTGATCTCAAAGTAAAACATTAGTAGGCACTATGACCTCTGTGAGTTTCTAGGTTAGGATACAAAGTTAAAACATTGTTAGAACAAATTCTATTTCGACTAGCTCAGCCAAAAAGCCATTATTCTTATCTCTCCTCTCATTTCTGCACATTTTTTTTATGGGTACTACATTGAAGGCATGAGAACATCAACTCCCAGCCTTTCACATCTCCCCTGTACATTGAGTTAAAACAAATTTCTAAAAATCTGCTTAGAAAGCTTCCAAAGATTACAATGTCTAAGGATTATTATTTCATTTTACGACTTCAGTAGAGTTCCATTTCCCTCGGTGTTGGGGGACCTGATTTCACCAGGCAGCTCCTCACTGTGACGAGTCATATGGCTGACCCTCTGAAGATGGGCTGGGCACTGACACCATGTTTTCTCTCCAGGTGCAGGAGATCAAGCGCTCTTCTCTTCTGTGTACTCAATACTGATGCAGCAACTTCCACGGGAGCCCATGGAGTGGAGAAGGTACGGTTCCTGCGTGCAGGTGTGGTGGATGCTGGATAGTGTCAGTACTGGAATACAACACTCACCTGCTGCCAGCACTGAGTGTGTCAACCACCTACCTGCGCTTTCCTTGAACACTGCTCAGGTTTGCAACAACCTGGATGAGAAAAGATTACATTTTTAAATTTAATTTTTTTAAAATTTAGACATAAAGAACGGTAACAGGCCCAAATATCCCATTTAACCTGCAGCCCCCGCTACATTTTGAAGGGCGGAGGGAAACCTGAGCACCTGGAGGAAACCTATGCAGACACGGGGAGAACATACAAATTTCTTACAGACAGTGCAGGATTCGAACCCTGGTCCCAATCACTGGCGCTGTAATGGTGTCGTCCTAACCACTATCCCCACCGTGCCACCCTTGATAATGGTTCTTTCTCTGTCTACAAATTGGCACTCTATTCTGGCACACTGAGAATCAGTGTTGGGTAGTAATGTCACTGACCACATCCTGATAACACATTAAAACATGAACAGGCCTGCAGCCCAACACCTCCATGCTGGCTGTTGTCTGCCTGACCAGTCCCATTTGCCTGCGTTCGGCCCATAGCCTCTGCAATTTCCCTGATTTTACCACTTCCTCTGGCAAGTCATTCCATGATAATAGGTGCTTTCACATTGCCTCTTGAAAGCTGGTATTTAATTGGATTTTTACCGTTTCACCTGCCTGTATGAACAGGACCATCCTGTTTCATCCTGGCACTGCCCTCTATGAAAAAACATTACTCTTCAAGGACCCTGAATCTATCCCCTCTATGGCAAGTAAGACTGCCCTACCCTGGAAAAAACTGTGACCATTCACCTTATCTGTGCCCCTTGTGATTTTATAAACCTTCAGACAATCCACCCCCTTCGACTTCCTGGGCTCCAGAGATAAAATTTCAAGCTTATCATTCCTTGTTTTTAAATCAGCATGGCTAATGTATTTTGGGATAAGATGATTTAGGTGCCTAACAAATGTAAACTCAACAAGTTAGACCTAGGCCTGAGCACTTTTGAGTGTGTGATATGTGTTATTTACCATCTTGGCTGTGTGCTCATCATCATGTGAGATTCTAGTAAATTGACGTGTCAACAACCCGTGTTTAAAGCTCGGAGTGTTCACACTGAACCAAGAAAAGCCGGTTCAGTGCGATCTTTTACATAGAGACTCGGCAATCCATCGCAAAAGGAGTTGGGACCTGCAGCATTATAGCTTTGATGTCCCAGGAAGGTGGGTAAGCTTTTTACACAGGAGCCAATGCGAAATACATTGGCTCTGATACTACCTACCTTGGCGGGTAAGTGCCAGGATGAAACAGGATGGTCCTATTTACACAGACAGATGAAATGGTAAAAATCTAATTAAATACCAGCTTTCAAGGGGCAATGTGAAAGCACCTATTATGATATGGTCTGACAGATTGGCTCAGTGTCCAGGTGGGTGCGGGGTGCCAGTCATCTGACGTTGCTTTCTCATTCTCCAGGTCTTACGGTCGGCCACCCAAGATGATCCACCTGGAGGCAAATTTTGTTCAGTTTAAGGAAGAGCTGATACCCAAGGAGGGTAACCGAGCGCTGCTAACGTTCCCATTCCTGCACATCTTTTGGACGGACTGCTGTGTGAGTGTGACCACTGGTGTGTTGCTCCATCCACTGTCCCTGGACTCTGATCTCTGGTTCGGGACTTCTGCCATCCTTTGGCCACCGATGTTCTCCAAGCCTGACCCTCTTGAGCAAGGATTCATTCCACGTGAGGATGAACGTGCTCAATGGAACCCTAAACGCATAAGGTGTGGGGGGCATCAGGGCAAAAGGGTGATCTTCTGCTCCTTTGTACTGGGCTCAGTTGGGAGTTAATTCAGCCCTAACACCATCTCCAATAGGGAGCAGGCTGCATCTCCATGGTCACCTCACCCTTTGCTGCAATGTGGGGAGACAATCCATGCTATTACCAATTCATTTCACAATCTATGCTTTCAACAGGAGCATAGTTCCTTCTGCACTTCTATCGTCCTTCGCCACCTCTCCTTCTGAGGGGAACACAGTGTACCTAATGCCTTCCATGGAGACATTGAGAACCCTCCCAGGAACACAGAAGGTACCAAACACAGGCTTCTACCTCCCATCCATTGCAGACATCCATGTGAGGCCCTGCCTCAAGAAGGCAGCCAACATGAAAAAGGCCCCTCATCACCTTGGTCACAACCTCTTCTCACTGTTCCCTTCAGGCAGAAGGTATAGAAGCCTGAAGACTAGCACCTCCAGGTTGAAGAACAAGTTCTTTCCATTTGCTATCAGGCTCTTGTACCTCCCTGTCACACTAATCAACAAAAGGACTGTGCATTATTGCAACTCATTTTTTTCTTGCACTGGGATAATTGAATATTTATTATCGATTTGTGTTATGTTTTTATTTTCTCTTTTTTAATTCAAATTATGAATTCTATTGTCATTTTTTAACACAGTCCATCCAGCAAGAAAGAATTTGGTGCACATTATACACTGTGACTGACGATAAACCCATCAAGATGTAGCAGGACTGTAAGAGAGGTTTTTGAGTCATTTCCCCCCCCCCCTCACCCCACCCATCCCTCACCTCATTCCCCCTCCCCCCCCTTATAGCCAGGCTACTGATGTGCATCACTCATCAGTGATTGGCAGCAGTGTTTCCTTTCCTTCTGTCTGTAGGGAGTTGTTGTGACTGTTCACTGGATAACTTGGACCTGAGATGTCCTGGGGGATGTTCAGAAGATCACAAGACATAGGAAGAGCAGTAGGCCCATCGAGTCCGCCCCGCCATTCTAATTATGAGTTGTTCCATTCTCCCACTCAGCCCCACTCTCCGGATTTCTTCCTGTAACCCTTAATGCCCTGACGAATCAAATACCAGTCAATCTCTGCCTCAAATCCACCCAATGACCTTACTTCTACAGCCACCTGTGTCAACAAGTTCTACAAACTCACGACCCTCTGGCTAAATAAATTTTTCTGCATTTCTATGAAACTGACGCCCTTTTATCCTGAAATTATGGCCTCTTGTCCTAGCCTCCCCCACCATGAAAAACATCCTTGTCGTATCAAGCCTGTCCAGGCCTTTTAGCATTTGAAATGCCTCTATGAGATCTCCCCTCATCCCTCTACTCCAACGAGTACAGTCTAAGAGCCAACAATTGTTCCTCATATACTAACTCTTATCATTCTTGGTATCCAGGAATGCAGGCTGGTTCGAGACCAGAGAAGCCATCGTGGACTTGTGATTTGTTGATGTCCGATTTTCTTCTTTTGTATCTTCTAGGACACCGAGGTTTATAAATCTACAGCAAAGGATGAGATAACAAAATGGCAGAACATTCTGAAGGCCTACAGTAGCTCTGATTGGCTAATTGTGGTGGTGGAGAGTGATGCAAAGAAAAAGAACAAGACCAACATCCTCCCCAGGACGTCGATCGTTGACAAAATCAGGAATGACTTCTGCAACAAGCAGAGCGACAGGTACAGGGAGTGCACCTGCCCCGAGTCTGTTAATTCCTCAGCTGTTTTCACCACGAGAGTGGTTAGGTTGTCTCACAAGGAGAGAGTGACTTGGATTTCAAAAAAATTTAGACATTCAGCACAATAACAGGCCCTTCCGGTCCACGAACCTGCCCAGTAGACCTACAACCTGGGTAAGATTTGGAGGCTGGGAGGAAACAGGAGCGTCCAGGGGAAAACCCCACAGATGTGGGGAGAAAACTACACATCGTACAAGATCCGAACCTTGGTCACTGGCACGGTAACAGCGCTGCACTAACAGCTACGCTAACCACATTGTCCAGCTGCATATTCAACAGTGTTGTGAAGAACAAGAGGTTAACTCATTGAAACATAAAGAGTCACTGAGTAACACAGTATGGAAACAGGCTCTTTGGCCCAACTCATCCATGCTGACCAAGTTGTCTAACTTGTCTCATTTCCCTAGGTTGGCCCATATCCTCTAAATCCTTATCCATGAACTTGGCTAAATGTCTTTAAGCGTTGTTTTGTACTTGCCTCTACAACCTCTTCCAGCAGATCATTCCACGTACCAACCACCCTCCCAAAAAGATGGCCCCTTTAAAATGTTTTCTCTCTCACCTGAAGTCCATGCCCTCTAGTTTTAGACTTCCAAACCTGGGGAAAAAGACTGTCTTGTATGTGCTCCCTGTGATTTTGTATCCCTCTATAAGGTCCCTCTCAACCTCCCACACTCCTGGTTTAAACAAGGTGGATGCTAGAGACTGTTTCCTCAGGCTGGAGAGTCTAGAATGAGAGTATTTGTAGCAGGTGGTTATGTTGACAGATGCATTACTACTAGTTCATTAACGTAACCATGTGCTATAATAATTCTGCAGTCTGGAGGGTTGAGAGTATTTGTAGCAGGTGGTTATATTAACTGGTTTACATAAAGTCGGGAATAATTTTGAAAATCTTCAAAATTTCCCAGTTTTTGCAGTTGTAACTGGATTCCACACTGATCATTGGATATTAAGGAAATCAAGGGGATGGGGGAAGAGTGTGAATTAGACTGATGGGGCAGGCCAGACTGTTCCTGCTGGGGTTGGGGTTGGGGTTGGGGTTATGTGATGGTTGACTGTCTCAGGTCTGGAGATCATGTGGGCCATGGTTTCATTGTGAAGTCCTGGGCAGGAAAGAGTCCTTGTTGTGTTCTTTTTGAGGGATTTCACTCTGTGTGGAGCGGCTATGACCTTGTCCTTTTGTGCTTGCAGGTGTGTGGTGCTCTCTGATCCGCTGAAAGATTCTGCCCGGACCCAAGAGTCCTGGAATGCGTTCTTTGCCAAGCTCCGGACTTTGCTGCTCATGTCATTCACCAAGAACCTGGGCAAGTTTGAGGATGACATGAGGACTATGAGGGAGAAGAGGACTGAGGCAGGCTGGAGCTTCTCTGAATACTTCATGGTCCAGGTAAGACTGCTGCAAGTGTGGCAGCTCAGTTCTTCAAACATGTCATTAGGACAAACATGCTTAATTCACAAGATATAGGAGCAGAAGTAGGCCAATCGGCCCATCGAGTCTGCTCCACCATTCTATCATGAGCTGATCCATCTTCTCACTCAGTCCCACTCCTCCCCGTAACCTTTAATGCCCTGACTAATGAAACACTGTTTTATAGTATGACTGTGTAGATGTCTCTGGAATTTCCACCTAAAATATTGGTTGAGCCTTTGTACAAGAGCCCCCCCCCCCCCACCCCCCCCCCAAAAAAAATCTGGCACATACTGCTGACTAGTCGATATTTTAATAAAAATTATAATTTAAAGGTTGAAATATTATTTTGATTCTTTATTTATTTATTATTAAAAAAAAATAAACCATTGTCAGCTTCTGTAGCAGACTGTGTAAAACCTGTATCGAGCTGACAGCAGTCAGACCAGATTATGGACCCCATGGAGGAGTGCTGAGACTTGGCAAATAATTAATGGGGCATGCGTGAGATTGGGTCAGTGCTGGCAAGAAGATGGTAGTGTTGTGACTTCAAGGGAATAATGTTAGACCCCTGATTTCAAGGAGAAATTTTTTTTTTTGGATCGTCCTATACAACAGCACATACAGTACCTGTCAATCTCTGCCTTAAATACACACAACAACCTCCCCTCCACAGCCGCCTGTGGCAACAAATTCAACTGACTTGTGACCCTCTGGCTAAAGCACATTCCTTGCATCTCTGTTTTAAATTGACTGCCTTTTATCCTGAGTAATGCCTTCTTGTCCGATAATCCCCTACCATGGAAACAACCTTGTCACATCGACTCTGTCCAGGACAACCTTGCCCACATTGACTCAGACCAGGGTACCCTCGTTCACCCTCATTTCCAGCATGTGGGTGTCTGAGAAAGGCAGCTTTCACACCCATCCTTCAGTGCCCATGAGGAGGTGGTGGTGTGCCACTGCCTCGAACTGCAGCAGTCCTTCTGCTGAACGTGTCCCCACAGTGCTGTTGGGGAAGGAGTTCTTGACTCTGCACTTCTCAGAAAGATTCTGTTCCTGCTGAGATGGAAGTGTGTGTCTGATGATTTGATCCTGACCTCTGCTGTGTCTTTGAAGGAGGAGCTGGCTTTCGTTTTCGAGATGCTTCAGCAGTACGAGGACGCCCTGGTGCAGTACGACGAGCTCGACGCACTCTTCACTCAGTATGTGGTGAACTATGGCGCCGGAGGTAAGTGCTGCTCTTGCTCATCCTGGTTAGCGAAAGTGTGGAGTGGACTGCCTCCCCTGCCAGGCACAGAGGCTGGGTCAGTATCCCTGCAGCCGACAAGAGTGAGATGGGACAGGACAGAGGTACATAAAACTATGGAAGTAAAGCAAGAAGCCTGCAGACACCGTGGTTAAAGTAAAAACACATTGCTGGAGAAACTCAGCAGATCAAACAATTTACTTTAAATAGCAAAGATAAAGATATATAACCAATGTTTCGGGCTTGAGCCTTTCATCAAGGTATGAGCAAAATGTTGGCAGACACCTGAACAAAATGGTAGGGGACGAGGGGCTGGAGAAGGAGTACAGTCTACAGGCAGGAGGTAATGATGGCTCTGTGACTGGAGAGAGAAGGGGGTGGAGAGCTGGAGGAAAGGAGGTGGGGATAGGGAAGGGAGGGAGAACGGAGAGTAGGTTAACAGAAATTGGAGAAAAAGGTGCTTAAAACTATGATGGTTGCAGAAAGAGGATACTGCAGGAAACGTGAGAACAAAGAGGGGCTGGAGGGACTCAGTGAATCAGGCAGCACCTCCTTGTTCACTAAAGATCCCAACATCTGCAGTTGTCAGTTTTTCTCTGCAGGATACGTTTCCCTTATCAGAGTGAGATAAACTACAGAACACAGATTTAGGGGAAGGAGGAAGAGATTTAGAGGGGCGAGGGTACAACCTCAGAATACAAAAACATCCCATTAGTACTGAGACGAGGAGGAATTTCTTTACCCAGAGGGGTAAACCTGTGGGATTTGTTGCCGCAGATGGCTGTGGCCAATTCATTGGGTATATTTAAGATGGAGGTGGATAGGTTCTTGATCAGGAAGGGAATCAAGGGTTATGGGGAAGCAGGTAGGAGGATGGGGTTGAAAGGGATAGAAAAACAGCCTTGAAAGAATTGCGGGATGGACTTGATGAGCTAAATGGCCAAATTCTGCTGCATTGTCTGTGAATCTGAGGGGAACCTTCTTCACTCAGGGTGAGGAGTATCTGATTCCCGGCCGTGTAACATTTGCGACCCACGTTAGAAACCCTGGCTGTGTAATGCCCGCGATCTGCATTAGGATTCCCGGCCACGTAACGCTCATGACCCGTGTTAGAATCCCTGGCCGTATAACACTCGTGATCTGTGTTGCAGATGGAGCCAATTGGCTGACCTCGTTCTGTCAGCCGGTGCGGAGTTGGAATGGGCTGGTGCTCCGCAAGCCCATTGACATGGAGAAGAGGGAGTTAATCCAGAAGAGCCAAGCCACGCTGCTGGACCTGCGCAGCTATCTGTTCTCTCGGCAGTGCACGCTGCTCGTCTTGCTGCAGAGGCCGTGGGAGGTGGCCCAGCGCGCCCTGCAGCTGCTGCACAACTGCGTGCAGGAGCTGAAACTGTTGGAGGTAACGGATGCCGGGGCTTACTCATTCCAGCATGTGGGCTTCACAGGCTCTACCACTGTTTATTGCCCATCCCTGGTCATCCGTGGGAAGGTGGTGGTGAGCTGCCTTCTTGAACTGCTGCAGTCTTTCTATCAAAGGCACTGCTGCTGTTCTAGATGATCTCTTTCCAGGTCATAATGTTGTGTGGCTCAGAGGGCAACTTCCAGGAAATGGTGCCCCAGGCTTTTACTGCCATAGAACCATAGAACATTGCAGCACAGAAAACAGGCCGATTCAGCCCTTCTAGTTTGTGCCAAATAATATTTTGCCTAGTCCCACTGACCTGCACCCAGTCCATAGCCCTCCGTACCCTTCCTCCATATTCTTCTTAAATGTTAAAATTGAACTCATTCACACTTCAGCTGGCAGTTCGTTCCAGACTCCCAACACGTTCTTCCTAAACTTTTCTCATTTCACCCTTAACCTATGTCCTCTGGTTTGTATCTCACCTCATAATTTTAAATAACTCTATCAAATCTCCCCTCATTCTTCTACACTCCAGAGAATAAAGTCCTAACCTATTTAACCTTTCCCTGTAACTCAGTTCCTGAAGTTCAGGCAACATCCTAGTAAAAATTCTCTGCATTCTTTCTATCTCGCGAGCAGGGGTGGTGAGTTGGGTGGGGCTGTCATAGGAATCTACTCTGTGACACCATACTTAAACTCGATAAAGCCCATTGAATGTCTGCAGCATCCCAGAGAGATGTTAGATGGAAGAGAACCTGAGGGACTGTCAGACAGCACTTTGGGCTCACACTTGTGTGATCTCCCCTGTTCCATCCCACCCCCACCTTTTATTTCCCTAAATCTCCTAGTTTTCAGAAGAGGCAGGTAGATATTCTTGCCACATTTGGAAAGCACATGTTCTGTAACCTCTGGCCTAAGTTGAAAACTGGGGTTATGTTCACTCCATCATTTTCAGAATCATTATCTTTCTAATCTCGTCCATTCATTTCCATTTCCCTTCTCTTACATTCATCTTGTCCCAGATTCACCCACTGGGTTAGATACAGAGTGAAGCTCCCTCTACACTGACCCATCACACACTCCCACGGCAGGGACAGCACGGGTTAGATACAGAGTGGAGTGAAGCTCCCTCTGCACTGTCCCATCACACATTCCCACGGCAGGGACAGCACGGGTTAGATACAGAGTGAAGCTCCCTCTACACTGTCCCATCAAAAACTCCCAGGGCAGGGACAGAACGGGTTAGATACAGAGTGAAGCTCCCTCTACACTGTCTCATCACACACTCCCAGGGCAGGGACAGCACGGGTTAGATACAGAGTGAATCTCCCTCTACACTGTCCCATCACACACTCCCAGTGCAGGAACAGCACGGGTTAGATACAGAGTGAAGCTCCCTCTACACTGTCCCATCACACACTCCCAGGGCAGGGACAGCACGGTTAGATACAGAGTGAAGCTCCCTCTACACTCCCATCACACACTCCCAGGGCAGGGACAGCACGGGTTAGATACAGAGTGATGCTCCCTCTACACTGTCCCATCACATACTCCCAGGGCAGGGACAGCACGGGTTAGATACAGAGTGATGCTCCCTCTACACTGTCCCATCACACACTCCCAGGGCAGGGACAGCACAGTTAGATACAGAGTGAAGCTCCCTCTACACTGTCCCATCACACACTCCCAGGGCAGGGACAGCACGGGTTAGATACAGCGTGAAGCTCCCTCTACACTGTCCCATCACACACTCCCAGGGCAGGGACAGCACGGGTTAGATACAGCGTGAAGCTCCCTCTACACTGTCCCATCACACACTCCCAGGGCAGGGGCAGCACAGGTTAGATACAGAGAGAAGCTCCCTCTATACTGTCCCATCACACACTCCCAGGGCAGGGACAGCACGGGTTAGATATAGAGTGAATCTCCCTCTACACTGTCCCATCACACACTCCCAGGGCAGGAACAGCATGGGTTAGATACAGAGTGATGCTCCCTCTACACTGTCCTATCACACACTCCCAGGGCAGGGACAGCACGGGTTAGATACAGAGTGAAGCTCCCTCTACACTGTCCCATCACACACTCCCAGGGCAGGGACAGCATGGGTTAGATACAGAGAGAAGCTCCCTCTACACTGTCTCATTACACACTTCCACAGCAGGGACAGCATGGGTTAGATACAGAGAGAAGCTCCCTCTACACTGTCTCATCACACACTCCCACGGCAGGGACAGCACGGGTTAGATACAGAGAGAAGCTCTCTCTATACTGTCCCATTAAACACTCCCAGGTCAGGGACAGCACTGGTTAGATACAGAGAGAAGCTCCCTCTACACTGTCTCATTACACACTTCCACAGCAGGGACAGCACGGTTAGATACAGAGAGAAGCTCCCTCTATACTGTCCCATTAAACATTCCCAGGTCAGGGACAGCATGGGTTAGATACAGAGTGAAGCTCCCTCTACACTGTCCCATCACACACTCCCAGGGCAGGGACAGCACGGGTTAGATACAGAGAGAAGCTCCCTCTACACTGTCTCATTACACATTTCCACAGCAGGGACAGCACTGGTTAGATACAGAGAGAAGCTCCCTCTACACTGTCTCATTACACACTTCCACAGCAGGGACAGCACGGTTAGATACAGAGAGAAGCTCCCTCTATACTGTCCCATTAAACACTCCCAGGTCAGGGACAGCATGGGTTAGATGCAGAGTGATGCTCCCTCTACACCGTTCTCTCTCTCTCTCTCTCTCTCTCTCTCTCTCTCTCTCTCTCTCTCTCTCTCCTCTGTGAAAATCTGCCAAAGGAAGCAATAGAGGCTGCCTCATTAAATATATTTATGATACAGTAAGAGATTTCTGCATCTTTGGGGAAATTAAGGGTTATGGTCGGGGAAAGGTGGAGCTGAGTCCACAGCCAGATCAGCTGTGATCTCACTGAATATGGAAGCAGGTTCGATGGGCTGGATTGATGACTCCTGATTCTGATGTGTTCTCTTCATGAACGCTGCTGCTATTCGTCTCTCATACCTGCACCATTGGAGCATTCACAGACAGTGCAAAGGTGCCTCCTGCAGCAGGGTGAGGCCAGGGGGCCCACGCTCTGCTCTTCTTCATCCCATCCTCTGCTCCTCTTCCCAATCTCAGGCGGGACTACACTTACCCATCACTCACCCCGAGACAGTATTACATTTGAGATATCTAGTGTTGGTTCATATACACTGTCCTTGACTTAGTTCTGCTTGCCACTGTTTGTTCTGGTGTAGGTGTCGGTCCCTATTGGGGCACTGGATTGTTGGGTTTTCCTGAGCTGCCTGGAGGTCCTTCAAAGAATTGAAGGCTGTTGTGACCGAGCCCAGCTGGAAAATAATTGCTGCCACACTGTTGGACTTTGGTCATACGCCACAGAGAAGGTGAGTTGGTGTGAGATGCAAATTAATTATGTCTAATGGCCTTGGGGAAAAGGATGCAAGAACAATGTTGGTCAAAATTGTGTTCTAATAATATGACATCATTTATTAATTCAGGTATAGATTGGTACAATACAATTTTATGCACCAATTATACTTAACACCACAAAAAATTACACAGTTTAAAATCTGAAACTTTGGACTCATGTTTTAGGCGTGGTATTGGAACATTTATACATTCAACCTGGCTATGCGTGAAAGTAAGATCCTTTTGGTATGACGTGGCAGAAATTTTGACAAAAATTATAGAAGTGGATTTTCCATTGGGACCAGAGCTGTATTTATTGAGCAATCTTATGCAAAACTATCAAAATATTAAATACAGTTTGTGAGGATTCCACTGGTGGTGGCCAGGAGATGTATCACTGTTACATGGAAGTCCAATCCCCCCCTACTTATTACTTGCTGGAATATGGAAATACAAAGTTGTGCCCCCCTGGAAAATGTAACTTATAATCTTAGAAAGAAATAAGACGTGTTTGTTAAAATATGGCAACCTTATTTATACCATACTGGCTAAGGATATAATTAATTTTCCCAGAAAGGTTTAAATAATATAGTTAGGTAGGTTAATAGCATTGAATTCCTGATGATCAAGAGATGGACTAATTAATGACGGCAGTTTGAACACCCCTTCTTTTGGACAATTGTTTTTTTTAAATGTTAGCTGTTGTTGTGGGGGGGGGGCGAGAGATTTGGGTAATCATGTGAGACTCTAATTTAAAAATATTATTTATATGATGTTTGTAATAATTTTCTATATGAGTCTTGGAAAAATTAAAATATTTTTTTTAAAAATTAACCTACTCCCCTGGTATGTTTCGTATGGTGGGAAGAAACCGGAGCCCTCTGGGAAAACCCAGGCAGATGTGAAGAGAACATACAAACTCCTTACAGACAACGCAGGATTTGAAATCTGGTCCTGATCGCTGGTGCCAGCCTATGGATGCTGTGAGACTGGCTGAGCTCCTCCAGCATTTCTGTGTTTTTACCACAATCACAGTATCTGCACACTTTCATGTTTCACTCACAACTCTCTGTGACCTTTTCCAGTCCTGTGCATTGGCACCTCCATACCAGACAGTGAAGCAACCAGTCAGATTGCTCTCCATGAAGAGTCTTTGGTGACATACTGTATTTCCTCAAACTCCAAATAAAGAATAGCTGCTGGCAAGCCTTCTTTATGATTGCATCCACATGAAGGCCTCAGGCTAGATCGTCAGAGATGTTGACACCCGGGAATTTAAAGTTCTCCACCCTCTCCACTGCTGACCTCTCGAGGACTGGTTCGTGTTCTGATTACCCCCTCCTGAAGTCTATAATCAGTTTGTTAGTTTTGCTAATGTTGAGTGTAAGATTGTTGTTGTGACACCACTCAACCTGCTGACCAAGGGTTGATAGGATTAGAACAACACATTAGCAGAGATAGATGTTTGATTTAAGAGTTGTGGACAGTTGGGAAAAAGATAGACTGGAATGTGTGGGGTTCCATAGGGAATATCACAACTTGGAAAAGTGGGTGAAAGGACAGTCAAAGTTTATCAATGGTATCAGTCTTGCTGATTGGAAGCCCTGAAGAAAGTGGACTGTAAAGTGAGAATGAAGAGGTACGGATGGAGTGAGCAGGTAAGGAGGTTGCACATGGAGTGTAATGTCGTGAAGCCTGTGTATTCAGGGAGGAAGGATAGAAAAGCCAGTTTTAAACTGGGAATCTCATAAAATGCTGGTGCACAAGTATATTGATGTGCTGGTTCAGGAGGGTGAGCAAGGAGCGTCGCAGTCCTAAGCAGTCGGAATTCCTTGATGATATGTGTAGTGGATATCGGGGACCAAGTGGATGTACTCTTAGCTTGACAGAAGGCGTTTGATAAGATGCCGCACAAAGATGTTTGCAAAAGATGAGGAGCAATAGAGTTGGGGGTTTTGGATAGAGGATTGTTAACTCGGAGAAGGAGGGTAGTGGAGTGCTGCAGAGGTCTGTGTTGGGCCCACCACAATATAAATAAATGATTTGGAGGAGGGTCCAAATGTAGCATTATATCTGCTGATGACACAAAATTGAATGGAAAAGCACATTTTGTAATGGACACAGTCTGCAGAGTCATAGAGATGGGCTCAGTGAGTTTTGAAAGGGTTTTGGATATGGTAAATCATTGGTAAATGTGAGGTCATTTACTTTGGAAAGAAAATTTGGTGATTGGACTGTTGTTTAAGTGGTGAAAAATTGTACCAGGTTGCTGTATGGAGACCCGGGAATACTTGAACATGAATCACAAAAATGTTAGTTGCAGCAAATAAAATAGGATGTTGGCCTTCATTACTAAAGGGATCGATTTTAAGGGCAGGGAAGTTATGCTGCAACAGTACAAGGTCCTCTTGAGGCCACATCTGGAGTATTGTGTGCAGTTCTGGTTGCCTTACTTACCAATGTATACATGGATATCTTCAATATCTCACTCCAATAGGGTGTGGTACCCACCTGTTTTAAACAGACGTCAACATACCAGTGCCCAAGAAGAAGGTAGTAACCTGCTTTAATGACTATTGACCAGTAGCACTAGCATGAACAGTGATGAAGTGTTTTGAAAGGCTGGTGATGAATTGTATCAGCTCCTGTCTGAGCAGTGGCATGGTACATTGCAGTTCGCCTATCGTTGTTACATGTCTGTGGTGGATGCCATCTCACTGGCTCTACACAAAGCTCTGGAATACCTGGACTGTAAAGATGCATACATCAGGATGCTCTTTATTGACTACAATTTGGCATTTAACACCATCATCCCCTCAAAACAGATCAGCAAACTCCAAGATCTTGGAGTTAACACCCCACTGTGTAATTGGATCATGGATTTCCTCACCTCCAGACCACAATCAGTGAAGATTGGTAGAAACATCTCCACAATCTCCATCAGTACTGGAGCACCAAAGGCCTGTGTTCTTAGCCCCTTGTTCTACTCACTTTATACCTACGACTGTGTAGCTTGGTTCGACAACACCAATTACAAATTTTTGAATGATACCACGATAGTGGGTTGTATAAAGGAAGGGGATGAGTCAGCGTACAGGAGGGAGATCTTGGCTGGATGGTGCACCAACAACAACCTCACACTCAGTGTATCCAGATCTAAGGAGCTGATTGTTGACCAGGAAAGGAAGGCCAGAGGTATATAATTCAGTGATCATTGGGCAATCAGAGATGGAGAGGGTAAGCAATTTTAATTTCTTGGGAGTCACTATCTCAGAGTATCTTCCTGAACCCAATACACCAATGGCATCGTGAAGAAAGCATGTCAGCACCTCTACTTCCTCACAAGTTTGCAGAGGTTTGGTATGTCACCAGAAACCCCAGCAAATTTCTACAGAGGTGTTCTGGAAAGTGCTGACCAGCTGCATCACGGTCTGGTGTGGGAATTCCAATACCTCCTGAGCATAAAGCCCTGCAAAAGGTAGTGGACACAGCCCAAGACATCACAGACAAAACCCTCCCCACCATTGAGAATATCACAGGGAACGCTGCCGTCGGAGAGCAACAGCAATCATCAAAGACCCACACCACTCACCACACACTCTGTTCTCGCTGCTGTCATCAGGAAAGAGGTTTAGGTGCCAGAAGACTCGCACCACCAGGTTCAGGAACAGCTGCTACCCCTCCACCATCAGACTCCTCTACAACCAACTCAGAGACTCATTTAAGGACTCTTACTTGTGCATTTTATTGATTTTATTTTTTTAATTCTCTCTGTATTACAGTTTGTTGACATTTTACAGTTCTTTACATGTTTACACTTTGTACAGTTTTATTTTCCCACTACCAATTAGTCGTAATTCTTGTGCACCTGCAGGAAAAAGAATCTCAGCGCTGTGTGATGTTATGTATGTACTCTGACAATAATTCTGAAATATGAATTTTTCTTGAGGATGGATGTACTGGCATTGGAGGCGGTGCAGAGGAGGTTGACCAGATTGATTCCGGAGTTGAGGGGGTTAGCCCATGTGGAGAGATCGAGTTGTCTGGGACTACACTTGCTGGAATTTAGAAAGATGAAGGGGACCTTGAAGGAATAAAATGATGAATCGATGAGATAAAAGCAGGGAGGTTGTTTCTGCTGGTAGGTGAAACTATAACTTGGAGCAGAGCCTCAAGATTCAGGGGAGTAGATTTAGGATGGAGATGAGAAGGAACTGCTCCCAGAGAGCGGTGATTCTGTGGAATTCTCTGCTCAAGGAAGCAGTAGCGGTGACCTCAGTAAATATATTTTAAAATACATGTTTTCAAAATAAGGGAATTGAGGGTTATGGATAAAAAGCAGGATGGTGGAGCTGAGTCAACGACCACATCAGCTGTGATTTTAATAATTGGAGGAACGATCAAACAATTCACATGTAATTAAAGTGCATATTACAGATTTTCTTTAAGGGTAATTGTATACATTTTGGTTTGACCATGTGGAAATTGCAGCACTTTTTGTACATTATCACTTCATTTTAGGGCACCATAAGATTTGGACCATAGCAGTGGTATGTATATTCAAGTAGTCATGTTTCATACTTTGTTACATATCCCTTGCATCAATGACCGCTTGAAGTTTGTCATTCATTGATATCACCAATAAAATCTGGAAAGTGCACTTTAATTACATGTGAATTGTTTGGTTACAAATTTAAAACTGTGGAGCACAGGAGCAAATAAAGGAAAAATTAATGTCTGTCCCAAACATTATGGAGGGCACTGTATGTTCTTATTCAACTGTGTATTTTGGGGAGAAGGTTGCTATGGTGGACTGGATGCTGGAAAATCAAATAACTAATAATTTTTAATTTTACCCCTTAATAATGAAGCATGCCAGGTTGCCTGCAGGTTAAAGGGTATAAGGTTCTGCTGGCCTATCCATCCATGGCATGAGTACTAGGACATGCCTGCACTGGGCTGCAGTGAATGACTCCAGTGCCCTGTAATTGTCTGAGAAACCTCCTGCCTGGACCAGAAAGTGGAGGAGAGGGAAGTTAGGGAGTGCCAGACCTGTTGGTCAATGGAAGAATGCTGATATCTGTTGTTCAAGGATACAATTCTGAGGCAGGTGCATTGTAATGAAATGACACAATGGTCCGATGCTCTGCTTTGTCACCGTTATCCGAGTGTCCATGGGACGTGTTGGCTGCTGTGGAAGGGACCCTCTGCTCATCCATGGATGTATGGGTTGGTTAACTGGCTTTGGCCCTTCAGCCTGCCCTCCCTCTCAAAGCATTTCTTTGAACAGACCTAAGTGTCCTCCATAGTAGAGGTGGGCTCAGGGAATGGAGTTCCCACTTCTGGGGGAATGGGGTGGTTGGATCTGCTCAGAGAGTTGCTTGGTCAGATGGTGGAGTGCATCCATGCCATCGCTTGGTGTAATTCTTGCTCTTTTGACCCTCAGCTGAAGTCGCTCGGCTACCTGTGTGGGCTCGTCACCGAGAAAGGACCAGATTCCGAAGACCTGAACAGGACAGTGGACGTCTTGGCGGGACTGGGAGCAGAGAGACCCGAAACAGGTAATTGGGCCTTGGCCTGATCAACAGTGCAACAGCAGCTCCTGGTCACCTTCCTGGTTCTCTCCTCTTGTAGCATCTGCCTCCCTCTTCCTCCACTGCTCTCCCTTACTCTGTGAGCCCACATGTTGTTGCACTCAAAATATCTGTCACATTAAAGACAATGATGTGAGGCGCTGCCTCAAGAAAGCAGCCAACACCATAAAGGACCCCATCATCCTGGTCACAACCTCTTTTCGCTGTTACTTTCTGGCAGAAGGTATAGAAGCCTGAAGGATAGCACCTCTAGGTTCAAGAAGAGTTTCTTTCTAACAGCTATCGAGTTCTGGAACCTCCCCGCACCTCCCTCACCATAAACTACTCCAGGAAGACCGAGGTTCATCAACACTTTTGAGATGTCACTTTTTTTGCACATGAAAACTGAAGTTTTTAATTCACTTTTTAAAAATTTTACCTCTTTCTCTGACTTAGCATTTTGTAGTAATTTACATTATTGCAATTAGTGTATCTTATCTACCTGTGTGGCTGCAGCAAGTAAGAATTTTGGTGTATTTCTGCATTGTACTCATGTTTATGATAATAAACTCTTTACTAGTGAAGTTGGACATGTGATGTGTTTGGAACCAGGGTGAGATCACCAAGATCGATAGGGTTTTCAGTCTGGAAGTGTGTGCTTCTCCAGAGAAATAGTGCATCCAAACTGTGGCATGACACTGGGATGATGTGAGCTTTTTTATGAAAGGGGCAAGTCCTGTTTGCCTGGACGTCCATTTGGGCATCCTCCAACAGGATGATATTAAATTGAGTTCTCTGCTTTCTGTTCTCCCCATCTATACCTATGTCTCCATTTCTTTCTTTCTCTCTCTTCTCCCCCCCCTTTTTTTTTTCTATCTATATCCAGCACTACAGCACAGAAAACAGGCTCTTCGAACCTTCTTGTCTGTGACAAACTATTATTTTGCTAGTCCCACTGACCTGCACCCAGTCCATAGCCCATGTCTCCCATCTATGTACCTGTTCAAATTCTTCTTAAATGTTAAAATTGAGTCCACATTCACCACTTCAGGTGGCAGCTCGTTCTACACTCCCACCACTCTCTATACGAAGATGTTTCCCCCAAACATTTGCCCTTTCACACTTAAGCCATGTCCTCTGGTTTGTATTTCACCTACCCTCATTGGAAAAAGCCTACTTGCATTTACTCTATCTGTACCCCTCATAATTTTATATAACTCTATCAAATCTCCCTTCTGCCTCCTTTCCCCTAGCTCTGCTTCCACAGAGCCTGAAACAACACTCTCTCCCTCACCCCATCATTAATTCTTTAATACCTTGAGGAGTCACGTGATGGAGTAGTGGCCGGACGGTGAACTCCAGCCCTCTCCAGAAAAGTCGGAAAAAACAAAGGAAAACACAAAGGCACAAAAATAAAAATTAAAGTAAAGTGAGTATAAAGGTGGAAAGAAGATGGCGACGAAAAAAGAAAAATCAAAACCAACGGTAAGAAGAGAGGAAGAGAAGACAACGAAAGAAGAAGGAGAAGACCTTACCTGTTCGAAGAGGCCCGCAGTGGAGAGAGAAACCCGCTCCCTCAGGTCGGTAGAAAGTGGACTACAAAAATGGCTCGCTGAGCCAAGTAAAAGTGCGCAACCGCGCATGCAAAAGAACACACCGACGGGAGGGGTGACCAGCTGGGGAGTCGATCTCCACAGCCGGCAATGACAGCTGCAGAACACCTGCAGCAAGAGGAGAATATAGAAGACAACGAAAACAAGAAAGAAGAGAAGAAAAGGACAACAAAGAAACAACAGATGGCCAACCCAGAGGAAGAAGAAGAGGAAGAGTACAGTGAAATAGAAGAAGAAGGGAAAGGCAAGACAAAGGATATACTTTCTCTTATTAAAGAATACATGGAGTCATTTAAAGAATGGCAAGCACAAGAATTTAATGATTTAAGAAGAATAAACAATACAGAAGAGAAAATGAATAAAATAGATATGACCTTATCAGAAATGGGAAAAAAAATGGACAAGGTGGAAGAACGAGAAGCAGCAGTAGAAATGGAGGTAGAAGACTTAAAAAAGAAGTTAGAGGAATCTAATAAAAAAGTTAAAGAGACACAAGAACTGTTAGCTCAGAAAATAGATATAATGGAAAATTATAACAGAAGAAATAACATAAAGATAGTGGGCCTTAAGGAAGATGAAGAAGGCAAGAATATGAGAGAGTTTATAAAAGATTGGATCCCTAGGATCCTAGGATGTCCAGAACTACAGCAAGAAATGGAAATAGAAAGGGCACATAGAGCATTGGCCTTTAAACCACAACCACAACAAAAGCCAAGATCGATTTTAGTAAAATTCCTAAGATATACTACAAGAGAAAAGGTACTGGAGAAAACAATGGAAAAAGTAAGAGAGGGCAACAAGCCACTGGAGTACAAAGGGCAAAAAATCTTCATTTATCCAGATATAAGTTTTGAACTCCTGAAGAAGAGAAAGGAGTTCAATACAGCAAAGGCGATTTTATGGAAGAAAGGGTATAAATTTATACTAAAGCATCCAGCGGTATTGAAAATATTTATTCCAGGACAGCAAAACAGACTATTCTCGGATCCAGAGGAAGCACGAAAATTTGCAGAACAATTACAAAATAGACTGAGAGATGAAGACGTGTAACGAGAGTACAAAAGACTGCGAACTAAAAAGGCACATAAGTTTTGAACTCCTGAAGAAGAGGAAGGAGTTCAATACATCGAAAACGATCTTATGGAAAAAAACTATTCTCGGATCCAGAGGAAGCAAGGAAATTTGCAGAACAACCACAAAACAAACAGAGAGATGAAGACATGTAATAAGAGTAAAAATGACCACGATTTATATGTATGTGGGTAAAGAGGTATATGTGTGTATATGTATAATGTGCATACATGAATGTATCCGTATTTAGAGGAAAATATAGATAGTATAGACAAGAATTAATAAGGGAAGGAAATGGAATAGAGGGAATAAGGAGGGAATTAAAAGAGTGACCTTTGTTACATATGAAAAGTGAAATCTTTTCTGGGGGGGCTGGGTGGGGAGGAGTTACGGTCACTGCAAAATCAGCTGACGCTTGCGAGTGAATTCGCAAATCCAAATGGAGAGGGGAGATGTGGTTGTCCGATAAGGGATAAAGGACAACTCAGGAGGGGAAGGGGGGGATTGGGGCTAAAGAAGTTTTAAATAGGAGAATAAGGAAAATGTTTGATGTTTTAGGAATGTTGTCTTATAAAGGGTTCAAAACAAGAAAACAGAAATGGATAAGAAGGAAAGGTAATGATGGAGAAACGGAAAGGGAAGATAAACAAAGTATAATATGGCTACGTTGAACTATATGACTTTAAATATTAATGGAATACATAACCAAATTAAAAGGAAGAAACTGCTAAATTTACTGAAAAAAGAAAAAATTGATATAGCATTTGTGCAAGAAACACATTTAACTGAATTGGAGCACAAGAAATTAAAGAGAGATTGGGTAGGACACGTAACAGCAGCATCGTATAATTCAAAACCAAGAGGAGTAGCTATATTAATTAGTAAAAATGTGCCATTTAAAATAGAAGAGGAAATAATAGATCCAGCAGGGAGATATGTAATGATAAAATGTCAGATATATTCGGAGTTTTGGAATCTACTCAATGTATATTCACCTAACGAAGAAGATCAAAAGTTTATGCAAGATATCTTTTTGAAAATAGCAGACACGCAAGGGAACATATTAATAGGAGGGGACTTCAACCTGAATTTGGATTCAAATATGGACAAAACTGGGAAAAAAATTAACAGAAAGAACAAAGTAACCAAATTTATAATTAAATCGATGGAAGAAATGCAACTTTTGGATATATGGAGGAAACAACACCCAAAGGAAAAGGTGTATTCATATTACTCGGCTAGACATAAAACATACTCAAGAATAGACCTATTTCTGTTATCAGCTCGTATGCAAGATAGAGTGAAAAAAACAGAACATAAAGCTAGAATACTATCGGACCATTCACCCTTAATATTGACAGTAAAGTTAGAGGACATCCCTCCAAGAATGTATAGATGGAGATTAAACCCCATGTTACTTAAAAGGCAGGAGTTTAGAGAATTTATTGAAAAACAAATTAAAATGTATTTTGAAATAAATACGAAATCAGTGGAAGATAAGTTTATACTATGGGATGCAATGAAAGCATTCATTAGAGGGCAAATAATAAGTTATGTAACCAAGATGAAGAAGGACTATAATCAGGAAACAGAGCAGTTGGAAAGGGAAATAGTAAATATAGAAAAAGAATTAGCAATGAAGGAAGATACACTAAAAGAAGAGAATTGGCAGATAAAAAAATAAAATATGAAACACTACAAACATATAAGGTGGAGAAGAATATAATGAAGACAAAACAGAAATATTATGAACTAGGTGAAAAAACGCACAAAATCCTAGCATGTATCTTTCTCTGCTATATAAAGTTCACTGTTTGACCTGCTGAGTTTCCCCAGCATCGTATTTTTACACCACCCCTTACTCCCAGTCAATTCTCTCCTCTGTCCCATCCTGGTCTGTGCTCCTTCCCTTGCCCATTCTTCCCTTCTCCCCTTGACAATTCTTCCCTTCTCCCCTTGCCCATTCTTCCCTTCTCCCCTTGCCCATTCTTCCCTTCTCCCCTTGCCCATTCTTCCCTTCTCCCCTTGCCCATTCTTCCCTTCTCCCCTTGCCCATTCTTCCCTTCTCCCCTTGCCCATTCTTCCCTTCTCCCCTTGCCCATTCTTCCCTTCTCCCCTTGCCCATTCTTCCCTTCTCCCCTTGCCCATTCTTCCCTTCTCCCCTTGCCCATTCTTCCCTTCTCCCCTTGCCCATTCTTCCCTTCTCCCCTTGCCCATTCTTCCCTTCTCCCCTTGCCCATTCTTCCCTTCTCCCCTTGCCCATTCTTCCCTTCTCCCCTTGCCCATTCTTCCCTTCTCCCCTTGCCCATTCTTCCCTTCTCCCCTTGCCCATTCTTCCCTTCTCCCCTTGCCCATTCTTCCCTTCTCCCCTTGCCCATTCTTCCCTTCTCCCCTTGCCCATTCTTCCCTTCTCCCCTTGCCCATTCTTCCCTTCTCCCCTTGCCCATTCTTCCCTTCTCCCCTTGCCCATTCTTCCCTTCACCCCAAGCTTTTAATTCAGAGACCTGACTGATTTTTACTCACACTTTGAAGAAGGGCTCAAGCCTGAAACATCAGTTATATATACTTACCTCCTATGGACTCTGCAAGACCTGCTGAGTTTCTCCAGCATTTCTGTTCTTACTTTAATCTATCTGAGTGTTGTTGATTTACTCTCTGCTTGATCTCTTCCCTCTGGAGCGTTGGGTGGTGCAAATCCCTTTCAACCTTTCCTCATTAATGAGAGTTTATTTCAAATACTTAATCACAGGGTGCAGGGGCAACGGAAATTTCACTGCAGCTTCCCAGTCATGTCGACACATCACAGCAGTTTATGTCATTGACACAAGTTGCCACAAAGAGGAACAAAATAAATATCAAAGTAGGAAAATAAATATGTAATTTTCACAGTTGGCCACTGTGTTTTAACAAAAAAAGCTACACCATTTGTGCAGACAGATCTTTTGTTGGTTCAGAGTAGTTTAGGGTGAGGGTAGTACAGGGAGGTTTAAGAGCTTGCTAAGTGTTGGATAAAAATTGTTCTTGAACCTAGAAATGCTGCACTTTAGGGTTTTTTATCCTCTGCCCGAAAGTAGATTAATTTTATTGTCATGTAATAAAAACATTGTCACATCACATGAAATTGCCTTTAGTCTGCTGTCAGGCAGACAGATTCGCCAGCAGAAATTGTCTGTAGCACCCTTTACAGTCAGAGAAAGAGAAGCAAAAGAGAGTTCCCTCAGAGTCATTGAGTGTCCGTGGATTCACCTCCAGTGCTTAACGCAGCCTCACAGAGTCCAGTCCAAACCACTGGCAACTCAAGCTCCAGATCCAAACCTCAGGGCTCTCGGCACCCTCTCACATCCTGGTTCCAACTCCTGGTACCCCTTAAGCCAGTCTCCAGCAGTCCGCAACCTGGTGTAAATCCCTTGACCCCAATCGCCAGCTGCCCACAGCCTGCATGGGTTCCTAGACTTGAGTTTTCAACTGCCCACCTCCTGTGTGTTATTCAGCCGCAGCACCTCTCATTGGTCTGCCACTGTGGACACAATCTCATGGATCATCTCCTTTGCTTTTTCTCCTGCCTTGCGCTAGTCCTCCGCTTCCCCGGAGTCTGCAACAGCTCGTGGCTGCTGCCGATCCTAGACGTTGTCATCTTGGGCGCAAATCCTGAAGATGCAGGAATTCAATAAAACAACTGTCAGCTCCTTTAACAGGCCATTTAAAGCCTGTAAGGAGTTGACTGTAGTCAAACAGGGCGGTTGGACTCTGTGGGGGAGTGCTATGTCTCCCATATCTGCAGTTACGGCAGTGCCAACATTTTCTGTTGGTGAGAAGAGGTAGTGACAGGGGTGATGTCTAGGTTTTATACATCTCTTCATCAAATGTATTAAGTCTTCACACTTCAGTCAAGTTTCTGCTTGACAAACTGATGAAATGGGTTTGAATTCCACCCAGTGAAACACAAAAGTCTGCAGACACTGTGATTGTAGTAAAAAAACAGAAATATGGAGGAACTCAGCTGGTCTTGCAGCATCCATAGGAGGTAAAGACATAGAGAATTATCAACATATTAGGGTTGAGGTCATAGAGCATAAAGTTGGTTACACATCTTTACCTCCTTTGTGAGACCTGCTGAGTTCCTCCAACATTTTTGAATACCATCCAACTCTGCAGCTGTGGAATTTAAAATCTTCTTTAGTTGTCTAAATGTGGGTATTCAGTACTGAGGCGTTTGGATAGGCTTGGCTTGTTCCTGATAAAATTAGCGTAGCGGTTAGCGTAGCGGTGAGCAAAACACTATCATGGCACCAGCGACTGGTGTACAAATCTGGCACTGTCCGTAAGGAATTTGTATGTTCTCTCGATGCCTGTGAGGCTTATCCCCCAAGGGCTCCAGTTTCCTCTCACCCTTCAAAATGTACTGAGGCTTGGGGTGTCATGGGCTTGTGGTCTGGAAGGGCCTGTTTGTTACCGTGTTGTATGTCTAAATTTAATTTAATTTTAAAGTGAGAGGTATTCTGACTGTTTTTGCATATTTGTCACTTTTACCTGGTACAGCGAGAAGGGTTCTTTTGCGAGCAGACTAGATGGTTATCTCTCACATTTCGTGTAAAGCAGAAGAACAAGACCACAATTACAGAGTATCAATTTCAGGGTTGATGTGGAGTAGATGTTTCCACTTCTGAGAGACTTTGGGGCCTGAGGGGCAACTTTACCACTCCAAGGGGGTGGTCTGAATTTGGAATGAGTTGCCAAAGACAGTCAAAACCCATTTGGACAGATATAGGAAGGGTTTAGAAGGATGTGGACCAGATGCATGTCAACGGGACTAGCCCACAATGTCGACTTGGTCGGCATGGACAAGCAGGGCCTGTTCTGTGCTGAGCGACTCTGTGACTCCAATCTAGAACGAGGCTTGACTAGGGGAAAATATTGTCCATTTAGGTTCTCTCCCTCGAAGACCATAGGAAGCAGAGGGTGTATGCTTGAGGCAAATCTGAAGAGATTCTTCATGATCAAGTGAGTGAGTGGAATGGAGAGTGTTTTATCATCCCAGTGAGGGGGCTGCAATCCCGGGGGAGGGGGTGTATAATTCCGGGGAGCTGGCTCATGGAGGGACTTCATGCAATGGGCAGCTATTCTAACAGAAATTTTTCTGTTCACTTGCAGCCAACAGCCCACAGAGCCCCTACAAGACCCTGAATGAGGCGTTGTCATCTGTGGAGGCCTTTGAGAAGCACTACTTGGTAAAACTGTCCTCCGGGGCTCCCAGACATGGAGTTGACCAAGGCTCCCGGGGCTTGGGTTGCTGGGGGAGGGGGTGCTCCCGATTCACAGGTGAGGCATGCAGGGGGCTCCTGCATCCTGGTTCCTGCACTAGCATGTCAGAGAGGGGCTGCAGGGATCTCCTGACCCTGGCATGCAGGGGCTCCTGGTTGGGGAGGGGAGTTGTTTCCTGGTGATGGTGGAGCCCTGGGATTCTGGGTCTACGAGGATGCTCCTGATGGGGGTGTTCCCAGGTTGCAGGTGAGGGGGGGGAACAGGGGATTCTGACCCTGGGCTGCTGAGGTGACAATGCTGAGGTTGTGATCCACATATGAGGGTCCTGAGCCTGATTCAATGAGTGCTGATGTCACCAAAACCAAAAGCTGTTAGTTGACTTAAGGAAGGGAAAACCAGAGGTGTACGATCCAATGATCATTGAGGGAATCAAAGGTGGAGAGCACAAGCAAATTAGTTCTTGTAAGTCACTATCTCAGAGGATCTTTCCTGGACCCAACACACTAATGGCGTCGTGAAGAAAATATGTCAGTGTCTCTCCTCAAAAGTTTGTGGAGCTTTGTTATGACATAAGAAACCACGGCAAATTTATACAGACATGTGGTGGAAAGTGTACTGACTGGCTGCATCACAAAATGAGCGTAAAGCCCAAGACATCACTGGCAAAGCCCTTATCGCCATCGAGAATATCTACGGGGAATTGTGCTGTCGGATAACAGCAGCAATCTTCAAGCATCCACATGTTCTGTTCTCACCCCTGCCGTCTGACAAGACTCACATCACCAGGTTCAGGAACAGCTGCTCCCCCTCCACCATCAGACTCCTCAACAACAAACTCAATCAGGGACTCCTTTGGGGAGTCACGTGATGGAGTAGTGGTTGGTAGGAGAATACCAGCTCTCTCCAGAAAAGAAGGAAAAAAGTGAAGAAAAAGCAAAGCCCCAGAAACACAAATAACAACAAATAAAAAATAAAGGTGGAGAGAAAATGGCACCTAAGAAAGAAAAGCCAAAAGCAACGGGATGAAAAGAAGAAAGAAAGACACCGGAAGAGAAAGGTGAAGGCCTTACCTGCACAAAAAAACAGGGACCCGCCATGGAAAGAGGAGCCCGCTCCCCGAGGTTAGTGGAGACCCCGCAGGGTCGCGACCCATCGACTGCAGGACTGCAAAAATGGCTCACGGAGCCAAACAGGGGTACGCAACTGCACATGACAAAGAGAACACCAACGGGAGGGGGGACCAGCTGTGGAGTTTCACTCCACAGCACAAACAGGTGAGAGATGCCCGACAGCAGGGCTCCCAGCTGGAAGATAAAGAAAGCAACGGGAACGGGAGGGGTGAGAAAGAAAAAAGGAAACTAGAGACACAACAGATAACCAGCCCAGAAGAAGAGGACCAACATCAAGAAACCATAGAAAAAAAATACCCAACAAACTGAGACAAGCAGCTCAACAAGAAAGTCAGAAGAGACACAGATAAAAGGAAGAGAAATAGAAGACACAAACCCAAGAGCAGACACAGAAGGAGAACACCAAGCTCTGACAGAAGAATAGGAGGTAAAATGAATGGACAGTACATAGATAAAAAAAATTTTCAAGAACAAATGAAAGCATTAAAAGAATGGTTGACACTGGAATTTAGTGAAATGAAAAGAAAAATGAAAAGTACAGAAGAAAAAGTAAGTAGAATAGAGCTGGTCAGAACAGATATAGAGAAAGGATTAGAAAATGTGGAAGAACGTGTAATGGCAGTAGAAATGGGAGTGAACGACTTAAAAAGAAAATTTGAAGAAAGTGACAAAAAAGTTAAAGAAACACAGGAGTTGTTAGCTCAAAAGATGGATATAATGGAAAACTATAATAGGCGAAACAATAAAAAGATAGTGGGCCTTAAGGAAGATGAAGAAGGCAAAGATATGAAAGAATTTATAAAAGAATGGATCCCAAAAGTCCTGGGAATGCCAGAAATGCAGGAAGGAATGGAAATAGAAAGGGCACACAGAAAATTAGCCCTGAAACCACAGTCACAACAAAAACCAAGATCCATTTTAGTAAAATTTCTGAGATACACGACAAGAGAAAATACATTGGAGAAAGCAATGAATAAAATTAGAGAAAACAAAAAAACTGCTGGAATACAAAGGTCAAAAAATGTTTTCTACCCAGACTAAGTTTTGAGCTCCTAAAGAAGAGGAAGGAGTTTAACGCAGCAAAATCGATCCTATGGAAGAAAGGCTATAAATTTATTTTAAGATATCCAGCGGAGCTTAAAATAGTTATCCTGGGGCAGCAAAACAGTTTGTTCTCGGATCCGGAGAAAGCACGAGAATTTGCAGAACGCCCGCAAGACAGAAGAAGAGATGTAACAAGAACAAAGAACGACGACAAACTACATATAAAGAAGTAAAAATAATGTATAAATAAGAACTAAAGGAGGGAAAGGGAAGTAAGGGAGAAGGGGGGGGAAGAGGAGGGGTTAAAAAAACAATAATAAATTAAAAATAAAAAGATAAAGAGAAGAAAAGAGGGGGAGCTTTGTTGTAATGTGAAGATAAAAGTCTTTCTGGAGGGGGTTGGGTGGGAGAGAATAACAGTCACTGTGAAATCAGTTGACACTTGCGAATGGGTTCGCAGTCCGAATGGAAAGGGGAGTTGTGGTTGCCCGGCAAGGGACAAGGGGTGACTCAGAGGGGGGGGGGGGGGACACTTGGGGTTAAGGGAATTTTAGATGTGGGAATGGTTGAAATATTTTATGTTTTAGAAGTGTTGTCATACAGTGCGTTCAAAAAAAGAAAACTAAGAAATAGAAAAGGGGAAAGTTGGTGGTGAGGAAGCAGAAATGAGATGTTAACAAAGTATATGGCCATGTTGAACTATATGACTATAAATATTAACAGAATACATAACCAAATCAAAAGGAAGAGGCTATTAAATTAATTGAATAAAGAAAAAATAGATATAGCATTCGTGCAGGAAACGCATCTAACTGAAGTGGAACATAATAAATTAAGGAGAGACTGGGTAGGGCACGTAATGGCAGCATCATATAACTCAAAAGCCAGAGGTGTAGCTATATTAATCAATAAAAATGTACAATCAAAATAGAGGAGGAAATAATAGATCCAGCAGGGAGATATGTAATGTTAAAATGTCAGATATATTCAGAACTCTGGAATTTGGTAAATATATATGCACCTAAAGAATAGATCAAAAGTTTATGCAAGATTTTTTTTGAAGATTGTAGTTATGCAGGGGAATATATTGATAGGAGGGGACTTTAACCTTAATTTGGATTCAAAGATGGATAAAACTGGACAAAAGACTAGCAGAAAGAACAAAATAGCCAAATTTATGGTTAAATCAATGCAGGAAATGCAACTTTTGGATATATGGAGGAGACAACACCCAAAGGAGAAGGAATACTCATATTATTCGAGTAGACATAAAACATACTCAAGGATTGACTTGTTCCTGCTGTCAGCCCATATCCAAAGGAGAGTTAGGAAAACGGAATATAAAACTAGATTGTTATCTGATCACTCACCCCTGTTATTAGCAATAGAACTGGAGAACATCCCACCAGGAACATATCTTTTCTCTTTGGCTTGGCTTCGCGGACGAAGATTTATGGAGGGGGTAAAAAGTCCACGTCAGCTGCAGGCTCGTTTGTGGCTGACAAGTCCGATGCGGGACAGGCAGACACGGTTGCAGGGGAAAATTGGTTGGTTGGGGTTGGGTGTTGGGTTTTTCCTCCTTTGCCTTTTGTCAGTGAGGTGGGCTCACTCACCCCTGTTATTAGCAATAGAACTGGAGAACATCCCACCAGGAACATATAGATGGAGATTAAACTTCATGCTACTTAAAAGACAGGATTTTAGAGAATTTATTGAGCTCCAAATTAAAATGTACTTTAAAATAAATATGGAATCAGTGAAAGACAAATTTATATTATGGGATGCAATGAAAGCCTTCATCAGAGGGCAGATAATAAGTTATGTAACTAAGCTGAAGAAGGACTACAATTGGGAAATAGAATAGCTGAAAAGAGAAATAGTAAGTACAGAAAAAGAACTAGCAACAAGGGAAGATACAACAAAAAGAAGAGAATTGCCGAACAAAAAAATAAAATACGAAACACTACAAATGTATAAGGTGGAGAAGAACATAATGAAAATAAAGCAGAAGTATTACGAGCTAGGAGAAAAAAAATGCACAAAATACTGGCTTGGCAGCTTAAAACAGAACAAGCTAAAAGGATGGTATTGGCATCAAGGAAAAAGGACAAACAAATTACATATAACCCATCAGAGATCAATGAAAACTTTAAGGAATTCTACGAGCAATTATACCGAACTGAGAATGAAGGAAAAGAAGACAAAATAGATGAGTTTCTAACTAAAATTGAACTGCCAAAATTGCAAGAAGAGGAGCAAAACAAATTGATAAAACCATTTGAAATAGAGGAGATGCAAGATATATTAAAAAAGCTACCGAACAATAAAACGCCTGGGGAGGACGGACTCCCAATAGAATTCTATAAAACATTTAAAGAGTTACTAATTCCTCCTCTCCTGGAAGTAATGAACCAGATTGAAGAACCACAAAACATGCCAGATTCATGTAAAACAGCAGTGATTACAATAATGCCAAAGATGGGGAAAGATCCACTAACACCAGCATTGTATAGACCAATATCTCTACTTAACTCAGATTATAAGATAATAGCAAAACTATTAGCAAACAGATTGGCCGACTGTGTACCAAAAATAGTAAAACTCGATCAAACTGGATTTATTAAGAAAAGACGGACAATATCTGTAAGTTCATTAACTTAATCCATGCAGTACATGGAAATAAGACACGAACAGTGGTTGTTGCTTTAGACGCAGAGAAAGCCTTTGACAGGGTAGAATGGAATTATTTATTCAAAGTATTACAGAGGTTCAACCTACCAGAGAAATATATTAATTGGATTAAAGCATTATATAAGGGACAAGTGGCGAAGGTAACAGTCAATGGATATATATCGAACCAATTTAAATTAAGCAGGTCAACTCGGCAGGGATGTCCGCTATCTACCTCACTGTTCTCTTTAGCAATAGAACCATTGGCAGAATTGATAAGAACAAAAAATAAAATAAAAGGGATAAAAATAAAAGTGAAGGAATATAAAATCAGTCTATTTGCAGATGACATCATAGTATACTTAACAGAACCAGAATTATCAATAAAAGAATTACATAAGAAATTGAAGGAATATGGAGAAATATCGGGGTACAATATCAACGCAAATAAAAGTGAAGCGATGCCAATGAATAATGCGGATTTCACAAAGTTTAAAGCAGAATCACCATTTAAATGGCAAACACAAGCAATCCGATACCTAGGTATTGGACTAGATAATAATCTAGGCCATCTATACAAATTAAATTATCAGCCATTAATGAAGAAATTACAAGATGACTTAGAATATTGGAAAGATTTACCACTAACACTGATGGGAAGGGTAAATTGCATTAAAATGAATATCTTCCCAAGGATACAATACCTATTTCAATCGTTACCAATTTCCTTAACAGACAAATTCTTCAATGAGCTAAAGAAAATAATAAGGAAATTCTTATGGAAAGGGGGGAAACTGAGGATAGCGCTAGATAAATTAACAGAATGGTACATACAAGGTGGTTTGCAGCTACCAAACTTTAAAAATTATTATAGAGCAGCACAATTAAGATATCTATCAGATTTTTATCAAACAAGGGAAAAACGAGATTGGAGGATAGAGCTAGATAAAATAGGGGAGAAGGTACCAGAACATATACTTTATAAGTGGGATGAAAAACTGGTGCAATATAGAAGTTCCCCAGTACTGCACCATCTGCTCAACATTTGGAAGAAGATTCATGTAGAAAGGAAAAAAAACAAATTACCAACTACCAAAATTATTATTGACGTAAAATCAACTAATCCCTTTCACAATAGATAACCTTTCCTTTAGAGAATGGGAGAGAAAAGGGATTAAAAGATAGAAAATTGCTTTTTGGGAAATAATTTATCATTTGAACAAATGAAGTACAAATATGGAATAACTCATGGTACAATGTTTGCATACCACCAACTGAAAATCTACTTAAAGGACGAACTGGGAAGCAGATTGAGATTACCAGAAGGAAGCAGCTTTGAATATGTGATTACAGACACAATGATGATTAAAAGATTTATAACAAACATGTACATCAAACTGCAAGAGAAAGAAAATGATGAAATAAGCTATAAACCCAAACAAAAGTGGGAACAAGATCTAAACATAAAGATAAAAAATGAAATATGGAAAAAGCTATGCTCCGGAACTAAGAGAAATATAATAAACACGAGGTTAAGCATGATACAATATAATTGGTTACACAGACTATATATCATGCCCCAAAAGTTAAATAAATGGGATCCAACGTTATCAGATAGATGTTTTCGCTGTAAGAAGGAAATGGGAACAACAGTACATGCAATTTGGGCATGTGAGAAAGTGGAAAAGTTTTGGGAAGATCTAAATCAGGTATTAAATAAAATCACAAAAAGCAACGTACCAAAAAATCCAGAGATCTTTCTTCTAAGTAATATAAGAAGTAAAGAATTAGGCCTCAAACTGGATGAAGCACAAAAAAGATTCATTATGATAGCCTTAGCAGTAGCAAAAAAATGTATAATGTCAACTTGGAAGTCAGAAGAGAGCCTGAGAGTACAGCAGTGGTACATAGAAATGAATAAAGGTATTCCATTGGAAAAAATAACATATAATTTAAAAAATGAAGCCACATTATTTGAACAAATTTGGGAACCGTACATGGAACACAACAGAGAGGGCCTACCGCGGATCTCCACCCCCTAAAATGATAGAATGAGAAGAAGATGAAATGAACTGACCCAGTGTGTAAAAATAGATGACACAATTTTCTTGTTTATTTTAATTTTGTGATGACATTCTTTAATGGGTTTATTGTATTGTATATGTGGAACGTTTAATGGGTTTGGAGGGGTTTGGGAAGTTGGGAGGAAAGGAGGGGGGAGAAAGGGGAGACAATGACTTGTATTCAAGAGGGAAATGTATGTGTGTATTTTGGTTAATATGGTTCATAGTGTGAAAAATAAAAAAATTTAAAAAAAATTCAGGGACTCATTTAAGGACTTTAATGATTTTTTTTCTCTATTGCACAGTCAGTTTGTTTACATTTCTTTATTTGTTTACATGTTTATGTTAAGTACAGTGTTTTTGCATTACCAGTAAGTGGTAATTCTGCCTTGCCCGCAGGTTAAAGAATCTCAAGTTTGTACGTGATGTCATGTATGTACTCTGACAATAAATCTAAGTGAGCAGAACCTTTGGGTCCTGGCTAGCCAAGGGTGTCAGCCTCCACCTCCCCTGCACCCTGACCACCGGCACTCATCATTATGTGGGATTTCCTCTCAGAGGCTGGATCATTAGATCAATGAAAGTTGGGGAGAAATAAATATTTGTAAGATCAAGGAATGGAGGGTTATGGGGTACTGGCACAGGTGGAGATGAGGCCAATGAAGATGGGCCATGTTCAATGGCAGGGCAGGTCTGAGGGGCTGTGCCCACTTGTTCTTGTAACCTGGAGTCTGGGCATCTCATACCTACTGTGTTGTGGGTCGGAGAGGTTACACGCAGTGTGGGCTGAGCTTGCGTCTTTGCCAGCCAAAGGCTTCTTGCCCTTGCTCACAATTTTCTCAATTGCCTTGCAGGACCTGTCAGATGCTGCGATTGACATGTTCAAGACCATTGGCCGGTTCCGCTCTGCACAGTTATTGGGAAAGGACCTGGCTGATTTCTACATGTATGTACACAGACACTACTTGTTCCATTAACCTTTGTGTGAAGAAGGTCCTTTTGTAAATTTTTATCCCCTCATCTTAAACCTATGTCCTCTGGTTTTAGATTTCTTTACCCTGGGGGATAAAGACTGAGCATTTACCTTATCTATGTCCTGTGATTTTATAACCCTCAAAAGATCACCATTCTGCCTCTGATGCTCCTGTGTGAAAAGTCCCAGCCAATTCAGTCTCTCCCTATAACCCAGTAACGTTCTTGTAAATCTTTTCTGTACCCTTTCCAGATTCATGATCTCTTTCCTATATCTAGGGAAGGCTGACTTCCCAACTTTTATATTCCTGCTCTGACTGATGTTACTGCACTATCTGCTTGCATGGCCACTTTCAAGGAGCTATGGATGTGCACTCCAGGTTACCTCTGTACATTCCTGGTCCTGGGGGTGAAAAAAAAAACAAACTGGAGGAACTCAGCAAGTTGAGCAGTCTCCATGGGGTGTGCAAGGACTTAGTCGAGGTTTTGTATCAAGAGCCTGTCAATTGCAAACAAACCTTTTGTTTGTAATCTTCTCAAATACCTTGGAAAATCCATGTACATAACATCCACTGCATTATCTTTGTCGATTTTTTTTCCTAATTAAAAAAACCCAGTCAGATTTTTATTCAGTTGAGCAGGTTTTCCTTCACCAACTGGTTCTGCTTGAAAAATCAAACTTGTTCTTTTGCATGTTTACTGTAAAAAACAGAGCCGATTGCGACAGAATCTGATGTGTTTCTCTGTCTCCCCACATGAGCTGTGCCCCCAATTTTAGTGAGCTGCTAGTTGTTGTTTCAGGCAGAAAGGTGAACCAGAGAAAGCAGAGGGTTACCTGCAGGAGGCACTCAGCACCTATCTGTCAGAAGGCTGGCCTCTCCTCATTGCCCACACCAGGAAACAACTGGCGGAGTGTCAGAACCGACTTCAGCAAACGGAGAAGTATCCTTCAGCAACGTGTCCCCTGCCTGCGCACAACATCAACAACCATGGGTCCTTAATAAGACTAAGGGCAGAATTATGCTGTTTGGCCCATCATGGCTGATAAATTTTCCTCTTAACCCCATTCTCCCTCTTTCAACCGATAACCTTGGCATCCTTACTAACCTTATCAACCTCTGCTTTAAATCTTTCCAATGACCTGGCCCCCACAGCCATATGTGGCAGTGAATTCCACAGATTCACTAGCTTCTGGCTGAAGAAACTTCTTCTCTGTTTTTCTGCACAAGTGAGTCCCGTGGACTGTTTCTGCTCTGTTTTTGTCCACTATGCACAGTATTTGAACTTTTATCAACAATATCTCTGTACATGCTTTCTGTATATAGTCATCGGGTTACTCAGCACAGGGACACGTCCTTCAGCCCAACTGACCCAATTGTCTACCTGACCTTGTCCCATTTGCCTGCGTTTGGCCCGTATTCCCCCTAAACCTTTCCTCTCCGTGTCCCTGTCCACCACCCCCTGACAATGGAGCTTCTTCCCTCTCACTTTTCAACTCTGGTTCAAGTGGGGATAAATACTGACCATTCACTTTATCCACGCCCATCGCGGCTTTGTAAACATTTCAGTCTCTCCTCCACCTGTTGCACTGGAGGGAATGAAGACCCAGCCTATCCAGCCTCACCCCGTCACACAAACTATGCAGCCCTGCCAGCATCCTGGTAATTCTCCTCTTCACCCCTTCCACGTTACTGTTATGACTGGATTTATGATGGTATGAAGGTGAATGGAGAAATGAAATGAGGGAATCCCCTCAGCCTCCTTTGCTCCAGCAGCCCGTTCAGTCTTTCTGTATTTTTACTGATATGCCTCCTGTCTGCTGCAGGGGCTTGTTTCATTAGAAAGGGGATGTGAGGTATACATTTTCCTCCCCATAGAGAGCAGTTGGTATCTGGACTGAGCTGCTGGAGGAGGCGGTGGACATTTCAGGGCACGTTGATGTGTCCTGAATGAGCAGAAAACAGAGGAATGTGGAGTTAATGCAAGCAAGTGGGACGAGTAGCAAGTGTGTAGTGCAGTTAGCAAAGCAGTTAGCGCAATGCCTTTACAGTGCCAGTGACCATGTTTTGAACTTGGAGCTGTCTGTAAGGAGTTTGTACATTCACCCCATGTCTGAGTTGTTTTTCCCCGGGGGCTCTGGTTTCCTCTCACCCTTCGAAAACATTCGTGGTTAGTAGGTTAATTGGGCTGCATGGGCTCTTGGGGCGGAAGGGCCTGTTACTGCGCTGTATGTCTTTCTCATACAGTTGGATAAGATGGTGGAGTGTGCCGTCGGGTCTGTTGTGTTGTCCAACCCTGTGATGACGAGGCAAGGGTGGAGTGCTGTGTACCTTGCTAAAGCTGGGATTACCCTTAACCCAGCCTGCCAGCTACCTCCAGACGAGCAGTCTGTTGGCAGCAGACAGCTGCCTCCCTGACAGAGAGCGGACTCATTTCTGCCAAGAGATCCTGAGGCTGGCCAGGCAGTCGGCTGGTGACCAGGGTGAGCCTACCCTACTCCTGCGTCACACTGGGCAGCAATGGGGGAGGGGTGGGGGTCAAGGAGGTGTGGCGGGGTGGTTCAACTGGCAGCTGGTCTGCCAGCAGGTTGGGGATGTGACAGATGGGGTGGGGATGTGGTGGGGAGGCTGTGTGTGTTGTTGGGGTGGAGGGAGTGCATGTGCATGGCAGTGGTGGGGTTGGGGGGTGGGGGGTGCGCGCGGTGGGGGGATGTGTGGAGTGGTTGTGTGGGGGTGGGTGGGGGTGTGGAGTGGGGGAGGTGTGAGGGGGTGCAGAACCTCAGCCTTGTTCTGTCTCTGGATGATCAGGCTGGAGATGGTGGGAGAGTGTGATGTGGCTTTCAGTTCCAATGGGAGCAGGGCTGAGGTAAGGTTTGGATTTGGCTGTGCATGTGGTTCGTAGGGGTCTGGACTCTGATAGTGCTCTGTGCACTGGCTTCGCAGCAGTCAGTCTGCAGTGGGTGAAGGGTTTTGCTCTGTTTCCAGTGGAACAGCTGCTGCTGCCGATGCAGGGCTTTGCCCAGCTGAGGAGCTTGCGATTCGAACCAGCGGGGGCGGTGGTGCACGTAGGTGGGGACCTCACCTTGGAGCTGACCATATACAGCCTCATGCCCATCCCTGTACCCCTGGACTACTTCTCCATCCACCTGCACTTGGCCAGCAACAAGGACAATGTCAAGAGGAGCTCAGAGGTGGCAGGGAAGGGCCGGAATGCCACTGGGATCATTGTCTTCCCCAGCGAACCCACAGGCCCGTGCTGTCCCCGCACCAGTCAGCCGGGTATTGAACTGTACGAGCTTCATGACCGGAGTCCCTCGGACAACTCACTCAACTCCAGCGGGATTATCTGCAAGAATGTCCACCTCCTCCTGCGGAGGCAAGGAAGCAGCACATCCATTGAGCGCTCTGCAGGACTGGTCCTGGAAGACAGCGCCCACACCCTGCGCACCAGTGTGGTGCTGCTGCAGCCGGGACTCAACACTGTTCTCTTCAAGACCCAGGCCAGTGCTTACACAGAACCTTGACTGAATACTCCGTTAGCACTCACTTCCCTAGTCCAAGTGTGTGTGGCAGTGGCACATTAATGCCTTTTCCACTGGCACCTTATCCCAAGAATTAACTGGGACAGGGACCAGTGGAAAGTGTATATGTGGGACCTGTCCCCCAATGATGGTCGGTGTGTGTGGGACCCGTCCACCAATGAGGGTCGATGTGTCTGACACCCATCCCAAGTGAGGGACAGTGTGTGTGTGTGTGGGACCATCCCAAGTGAGGGTCAGTGTGTGTGGGACCATCCCAAGTGAGGGTCAGTGTGTGTGGGACCATCCCAAGCGAGGGTCAGTGTGTCGGACCTGTCCCCCCAGCGAGGGTCAGTGTGTCGGACCTGTCCCCCCAGTGAGGTCAGTGTATGTGGACCTTTTCCCCAGTGAGGTCAGTGTGTATGGGACCCGTCCCTCCCCATTGAGGGTCAGTGTGTGGGACCCGTCCCTCCCCATTGAGGGTCAGTGTGTGGGACCCGTCCCTCCCCATTGAGGGTCAGTGTGGGGGACCCGTCCCTCCCCATTGAGGGTCAGTGTGTGGGACCCGTCCCTCCCCATTGAGGGTCAGTGTGGGGGACCCGTCCCTCCCCATTGAGGGTCAGTGTGGGGGACCCGTCCCTCCCCATTGAGGGTCAGTGTGGGGGACCCGTCCCTCCCCATTGAGGGTCAGTGTGGGGGACCCGTCCCTCCCCATTGAGGGTCAGTGTGGGGGACCCGTCCCTCCCCATTGAGGGTCAGTGTGGGGGACCCGTCCCTCCCCATTGAGGGTCAGTGTGGGGGACCCGTCCCTCCCCATTGAGGGTCAGTGTGGGGGACCCGTCCCTCCCCATTGAGGGTCAGTGTGGGGGACCCGTCCCTCCCCATTGAGGGTCAGTGTGGGGGACCCGTCCCTCCCCATTGAGGGTCAGTGTGGGGGACCCGTCCCTCCCCATTGAGGGTCAGTGTGGGGGACCCGTCCCTCCCCATTGAGGGTCAGTGTGGGGGACCCGTCCCTCCCCATTGAGGGTCAGTGTGGGGGACCCGTCCCTCCCCATTGAGGGTCAGTGTGGGGGACCCGTCCCTCCCCATTGAGGGTCAGTGTGGGGGACCCGTCCCTCCCCATTGAGGGTCAGTGTGGGGGACCCGTCCCTCCCCATTGAGGGTCAGTGTGGGGGACCCGTCCCTCCCCATTGAGGGTCAGTGTGGGGGACCCGTCCCTCCCCATTGAGGGTCAGTGTGGGGGACCCGTCCCTCCCCATTGAGGGTCAGTGTGTGGGACCCGTCCCTCCCCATTGAGGGTCAGTGTGTGGGTGGGATCTGTCCCCCCATTGAGGGTTAGTGTGGATGGGACCTGTTTCTACCCCCCCACCTCCAGTGAGGTTCAGTGTGTGTGGGATCCGTCTCCTATTTGGGTTATTGAGTTCGGTTGAGAACAGTAAAGACCAGCTGTTTTGAATGAGTGTGTTATCTCTGTGATTTGTGTTGTTTTGTATCCAGGCTAAGGATACGGGCACCTACACACTGCGGCAGCTGTCTGCCTCTCTGGGCTGCGTCCAGTTCACCCTCTCTCACATCTACCCCATTGTTCAGTACGAGGTTTACTCACAGGAGCCACAACTCAAGGTGGAGCCCGTGACTGGTGAGTACCTGACCATAAACCTGGCTGGCAGTCCTGGTCAGTGGGGAGGGGAGAGGCATGTTTCAAAGTGGGTGTGGGGAGGTCTCTGTCCCTGCCCACCCTGGATCCTGTCCACTTTGGGACCTGCAGTGGAGATGTGCTGGGGATGCCACGCCACTTTCAGGCGATAGTTCCCAAAACTGCAGACTCCCTCTCTTTCCTAAAACTGCAGACTCTCCCAAAAATGAGTCAATTTTCTCTGATGCTGTGTTGTTTTATCACGGGGGGGGCGGGGGGGGGAGGGTTACAACCTTCCTTCAGTTTTGTGTATAGCATGAGTGATGGTTGGCCTGAAAGGGACCTCACTGGGCAGTCAGCCCGTCACTGGAATAGTTTCCCGGAGACTGTGTAGCCCTTTGAGCCAACACCACCATTCAATACAATCGTGGCTGATCGTTCGACCTCCGTACCCTCTTCCCTTTGATCTCTCTTGCCACATCCAACTGCCTTTTGGATATTTTGAGATCCAGAATTCTATCCGTGCTCTCTCTATTCCAGATAATCTCCTAGCTGGCATCTCTCAGCGGGTGAAGTTTACGATACACACAGGCCATTACACAGTGAGGAGTGGAGACGCACTGCAGCTGAGTATCACCGACACTCTGCCTATCCTTCACTCTGCAAGCACCACTGCTCTTGTATCCACCAACAGCGGGGGTAAGTTGGTCAGTGCCCGAAACACAGAGCTCCAAGGGGCACTGTTACAATCCTCACCGTTACTGGCCCAAGTGAAAATGGGAGGAGCTGTTGCCATCCATAAGATGTATGGGTAAATTATGTCTTGTTTGGGTGCCTGCACTGTTAGTTCAATGTTGCTTTCACACCGGTGATGGGCCAGGAGCACAGATTGACGATGCCGTACACCTTACCAACTCAAGCTGGACAACTTTCATGTAAGTGTCCGCACTAGGTCTCAACCTGGCTGGCAGGTGACTGGTGAGCTCTGTCCCCAGGTACAGCTCACTCAGTCACAGGGACTCCTGCTGGGGCTGGGCTGCAGAGGAAAAGGCAATCAATACAAAAGAATCGAGGCAAAACAAAAGTCTAGACACCAAGGTTGAAGTAAAAACACAATGCTGGAGAAACTCAGCAGGTCAAACAGTGTACATAAAGATACACAACCAACGTTTTAGGCTTAAGCCCTTCATCAAGGAGGATAATTGTCCACCAGTTCCCACTGTCTATCGGGGTAGCTGCATGGACTGTGGGTAAGGGGACCCAAACCTTCCTCCCCCCACTTCCCCATCAGTTCAGACACCCCCCCCACTTTGCAGAGAAACCAGTGTTTCCTCTTGCCCCAGAGCAATCAGAGGTGGTTCTGAATTGTGGCTTGATGTAGAGAGGCTGGAAACAGGACTCAGCCCCTATTGGATGTCGTGCACCGTGCCCAGCCCCTGCTGACTTTACTTGGTGGGAGAGGAGAATAGAGTGTGTCATGGAGGTAGGATGGGTCCTTTCATATGTTGGTAGCTTTCCCAAGGTAGCGGAGGGGAGGTTGGCTTAAGTGGTGGTCTGAGTTGTGTTCCCAGCATCTTCCTCCTCCCCAGACCTCATGGAGGGCATTCATCTTTCCAGTAATATCTCTCGTTTCCTCAGTCTGCCCTATAAGTGTTTGCTCTAAGGCAGAGGGAATATCACTCTGTATTTAACTTTTAGAGTATTCACAACAGGTTTTGTTTGAAACAGACAAACTGTCGGAGGCTCCGTTAACCATCCAGTCATCCGGCAAGATCACCAGCATCAGTCTGCCTTTGGCTCCTGCTTATCATCTCATTGAGTTTGACCTGCACGTCATCTGCCACATACCTTCCACACTGCCAACGCCCCCGGACTCCGAGAAACCCAGTGCTGATGTAAGGGGAGCCCGCAGAGGCCACGAGAAAGCTAAGCCAGAGGTCCCCTGCATGACTTCCATCGACCAGAAGGTGCGGAGACATTCCTGTGCCAGTGATGGGCTGGTAATACCTGTGGGCTTGCTAGCTGGGATGCCACAGTGGACGTTCACTTTTATTTGTCTCCTGTCTGGTATAGTGAGAACGGTTCTTTCCATGAGCAGTCTCGCAGGACAAATCTAATGTTCATGCAAAAGTACAACAAAGCATAACAAATAGTGTTCAGTGTCACAGTGAAATGAGTAAATCACACCAAGCAAGGGCAGTGTGAGAGCACTGTTGTGGGTTCATTCAGGAGCCTGATGGCTGCAGGGAACAAATTGTTTTCAAGCTTGTTGTGCACTTCCACACTTGAGCCTTCTCCCCAATGGGAGGAGGGAGTGTGTCCAGGATTTGATGGGTCCTTCAGTGTGTTAGATTCAAGATTTCTTTATTGCCATATAATTCAGGTTTAACCTCTATTATAATGCGCTCTGTGATCTGGAAACTCCCATGGTCTGGCACGTTTTGAATCTGCCGTTGTTAGTACAAACTCCTTACAGACAGCACGGGATTTGAACCCCGGTCCTGACCACTAGTGCTGTAAAGATTGAATCTGCCACAATCGGGACCAGGGTTAGTGTCCTGTGATGTCTGTAAGGAGATTGTGCTAATAGTGGCAGATTCAACCTTTACAGTACTAGTGATCGCGACTAGAATTCGAGTCCTGTGCTGTCTGCGAGGAGTTTGTACTAACTTCCTCATCACTGGTGCTGTAAAGATGTTGCGCTAACCGCTACCAAAGTATCATTTCCTGTTTTAAGCTTTGTTCTACCTTTGGTATGTTTACATCGGGGGTTACCTTAGGGGTCAATTTCTGTTCTCCGGCATTTTTAGTGGTCCGGCAATGGCCAGGGCCCAAAGTCGTGCGATTAAAGAGGTTCAACTTGTTGTGCTGAACCTGTAATATTACATAAGATTGTCTTCTGCCTGCTGTAAGGCAGACAAAGAAGTGCCATGAGTATTGCTTGGTGCCCCTTATAATAAGAGAGAAAGAGAAGCAAAAGAAAGTCACTTCAGAGTCGCTGAGTGTATGTGAATTTGACTCCAGCGCTCCCGTAGCCTCTGCAGCCACACAGACTCCTGTCTGATCTATTGGCAACCTGAGCTCTAGGTCCAAACCTCTGACACAATCAGGAAGCCTTCAGTCCCCGACATCCTTCGGGAGGCCTTTTTGCCCACAGTAACCTTTCAAATCCTGGCTCCGATACCTGGTTCTCATGAGCCCGCAGACTGTGTGGGTCCGATACCTGGTTCTCATGAGCCCGCAGACTGTGTGGGTCCCGGCACAAGATGTAAATGGAATCCATGGAGGAGAGGATTTGTGTGATGTTCTAAGCTGCATTCACCACCTTCTGTGGTCTTGAGCAGAGCTGCTCCTTTCCCTTGCTTTGATGCACCCTATTGGCACCCTGGGTGGTGACCCCCAGGGTGCCAATGGAGGACGCCTCACAGGGTGCCAATGGAGGATGTCACACAGGGTGCCAATGGAGGACGCCACACAGGGTGCCAATGGGTGACACCTTGCAAGGTGCTTCTGAATGACAGTATGCCGATGGGTGACACCACACAGGGTGCCAATGGAGGACGCCACACAGGGTGCCAATGGGTGACACCTTGCAGGGTGCTTCTGAATGACAGTATGCCGATGGGTGACACCACACTGGGTGCCAATGGGGGACAGGGTGCTGAATGGGGGGCACCAGTCAGTGCTGATGAGTGACACCACACAGGATGCTGCTGGGTGACTCCGCACACCCACCCTGTGCACAGTATGTGGACACTGCCACTTCAAGGGCACCCTCAGAGCACTGGGGGTGAAGAGGGTGGACTGGCTCCCTGTTCCAGCACATTGGTAACCTTTCCCTCTGCTTGAATCCAGATTTCGATCGACTGCCCCTGGTCTATTTACTCCACATTGATCTCTCTGACGTTCGAAATACCTTTCAGTGCCAGCCACTCACTGCTGTCGGCGGGGAGACGGTATGTCTGCTCCTCTCTCTGTTACTGTTGTCCAAGTGGAAAGCTGAGCTTCCCTGAAGGCACATGGCCAGGTTGCCTTCATCAGGTGGGGCATTGAGTACAAGACACCCATCATATCACTGTGTGTAATCCAGGTTACCCCATTATTGGAAGGATGTGGAGGCTTTGGAAAGGGGGACAAGAGAGGTTTACTAGTTGTTGCCTGCTGGATCGGAGGGTGTGCGTGTGGGGAGATTTTGGACAGACTTGGGTTGTTTTCTCTGGAATGTTGGGAAGCTAAGGAGAGACCTGATGGGTTTAGAAAATCATAAGGTATCGATAGAGTAGGTGGTCAGTCTTTTACATCATGGGGAAACATGGAATACTTGAGCACATAGGTTTAAGGGGGAGGGAGGGAGGGACACTTAAAGGAGATATCATGTCAGAAGTAGACCCATTAAGTCCGCCCCGCCATTCGATCTTGAGCTGATCTATCCACCCACTCAGCCCCACTCACCGGCTTTCTCTACATAACCCTTTTTTTTTTAAATTTTTTTTATTTTTCACACCATAAATCACATTATCCATGATATACACTATTTATTTTTCACACATATACAGTGACTTTTTCTCCCCCCCCCCCCCCTTCCTCCCAAGCCACCCCCCCACCCCCCCCTCTCATCCATTTTAGGTATACAATCTAGGTTGCATTAAGCCAGTCAGACAATGTTGTCATTCAACAAAATTACACCAGAAATTCTACTGAGTCCATTCTTTTCTTTCCTTCTCCTTCCATCAACTTAGGTAATGTTTGTCCCCGGTAGGTTTTCGCTATTGTATTTAATGTAAGGCTCCTATACTTGTTCGAATATTTCAATATTATTTCTTAACCTATATGTTATTTTTTCTAATGGAATACATTTATTCATTTAAATTTAGTAGTTTCTTCCTTTTAATTTGGTTATGTATTCCATTAATATTTAAAGTCATATAGTTCAGCGTAGCCCTTTTATATTTTGTTTATCTTCTCTTTCCGTTTTTCCATCATTACCTTTCCTCCTTTTCCATTTCTGTTTTCTTATTTTCAACTCTTTATAAGACAACATTCCTACAACATCCAACATTTTCCTTATTCTCCTATTTCTATCTTATTTATCCCCAATCTCCCCTTCACCTCCTGAGTTGTCCTTTATCCCTTGTCGGACAACCACACCTCCCCTCTCCATTTGGATTTGCGAATCCACTCGCAAGTGTCAACTGATTTTGCAGTGACCGCTATTTCCCCCCACCCCGCCCCCCCAGAAAAGATTTCACTTTTCATATGTCACAAAGGTCACTCTTTTAATTCCCTCCTTATTCTCTCTATTCCATTACCTTCCCTTATTAATTCTTGTCTATACTATCTATATTTTCCTCTAAGTACAGATACATTCACGTATGCTCATTGTCTCTATTCACTCTTATACCTCTTTACCCGCATACATATCAATCGTGATCATTTTTACTCTCATTACTCGTCTTCATCCCTCAGTCTATTTTTGTCTTTACCCACATACATATCAATCGTGATCATTTTAACTCTCATTACCCGTCTTCCTCCCTCAGTCTATTTTTGTAATTGTTCTGCAAATTTTCGTGCTTCTTCTGGATCCGAGAATAGTCTGTTTTGTTGTCCTGGAACAAATATTTTCAATGCCGCTGGATGCTTTAGTATAAATTTATACCCTTTCTTCCATAAAATCGCCTTTGCTGTATTGAACTCTTTTCTCTTCTTTAGGAGTTCAAAACTTATATCTGGATAAATGAAGATTTTTTGCCCTTTATACTCCAGTGGTTTGTTGCCCTCTCTTATTTTTTCCATTGTCTTCTCCAGTACCTTTTCTCTTGTAGTATATCTTAGGAATTTTACTACAATAGATCTTGGTTTTTGTTGTGGTTGTGGTTTAGAGGCCAATACTCTATGTGCCCTTTCTATTTCCATTTCTTGCTGTAGTTCTGGACATCCTAGGGTCTTAGGGATCCATTCTTTTATAAACTCCCTCATATTCTTGCCTTCTTCATCTTCCTTAAGGCCCACTATCTTTATGTTATTTCTTCTGTTATGGTTTTCCATTGTATCTATTTTTTGAGCTAGTAGTTCTTGTGTCTCTTTAGTTTTTTTATTAGATTTCTCCAATTTCTTTTTTAAGTCTTCTACCTCCATTTCTGCTGCTACTGCCCGCTCTTCCATCTTGTCCATTTTCTTTCCCATTTCTGTTAAGGTCATCTCCATTTTATTTATTTTCTCTTCTGTGTTGTTTATTCTTTTTCTTAAATCCTTAAATTCCTGTGTTTGCCATTCTTTAAATGACTCCATGTATCCTTTAATAAGAGCAAGTATATCCTTTATCTTGCCTTTCTTTTCTTCTTCTATTTCACTGTACTCTTCCTCTTCCTCTTCTTCTTCCTCTGGGTTGGCCATCTGTTGTTTCTTTGTTGCCCTTTCCTCCTCTTCTTTCTTGTTTCTATTGTCTTCTGTGGTCTCTTCTTGCTGCAGGTGTTCTGCAGCTGTTGTTGCCGGCTGTGGAGATCGACTCCCCAGCTGGTCCCCCCTCCCGTCGGTGTGTTTCTTTTCATTCGCATCGCGCATGCGCGATACTTCGCGCATGCGCAGTTGCGCACTTTTACTCGGCTCAGCGAGCCATTTTTGTAGTCCATTATTTACCGACCTGAGGGAGCGGGTTTCTCTCTCCGCAGCGGGCCTCTTCGGACAGGTAAGGCCTTCACCTTTTTCCTCTTTTGTCTCCTCTTCCTCTCTTCTTACCGTAGCTTTCGATTTTTCTTTTTTTGTCGCCATCTTCTTTCCACCTTTATACTCACTTTTCTGTAACTTTTATTTCTGTGCCTTTGTGTTTTCCTTTGTTTTTCCCGACTTTTCTGGAGAGGGCTGGAGTTCACCGTCCGGCCACTACTCCATCACGTGACTCCTCCTCCTCTACATAACCCTTGATGCCCTGACTAATCAAATACCTGCCAATCTCTGCCTTAAATACACCCAACGACCTCACTTCCACAACTTCCTGTGGCAACAAGTTCCACAAACTCATGACCCACTGGCTGAAGACATTTTTCTGCATCTCTGTAAAAAATGACGCCCTTTTATCCTAAGGTTGTGCCCTCTTTTCCTTGATTCCCCTACCATAGAAAACAACCTTGTCACATCTCCTGTGTCCAGGCCTTTCAGCATTTGAAATGCCTCCATGAAGTCCCCCCTCAACCTTCTGTACTCCAATGAGTACAGCCCAAGAGCTGACAATCGTTCCTTATAAACTAACCCTTTCATTCCTGGTACCATTCCAGTAAATCTTCTCTGAACTCTAAAGCAAATGAAGATTTACAAGACATGTTTTCCACAGTGATGGGTACCTCGAGTGGGCGGCCGGGAGAGGTGTGTAGCAGGCACGTGAATAGAGGAATAGGGGCCATGTACAGGGCTGCGCTGAACTGTGCCAGGGGTGCCATACCATGCCAATTTGTTCCAGATGAGAGGACTAGATCAGGTTAACCCAGAGTCAGAGAATCAGTGACCAGAGAAAATGGGTTAAATGTCAGGGCAATGGTGGAGGGGGGGGAGGGGAAGGTAACAGGAACCTGAGTGTTTTTTCCTCCAAGGTCGTGGGTGTTCGGAGCAGGTTGCCCGAGGAGGTGGTTATTTTAGGAAAATATTATGGATAGGATGGGTGAAGGGGATGTGCACCACATGCAGGCAGTTGGGACATTAAGGTGGGTGAGGACATTGGGCCATAGGGCCCGCTTCCACAGAAGAGGACTTATGCCGGATGGTTACACACTGCACCAGACTGTTACAGGTGTCCCCCCTGAGCCAGACGGTTACAGGTGTCCCCACCATGCCAGATGGTCATGGGTGTCCCCACTGTGATGTTTCTTTTAAGCAATAAAGAAACTTGGGTTCTTTTATATCATCTATACCTTATTAGCAACAGTACTCACTCACGACCTCAGGGAGCCATCCATTTTGAATCCACTCCTAGCTGCACCAACTTGTCTGACTCCCTTTAGTGGTCAGGATTATCACTAGCACTCATTACATCCCCTTTTCTTGAGATGTTTAATCTAACAAAATGTCACAGTATTTCAATTTAAAATTCAACACAAATCTAAACACAAACATCAGGAGCACAAACATTTTAAGTGCACTTCTGTTTCTTTTATAGATTCAGTCTGTCAGCTGCTTTGATAACGTGTGTGCATCTTCTTAACACAGGTGCTTGTGTTGGCTCTGCTGGTCCACTACTGTCTAGCACTTGTGGTCTTTCCTCTTTTGCTGTGCAGGTTGGATCCTTTGCATTTGTCTGTTCCTGCAATGTTTCTTGCATTTTCAGCAGGCTCTTTCAATTCCTCCTCAGTATTTGACCCTCCTCTGCTCTGACCGTGTAGGATCTTGGATTTTACTTCCTCCAGAACAGTGGCCTTTTTGTCCCAAGTGTTGGAATTTCTGAGTCTCACTGTATCATGTTGGGCCAGTGGCCCTAAGTTTCTTGCTGACTTGCCATAGTTTGTTTTCTGTCTCCATTGCAGATGCTTTTGTTTACGTTCGACATCTTCGTCATCTTTGTTCTTGTTTGAATCTGCAGAGTAGAAGCTCAGCGGATGACATGCCATGTTTAAGTGGAGAAGCTCTGTAACTCAGTAGAGCTAGATAAGGATCTGAGCCACTACCTTATGCTTTCTTGAGCAACTGTTTAACTATGTGAACTCCTTTCTCTGCTTATTGCAGTCTGGCTGACATTCACCTCTAGTCCATCCTTCATTCAAATTCTTGATGACCTTCTGTTGGACTGTGTCTTTTTCATCTGTGATCTGCTTGGATTTCATGTGAGTTGTGGGAAGAGATTCAGTGATCAGGTTCACATGGAGATTCACATCTCTCTCTGTGGCACTCTCATTGTGTGCTTCATTGTGTGCCGTTGCCCTGAATGACACATCAGCAAACACAATACCTTTCCCTGGTACACCCTCTTGACTAGGCTTAACTTTTCAAATGCTTTGTCACCCATCAGTGATTCATGACTGGGACTACTGTGAACCTTTCATCTTTAGTTTACATGTACCTTTCGTGTTGATGTTCTGTCCATTGTAGGCTTTGAGCTGTACAGGATTTGCATGGATGTATGGTTTTATCTTCATTCCCCTGACGTTGCACTCACAGATCAAATTGATCTTTGCCCTCTGTGTCCCGCTTGAAAGGAATATTCTATTTGTATGCACTGACACAGTCCACTTATCCAACTTGACTCTGTTCATGCTTGACTGTTCAGTATCTGTTGGTTTATATTCTTCTGCACTACCTTGGTAACAAAGAGTGCATCATCGAGAGCAGTTTCTTCTATAGTGTGTACGCTTTCATTTCTGTTTTATTTACCTTTAGAAAAACATCGCTTTGCACTTATTACAGACTTTTCCATAGGCGGGGCATTGTTTTCGTGCATGTTGAGTGCCACATCGTTTACATTTAAATGTCTCTCCACCTTTTTGTTGTTTCCTCTATCTCATTTTTTGTTGGTGTGTATGTTCAGACACTGTGGCTGTGACTTTGCTTTCATTTTCACTTTTTTTCACATGTTTCAAAGCTATTTCACTGGCGTGGCATATCTTCACAGCTCCAGTTAAGGTAAGCTCTGTCTCTCGCAGCAACCTCTCTCACTTTCTTATCAATAATCCCGAACACACTTTTATCATGGATCATTGAATCTTGCAGTGGTCTGAAATTGCAAGTTCTTGCTTTTAATTTCGTCCATTTTTATAAAGAAGTATTAAAGCTTTCTCCCTGCAGCTGCGTGGATAAGTGCAACACATACCTCTTGAATGTTTCATTTGTCTTTGAATACTTTATTTATAAATGTTTTAACCACAATAATAGTTACATTAAATTCAGTTCTAAATTATTTCAAAAGAAATTATATATGTGGGATATAACATCTCACCTACATTCCCAACCCCTCACCCCTAAACGAAAAGAAAGAAAAAAGGAGGGAAGAAAATCTGGAGAATGCCAAGAAAATAAAACAATTATACAATACAGTCTATTGGAGGTTACCAAGAAGTGAGGTCTTTAGAGAGCCAATCATACATGCAAACCAAAATTTTGTAAATATGAGCTCCATATTTTCCAAAATTATAAGTAATCTTCTCTAATGGTATCCAACTACAAAGTTCTGTATGCCATCTTTCCATACCTAAATTTATTTCTGACTTCCATAATATTATTATACATTTTCTAAAAACTGCTAAAGCAATTTACACAAATTCAATTTGATAAATAGTTAATTTTAATTTTAGTCTTATAACCTTAATATTACTCAATAAAAATAACATTGGATCCTGTGGGAATTTGACCCTTGTAATTTGTTCCAAACAATTACCTACTCCAAACCAAAATTGTTTAACTTTAGGAAATTGCCAAGTTGAATGTGGAAAAAAAAGTCTCAATCTCAGATCTACACCTCAAACATAAATCTGATATGGCAGGATTTAATCTATTTAATTTTTGTGGATTCAAATGTAATTGATGTTAAAAAATTATGTTGAACTAACCTATATCTTAAATTTATGTTTAGTCATTGTATTTTTACATTAACTCCATCCAATCCTTTTCACTTATTTGTGTATTTAAATCTTTTTCCCATCTTAATCTTGATTTATACACCCCAATTTTAGGGGCCTTAGATTGAAGTAAATTGTACATTACTGAAATAAATTATTTACAGTAGTGTTACAAATCAGTAATTCTAATTCACATTGATTAGGTAATGTCAAAGTAGGACCTATTTTGCCAGATAAACAAAGGCTTTAACTTGATAATAACAAAATAAAGTATTACTGGGTATGTTAAAAATTTTCCCTCATTCTTTTTAAATGTTATAAATTTCCCATCCTCAAAAAAATCTTCAATCCTTTTAATACCCTTGACTCCAAGTTATCCGTTGAAAAAGGAATAAACCTATTTTGACATAGGCAGTTTTTTTGATATTAAACCTTTCATACCAACTTCATTATCAATGTTGTTCTACAACCCAATCAAATGTTTCAAAATAAATGATTCCCCACTTCCAAATATCATTTTAGAATTCCATTTATAAATAAAATCCTGGGGATTCATATCCACTATTGCATTAAATTCAATAGAAGCCCAAGATGGAATATTAACTAATCAATACATTTATAAATATCATTTGAGCTGCTTTATAATAGTTCTTAAAATGAGGAAGACATAAAACCCCCTAATTCATACTTTCAAATCATTTTTTCCAAAGAGACCCATGGCATTTTATCTTTCCATAAAAAAATTCCTAATCGCCTTATTTAAGTCCTTTAAATTTTTTTGAAGGAATTTGGATGGAAATTGATTGAAAATGATATTGAATTCTAAGAAAAATGTTCATTTTAACACAATTTACTCTACCAACTAAAGTAATAGGTAAATGATTCCACTTCTTAAAATCTGCTGCAACAATTTTATTTAGCAAAGTTAAATAATTCAATTTATATCAATTTTTCCAAATCATTATCAATTCTTGTACCTAAATATTTAATAGCTATGTCTGGCCACTTAAATTCTGTGACTATTTTATAATCTGTATAATCACCCACAGCTAAGAGCATAATCTCACTTTTTTTCCCCAACTAACTTCATATCCAGAAACTTACCCATGTTCTTTCAATCTAATCTGTAATTGGGACAAAAAATTTATATGAACAGTTAAATAAACCAAAAACATCATTAGCAAATAAATTAATTTTATATTCTTCCTGATTCACTTTAATTCCCTTAATCTTAAAATCTTGTCTAATAAGTTCAGCTTAAAGTTCATTTGCTAAAATAAAAAAAGCTGGGGACAAAGGACAACCTTGTAAACTTGATCTAGTTAATGGAAAGAGGCAGATATTTGGACATTAGTAATAACTTTTGCCAAAGGATTTTTATATAAAGCTTAAACCCAATTTATAAACAGAACCAATGCCAAACTTCTCCAAAAATTTAAATTAAAAATTCCATTCTAATCTATCAAAAGCTTTTTCCGCATCTACAGTTACTGCTACACGACGATCACCTTTTTTCAGAATTAAATTAATTAATTAATCTGGCACTATTGTCTGCAGAATACCATTTTCTAATAAATCCTGTTTGATCCATAGGCAAACATTTAGACAATCTATTTGCTAAACATTTGCAACAATTTTATGATTACATTCAATAAAGATATTGGAGAATAAGATGCAGAGTTTAACAATCTTTATTTTTCTTTGGTATAACTGTAACTATCACTGTTGAAAATAATCCTGTAAAGAATGGGATTCCGTCTCCTGTTTTAACACCTCCATAAATGGAGGTATTAAAAGTTCCATAAATTTATTATAAAATTCAAATGAAAAACCATCTTTTACTGGAGATTTACTAATCGGTAATGAATTAAGAACTTCATTGATTTCTCTTATTGTAAAAGAAGCATTTAAATTTTTATAATCTTGATATGTCAAACTAGACAAATTTATGAGATAAAAATTTATCAATCTTAACTTCATCTTCAGTAAACTCTCATCTATATATATCAGAATAAAATAATTCAAATATATAATTAATTTATCTAGGATTATAAATAATCATCTTTGAACTCTTCCTGACAGTATTAATTATTCTAGAAGATTGCTCAGTTTTTAACTGCCAAGCTAAAACTTTGAGCTTTCTCCTAATTCATAATATCTTTGCTTAGTTCCAGCAATCAATTTTTCAGTCCTATACGTCTGAATTGCATTAAAATGAAACTTTATTAATACATTTTTTTTCTTTTTTCATCTGGTTTTTTGTAATACCTTTTCCAAATTGTGTATTTCCCTTTCTCTTTTGTGTAATCTTTCTTAATTTTCGATGTGAAAATTGTATGTTCTCTCAAATATGCCTTTAATTCATCCCATACAATAAATTTATTGAGAATGGAATTAATTTAATTCTAAAAACTCTTGAATATGCTTTCTTATAAAATCACAAAAATCTGTCCTTTTTAACAATATTGAATTTAATCACCATCTATAAATCATTTGTTCTTTTTCCAAAAATAAATGTAATTAAAAGTGGCAAATGATCAGATAAAATTCTAGCCCTGTAATCCACATTTATAACATTTCCTTGCAATTGCATCAAGATAAAAATAAATCTAAGAAAATTCCCTTTCTTTAGAGTTTAATTTCTTCCATATATCTATTAAATTCAAATCTTTCATAACATTCAAAATAGCCTTTGCTGCTTTAGCTCAAGAAACTGATTTGGTTGCTTTATCCAAAAGTGGATCCAAATAACAATTAAAATTGCCTCCAACCAATATTTTTTGGTGTGTCCTAGCTAAATACATAAATGAATCCCTAATAAATCCTTCATTATCTATTTTTGGTGCATAAATATTCATTAAAATTTGACAATTTACTAATACAAGCCTTCCCACAGGATCCGTAATCACTTTATAAATTTTAATAAGTAACTTTTTTAAAAATAAAATTGCCACACCCCTTGCTTTAGAGTTAAAAGTAAAAGCTACCACTTGTTTAACACAATCTCTTCAAATTTTGATGTTCTTTCTCAGATAGATGATCTTCCTGTAAAAAAGCAGTATCAACTTTTTTTCAAATAAGATTACACTCTCTTTCGTTTTATCGTATTATTAAGCCCATTAACATTATATCATAAAATTCAAAAGTTTTACTATTTGCCATTGTATTAAGTTCAGAAAATTCATAACTCCCCTCTGCCTCTCCTCTTGGGCCAACCACATCACAAAATCATTAACAACACTAACTACACCTGGCATCTCCATGAAGAAAAAGGAAGGAAATACAAAAAAGAGAAAAAATAATTTAAAAAACCCGCAAAAGAGTGCTGACAATTTAAATAGATGGAATGATTTACCTATTACTTTAATTGGAAGAGTGAATTGTATCAAAATGAATATTTTTCTGAGGATTCTATATCTTTTTCAACCTATCCCTTGTTTAGTACCTCAAAAATTTTTGAAAGACCTTAATTTAATTGTAAGAAAATTTTCATGGAAAGTGAAATTGAATAGGGTATCTTTGGAGAAATTAACTTGGAAATTTGAATTAGGTGGTTTACAACTTCTTCATTTTCAGAATAATTTTAAAGCTGCACAATTGAAATTTATTAATGTAATGATTGATTTGAATAAATCTTCTATTTGGGCCAATATAGAGTTAGATAAAATCGATGAGAAGTATATGGCCGAATTTATTTTTAAGTGGAATTCAAAATTGTTAACTGGTATAGATCCACCAATTTTGAAAAATTTAATTGAAATATGGAATAAAATTAATTATTAGATAGGTGGGAAGGGAAAGATTTCGGCGAAAATGCCTTTACATCAGAATAAACGTTTCCCCTTTACTATTAATAATCAGTTTTTAAAAATATGGAATCAAATGGGGATTTAAAAAGTTGAAGATTGTTTTGAAGCAGGAAAGTTTTTTTATCTTTCAATCGAATGAAGAAGTTTCAAGTTCCTGATAATACTTTTTTTCTGTTATTATCAGGTTAAAACTTTTTTGTTGGAAAAATTAGGCCATAGTTTAAAATTATGTAGGCAATCTGCTTTAGAATGGTTGCTTACTAAGGAAAAATCAAATAAATTTATCTCTGAGATGTATGTTATTGCAAAATAAAATGCTTAAAATTAATGTTCATAAATCAAGAATGAAATGGGAACTTGATTTAAATAGAAAGAGAGATGAAAATGTTTGGAGAAATTTGTGTAAAGATAGTATGACTAAGGTTATAAATGTAAGATAAAGACTGGTGCAATATAATTTTTTTACAACAATTGTATTTAACTCCTCCAAAATTAAAGAAATTCAAATTAAATTCTTCAGATTTATGTTTTAGATATGGACAAGAAATAGGCACTTTTTTTCATTCGACTTGGACTTGTTCTAAGGTTAAGAATTTTTGGTTACAAGTTAAATTGTTTTTGGAGCAAGGGTTAAAAGTAAGTTTACTGTTTGATCCAATGTTATTTTTATTAGGGGATATTAAGTTGATTGCTTTAGGATTGAGATTGACTATGTACCAGATTGAATTTTTACTTTTGGCTTTGGCTGTTTCTAAAAAATGTTTGGCTATTACATGGAAATCTGATTTAGTTTTTGGAATGCAGAAATGGCATATTGAAATGAAATCTTGTATTCCTTTAGAAAAGATCATGTATAATTTGAGGGATAAATATCAGTTTTTTTGTAAAAGTATGGAGCCCATATTTAAAAACTCTTAAAAATTGAATCTCCCCATCTGCTCCAGTGGATGTCTCAGTTTCCACAGCTAAAAATTGCCTTTAGTGATAATCTCCTTCCTTTCTTTCTTTGTGGGTGGGTAGGGGAGGAGGGAGGGTGTTAGTAGGGTGGATGAGGGAGGATGGGGAGGTTTCATTTAATTATTTAATGTTTGTATCCATATATTATAACTAATGTCACATTATTGAAAATTGTATATAAAATATTTTAAAAATACTGTTTTAAAAAAAAGTCAGTACTACTGTCCTCAGTCGTGCGGGAAGTGACTCTTGCCGCAAGGTGGCACACAGCTAGAGAAGGAGAAGGAAAGAACCCTGCCTCCCCTAGAGAGAGAGAAAAACAATTTTCGAATAGTCATCGTCATCTTCAGGTAAAGGTGACAGCTTCAAGATCTCTGTTAACGATCATGATCATCAAGGGAAGCAATTTCTTGCTGTAATATCTCCTTATCTGACATTTGCATCTTCTCAATCTGTGATCTGTCTGCTGTTAATAAATCAATTTGTTTATCCGTTTTATTATTTGGAAGAGAATTTGCAAATTCTAAGGCTTTCATCTCATTGTCGAAGAATTTTTGCCAGATTATTCCCCAGAAAAACTTAAAAGTATTGCATGGTGGCAAAAAGAAAACTTAAATCCCTTCTTCCAGACCACAGACTTTGCAGGATTAATTTCTTTTCACCATGTTCACACTAAGATCTGCATTAAAAAAAATCCTTTTAATCAACCATAATCAAAGGGCCATGAAATTGAAGACCTTTCTGAGCCACTACTCTCAAAATAGACTCCTTATTTCGATAATGAAGACATCTAATCAAAACTAAGCGTGGCAATTGACCTGGCAACGATTTCTTTCTAAGCACTCTATCTGCTTTATCCAATTCAAGACCATTTGGAAAATTTTCAGGTCTCAAAGTCTCCGGAATCCATTTTTGAAAAAATTGCTCTGCATTAGGACCATCAAAAACTTCTGGGAATCCAACAATCTTCACCTTATTTCTTCGACTATGATTCTCTTCTATGTCAATTGTTTGTAAAAGTTATTTTTTCTCCACACAATAACTGAATCTAAAAGCTTATTAACCACGTCTTTGTATTCATCCACTTCATCATGATATTCTTGTAAATTTTCTTTAACTTTTGAACTTGCATTTTAAGTTTACCAACCATTTTAACATATCTCTTTATCTCTTCCTTAATTATCTTCATTTCTTCTTTCACATATTCAAATTGAGTATTCACATCATATCTAATAGATCCATACTGTAAATCCATTTTCTGACTCATTGCTTGCAACTGATTCATCAATTGCTTGCTCATACTGTGCCCTTTAACTTCAGGTAACTACTTGCACAGCCTCTTCTTGAAATTGAGCCTGTTGGTATGAATCTTCTGTCTCCTACTCCAGTAGTGTTCTTTGATCTTCCTCTTCCTGCTCCACATCACTAATAGATGGAGAAAAAAAAGTTTTTCTTATTCTGCCTCTAAATGCAAATGGGGCAGGTCTTGAAATTCAACCTTAGTGAGAGTTGATTTTTCAGTCTCCCACTGCAATTCCAATCGATCCATTCTGCACATGCGCTCTTGTTCTTGCACATTTTGTAGTCTTCTTTGGGATGCTGGCACTATCTTCTTCAGCTTCTTGAAGAGACGGCCCGGGGTCACTTGAACTCTTGCTGCTGTCGTTCTCGTCAACCATGAAGGAGGACAAAATCTAGTCCGAGGCTACTAAGTCAAAGTAGGCCCAATTTTTAAAAAATCTTATGATTTCTTTTAAAATCAATTTTCTAGTTTTTGGAGGCTTTCTCTTTCTTGCAGCCATAGTCAAACTGTGCACTTTCATACATCCTTCACTCATGCCTTGCTCCCGGTCGGGTCCAATAGCTTGCAGATACAGCATAAATCATTGTTTGTACAACCTCCACTCATGGTCAACATTTCCAGTCCAATTTACAGCATCAGGAATTTTTATACTCTCCATGTTTTCTGCTGCTATCGATTGATTCTCACTCTACACACTTCTGGTACCATGGATGTTTCTTCCATTGTAATGAGTAAACGTGGGTTATTTTATAACAACTATACTTTATTAGCTACAGAACTCACTCATGGCCTCATTGAGGCATCCATCTTGAATCTACTCCTAGCTGCAACAACTAATCTCTGACTCTAGTGGTCAGGATTATCACTTACACTCTATCATTGCACCCACCACACTGGACGGTTACATGTGTTCCCACCGTGTTGAACTGTGGGTGTCTGCATGTGTACCAGAGAGCAGGTGTGAAAATCGTCAGCCACATTCCATGTGAGATGCTTCCCTCTCTTTTCCTCCATGCAGGAAGTATCTTCAGGTGTGTGTCCACAACCTGTCTGAAGTCGGCTTCCAGTTGTTTGACCCCCAGTTGATGGACATTGGCAACAGCTCCCACCTGAACTTTGTCTCACTGAACTCTGTCCAGCAGCAGGTAAGGTTGTGGAGTGACTGATGCATTGAGCCAGGGCCCAGGCGCTGAGTTCTAGCAGTTGTGTGGAACCTCGGACAGGACTGCAGATCTGTGGGGGTGGATGGTCTGACCCTTTCCCCAGCTATCTGCGTGACCCTCGATCACGATCTGCAGTCAATCCCACTTAAAGATGAGAGTTTGTTGTCATATACATAAGGCCAATGTAAATGTACCAGAACTTTTGACGTGCTGTAGCCACACAGAGACAATGATGGTTGTTTTACTGAAATTGCCTCATGATGCCGCAAGACAAAAAAAAGATAAATATAAAAGATAAATATTCATAGTTTGGAATTCGAATAAAATAAAAAAAATTGTTTCAATCCTGGGGATGCTGAAATCTGGAGCGATCTACTCTGGGGCAGTGGGGAGGGGTGATGGGAGATGGGTTGTACTGCTACTCTCTGCTCCTTCTCCCTGATCCTCACATGCTCCCTGTGTCCCTGCCACAGCACATATACAGCAGACAGGTCACCTTCTTCCTCTGGGAGCTGACGTGGAGTGAGGAGACAGGACCCAGTTTGCACTGTCAGTTCAGTGTTGCATTCACACCAGTCATGGGCCAGGAGCATGGATCCACGAGGCCATACACCTACCAGCTCAAGCTTGACAACTTCCAGGTAAGTATCCGCACCAGATCGCAACCCAGCTACAGGTGACCGGTGAGCTCAGTCCCCAAGTACAGCTCCCTCTGTCACTGAGGACTCTTGCTGGGACCGGGCTGCAGAGGAAGAAATAAAACACAATTCTGCAGAGACCATGGATGAAGTCCTTTATATAGCAAAGATACATTACCAACGTTTCAGTCTTGAGTCCTTCATCAAGGTACGACAATGTCGCCAGAGGCCCAAACAAAATGATGGGGGGGAGGAGCATGGTCTCACAGGCAGTATGTAATAGGTGGAGGAAGGAGGAAGGGCACAACAGCAAGCAGGGGGAGGAGGATGGCTCGGTGTATGATGAGAGAAGGGGCTGGAGAGTTGAAGGAAAGATGGGGAGGGGAAGGGAGAGAGAGCAGCGAGTGGGTTAACAGAAACTGGAGATGTTGCTGTTAATGCCATCTGGTTGGAGAGTGCCCAGTCGGAAAATTAAGTGTTGCTTCTACAATTTACAGGTGGTCTTGATTGGACAGTGCATGAGGCCATGGATAGATATGTGAGCATGGGAGTGGGGCACAGAACTGAAGTGATTGGCCAGTGGGAGTATCTGTCAGTGAAGCACCTTGACTCTGTCAGAGCGAGGGGTGCTCAGCAAAGTGATCTCCCAATCTGCGCCTAGTCTCTCTGATGTCGAGAAGTCCACATTGGGGGCATCGGATACAGTAGATGAATCTGACAATTTTGCTCATACCTTGATGAACAGCTCTTGCCCAAAATGTTAGTTATGTATCTTTTTTAAATCTTTGCTACTTAAAGGACACTTTTGGCCTACTGAGTTTCTCCTTTTAACTTTTTTAAAAGAATCAAAAGTGTTCACAATGCTCAGTGACCTGCTCTTTGCTGGTTGGCAGTGTGACCATAAAGGAGTAGAAATAGGATATTTAGCCCCACCATTTAAACATAAGTTGATCCATTTTTCCGCTCAGCCCCACTGTCCGGTCTTCTCCCCATAACCTTTGATGCCCTGGCTAATCAAGAACCTGTCCATCTCTGCCATAAATACACCCACTGACTTGGCCTCTACAATTGCCTGTGGCAACAAATTCCACAGATATACTCCCATCTGGCTAAAGAAATTACTCCACATTTCAGTTTGACACCCTTCAATCCTGAAGTTGTGTCCTCTTGTCCTAGACTCTCCCACCATGGGAAACAGCCTTTCAACGTTCTTAATGATTCACTGAGGTCCCCCCTCATTCTCTTAAAATCCAATGAGTACAAGGCAAAAACTGTCAATCGCTCCTCACATGATAACTCCCTTCTTTCCCAGAATCATCCTTGTGAAATTCCTCTGAACCCTTTACAACATCAGCACATCGTTTGTTGAATGAGGTACTCAAAACTGCTCATATTACTCCAACTTGAGGCCTCATCAGTACATTATAAAACCTCACCATCACATCCCTTCCTCTTGAAATGAATACCAGCATTGCATTTGCCTTCTTTACCACCGACTCAATCTCCAAGTTTACCTTCAGATTATCCTGCACGAGGACTCCCAGGTCCTCCACTTACCGCCTTTGTGACCAAACCTTTCCTTTCCCCTCTCCCGTTTGGACGCTTTCCATAATTTTTCCATACCTCGATGAAGGCTTCAAGCCTGAAACGTCAGTTATGTGTTTTACCTTTGCTATATAAAGGACTCTGACCAGCTGAGTTTCTCCAGCATTGTATTTACTTCAACCATGGTGTCTATAGATTTTCATGCTTTACTTTCCCTTTGCATCTGGGCATTTTCAATTTTCTCCCCATTTAGAAAATAGTCGGCCTGTTTATTTTTCCTACCAAAGTGCATGACTGTCCACTTTCTGACATTCTATTTCATTTGCCACATCTCTGCCCATTCTGCAAATCTCCCTAAGTTCTTCTGCAGTCTCCATGTTTCCTCCACACTACCTGCTTCTCTACCTACCTTTGATTTTTCTGCTAACTTGGCCACAAAGCCATTTATTCCATAATCTAAATCATTAATTTACATCATAAAAAGAATTCCCCAACACTGATCCCTGTGGAACACGACTTGCAACCAGCAGTCAGTCTGAATATGATCCTTGTACTCTGACTCTCTGCTTCCTGCCAATCAGCCAATGCTCTCCCCACAATAGTACATTTCCTGTAACACCACGGACTCTTATCTTGTTTAATAGCCTCATTGTCAAAGGGTTTCTGAGCAACCAAATTCATAGCATCCACTGTATCTCCCTTATCCAGGCTGCCTGTCACTTCTTCAAAGAATTTCAATAGGTTTGTCAAGCAAGATTTTCCCTCAAGGAAACCATTTCCTGTCACGTGCCTCCAAGTATTCCGTAACCTCATCCTTTGTTTTTTGAATATTTTTGACTTTTTACGGACTCAAAGTAACTTCAACAAGCAATACAATCTTTTCCAACATTCATAGAACATATATAGTCTGAGTTTTGTTTCTCCCCCCACCCCACCACCCCCAAACACATAACCTGACTGATTATACATTATACAAATGCAAGTGGGGTTCAGAGCCCCCACCAAAAACCTTTATATAAAAAAAAGGAACAACCTAATTAACTAAATAACCAATTAAGAAATAAAATTTAAAAATACTAAAAGAAAAATCAAACTGAAATTAAAAAAAATCTAAAAGGGTTAAAAAGAAAACACGCACGTCGCCTGTGCCACGTTCCATTTCCTGAACTCCAATCCTTTCCCTACCAAGACGTTTTTATTAATATTCATATTTCACGGGGTTGGGGAGCTAGTCAATCTACATGCCCATGTATTTCAGATATGGCTGCCACACTTTAACAAATGTGTCATGTTTTCTCCTTAGATTGTTAGTGATTTTCTCCAAGGGAATGCAATTCAGCATTTCCATATTCCATCATGTGGTATTTAGTTGGGAGTTGGACCTCCGCTGTATACTTCCTGGCTACTGAATTTGATATTTGGACAGCCTAAAAGTCACATTTCCAATATCTCCCAGAAGGTACAACTCTGGATCTTGTGGAAAACCCTCTTTTGTAATTTTTTTTTCAAATTATTTCCCCAGTTCTTCCCAGAAAGGTCTCACCTTTGTACATAGCCAAGTGGAGTAGACAAAGGTACCAATCTCCACACCACACCTAAAGCACCTTTCTGAAATTTCCGGCTTTGATTTGTGTAATTTTTGTGGTGTGAGGTACAGCTGGTACAAAAAGTTATATTGCACCAACCTGCTTCTCGTGATAATCACTCTTCATTGATTGTTTGAGCCCAAGTTCGACTCTCATCTCTCCCTTAACCTGTATAAGCCTGGCTTTGGGCTCTCACTTTGGAATATGTAATACATTTGAGAAATAAATGTACACATATTCTCTTGTTGAATTAGAATCTCCACATTACTAGTCCTAGGCAGGATCATAGACAGTCCTAATTTTTCCCTTAAAAAGATCTTATTTGCAGACTGCAGAAGAATGCCATAACCTCACCCTCCAACTCCAACATCTTCTCAACCACTGACATCAGGCTAATCATCTATCATTTACTTTCTGCTGCTTCCCTCCCTTCTTGAATAAAGGGGTGACATTTACGATTTTCTAGTCCTTAGGGACCACACCAGAATCACAGGGGTTGATGCCGGGCCGGCAACTGTTCACGGAATACTTGAACAGTTTGGAAGAGGTGATCGAGTACAGTGCATCATAGTTTGCTGATGACACTAAATTGAGTGGAAAAGCAAAATATACAAAGGATGTGGAGAGTCTGCAGAGGCATATACATGGGTTGAGTGGGCAAGGGACTGGCAGGTGGAGTACAATGTTGATCAATGTGAGGAAGGAAAAATGGAAGATAAGATTATTATTTAAATGGAAAGCGATTGCAGCATGCTGCTGTGTGGAAGGACTTGGGAGGGCTTGTGCATGAATCGCAAAGGGTTGGTTTGCAGCTGCAGCTGGCGATCAAGAAGGCAAATGGAATGTTGGCCTTCATTGCTAGAGGGATTGTATTTAGGAGCAGGGAGGTTATACTGTAACTATACAAAGTACTGGTGAGGCCGCATCTGTAGTACTGCAGACAGTACTGGTCTCCTTCATTGAGGAAGAATGTACTGGCTTTTGAGGTGATGTAGAGGACATTCACCAGGTTGATTCCAGAGATGAAGGAGTTAGCCGATGAGGAGAGATTGAGTCATCTGGGGCTGTACTTGCTGGAAATTCAGAAAAATGAGAGGGGAATCATTGAAACATAAAATTATGAAAGGGTTAGATAGGATGGCAACAGGGAAGTTGTTGTGCTGCTCGGTGAGACTAGAACTAGGGGACACAGCCCCAAGATTCGGAGAGTTGATTTAGGACAGAGATGAAGAGGAACTGCTTCTCCCAGAGAGTATAAATCTGTGGAATTCTCTGCTCAAGGACACAGTAGAGGCTGCCTCATTGAATGTATTTATAAGGCATATATTTTTGACAAACAGGGGAATTCAGGGTGATGGGGAACAAGCAGGTTGGTGGAGCAGAGAAGACTGCCAGATAAGCTATGATTACATTGAATGGCAGAGTAGGCTCGATGGGCCGGATGGCCGACTCGTGTTACATTCTTTCTCACTGCATGCCAGCTAACTACCACACAGCAATCCGCCTGGTCCCCACTGCACTGCATGCCAATCTACTGTGCCTGGGTCCACCCGGGACCATTCTCCTCACACTGAAAATTCTCAATCCTCTGTCCCCGAACAGACTTCCTGGCGCTGCTCTATCTGAACCTCCCTGTTCCCCACTGAAATGCTCTCTGTCCCAGAGCCCAGACTGCACTCACTTTCCATGCTGTCCCACCAGAGCCTGTACGACATCAAGGCAGAAATCCTGCCCCCTCTGGGGCTGGACATGTGCAAGATGGGGACCCTGTGCAACCTGGAGGTGTCTATCATGCGGCTTTCTGACCTCACTGAAGTGGATCGGGATGAAGCTCTCTCGGAGTCTGATGGCTACTGTACCACCAGGCTGATGTATGAAGGTCAGTCCCTCCCTCACCCATCTGTTTCTACCCCCCATGTTTTCTGTAACCCTCCTCCCTCCCAATGACCCAAATGGCATAGACATTCACTGCCTTTTGCAGCTTCAAGCTCCCATCCCATCCCTTGTGGTGAAACATCCAACGAGCCTGCTTCCTCTGACGTGGAATCCACATGCCACTCACCCATCGAGTCTCTGGGACATGCAGCAGAGAAAGACACTGGCATTCGGCAAGGCTCTGGGGTCAGTGGGATCTGCGACCATGTTAGCGTATCCTGCGAGGGAGGCCTCTGTGCCTGGTCCCTTAGCTCATGCAGCCTTGGGAGTGCATGATGCACTGGGCAATGTCGCTCTGCACCCCTGTTTCCTCCTGTGGAAACATTCTCTCTCCTCTCCCACTGATTGGCACCAGGAATATCCTTTGTACTCATAAAACATAGAACACTACAGCACAGTACAGGCCCTTCAACCCTCCATGTTTAAATAATAACCTCCTTTAAAAAAAACTAAACCCTCCCTACCCTGTATCCCTCTATTTTTCTTCCATCCATGTGCCTGTCTAAGGGTCTCTTAAAATGCCCCTATTGTTCCAGACTTCACCACCATCCCTGGCAAGGCATCTCAGGCACCCACTACTCTGTGTTTAAAAAAAACCTTACCCCCTGATGTCTTCCTAAACTTTCTTCACCTTGTACATATGTCCTCCGGTGTTTGCTATTCCTGCCCTGGGAAAAAGGCACTGGCTGTTCATCCTATCTATGCCTCTCATAATCTTGTAAACTTCTATTACGTCACCTCTCATCCTTCAACGCTCTGCTAACCTTGTCTCATCAGACATATTTCCAATCTAGGCAACATCTTGGTAAATTTCCTCTTCACCCTCTCGATAGCTTCCACATCCTGCCAATGAGGTGACCAGAACTGAATACAGTACTCCCAAACCTGGTCTCACCAGGGATTTGTACAGTTGCAACATGACCTCTCATACCTCAATGAGCGCGGGTGATTCACAGGTCCTAGAGCCTGCCCAATCTCTCTGGGTTCAGGGTTTAATCAGCCTGGGTTTCCCTTGCAGTCGTTGACGACAGCAGCAACTGGGCAGTGTGTGGCAAGAGTTCGGGGATGATCTCCATGCCAGTGGTTGCCCGTGCTACTCACAAAGTTCACATGGAGGTGATGCCTCTGTTTGCTGGATTCCTCCCATTCCCTGACATCAAACTCTTCAAGTATCTACCTTTCCAAGCTTGTCCGGCAGGACAGATGGACGTGGGTAAGTGAGAGAGCATGGGGAAGAATGTGGATCCAGGGAAGGGAGAAAAAAAAATCAACAGATGGTACATAGACCAAGATGAAGTTTGTTTTGCCAGCTAGCAGAGGACAAGTGAGCAGAGTTACAGAGAGATCTGTTGTATGGAGCATAATTTCACCATGAGGCTCAACAAGGAGTCTGTAGGAGATCTGGAACAACACACAAAGATGCTGCAGGAACTCACCAGGTCACACAGCATCCAGGGAAAGTTACACACAGCTGATGTTTTGAGGCCTGAGTCCTCAATCAGGGATGTCCAGGCAAGCGCCCAAATAAGGAGGCAGAGAGTGGCACAGGCTGACAGGTGATTGGTTAGTGCCAATGGGGGAAGAAAGAGCTGAGAGGTGATGGGGAGGGGGCAGAGGGCTGAAGAAGATGATCTCTGATAGGAGAGAGGAAGGGAAGGGGGTGGGGGCTGGAGGAGTGAAAGTGTGGGTGACTGGCAGGTGAAGGAGAAGGGAAGGCATCAGAGGGATGAGGCAAAGAGGAGGAAAAAGAAGAGGAGGGAGCTACTGGGAATTGGAAGTCGCTATTGATGCAGTCTGGTTGAAGACAAGATGGAAAATAAGGTGCTCCAGATTTGATCAGGAGTCTGATAGCAGGAAGGAAGTGGTCCTTAAATCTGGGGGTGTGTGAATCTTCTTCCTGCCAGGAGGTGGGTAAAAAGAATGTGGCTGGATTGGGCAAGGACTTACTGCTGAGGGAGGTCCATTATCTCCATGTCTTGGGGCAGCTGAGCATGGTGTCTGGGGTTGTGGAAGGACAGGGAGGTGTGACTTGCACAAGGGCAGCAAGAGAGGGTGAAATGGAGAGAGGGTGAGGGGTGGAAAGAGGGCCGTGGGAACGAGGACTGAGGGGGGTCCGCATCACATTCGCCAGGAGGCAACTGCAGAGGCAAAGGGATGGAGAGCAAGAGCTTTGGCACCAAGTGTGAGAGATATTCCTCAGCAGGAGGGTTGAAATGGTCTGTGGTGGGTGGGGATGGGGGGGGGTCACAGTCCTAGATTGTGGAACAGCATTGATTCATCACAATGTTGAAATCAAGGACACAATGTTGGAAGCTTTCAGCAAGACAGACAACATGTGGAGGGGAAGGGAGTCAATGTTTCAGGCTAATAATTTGTCATTGGAGTGGCTTTGACCAGGACAAAGGCAGGGTGTGACTGGGAGCACAGCCATCAGTTATAAACCCTGAAATCAGGTACCGGATATGGTCACAGGTTAAGTAATGCAGCATCCTGCACATACAGGAGGTTTCACAGTTCAGCAGTTGAAACAAAAGTACAACGATCTTTTACAAAAAAAGAGCAGCATGTACTTTGTGATGATCCGGGCCTGTTTCATTTCTGTTTGTTTGGAGGCGGGGGGGGGGGGGAGCTGGTGCAGGGCACAGGTACACAACTGTCCACACAGCACTCTCATGTTATGAGAATAGTACTGACTGGGAGGGAATCGTCTCTCACTGTAAAGCTGAGGTACAGTATTGGTGGGGACGGGTCTGTCACTGTGTAACACTGGTGTACAGTACTGGGTTGGAGGGCTCTGACACTGGTCCTGTTTACCGGTTCTGCTATGTAATGCCAGTGGACTGTTCCTGTTCCAGCAGCAGACAGCTGGATGGAGAACGACACGCTGTCCCTGGAGCGTCCGGCGGATGAGCAGACAGAGAGCAGCAGCCTGCGGAGCCGCGGCAGCACCCATTCATCGGGCAGTGGTGAGCACAAGGCGCTCCCCTTGCCGCGCCTCTCCCCATTCTGCACCGGCCAGGTGTACAACACCAGCACCTTCCGCCAGATCCTGGTCGTCCCCTGCCAGGATGACCACATGCTGGAGGTCAGCGTCACCTGACGCCTCACCAGGATGCCACATCTCCCAGCAATGCCAGACTCTGACCTTAGCATCTGCAGCCCCAAGGATGCACAGTTGCCGCTGTACCCGGGATCTTGTCTTCGTCTTTGGAAAGGTTTCAGCAAAACATTTTTTTTTAAATGATTCCAAATGAAATTGTTCTGATGTTCAAATCCCCATTATGACCAGATTCAAGAAAACACGAAAGTCAAACAGTGTCCTTTATATAGCAAAAGTACATAACCAAAGTTTCAGTTATGTACCTTTATCTTTGCTACATAAAGTACTCTGTTTGACTTGCTGACTGTCTCCACAATTGTTTTTACAAACTCCAAAGTGGTTCAGCTTCCCATCTCCCTGCCAACACTGCCACAGCTCCCCAGAGTTGTCCATTCCTCACTGGATTATTCCCATCTCTTTTGGGGCAACATGCCTCTTGCACGAGGAAGGAGGGAAGGCTCGGAACTCCGAACTAAACCTGTCTCACAGAACAAGATACATTGAACTGTACCCTTGCTTCCCCGTTCCTTACCCCCTCCTCCGGTTCTGGATTCAATGAGACTCAGGGCTTGGACTGTATAAATTTGTTAATTTTAATTTATTTACCATATTCTAATTTATCTGCCATCTTTAATTATTATAAATAGAAAATATATGTAGTAATATAAAGTTTGTGGAAGAAGCCAGCAGAGGAGGCTGACCAGACATCTGTGAAGCTTCCACTGTCCATCGTTCCCGCAACACAGGGTAGGTAAACAGCGAGTCTGCCCAGAGTGCGCCATGGTGAATGAAGTGCGATCCTGAGATTGTCCACCCTTGTATATTTCATCCCGACTTGAATCTGAAGTCAAATGGTATTCAATGAACTGTAAACATAACACTGGTGTGATTAAACTATGTGCAGAATGTGCCCTGTCTTCCTTCAATCTGCTGGTCCTGGGGGAAATTGGAGTCACAGAGAGACACAGCACTGGAGGGTAAAAGATTAATAGAAGTTCTATTTAAAAAAAACCCCGGGTTGAACTGACAAAATTATTTAAAAATATGGGAGGTATTGTTCAAGATTCCTATATTTAAATTTAGGCATACATCATGTAACAGGTCATGACAGCCTATGAGCCCGTGCAGCCCAATTACACCCAATTGACCTACACCCCCAGTACTTTTTGAATGGTTGGAGGAAATTGGAGCCCCCAGGGAAACCCATGCAGACACAGGAAGAACATACAAAAAACTCCTCACAGACAGCATGGGATTTGAATCTCAGTCATATTCACTGGTCCTGTAAAGGCATTGTGCTAACCCATGATGCCAACAGTGCTGCCCTGTTATTGTGCAGAACATGTAATATGAACAAAATTGCCTTCTGCCTGCTGTAAGGAGATAAAGAGTCACCATTGCTATTGTCCAGCGCCTAAAGCAGTATGAGAGAAAGAGAACCAAAGGAATGTGCATGGATTTGCCTTCAGCGCTCCTGCAGTTGCACAGACCCCTGTTTGATCTGTCACCAACCCATGTTCCTAATCCAAAACTCCGACACAATCAGGAAGCCTTCAGCACCTGAGGCCCTTCGGGATCCCTCCTTGACTGCACCACCTTATTGAATCCCAGTTCCGATACCTAGTTCTCATGCGCCAGTCTTCTGCAGTCCATGCAGATCCCCTGACCACAAGCCGCCTGCAGCCATTGTGGGTCCCTCAGACGCTAAGCCCCTTTCTGGTCCACTGTCGTGGTCTTGCAGGGTAGTCGCCTCTGCTTCTACTCAATGGGGGGTGGAGGGGGGAAATGTTCTCCTCATTTCTGGTGCACTGTGCTGTTGGTCCACTGCTCCCCTGGAGTCTGCAATCCTTTAAACCGCTGCCAAACACAGGCGTCACTATCTTGGGCAAGGACCTCCATGGTTGCAGGGTTTTACTCTTTAACAGGCTGTTTAAAGCCTGTACGGAGCTCCCTGCATTAGACCTGGTAGGTGAACCCTGTGGAGCAGCAGTGTCTCTGCTCTCCCAGGTTTGTGAGGGGAGACAGAATCTTTCTCCCAGGATAGAATTGTCACATACTGGAGGAAAATACATTTAAAATGAGGGAGTATGTGGGGGGTGGGAGTTTAATGGAGATGTGCAGCAAATATTTTACACAAAGTGCTGGGTGCCAGGGGTGGTGGTGGAACAGATGCAACAGTTGTATTGAAGAGGCTTCTCAATGGTCACACCACATCAGATGCAGTTTGAAGAGTTTTAGGTTGATTTGAACATCGTGTAGACAGAGCAAAGACACACAGGCTGAAGGTCCTATTCCTATGTTGGACTGTTCTAGATAAATCAGGCCCATGAGCCCCATGAGTGTGTGGGAACTGATCCGGCATTGACACCACATTAATTCAGAGCACAATCTTCTCGCAGGGTGACTCCTCCTCATTTCCGGAGTTCACCTGGTGACAGTCCTCTACACTGCCTTCAAAACCAGTACATCTTTCCTCAAGTGAGAGCAGAGATACTGGAGGCAGTGACTGGGGTTGTGTGTTCCAGTCACTGAACATAAGTCTGATGGGGAGAGAGAAAGCCAGGCTGCATGCGGTACCTCTCTGGTGAACTCGCCTTGATGCCTTCTCCCTGCCGTGCATTCTCAGCGGCTGCTGTGTCCATAGACAACGGAGCAGAATCAGGCCATTTGGCCATTCAAGTCTGCCATCTTTTCTTGTCATTCTCTCAGTTCCAGCATTTATTCTATGCCTCCCCACTCTGCAGATCAACAGGTTGCTCATTCCATCTCTGCCATGCAGCTGCCATGTTCCCACATTTTTAAAAACTCCCCAACCACACCCATCCATCTATACTGGATGCCAATGAATCTGCCTTTGCCCTGTTGCAGACCATTCCAGCAATCTGTGGGACCAGACTTCCTGTTGGGTGTGTGTGGAACGAACAAGTTTGATGGGTCCCAAGGGCAGCAAGTGTGAATACAGGTTAGTTAAACAGTGATCTTTATTTATACACCTTGGGAAGTAGCAACAGGGATAAAAGTCTCTTCCCCCCCCCCTCCCCACCGTGTCTCTCTCACAGGATTGTATGGCACACATCAGATGTAATAACTGTCTGATGTTCAAGCACCCATGGAGAGATAGCTTTGCAATCAAGTAATAAAATACGATACCTGCCACCCCATGGCTCTTAAATAAACTAATCTAGGGATATGGCCTACAATAATACAGCTCCCAATGCTTTGTCAGTACACACTTTACCACCGACTCTCCAGCGTTGCCCAATGTTCCCAACTTGGAGTGGAGCTCAAGTTTGTACCAGGGGAAGTAGAAAAGAGGCCATACGTGGTGGGCTTTATTAGAGCCATGGGCTGGAGAGTTCAGCCCAGGTATCGATGAGGTACAGGGGCCAAAGACCAGGTGTGTGCTAACCTGTGGGCAGAGCTTAACCTGGATTGGCAGGTTAGGTGACCTCCGACTAGGTATTCGCCGGTAGGGTCACTGATCCTCCATATTATGCTATCATGGACACTCCCTGTGTTCTCTCGAACCATTCTTAATCCAATGTCTCAGGTTTTTATTCAGGATGAGCCATTGAGCAGATGGAGGAATGCCCTTAAATTCAACAGTGTCACATAAACTGATCAGCATACTCCAAGACATAGGACAACACCCCACTGCGTAATTAGATCCTGGATTCCCTCACCTACAGACCACAATCAATGAAGATTGGTAAGAACATCCCTTCCATGATCACTATCAGTATCGGGTGCATTCTTAGCCCCCTGCTCTACTCACTTTATACCTACAACTGTGTGGTTCAGTACGACAATAACTTCATCTACAAATTCGCTGATGATACCACAGTAGTGGGTTGTATAAAGGAAGGGGATGAGAGCGTACAGGATGGAGATCTTGGCTGAATGGTGCACCAACAACAACCTTGTACTCAATGTCACCAAAACTAGGGAGCTGATTGTTGACCTGGAAAGGAAAACCAGATTTGTATGATCCAACAATCATTGTGAGATCAGAGATGGAGAGAGTGAGCAAATTTAAGTTCTTGGGAGTCACTATCTTGGACAATCTTTCCTGGACCCAACACACCAATGACATCGTGAAGAAAGCACGTCAGCACCTCTATTCGCTCAGGAGATTGCAGAGGTTTGGTATGACACCAGAAACCTTGGTAAATTTCTACAGATGTGTGATGAAAAGTGTGCTGACTGGCTGCATCATGGGGTCTGGTATGGGGACACCAGTACCCTTGAGTGCAAAGCCCTCCAAAAGATAGTGGATACAACCCAAAACATCACCACTATTGAGAACATCTGAAGGGAACACTGCCATCGAGGATCCACACCATTGAGCACATGCTCTGATCTCGCTGCTGCCATCAGGAATGAGGTATAGGTGCCACAAGACTCCTACCTCTCCACCATCAGACTCCTCAATAACAAAGATACTCATTTAAGGACTCTGCATATTTTTAATGAATGAATATTTATTTTCTGAATTGCACCAGTTTGCTTACATTTTTCTTTTGTATACACATCTTGAACAGTTTTTTGAACTACTGATAAGTAGAAATTCTGCCTGGCCCACAGGAAAGAGAATCTCAGGATTGTATGTGGTATCGTGCATGTGTTTTGGCAATAAATCTGAACTCAAGACAACAGCAACACGTACAATGGGCTGTTTTTAATTGGTTACAGTTTTCAACATCATCATTCAAGATTATTTTATTGTCATGTAATAAAAAAGAAAATGTAATATTATACAAAATCTCCTTGAGTCTATCATAAGGCAGACAAATATTTGCTATCAGCAAAAATTGTCTGGTGCCCCTTACAATCAGAGAAAGAGAAGCAAAAGACAGCCCCCCCCCCCCCCCCCCAGAGCACTTTGTGTCTGTGGATTCGCCTTCAGTGCTCCTGCAACCACACAACCTTCAGTCCAGAGCTCCAGATGCACATCTCTGACACGATCATGAAGCCTCCAGCACCCTCTCGCATCCCAGTTCTGATCCCTGGCACCCCTTCAGCCCGTCTTGAGTCAGTCTCCAGCAGTCCACAGTCTGGTGTGAATCTCTCAACTGCAGTCACCAGCAGCCCACAGCCTGTGTGGGTTCCTCACCTCAAGTTGTCAACAGCCCACTGCCCGTTTGTTCTCAGAGCCCCTCGCTGGTCCGCTGCTGTGGTCATCTTCCCATGGTATTTAAAATTCTGAGGGGGGATAGACAGAGTAAATGTAGATTGGCTTTTTACACTAAGGGTAGGTGAGATACAAACCAGAGGACACGAATTAAAGGTGAAAGGGGAAAAGTTTGTGGGGGGGGGGGGGGGTTAGTTCTTCACACAAAGAGTGGCAGGAGTGTGGAACAAACTCCCAGCAGAAGTGGAGAATGCGGGTGCAATTTGAAAATTTAAGAGGAATTTGGGCACATACATGGATAGGAGAGGTATGGAGGACTATGGACTGGGTACAGGTCAGTGGGGCAAGGCCAAAAAAATAGATTGGCACGGACTTGAAGGGTGTGTTTTTGTGCTGTAATGTCCTTTGGTCTTATGGCACATAAACAGCTTCCCCTCTGCCATCGATTTCTAATGGACAATGAACCACAGACACTACCTCACATTTTTTGGGAGTCTTTTGTATTATTTATTTATTTTAAAATGTAATGTTTGCCCTGTGATGTTGCCTGAAAAATATGTTCATGACAATAAATTCTGAATCTGAACTTATGAAGGGCAATATGCCAAAAGCATTGATTAAAACTCTATCCACCTTTGCATCCTTCGTCAGGTCCAGGAGCAGAGGCCGCTCGGCACATCTCAGGGAAGGGCAGAGAGCTCTTGCAGCGCTGGGACTGGGAAAGCGGGGCGGAAGTGGGAGTTCGGCGCTGGGAAGGTGGACTGGATTGAGGAGCGGAAGTAGATGTATGCGCTGGTTCTGGGAGAATGGGGCGGAAATACGTATCTGGCGCTGGGAAGGTGGACGGGAGTGCGGGGCGGAAGTGAGAGTCTGGGAGCAGCACGCGTGTGGGAGCCGGAATGAAGTTCTCTTACCGGGTGAGGTGGCCCGGAGCCTTGGGATTAGATCGTCCTCTTCCCCCACGCTCTTCTTGCCCCCGTCCTCTTTTCCCCCCCGTGTCCTCTCCCCCCTCCCTCCCCCCCGTGTCCTCTCCCCCCCTCCCTCCCCCCCGTGTCCTCTCCCCCCCTCCCTCCCCCCCGTGTCCTCTCCCCCGCTCCCTCCCCCCCCGTGTCCTCTCCCCCCCGTGTCCTCTCCCCCCGTGTCCTCTCCCCCCCCGTGTCCTCTCCCCCCCCCGTGTCCTCTCCCCCCCCGTGTCCTCTCCCCCCTCCCTCCCCCCCCCGTGTCCTCTCCCCCCTCCCTCCCCGCCGTGTCCTCTCCCCCCCCCGTGTCCTCTCTCCCCCTCCCTCCCCCCCCGTGTCCTCTCCCCCCCTCCCTCCCCCCCCCGTGTCCTCTCCCCCTCCCTCCCCCCCCCGTGTCCTCTCCCCCTCCCTCCCCCCCCGTGTCCTCTCCCCCTCCCTCCCCCCCCCGTGTCCTCTCCCCCTCCCTCCCCCCCCCGTGTCCCTCTCCCCCCTCCCTCCCCCCCCGTGTCCTCTCCCCCTCCCTCCCCCCCCCGTGTCCTCTCCCCCTCCCTCCCCCCCCCGTGTCCTCTCCCCCTCCCTCCCCCCCCCGTGTCCTCTCCCCCTCCCTCCCCCCCCGTGTCCTCTCCCCCTCCCTCCCCCCCCGTGTCCTCTCCCCCTCCCTCCCCCCCCGTGTCCTCTCCCCCTCCCTCCCCCCCCCGTGTCCTCTCCCCCTCCCTCCCCCCCCCGTGTCCTCTCCCCCTCCCTCCCCCCCCCGTGTCCTCTCCCACCTCCCTCCCCCCCCGTGTCCTCTCCCCCCCTCCCTCCCCCCCTGTGTCCTCTCCCCCCTCCCTCCCCCCCCGTGTCCTCTCCCCCCCTCCCTCCCCCCCCCGTGTCCTCTCCCCCCTCCCTCCCCCCCGTGTCCTCTCCCCCTCCCTCCCCCCCCGTGTCCTCTTCCCCCTCCCTCCCCCCGTGTCCTCTTCCCCCTCCCTCCCCCCCGTGTCCTCTTCCCCCTCCCTCCCCCCCGTGTCCTCTTCCCCCTCCCTCCCCCCCGTGTCCTCTTCCCCCTCCCTCCCCCCGTGTCCTCTTCCCCCTCCCTCCCCCCCGTGTCCTCTCCCCCTCCCTCCCCGCCGTGTCCTCTCCCCCTCCCTCCCCGCCGTGTCCTCTCCCCCCTCCTCCCCCCCGTGTCCTCTTCCCCCTCCCTCCCCCCCGTGTCCTCTCCCCCTCCCTCCCCGCCGTGTCCTCTCCCCCTCCCTCCCCGCCGTGTCCTCTCCCCCTCCCTCCCCGCCGTGTCCTCTCCCCCTCCCTCCCCGCCGTGTCCTCTCCCCCTCCCTCCCCGCCGTGTCCTCTCCCCCTCCATCCCCGCCGTGTCCTCTCCCCCCTCCCTCCCCGCCGTGTCCTTCCCCCCTCCCCCTCACCACTCCCCCTCACCACTCCCCCTCCCCCCTCCCCCCCTCCCACTCCCCCACTCCCCTCCCCCTCCCCCCCCACTCCCCCACCCCCCTCCCCCCTCCTCCTCTCCCCCTCCCCCCTCCTCCTCTCCCCCTCCTCCCCTCCCTCTCCCCCCTCCCCCCTCCTCCTATCCCCCTCCTCCCCTCCCCCTCCCCCCCCTCCCCCCTCCCCCCTCCCCTCCCCTCCCCCCTCCCCTCCCTCCCCCCCTCCCCCTCCCCTCCCCCTCCCCTCCCCCTCCCCCCTCCCCCCTCCCCCTCCCCCCTCCCCCTCCCCCCTCCCCCTCCCCCCTCCCCTCTCCCCCCTCCCCCCTCCCCTCTCCCCCCTCCCCTCTCCCCCCTCCCCTCTCCCCCCTCCCCTCTCCCCCTTCCCCTCTCCCCCCCTTCCCTCTCCCCCCTCCCCACCGTGTCCTCTCCCTTCTCCCCACTGAGTATCTGTGTTGTATTTGTCCTTCAGTTTTCGAATCTCCTGGGCACGGTGTACCGCCGTGGGAACCTGAACTTCTCTCTGGATGGGAGCTCGGTGCTCAGCCCGGTGGGGAACCGGATCTCCGTCTTTGACCTAAAGAAGTGAGTGTGTTTGACCTGAGCCTCTCACTGCGTCGGCACCTCCCACAGGGGAAGGAATTCATCAGCATTGCTGCTGATGTTCCAATGCAGGGCAGCTGGATACCAGGTCCCTCTCCCCGGAGGGTGTCCCAGGTCCTAAATAGTCAAATTGTAGTAAGTGGATGAGTACTTTCATCAAGATTCCTTTTATCGTCTAGTAACAATGCATAAAAATGTAACATACATGTTGTACTTTAACTTCTGCTTGCCGTAAGCATTGCTTGTTACCCCATACAATAGGAGAAAGAAAGTCCCTTCAGAGTCACTGAGTGTCCGTGAAGTTACCTTCAGTGCTCCCACAGCCTCTATAGCTGCCAAGATTCCTGTTCGATTCATCGGCAACCTGAGCTTCAGATCCAAGCATGTGACACAATCAGGAAGCTTTCAGTGCCCTATTCCCGGATCTGGTACCTGGTTCCCATGAGCCAGTCTCGAATCACCAAAGTGTTGGGGACTGCAGGGCAAGTGCTGGACAATGGGATTAGTGTCGACTGAAGGAGAATATGGAATTAAAAAATACAATGCTGGAGAAACTCAGCAGGACAAACAGTGTCCTATATATAGCAAAGATGAAGATACATCACCAGTATTTCATTCTTTTTTTAAAATTAAAAAAAAATTTTCTCACTATGAACCATATCAATCAAAATACATACAAACATTTCCCTATTAAATATACACAGTGGCATTTTCTCCCCTTACCTTCCCTCCCTCCTTCCCACCCATTAAACAATGTCATCACACAATGAAAATAAACAAGAAAATTGTGTCATCTACTTTTACACACAGGGTCAGTTCATTTCGTCGTCTTCTCATTCTGTCATTTAGGGGGTGGAGGTCCGCGGTAGGCCCTCTCTGTTGTGTTCCATGTATGGTTCCCAAATTTGTTCAAATTAATGTGACTTTACTTTTTAAATTATATGTTATTTTTCCCAATGGAATACATTTATTCATTTCCATCTACCATTGCTGTACTCTCAGGCTCTCTTCTGATTTCCAAGTGAATATTATACATTTTTTTGCTACTGCCAAGGCTATCATAATAAATCTTTTTTGCACTTCATCCAGTTTGAGGCCTAATTCTTTACCTCTTATATTACTTAGAAGAAAGATCTCTGGATTTTTGGTATGTTGCTTTTTGTGCAGTATTTCATACTGAGGACACCTTGATAAAGTTCACTGTTTGACCTGCTGAGTTTCGTGAACATTGTTTTTACTTCAGCCACAGTGTATGCAGACTTTTGTATTTTACTTGTGGAGCTTGATAGGTGGTCAGCATGTTAAAGTGGATTTATTGTCATATACAGTGTGCATATGCAGCAACATTTTTACTTGCTGCAGCCACACTGACATGCAAGATACAGAAGGTGATGTGACGTGATGTGTGGCAGGGATCAGTGCTGGGTCCACTGTTGTTTGTCATCTGTATTAACATTCTGAATGAGTAAGATTGCTGATGAATCAAAAATTGGCGGCAAAGTGGATAGAGAGATTCTTGTGTAAGATTGCAACGGGATCTGTCTCAACTGGATTTATTGTTGGAGTACATGCATTACATCACATACAACCCTGAGATTCTTTTCCCTGCAGGCCAGGCAGAATTACCATTTATTGACAGTACAAAAAAAAACTAACTTGCATCTTTTCTTGAGTACAAACCATGGCAGGACTGCACACTCCCCTGGGGAGTGTTGTAGAGTGGAAGGAATTAGGGGGACAGGCATAGAATTCCCTCAAGAGGCAACTCTGGTGAATAAGGTGGTGAGGAAGGGGTTTGGCATGATTGACTTCATTGGGTGGGATACTGAGGGTACGAGTTGGGTCTTCATGATGCACCTGCAGAAGGCTTTGGTGAGACCATACTTGGAGGACTGTGTACAGTTCTGGTTACCCAGCTAAGAGGAAGGATGAAAATAAGTTGTAAAAGACCAGGGATGGGAGGGGTCGGATCTTTATTCCTGAGAGGAGGCTGAGGGGTGTCCTTAGAGGTTTATACACAAGAAATAGGAGCAGGAGTCGGCCATCTGGCTCTTCGAGCCTGCTCTGCCATTTAATAAGATACACAGCTGATCTGATGATTGGCTCATCCTCACCTATCTGCCTTTTCCCCATATCCGTTAATTCCCCAACTTAATTCCCCAAAATTTATCCAACCTTGTAGACAACACTTTCCTTATTCAAATATATTCTAATTTGAAAGTATAATCTTCCAAAGCGTGAGCGACAAAATCCCAAATTTAGATCTCTTTAATCCAATAAATCAAACTGGCTGTTACTTTTTAAAAAAACTTTATTTAAAGATTTTATCACAGGAATAAAAAGAAAAATTACATTTAAAGAAAAGATATAAAATAAAATAATATAATTACAATACAACATTAATAACCTAACTTAATTCAACCTAACCCCCCCCCTACATATACAAGAACTAAAAAAAAATCTATATATTAAAAAACCCACCCTTCCCCTCCCCCAAAATAAAGAGTGAATTAGTAAAATTAATAATATGTGTTTAAAAAAAGCACTCACAAAGAAAAAGAAAAATATGACAAATAAAAATAATTAAAAAAAAAAGATTTATCAGATCTAAAATATCACATCTAGGAACATACTTAAATCAAACTTAATTGCATATACTGAACAAATGGAGTCCACTTCAACTTATAAAAAGACATCTTATCTTGAATTGAAAAAAGATATCCTTTCCATAATTAAACAAGACTTCATCTCTAAATACCACCTATCCAAAGTTAGTATATTTCTATCTTTCAAAGTAGACGCTATACATTTCTTGGCCACTGCTAAAGCTAAATAGATAAAAGAAATCTGATAATCATTTAATCCTAAATCAATTAATGATTGCATATTCCCTAATAAAAATATATCAGGATCTAAAACAACACAAATATTATATAATCTATTAAATATAGATTGAATACCTTTCCAAAACTGTTGCAATCGGTCACAGGACCAGACAGTATGTAAAAAAGTACTAGCTGTCTGGTCACAACGAAAACAACAGTCTGACTTACTAAGGCCAAATTTTTAAAATTTTTCTGGTGTTAGATATAATTGATGTATAAAATTATAATTAATCATCGATAATCTAGCATTAATCAATTTCCGAATACGGTTTTGACAAATTTCCATCCAAGCTTCTTCAGCTATTGTAGAACCTAAATCTTTTTCCCATTTCAACTTATCTTTATCCCAATCTTTCTTACTTTCATTTTCTTGTAAAATACAATACAAATCAGATATATACCCCTTTTCTGGTATTGAAAGTACATATTTCTCAAAACTAGTTTTGGGCAATAAAGTCATTTGGCGACCACATATTTGTTTTAGAAATGATCTTAACTGATTGTACACAAATACAGAATTTCCACTAATACCAAATTTCTTTTGTAATTCCTCAAAAGAACAAAAATGTCCTTCAAACTGTGGCTGTTACTTTACATAGTTCTAATTCGTTGATAGAACAGGTAAACATTTTGCATAGCTTCGCAGCAAAACTTTCATAACGGTGAATAACAAAGCATTTATATAAAGATAATTCCTTTAGACTCTACTTAAAAGTTGTCATAACAAAAGCATTAGCTAAAGACTGCTGTAAAACACAAAGATATAGAGAGATAAAAAAGTTTATCGAGAAACAAATTTAAAGAAAAATTTCTCGTGCTCATACTTCCTTCACATCTTGAAGAAAAAGAATAAGCAGTTAGTCTGGGTAGATATTATGTCATAATACATCGTAGTCATAGTTCTCTTAAAGAGACAGGCAAAATTAACTAAGAATCAAAAACACAAGGTTTTAACCTTTACAAACCTACTCTTAAATATATTTTCTGAGGTCACATCACTGCTTCAATGGGCAGTGAATTCCACCCTCTGAGAAAAGCAGTTCCTCCTCATCTCCATCCTAAATTTACTTCCCTGGATCTTGAGGCTATGTTCCCTCGTTCTGGTCTCCCCCACCAATGGAAACAACTTACCTTAGTGTATGCTTTCAGTCTTTTTCTCAGGGTAGATAATTCGAGAACTCAAGCGCATGGGTTTAAGGTGAGATAGGGGAGATTTAAGAGGGAGCTGAAGGTACATTTTTTCCCCCAGAGGGTAGTCTGTGTGTGGAGTGAGCTGCCAGAGAAAGCCACAGAACTGGGGACAAATCAAGTCATCACCTTTTTATTGTTCATACTTGATTGCATGGTGAAGACAAGATAGCGTTTCTCCAGGACCACGGAGCATATTTACATAAATATAAGTTGGAAGTGAAACACATTAAAGTATTAAGACATATACAGTAACAGTCCACGGTACACTATCTGCATCTTTTCTGGGAGTTCAGAAGCCTGATGGCTTGGGGGGGGGGAAGCTGTTGCCCAATCTGGTCGTAAGGGCCCGAGTGCTACAGTACCTCCTACTAGGTGGTAGAAGGGAGGACAGTTTACATGAGGGGTTTGTGGAGTCCTTCACAATGTTTATTGCCTTTCACTTGCATCAAGTGTTGTAAATGTCCTTCATGGTAGGAAGAGAGCCCCCAATGATCTTTTCAGGTGACTTCACTATCCCCTGCAGGGTCTTGCGGTCCAAGGTGGTACAGCTTCCAAACTAGGAGGTGATGCAGTTGCACAGGATGCTCTTGATACATCCTCTGTAGAAAGTAGTGAGGATGGAGGGTGGGAGACGAACTTTCCTCGGCCTTTGCGGGAAGTAGAGATGTTGCTGGGATTTCTTGGCTATGGAGCTTGTGTTAAGGGACCATGCGAGGTTCTCCGCCACAAGCACTCCAAGGAACTTGATACTCTTGATAACCTCAATGGCGGAGCCATCAATGGTCAGCGGACCGTGGGTCTCCCCGGGCTCTCTTTAAGTCGACAACCATCTCATTTGTTTTTTTAACGTTCAGATACAGGTTGTTGGCTGTACACCAGTCAGTTAGTGACTGCACCTCATCTCTGTACGCTGACTCATCATTCTTACTGATCAGGCCCATCATGGTTGTGTCATCAGCGAACTTAATGATGTGGTTCGAGTTGTGTTTAGTTGCACAGTCATGGGTCAACAGAGTGAACAGCAATGGACTAAGCACACAGCCTTGGCAGGGTCCCTGTGCTCAGTGTGAGGGTCTTGGAAGTGCTGTTACTGATCCGGACTGCCTGAGGTCTCCCAAACAGGAAGTTAGGAATCCAATTGCAGAGGGAGGTGTTTAGACCCAGCAGCTCAACTTCCTTATCAGGTACTGAGGTATGATTGTGTTGAATACTGAGTTGAAGGCGATGAACAGCATTCTAACATACGAGTCCTTGTTTTCCTGGTGGGTGAGGGCTAGATGAAGGTCTGTGGCGATGGTATAATCCGTAGAGTGGTTGGGCCTGTAGGCGAACTGCAGGGGGTCTAGTAACAGGGGCAGCAGGAGCTTGATGTGCTTCATGTTGATGGATGTGTGTGCGACAGGGCAGGACACAGATGACTTCTTCAGCATGGGGACAATGGTGGCAGCTTTGAAGCACTTTGGGACCACGGGGCTTCTCAGGAAGATGTTAAATATGTCAGAGAGAACATCCACTACCTGAACCGCCCGCGCATTCCCTGAGCACTCTGAATGGAATGTTATCCAGTCCAGCAGCTCTCTCTTCATGTCAGCTGCTGTAAGATACAGCACCTGGTCATTTGGAAGAGAGGTGGTCTTTGCTGCAACGTTGTTTTTCGCCTCAAAGCCCGCATAGAAACTGTTCAGTGCATCTGGGAGGGAGGCATTACCACCACAAGCAGATGGTGTGGCCTTGGATACCCTTCCACATGCGTCACTGTCCAAGAAGTGACTGAATGCACTGGGCATGTGCATGCTTTGCTTCCCTGATGAGAAATTAGGCTTTGGGGTGGAATAATGGTCAGGAAGTGTTTGGAAGGATATGGATCAAATGCAGGCGAGTGGGATTAGTCTAGTCTGAGTTGGGCCGAAGGGCCTGATGGACTGTGAGAGGAGTGAAACACAAAAGTCTGCAAACTCTGTGATTGTAGTAAAAATACACATAGATGCTGGAGGAACTCATCCAGTCTTTCAGCATCCATAGGAGACAAAGATATATTGCCGATGTTTTAGGCCTGAGCCCTTCAAGGAATAAACAGAATGAGCAAAAATCAGGAAATCACAGAATAGAGACAGTGCTGGCTGGGCAGGGGGGTCCAGGCCAACATAAGGTGTTCAGTGGATATGATAAGGAGAGAGGTGAGAATTGATTTTGTTTTTGTGAAAGGGAAAAGGGAGAGAGACAGAGCTAGGGGAAGGCATCAGGATAAGTGTGGGGGTGGGGAGGGTGTCATGAAAGCCAGAGAAGTCGATATTAATGCTATCCAGTTGCAGGATGCCCAGTAGGAAGATGAGGTGTTGTTCCTCCAATTTGAGGATGGTCTCAGTCTGGCAGAGAGTGATACCACAGACAGACATGTCAGCAAGGCAATGGGATGGGGAATTGAAATGGGTGGCAGCTGGGAGATCCACACTATTGTGGTGAACAGAGCTGAGGTGCTCAACAGAGTGATCTCCCAGTCTGTGCCCAGTCTGTCTGATGTAGAAGAGACCACAATGGGAGCACCAGATACAGTAGACAACCCCTGCAATTCACAAGTGAAATGTCGCTTCACTTGGAAGGACTTTTTGGGGCTCTGAATGGTGATGAAGGAGAAGGTGTGGGCGCAAGTGGAGCATCTCCTGCGGTCACAGGGGTAGGTCCCAAAGGGACGATTGGTGGGGAGGGAGGGGTGGATAAGGGAGTCACGGAGGGAGTGATCCCTGCAGAAGGTGGAGCGGAGGAAGGATGAGACTGGATGGTGGAGCTGTTGTCATCCTAGTGAAGGAGATGACAGTCTCCTCTTGACCACTTCACCTCAGTTGCTTGAAATCCAGGCACTGCAAACGGATGGGACTTGATGGAGAGGATGATTGAGGGAGGGAGGAGGTGGATGGGAGCCGGATACTGCTTGAGTGGAGAGGCTGAAACCAACTGGAAATGTCTCTGACCCCACTCCTCATTTTGTCTGCTGCAGCAACAAATCGGAGACACTGCCGTTTGCTTTGGGCCGGAACATTGCGTGTGTGGGACAGTCTCCTAATGGGAACCTGGCCATCCTCATTGATGAAGGTGAGGCTCTGCTCCCAGCCCTCCCTGTATCCGTGTACCTCCTTCTTGCACTTCTGACCCCTTTCCCTCACCCACTGACCTGCCTGTTACATTCAATCTCCAACCCCATCAATCCTCCCCCACCATGCCCCCTCTCCCCCCGCCGTGCCCCCTCTCCCCCGCCGTGCCCCCTCTCCCCCGCCGTGCCCCCTCTCCCCCGCCGTGCCCCCTCTCCCCCGCCGTGCCCCCTCTCCCCCGCCGTGCCCCCTCTCCCCCGCCGTGCCCCCCTCTCCCCCCCGCCGTGCCCCCTCTCCCCCGCGCGCCCCCCTCTCCCCCGCCGCCCCCCCTCTCCCCCGCCGCCCCCCCTCTCCCCCGCCGCCCCCCTCCCCTCTCCCCCGCCGCCCCCCCCTCTCCCCCGCCGCCCCCCCTCTCCCCCGCCGCCCCCCCCTCCCCCGCCGCCGCCCCCCTCTCCCCCGCCGCCCCCCCTCTCCCCCGCCGCCCCTCGCCCCCCTCTCCCCCGCCGCCCCCCCTCTCCCCCGCCGCCCCCCCCTCTCCCCCCGCCGCCCCCCCTCTCCCCCGCCGCCCCCCCTCTCCCCCGCCGCCCCCCCCTCTCCCCCGCCGCCCCCCCCTCTCCCCCCGCCGCCCCCCCCTCTCCCCCGCCGCCCCCCCTCTCCCCCGCCGCCCCCCCTCTCCCCCGCCGCCCCCCCCTCTCCCCCGCCGCCCCCCCCTCTCCCCCGCCGCCCCCCCTCTCCCCCGCCGCCCCCCCTCTCCCCCCGCCGCCCCCCTCTCCCCGCCGCCCCCCTCTCCCCCGCCGCCCCCCCTCTCCCCCGCCGCCCCCCCTCTCCCCCCGCCGCCCCCCTCTCCCCGCCGCCCCCCTCTCCCCCGCCGCCCCCCCTCTCCCCCGCCGCCCCCCTCTCCCCGCCGCCCCCCCTCTCCCCCGCCGCCCCCCCTCTCCCCCGCCGCCCCCCCTCTCCCCCGCCGCCCCCCCTCTCCCCCGCCGCCCCCCCTCTCCCCCGCCGCCCCCCCTCTCCCCCGCCGCCCCCCCCTCTCCCCCGCCGCCCCCCCTCTCCCCCCGCCGCCCCCCCTCTCCCCCGCCGCCCCCCCTCTCCCCCGCCGCCCCCCCTCTCCCCCGCCGCCCCCCCCTCTCCCCCGCCGCCGCCCCCCCTCTCCCCCGCCGCCCCCCCTCTCCCCCGCCGCCCCCCCTCTCCCCCGCCGCCCCCCCTCTCCCCCGCCGCCCCCCCTCTCCCCCGCCGCCCCCCCCTCTCCCCCGCCGCCCCCCCCTCTCCCCCGCCGCCCCCCCCTCTCCCCCGCGCCCCCCCCTCTCCCCCGCCGCCCCCCCTCTCCCCGCCGCCCCCCCTCTCCCCGCCGCCCCCCCCCGCCGCCCCCCCTCTCCCCCGCCGCCGCCCCCTCCTCCCGCCCGCCGCCCCCCCTCTCCCCCGCCTCGCCCTCCTCCTTCCCCTACGCTCCCCACTCCACCAGCCCCCCACTACCTCCCATCATCCCCCTCCTGTACTGACTCCTACCTGTGTCTCCCACAGTTGGAGCAGCCGTGCTCGGTTAGCCTACTCCGAAAAGCGCGTAGCTATTCATCCATCGTGCACATTCTCTCCCGAGTGGCAGTCAGCTCACACTACCCCACCTTCATCCAGTGGTAGAGCTCAAGGCCCCAGGCTGTGACTGCGCGCTGTCTGTGTCCCAGTCTGGGTCTCTGGCTGACCAGGTTCCTTTGTGAAACATAAAAGTCTGCAGATGCTATGATTACAGTAACAATGCAGATACGCTGGAGGAGTTCAGCAGGTCTCGCAACATCCGAAGGAGGTAAAGGTATATAACCAATGTTTCAGCTTTATCCCTTCCTCAAGGAATGAGTATAAAGGAGCAGGCACATGAATTAAAAGGCTGGGGTTAAGGTAAGAAACGAGAGGGGGAAGGAGCACAGATCAACTCCTTTGCTCTGCTCCTCCTGTCATTTACTTACACTCTGTCCACAGGGCCATCTTGGAATTTGAGAGTTGGCACGTTCTGAGGCGGGGATAAAACGGTGGTCAGGCTGTAGTTGGTGTACCATGGATGATTCTGTTTGTCAGCAGCGATGTGGCAGCAACATTGAGAGTACAGAAGAGAATCATGGGCTCCTTGGCTGCTGGAAATCAACGGATGATGTGTGACCTGCTGAGTTTCCACACCAACTCTGTGTACTTCCTTCTCCAATCAGAGAGTGGCACATCTCCCTGTGACCTTTCCATAATCACCACAGCTTTCTCTTCCACCCTCCCACCTGTACCTGCATGTTATCTCTTACCTGTTGGCCTCACCTTTCCCTCACTTTTGATTCAAGCATCTGCCTGATTTTTGACATTCCTGCTGAAGGACTTAGGCCTGAAATATCGACTGCCTTTTACCTCCCATGTTACCTGCTGGGTTTCCCCAGCACTCCTGAGCATTGCACTCTACCTCAGAATATGAAGGTTTTGTGTTCACCTTGAATCTGGGGGTACATGATCTCACCCTGATGGGAGTGGGGGGGGTGGTGAGGAGAGTGTGGCCAGGGTGGGATAAGTCTTTCAGCTGCTTTTCCATGGCAGCAGGTGGTGTGGAAAGTTTCGATGGAAGGGAGACTTCAAGATGCTTGGACTACAGTCCTAGGGAGGGTGCTGAGGCGGCTTATTCTATGACTGTCTGTGCAACACAGACCTGTTGCACAGGTGTTTCTATGAGATGTGGGGCAACGATTTAGAATGAGTGTTTGAATCGCCAAGCTGAGGAAGGCCAGGGTGTGAACATTGGCTTCCTGCTGTGTGATCAAGATCGCAGGCCTCGGGCTGAGTGAGGTCATGGTTGTCCCTCCCTGTTCCACAGGCGGTTTGTGGTGTCGAAAGAGAACGTCGTACTGATGTACCATGCTCCTGGGAAGGACTGCCAGTTCAACCCCTTCGTTCTAGACAAGACCTACTATGGCCCCTATGATGAGACTACCTGCATCGACTGGACCGCTGACTCGAAGTAATTAGACAAGACCTACTATGGCCCCTATGATGAGACTACCTGCATCGACTGGACCGCTGACTCGAAGTAAGGCGAAGCGGAATCATTCACCGCTGGCCCAGTCGATGCTGAGTTGGGGAGGGAGAGAGATCACGGCTTGTTCAGTGGTGGGTGGGTGAGAAATACAGATCGGAGGGAAAGGCCCCTCACCCACTGGCGCTCCTCCTCCCTCACCCCCCGTGGTCCAGCTTCCTGTCCCTCCCCCCTTCCTCAGCACTACCCTTTTTGCTTTGTGGCGGTAGATCAATACTGTCCCTTTACAATTCTTAATTCAGAAGTTACAATTCTACATTAGACTACAATTCAGGTGATTCACACAAAACATACTTTACAAACTGAAAGTCGAGGTGTATTGCTCCCCACCATTGCCTCTATGCATTTTCCAACTATGCATTCTCATCTTCCAGTGATGTGTGAAAGAATTTCTGGCCACAGGGGTCATTGAAGTCGCAGGCCCAGCACGACTCCTGTGGGGCCCAGCACGACTCCTGTGGGGCCCAGCACGACTCCTGTGGGGCCCAGCACGACTCCTGTGGGGCCCAGCACGACTCCTGTGGGGCCCAGCACGACTCCTGTGGGGCCCAGCACGACTCCTGTGGGGCCCAGCACGACTCCTGTGGGGCCCAGCACGACTCCTGTGGGGCCCAGCACGACTCCTGTGGGGCCCAGCACGACTCCTGTGGGGCCCAGCACGACTCCTGTGGGGCCCAGCACGACTCCTGTGGGGCCCAGCACGACTCCTGTGGGGCCCAGCACGACTCCTGTGGGGCCCAGCACGACTCCTGTGGGGCCCAGCACGACTCCTGTGGGGCCCAGCACGACTCCTGTGGGGCCCAGCACGACTCCTGTGGGGCCCAGCACGACTCCTGTGGGGCCCAGCACGACTCCTGTGGGGCCCAGCACGACTCCTGTGGGGCCCAGCACGACTCCTGTGGGGCCCAGCACGACTCCTGTGGGGCCCAGCACGACTCCTGTGGGGCCCAGCACGACTCCTGTGGGGCCCAGCACGACTCCTGTGGGGCCCAGCACGACTCCTGTGGGGCCCAGCACGACTCCTGTGGGGCCCAGCACGACTCCTGTGGGGCCCAGCACGACTCCTGTGGGGCCCAGCACGACTCCTGTGGGGCCCAGCACGACTCCTGTGGGGCCCAGCACGACTCCTGTGGGGCCCAGCACGACTCCTGTGGGGCCCAGCACGACTCCTGTGGGGCCCAGCACGACTCCTGTGGGGCCCAGCACGACTCCTGTGGGGCCCAGCACGACTCCTGTGGGGCCCAGCACGACTCCTGTGGGGCCCAGCACGACTCCTGTGGGGCCCAGCACGACTCCTGTGGGGCCCAGCACGACTCCTGTGGGGCCCAGCACGACTCCTGTGGGGCCCAGCACGACTCCTGTGGGGCCCAGCACGACTCCTGTGGGGCCCAGCACGACTCCTGTGGGGCCCAGCACGACTCCTGTGGGGCCCAGCACGACTCCTGTGGGGCCCAGCACGACTCCTGTGGGGCCCAGCACGACTCCTGTGGGGCCCAGCACGACTCCTGTGGGGCCCAGCACGACTCCTGTGGGGCCCAGCACGACTCCTGTGGGGCCCAGCACGACTCCTGTGGGGCCCAGCACGACTCCTGTGGGGCCCAGCACGACTCCTGTGGGGCCCAGCACGACTCCTGTGGGGCCCAGCACGACTCCTGTGGGGCCCAGCACGACTCCTGTGGGGCCCAGCACGACTCCTGTGGGGCCCAGCACGACTCCTGTGGGGCCCAGCACGACTCCTGTGGGGCCCAGCACGACTCCTGTGGGGCCCAGCACGACTCCTGTGGGGCCCAGCACGACTCCTGTGGGGCCCAGCACGACTCCTGTGGGGCCCAGCACGACTCCTGTGGGGCCCAGCACGACTCCTGTGGGGCCCAGCACGACTCCTGTGGGGCCAGCACGACTCCTGTGGGGCCCAGCACGACTCCTGTGGGGCCCAGCACGACTCCTGTGGGGCCCAGCACGACTCCTGTGGGGCCCAGCACGACTCCTGTGGGGCCCAGCACGACTCCTGTGGGGCCCAGCACGACTCCTGTGGGGCCCAGCACGACTCCTGTGGGGCCCAGCACGACTCCTGTGGGGCCCAGCACGACTCCTGTGGGGCCCAGCACGACTCCTGTGGGGCCCAGCACGACTCCTGTGGGGCCCAGCACGACTCCTGTGGGGCCCAGCACGACTCCTGTGGGGCCCAGCACGACTCCTGTGGGGCCCAGCACGACTCCTGTGGGGCCCAGCACGACTCCTGTGGGGCCCAGCACGACTCCTGTGGGGCCCAGCACGACTCCTGTGGGGCCCAGCACGACTCCTGTGGGGCCCAGCACGACTCCTGTGGGGCCCAGCACGACTCCTGTGGGGCCCAGCACGACTCCTGTGGGGCCCAGCACGACTCCTGTGGGGCCCAGCACGACTCCTGTGGGGCCCAGCACGACTCCTGTGGGGCCCAGCACGACTCCTGTGGGGCCCAGCACGACTCCTGTGGGGCCCAGCACGACTCCTGTGGGGCCCAGCACGACTCCTGTGGGGCCCAGCACGACTCCTGTGGGGCCCAGCACGACTCCTGTGGGGCCCAGCACGACTCCTGTGGGGCCCAGCACGACTCCTGTGGGGCCCAGCACGACTCCTGTGGGGCCCAGCACGACTCCTGTGGGGCCCAGCACGACTCCTGTGGGGCCCAGCACGACTCCTGTGGGGCCCAGCACGACTCCTGTGGGGCCCAGCACGACTCCTGTGGGGCCCAGCACGACTCCTGTGGGGCCCAGCACGACTCCTGTGGGGCCCAGCACGACTCCTGTGGGGCCCAGCACGGACTCCTGTGGGGCCCAGCACGACTCCTGTGGGGCCCAGCACGACTCCTGTGGGGCCCAGCACGACTCCTGTGGGGCCCAGCACGACTCCTGTGGGGCCCAGCACGACTCCTGTGGGGCCCAGCACGACTCCTGTGGGGCCCAGCACGACTCCTGTGGGGCCCAGCACGACTCCTGTGGGGCCCAGCACGACTCCTGTGGGGCCCAGCACGACTCCTGTGGGGCCCAGCACGACTCCTGTGGGGCCCAGGTCTTTCGGAAAAAGAGTCTGGCATATTTATCAAAAACAAAGTAGATCACTGTATAAAAAAATAGTCCACAACAGGAGAGTGCAAGTCTCAGGTTGATTGAAGACCAACTAACTCAGTCCTCCTCGGAGCACACCATCCCGTATTCCCCACATTGAATTGAGAGTCTGAGATGTGAGTCCTTCATCTGGCCGATGAGATAGCGGAGTGATGAACGGAAATCCCTGAACGCTTTGTGAACTGTCTCCCTGGCAATTCCCCAAACATCTCGAAGGTGATGCTGAAACACCCAGGCCTTTGAGAAGCCATTGAAAAGTTATCAACGACCAACTGCCGAGCTTATCAGTGATGAACCAGCAGTGGAGTCACCGATGTTAAACTTTTAACAAGCAAATTAGATAAAAGTTGGTAGTTCTGCGGTAGAGAAATCCATCCTGGCAAACTGCCAGCTAATTGCTGGAATTGCATAGATGGAGACAGCAGAGCTTACTCACAAGCAGCAGACTTCTGAATAAGGTATCTGCCCGAGTACTTCCACACAACACGCACACAAATCCTCTTTCTATTCAAATCCCATTTTAATTATTTTAACTTTCTCCGTCTTCCTGGCTGTGCGGACCATGACTTCTGCACTGCCCCTCCCACAGTGTGTTCTCCTTCATTACTGCCCCTTCCTCGGACATGCCCAGGATAGTTGTGGTGTCCATGGGCCTGTGTTTCTTCTGGTATCCCCCCATGGGGGACCCTGGTCGTCAGGATGCCCTCCACCTTGTCAACCTCAGAGCTCTGACTGCCGGTTCCATAGGTGTTTTGCGGTGGGCAGCAAAGACAGCAGTACCTGGGTGTTTGGAGCGGAGCGCTGGACCAACCTCATTTATTACTCTCTCGGGGGCCACAAGGATGCCATAGTTGGCTGCTTCTTTGAAGCTGACAGCCTGGATGTAAGTTTTCCCACCTCCTACTTCCCAGGCACACTGTCCCCCACCCCACCTCTGTCCCCCACCCCACCTCTGTCCCCCCACCCCACCTCTGTCCCCCACCCCACCTCTGTCCCCCACCCCACCTCTGTCCCCACCCCCACCTCTGTCCCCCACCCCACCTCTGTCCCCCACCCCACCTCTGTCCCCCACCCCACCTCTGTCCCCCACCCCACCTCTGTCCCCCACCCCACCTCTGTCCCCCACCCCACCTCTGTCCCCCACCCCACCTCTGTCCCCCTCCGTCCCCCCCACCACCTCTGTCCTCCCCCCATGTCCCATCCTTCCTCCTTGCCCCAAACCGTCTTCTCTCCCAACCCCGTCTCCCCCTGCCTCAGCCCCCTCCCTGGCCCTCTGTGAACCCCTGACAGACTTTTTGTGCCATAGATCTATACGCTGAGCCAGGATGCCACGCTGTGTATGTGGCAGTGCGACACAGAGCCACAGGGGCTCATCCCACCTGTCCTCAAGGCCAAGGGAGAGATGATCGGGGCCAATGACGACAGCGACCCACAGCGGAAGGCCGAAGAGGTCCATGGAAAGGTGGGCCCGGAGCAAGAACGAGCTGGCAAGGTCAAATACACCCGCATCGCCAAGTGAGGGACTTCCCGGCACCGTTTCTCTGAGTGTCCACTCTGTTCAAGCCACACCCTGCTCCCCTTCCCCCCCGCTCCCCCTTCCCCCCCGCTCCCCATCCCCCCCGCTCCCCTTCCCCCCCGCTCCCCTTCCCCCCCGCTCCCCTTCCCCCCTGCTCCCCTTCCCCCCCGCTCCCCTTCCCCCCCGCTCCCCTTCCCCCCGCTCCCCTTCCCCCCCGCTCCCCTTCCCCCCCGCTCCCCTTCCCCCCCGCTCCCTCCCCCCCGCTCCCCTTCCCCCCCGCTCCCCTTCCCCCCCGCTCCCCTTCCCCCCCGCTCCCCTTCCCCCCCGCTCCCCTTCCCCCCCGCTCCCCTTCCCCCCCGCTCCCCTTCCCCCCGCTCCCCTTCCCCCCCGCTCCCTTACCCCCCGCTCCCCTTCCCCACCGCTCCCCTTCCCCCTCGCTCCCCTTCCCCCCCGCTCCCCTTCCCCTACGCTCCCCTTCCCCGCTCCCCTCCCCCCCGCTCCCCTCCCCCCCGCTCCCCTCCCCCCCGCTCCCCTCCCCCCGCTCCCCTCCCCCCGCTCCCCTCCCCCCGCTCCCCTCCCCCCGCTCCCCTCCCCCCGCTCCCCGCTCCCCTCCCCCCCGCTCCCCTCCCCCCCGCTCCCCTCCCCCCCGCTCCCTCCCCCCCGCTCCCCTCCCCCCGCTCCCCTCCCCCCGCTCCCCTCCCCCCGCTCCCCTCCCCCCGCTCCCCTCCCCCCGCTCCCCGCTCCCCTCCCCCCCGCTCCCCTCCCCCCCGCTCCCCTCCCCCCCGCTCCCCTCCCCCCCGCTCCCCTCCCCCCCGCTCCCCTCCCCCCCGCTCCCCTCCCCCCGCTCCCCTCCCCCCCGCTCCCCTCCCCCGCTCCCCTCCCCCCCGCTCCCCTCCCCCCCGCTCCCCTCCCCCCGCTCCCCTCCCCCCCGCTCCCCTCCCCCCCGCTCCCCTCCCCCCCGCTCCCCTCCCCCCCGCTCCCCTCCCCCCCGCTCCCCTCCCCCCCGCTCCCCTCCCCCCGCTCCCCTCCCCCCCGCTCCCCTCCCCCCCGCTCCCCTCCCCCCCGCTCCCCTCCCCCCCGCTCCCCTCCCCCCCGCTCCCCTCCCCCCCGCTCCCCTCCCCCCCGCTCCCCTCCCCCCCGCTCCCTTTTCCCCGCTCCCTTTTCCCGCTCCCTTTTCCCCCGCCTCCCTTTTCCCCGCTCCCTTTTCCCCGCTCCCTTCCCCCCCGCTCCCCTTCCCCCGCTCCCCTTCCCCCCGCTCCCCTTCCCCCCGCTCCCCTTCCCCCCGCTCCCCTTCCCCCCGCTCCCCTTCCCCCGCTCCCCTTCCCCCCGCTCCCCTTCCCCCCGCTCCCCTTCCCCCCGCTCCCCTTCCCCCCGCTCCCCTTCCCCCGCCTCCCCTTCCCCCCGCTCCCCTTCCCCCCGCTCCCCTTCCCCCCGCTCCCCTTCCCCCCGCTCTCCCTTCCCCCCGCTCCCCTTCCCCCCGCTCCCCTTCCCCCCGCTCCCCTTCCCCCCGCTCCCCTTCCCCCCGCTCCCCTTCCCCCCGCTCCCCTTCCCCCCGCTCCCCTTCCCCCCGCTCCCCTTCCCCCCGCTCCCCTTCCCCCCGCTCCCCTTCCCCCCCGCTCCCCTTCCCCCCGCTCCCCTTCCCCCCCGCTCCCCTTCCCCCCGCTCCCCTTCCCCCCGCTCCCCTTCCCCCCGCTCCCCTCCCCCCGCTCCCCTTCCCCTACGCTCCCTTCCCCCGCTCCCCTCCCCCCCGCTCCCCTCCCCCCCCGCTCCCCTCACCCCCCGCTCCCCTCCCCCGCTCCCCTCCCCCCCGCTCCCCTCCCCCCCGCTCCCCTCCCCCCCGCTCCCCCTCCCCCCCGCTCCCCTCCCCCCGCTCCCCTCCCCCCGCTCCCCTCCCCCCGCTCCCCTCCCCCCGCTCCCCTCCCCCCGCTCCCCTCCCCCCGCTCCCCTCCCCCCGCTCCCCTCCCCCCCGCTCCCCTCCCCCCCGCTCCCCTCCCCCCCGCTCCCCTCCCCCCCGCTCCCCTCCCCCCGCTCCCTCCCCCCGCTCCCCTCCCCCCCGCTCCCCTCCCCCCGCTCCCCTCCCCCCCGCTCCCCTCCCCCCCGCTCCCCTCCCCCCCGCTCCCCTCCCCCCCGCTCCCCTCCCCCCCGCTCCCCTCCCCCCCGCTCCCCTCCCCCCCGCTCCCCTCCCCCCCGCTCCCCTCCCCCCCCGCTCCCCTCCCCCCCGCTCCCCTCCCCCCCCGCTCCCCTCCCCCCCGCTCCCTCCCCCCCGCTCCCCCTCCCCCCCCGCTCCCCTCCCCCCCGCTCCCCTCCCCCCCGCTCCCCTCCCCCCGCTCCCCTCCCCCCGCCTCCCCTCCCCCCCCGCTCCCCTCCCCCCCGCTCCCCTCCCCCCCGCTCCCCTCCCCCCCGCTCCCCTCCCCCCCGCTCCCCTCCCCCCCGCTTCCCCCTCCCCCCCGCTCCCTTTTCCCCCGCTCCCTTTTCCCCGCTCCCTTTTCCCCGCTCCCTTTTCCCCGCTCCCTTTTCCCAGCTCCCTTTTCCCCGCTCCCTTCCCCCCCGCTCCCCTTCCCCCGCTCCCCTTCCCCCGCTCCCCCTTCCCCCCGCTCCCCTTCCCCCCGCTCCCCTTCCCCCGCTCCCCTTCCCCCCGCTCCCCTTCCCCCCGCTCCCCTTCCCCCCGCTCCCCTTCCCCCCGCTCCCCTTCCCCCCGCTCCCCTTCCCCCCGCTCCCCTTCCCCCCGCTCCCCTTCCCCCCGCTCCCCTTCCCCCCGCTCCCCTTCCCCCCGCTCCCCTTCCCCCCCCGCTCCCCTTCCCCCCGCTCCCCTTCCCCCCGCTCCCTTCCCCCCGCTCCCCTTCCCCCCGCTCCCCTTCCCCCGCTCCCCTTCCCCCCGCTCCCCTTCCCCCCGCTCCCTTCCCCCCGCTCCCCTTCCCCCCGCTCCCCTTCCCCCCGCTCCCCTTCCCCCCGCTCCCCTTCCCCCCGCTCCCCTTCCCCCCGCTCCCCTTCCCCCGCTCCCCTCCCCCCCGCTCCCCTCCCCCCCGCTCCCCTCCCCCCCGCTCCCCTCCCCCCCGCTTCCCTTCCCCCCGCTCCCCTTCCCCCGCTCCCCTTCCCCCGCTCCCCTTCCCCCCGCTCCCCTTCCCCCCGCTCCCCTTCCCCCCGCTCCCCTTCCCCCGCTCCCCTTCCCCCCGCTCCCCTTCCCCCCGCTCCCCTTCCCCCGCTCCCCTTCCCCCGCTCCCCTTCCCCCCCGCTCCCCTTCCCCCCGCTCCCCTTCCCCCCGCTCCCCTTCCCCCCGCTCCCCTTCCCCCGCTCCCCTTCCCCCCGTTCCCCTTCCCCCCGCTCCCCTTCCCCCCGCTCCCCTTCCCCCCGCTCCCCTCCCCCTGCTCCCCTCCCCCCCGCTCCCCTCCCCCCCGCTCCCCTCCCCCCCGCTCCCCTTCCCCCCGCTCCCCTTCCCCCCGCTCCCCTTCCCCCGCTCCCCTTCCCCCCGCTCCCCTTCCCCCCGCTCCCCTTCCCCCCGCTCCCCTTCCCCCCGCTCCCCTTCCCCCCGCTCCCCTTCCCCCCGCTCCCCTTCCCCCCGCTCCCCCTTTCCCCCCGTCACTACTCCTCTTTCCTCTTCCCTGCAAATCCTCCCACTGCCCCTCTGCCACCCGCCGCCTCTTACTTCCTCGCTCCCCCAGCCCCACCTTCCCACTGAACACCACCATTTACTCATCTCTCGGCAGGTATTTCTTCAACAAGGAGAATGACTTCAATGACCTCACGGCTGCAGCCTACCACCGCACGACCCACCTCCTCGTCACCGGCTTTGCCTCTGGTATCTTCCACCTCCATGAACTGCCTGAGTTCAACTTGATCCACTCCCTCAGGTAGGCAGAAGGGAAGGAGTGCCATGCGGATGGGCCCTGAGATCATAAGGTAGAGGAGCGAAGTAGACCAGTCAGCCCATTGAGTCTGCCCTGCCATTCTCATATTGAGATGATCCATCCTCCCACTCAGCCCCACTCCCTGGCTTTCTCCCCATAATCCCTTGATGTCCTGACTAATCAAATATCTGTCAATTTTTGCCTTAAGTACACCCAAAAACCTTGCTTCCACAGCTGACTCTAGTAATATTCCACAGACTCTCAACCCTCTGCCTAAAGAAGTATTTCTACATCTCTTTTTTAAATTGAATCCCTTTTATCTTGAAGTTGTGGCATTCTGTCCTGGACTCCCCTATCATGGGAAACCACTTTGCCACATCTACTCTATCCGGGCCTTTCAGCATTTAGAATGCGTCTCTGAGGTCCCCCCTCATTTTTCTGTACTCTGAGTACAGTTCAAAAGCCTACAAGTGTTCCTCATCTACTAAACTTTTAATTCCAGGAATCATTCTAGTAAATCTTCTCTGAACACTCTCCAATGCCAGCACATCCTTTCTCAAAGATGGCACCCAAAACTACACTGTAATCCAAGTGAGGTCTCACCAGTGCCATCACATCCCTGCTCTTCCTCTCGAAAGGAATCCCATCATTGCATTCATCTTCTTCACCACTGACTCAACCTGGAGGTTAACCTTTAGGGTATCCTGCATGAGGACTCTCAAGTCCCTTTGCACCTCTGAATTTTGAATTTTCTATCCATCTGCCCATCTATTTCTTGTACCAAAGTTCATGATTGTACACTTCCCAACATTGTATTTCATCTGGCCACCTCTTTGCCCGTTCTCCTAATCTATCCAAGTCTCTGCAGCCTTTCCGTGTCCTCAGCACCACGAGCTCTGCCACCTATTTGGTGTCATCTGCAAATTTAGACACAAAGCTATATATTCCAATATATTAATATGCAATGTAAAAAGAAGTAGCCCTAACACTGACCCCTGTAGAACACCACTAGTAAAAGGCAACCAACCTGAACAGATCCCCTTATTCCCACTTTCTATTTCCTGCTTATTAACCAATGCCCTACCCATGCTAGTATCCTTCCAGTAATTCCATGAGCTCTCATTTTGTTAAGCAGCCTTATACATGGCACCTTGTCAAAGGCCTTTCGAAAGTCCAAATACCCAACATCAACTGCTTTTCCCTTTCTATCTTGTGATCTCAAAAAAATTGCAATGCATGATAGTCCTTTAAGGAATCCATGCGGAGATGAGTGATCTTTTCATGCTTCTGCCATTAGTGTCCTTTAACATTCCTTACCCCACCCAATAAGGACTCTAACTCTTCTGATCCTATGTCCTTTCTTTCCAATGATTAATATTGTTGCTTTCTAGCAGAGCCCCGCTGCCTTCTCCTACCTACCTGCCTCTCCTTGTGATATACTGTTTATCCTTGCATGTTCAGCTCTCAATGACATCCATTCTTTAGCCACAACATCGTACCCTTCAATCCATAACTGTACTGCAAGATCATTGACCTTGTTTCTAATGTTGCATTACCTTAAGACCAATTTTTGCATGTACTGTGTCTTGCCATCCCTCCAGCTATTATTTTGTCTCATTGCCTGCCTGTCATCATTGATGCACACTATCTTCACTTTACTACTGTTTCCCTCTTCAGGTGCAGCACTCTGGTTCCATCCCCTTGCCAAATTAGTTTAAACTCTCCCAAACAACCCTCCCAAAAGAGATCCAAGAATCTGAAGCCCTGCCCCCTGCACCAGTTTCTCAGCCACCCATTGTTCTGCCTGATCTCCCTATTCTTGCTCTCACTAGCTCACGGCACAGGCAGAAACCCTGAGACTACCACTCCGGAGGTCCTGCTTCTCAGCTTCCTCCCTAATTCCCTCTTAAGAACCTTCATTGGTACCAACATGTACCAAGACTTCTGCTGTTCGCCCTCTCCCCTCAGAATGCTCTGGACTCAATCGGAGACATTCCGTACCCTGGCACCAGGGAGGCAACACACTATTCAGGTGCCTATCAGGCTCACAGAATCTCCTGTCTGTTCTCACAATGGAACCTCCTGTCACTATTGCATACCTTTTCGTCCTCTTCACTATAGAGCCGTGCTCAGTGTTTGAGACCCAGTCCCTATAGTCTTCCTCTGTCAGGTCATCCCCCTTTGGGATGGCATAGTTAGCAATGTCTTTACAGTGCAAGCAATCGGACTGGGGTTCGAATCCCACACTGTCTGTAAGGAGTTTGTATGTTTTCTCTGTGTCTGTGTGGGTTTCTCCGGTGGCTCCTGTTTCCTCCCACCACTCAAAACATTCTGGGGGTTGGAGATTAATTGGGTGTAAATGGGCAGTATGGGCTCGTGGGTTGAAAGTACTTGTTTCCATGCTGAATGTCTGAATTTAAATTTTTAAATTGAAATTTAAAAATATTATCCAAAAGGATAAACCAGTGGGGGTGGTTCCTGGGGATGGGTGGGGTTGCTTGCAACCCTAGGGGATGACTGAGCCAAGCTGAGCCAGCTCCTGACCCTGCCATCTCTCTGTCTCCCCCTCCAGTATATCGAACCAGAGAATCAAGTCCATCTCCATCAACAGCTCCGGGGACTGGATTGCGTTCGGGTGTGCAGGTGAGGTGTGTGGGTGGTGTACCCTCCATGACACCCCACTCTCCAGGTTCCCCCTTTCCCCTTGTGCATTGGGTGGGGAAAAAGTGGATGGGAACACAGCGTGGGGGGGGTGGGTTGGAAGAGGGAGTCCACCTGTTCAAGAGTGGGGTTTGTGTGGATGGTAATGCAGCATGTTGGGGGTGTGGTGAGGAATACCCATTCCTCTCGGGTATTCCAGGTGAAGGAGGGGGAACCTGGAGGGGTTCAGAAGAATGTGGATAAAAATGAGGCCAATGAGATGTTCGGATCACCCACAGCCAACATGGGTCGAAGGGCCATTCCTGTGTTTCTCAGAACTGTGATTCCATGGACCCCTGCGGGGGAGGGTGTAGTATCCCAGTGGGGGAGGGGGGAGAATGATGGATTCTTGCTGGGGAGAGAGGGTGGACCCCTGCAGGAATGGGGGGGCCTGAGCCTCATGGGGAGGGAAAGTCTGACGCCCTCCCCTACTCCAAAAAAAAGTCCAGTGGGTCTGGACTCCCCAAGAGTAGAGGGATTGAATCTTGACCCGTGTCATGTGTTGCAGGCCTGGGCCAGCTCCTTGTGCAGGAGTGGGGACTGAGTGCCACTGAGAGAAGGAAGGTGGGAGTGAGACTGAATATCTCCAGGGGTAGGGGACTGACCCTCCCCAACCCTTCAGCTCTGGGGTAAGGGGACTGAGCCCTGATCCGTCTCATTTGTTGCAGGCCTGGGCCAGCTCCTGGTGTGGGAGTGGCAGAGTGAAAGCTATGTGCTGAAGCAGCAGGGACATTTCAACAACATGGTCACCCTGTCCTACTCCCCCGACGGGCAGTACCTAGTCACGGGAGGAGACGACGGGAAGGTGAGTAGCCCTGCACACTTCCCAATGTGTTCGTTTGGTGTTGTGGGGGCTGCTCTCACTGTGGGCTTAGGATAGGGTTACGGATCGAGCAGGGACCAGGGCTGAGGTGGGGACAACGGAGAAACACATGTTGCACAGGGTGTGGTTCAGGGAGGGACGTGGGACAAACACAGGCCATGCCCAGGTGGATGGCATTGACGATGGGCCAAAGGACCAGCTTCCTGAATGTAAAATGGTGCCGTTGGGAAGGATAGAAGCAGAGGGTGACTGAGGGATAACAGCTGGTTTTGTTCATGGGGCGGAGATTTGAGGGGTTTGGGGAGGTGGTTGGGTTGGGGAGGAGGTGGGCTGTGGTGGGGGTTTGGGAAGAAGATGGGCTGTGGTGGGGGTTTGGGAAGGAAGTGGAATGTGGTGGGGTTTGGGGAAGAGTTGGGGGTGGGTGATCTCGGCATATGGGGCATCCTGCCACAGTGGTGCTGTCCCGGTAAAGGTGATACCAGTACAGTAAGCCTGCATGGTGATTGTGCCGATACTGGACTTGGGAAAGTATTGGGTTCATAGAGAAATGGGACTGGGCACAAGTGTTACAATCAAAGATAATTTTGTTGAACACAAATGGGAAGACGCCAAACAATACTTCATTACTCTATTACTAAACAACTGTATAGACATTCACATTGGACTCAGGTTGAACTCCGATACCAGTGGCTGCCTATCTTCAACACGCTCCCGCATGTGTACACACTTTACAGAGAGGTACTTTTAAACTTGCTTCCGATTCCCTGTACCAACGGAGGTGCAGGTTTCTGCAAGCACTGATCTATTGCAGTACAATGGCTCAGCTTAAAGTGTAGTGCACACCTTACCCACGACTCCTCCAGTGATGTTCACTGTAGTGACCTGGTGTGGAGCGATGTCTGGAGCTTGTACCACAAGGCAGAGAAATCTGGTGTGCATCCATGTTTTATACTGTTCTGAGTTGGGCGTCTGGCCAACGACGGCATTGAGTCATTTAAACGAACCAACGGCAAGGGCCAGAGTCCAATCTTGATTGGCAGGTGATGACTTCCAAATAAGTTTCAGACAGGGAGGCCATGTGTTCCTCCACAATCCACATATAACAGCCGACCTCTTCCCCGGTAGGTGAAGGTATGGAACACCAGCAGCGGTTTCTGCATCGTCACCTTCACTGAACACACCAGCTGTGTCACCGAGGTTACATTCAACTCCACTGGCTATGTCGTGGTCAGCGCCTCCCTGGATGGGACAGTGCGTGCGTTTGACCTTCACCGGTGAGTGGCTACTCTAGCTCCCTGCCCTCCACACACATCCCCTGTCCTCGTTTCTCCAGTCCCCTGCCCTCGTTACCCCAATTGCCTGCCCTTCACGCCCCCTGCCCTCCATGCCCTCTGCCCTCGTTACACTGACCCTGGGGGACTCAGTGGCCAGGCAGTGCCCATGGGGAAGGATGTTCAGTCAGTGATCCTGGCTGGGACCTGCAACAGTGATAGACCACCTAGCCCCATGGACGCTACCTGTCCCACAGACAATCTGCAGCTTCTGTGTGTACTCAGGGTTTTGGCAACATGTCTTTTCTTCTTTGACATCTGTGTTGACTTTGCCAAATCCTCATGATTATTCCCTCCCCAAACCCCACCCTCTGTGTGCCAATCCCCCACAACATCCCACCGTGCTCCTGTTACAGGTATCGGAACTTTCGCACATTCACATCGCCGCGCCTTGCCCAGTTCTTCTGCATGGCCCTGGATTCGAGTGGTGAGATTGTGTGTGCCGGCTCACAGGATTCCTTCGAAGTGTTTGTCTGGTCGATGCAGAGCGGCCGGTTGCTGGATGTACGTGAGGGGGGCGGGAGGGTGGGCCCTGAGGGGAGGGGGAGGGGCATGGGGGGGAGAAGAGTGGCAGGGGAGGGGCTTGCGGGGAGGGAACTGACATGGGGAAGGGCGTGGAAAGGCACAGTGAACGGAGGTGCAGGGAGGGGCGAGGGGAGGGAGAGCAGGAGGGGATAGGCAAAGAGAGGGGAGCAGTAGGGACCTGAGGAGGGGGGTGGGGTGGGGCAGCGGGAGGAAAGGGGTGCAGGGAGGGTAGATGCGTGGTGAGGGGAGGGGCAGGGTAGGGACCTGGCAAGGGGAGGGTAGATGGAAGAGGAGGGGGCGTGGGGATGAGAGGGGAGGGGCGTAGGGAGAGGGTGCAGGGGAAGCATGAGGAGAGAGTAGATGCACAGTAAAGGGAGAGGGGAAGGGCACAGCAGTAAGCCACCTCACCCCCTGTTCCCCTTGGGTTTACAGGTGCTGGCAGGGCATGAGGGGCCAGTGAGCAGTCTGAGTTTCAACCCGACCCAAGCCACTCTGGCCAGTGCCTCCTGGGATAAAACAGTGAAGCTGTGGGATATGGCGGACAGCTGGAACACCAGGGAAACTCTGCGGCTCAATTCCGATGGTGAGCCTCCTATCTAGATGAAGGTGGGGGGGGGCCCTCCGAGAAATATTCCAAATGCTGAAAGGCCTGGATAGAGTAGAGGTGGCAAGGCTGTTTCCCATGGTAGGTGATTCAAGGGCAAGAGAGTACAACTTTAGGATAAAAGGGGATCGATTTAAAACAGAAATGCGGAAAAAAATTCTTTAGCCAGAGGGTTGAGAGTCTGGAACTTGATGGAAGTGAGGTCATTGGGTGCATTTAAGACAGAGATTGACAGGTATTTGATCAGTCAGGGCATTGAAGGGTTACGGGGAGAAAGCTGGGGAGTGGGTTGAGTGGGTGGATCACCTCATGAATAGAAAGTTGCAATAGATTGGCCTCTCTGCTCTGAAATCTTGTGATTTTACTGCCATGTGGTGTGGACGGAGGGTCACAGTTGGTGGACAGTGATCCCGAAGAGAGTATGTATGCTAGAAACAGGAGTGTCTATTCAAACCAATATTCCTTTCCTGCGCTATTCTCCAATTGCACCTCCCTCCAGAATGGTGTATTCCCGAATTAGGGACCCAAGATCGATTGGGTACCTTTTGGTTAGTGCAGCCCTGCTGGTCTGCACGACTTGTTTTGTGGGCTACAAATCTGTATCGTTTTATATCAGCAAGCAAGAAGAGGTGCAGAAAAGATTCATAAGGATGTTGCTGGCACTTAAGGGCTTGGGTTGTAAGCAGAGGCTGGATAGGCTCAGAATTTTCTCCCTTGAATGTAGGATGCTAAGAATCTTAATAGAGATTGGTGGAGCATGAATGGGATAAATAGACAGATCCCTTTTCCCAGGATAGGGAAGTGTAAAACTAGAGGGCAGGGTTAATGTAGTGGTTAGCTCAATACCTTTACAGTGCCAGCAAGCAGGAACGGGGTTTGTACTTTCTTCCTGTGACTCTGGTTTCCTCCCATTGAGGGGGGTGGGATATAGTCGAGATTGGGTATGGGGGGGTTAGGGTTAGGTCCTGGGGGGGGTGGAGTTGGCGTCAGTCCCAGCCCTCTCTGACTAGTTGATGTGCCCCCAGCACTGGCAGTGACCTTCCGGCCGGACGGGAAGGAGCTGGCGGTGGTCACACTGGACGGGCAGATCTCCCTATGGGACCACCGCACTGCTGTGCAAACTGGATCCATCGAGGGGCGGCATGACCTGCAGATGGGCCGCAGGGAGCAGGACAAGGTGACCGCCAGGCACTCCGCCAAGGCCAGGTACGGGGGAAATGGGGGAGGGGGGTCATACAGGGAAATCACAGAGGGATGTGAAGGTTCACCACCAGGACTTCACCAAGGCCATGTATAGGAGGGGAAGGTGAGGGAGGAGAAAAAGGGAGGGCTGAGGGAGGAGATGAGGCAAGGGGTCCAGGGGAGATGTGAGAGGAGTGGTGAGGGAGGAGAAGGGGAAAGGGTGACCTGGGGAGGAGTGAGGGGAGGAGATGAGGGGAGAGATGTCTTGTGGAAGCGTGAGGAGAGGGTTGTGGGAAGCATTGAGGGGAGGGGTGAGGGAGGTGAGTGAGGCAGTGTGAGGGCATGAGGGAGATGGTGGAGGGGAGTGGTGGGAGCTGGTGGGGGGATGAGGGGAGTGTTGGGGGGGGGTGAGTGAGCCGCTGTGTAACGTGGTTACCCCCCATCCCTAAAAACAGGTCGTACTCGGCACTGTGTTATTCTGCTGATGGGGCGGTGATCCTGGCGGGCGGATACTCGCGCTATGTCTGTATCTACCACGTGCAGCAGCAGTTGCTGCTCAACAAGTTCCTCATCTCCTGCAACCTGTCCCTAGATGCCATGGAGGTAAGTACACTCTGCGGGTGTGGGGGTAGGGGTCTGCAGTGGGCAGGGGGTCCCTAGTGACTGGGGGGAGAGGTACTCAGTAGAACGGTGGCAGGGACTCGACAGTAATTCGGGTGTAGGGAGGGTCCACCGTCTTTGGGGTGTAGAGATCTGCAGTGACCGAGGGTGTTGGGTGATTGCAGTCCCCATGGGGGCGGGTCAACAGAGACCAGCCAAGGGAACGGGTTTCATACATACTGACCCTCATGGGGGGGGGGGGTGGTTTGTGTCCCACGCACACTGACCCTCACTGGGGGAACATGTCCCACACATAATAACCCTCGATGGGGGATGGGTCCCAGACATACAGACCCTCACTGGGCAATGGGTCCCACACACACTCTGACTCTCATTGGGTGATGAGTACCCCCCCATCCCCACCCCCAAACCCCCCCACACATACACACACACACTGTCCCTCATTGGGGGATGGGTCCCAAAGACACTGACGCTTGGCGGGGGATGGGTCCCACACACTGACTCTTACTGGGGGAATTGGTCCCACATACACTGATGTCCCAAACATTTTGATCCTCAATGGGGGACGGTCCCACACAAACTGACCCTCACTGGGGGTTAATCCCACACACACTTAACCTCATTGGGGGACACATGGTCCCACACAAACTGACCTACTGTGTCCATTGTGCCAAGGATTTAGCGGCTGGGTTGTGTTAACACATTGCTCCCATGCCGTTCAGTGTAATACCTGGTTCTGTTGCAGGAATTCCTGGATCGGCGCAAGATGACTGAGTTTGGAAGTTTGGCGCTGATTGATGAGGGTGCCTCTGAGGATGGGGTAGCCATCCAGCTGCCAGGAGTGAGGAAGGGTAAGGCAGGGAGGGAGATGATTCTCTGTCCCATACGGTGACTGCTTGCTGTCACATGGAGCAGGTACACAGTGCAATGGTATTCTGTCTATCGCCACCACCTGAGTATGGCAGCGGTGATCTGTGTTGTAAGGGAATTATCTGAATGTCCTTCAGGACAGCACTCTCCTGTCCCATCCATTCTGCAGGTACCTGACTGGACTTATCTGCCCTCAGATCAACCAGCAGAGGAACCAGGGGTTGTGTCACCCTAGCAAGGAGGGCGGACCTTTCCATTGATGGACCAGAGGAAGCAATGGTCAGCACCCTCAGGGTCTGTCATCACTCTCACCCTCCTCACTGGGATTGCAAGGCCATGGTCTCCTGGGCAGTTGATCGCCAATGGGGCTATTTCTCTGAAGCTGATTCCAATGACTCCATGTTCACTTGAAATAATGATGCAGACATCTCATAGGTAGGACAGCAAGTAAAACCGAGAACAGAGAGAAGGCAGAATCATTTTGCCATTGTCAGGTTCACTCGAGAGGCTGATAGCAGCTGGTTGTGAGAAGGATCCCAGGAATGAGGGTTAACGTGTTTGATGGCTCTGGGCTTGGGAGTTCAGTATGAGGGGATTCTCATTGAAATTAATGTTTAAATTTTGATATTCAAACATACAGCACAGTAACGGGCCATTTCGGCCCATGAGCCCTTCCCACCCAATTGAACTACACCATTACATTTTTGAACGGTGGGAGAAAATTGAAGCCCCCGGGAAAACTCACGCAAACACGGGAAAAACATACAAACTCCTTACAGACAGCATGAAATTTGAAACCAGGTCACTGGCGCTGTAAAGGCATTGTGCTAATTGTTACGCCAACTGTTAAAGCACTGGGTTGAGTGGATGTTGAGAAGACGTTTTTAGGAGTGGGAGAGTCTGGGACCAGAGGGAAAAGCCTCAGAATAAAAAGACATCCCTTTAGAATAGAGATGGGGAGGAATTTCTTTGGCTAGAGGGTGGTGAATCTGGAATTGAATGCTACAGGGGCTATGGAGGCAGGTCATTGAGTTGATTTAAACTGGAGGTTAATGATTTCTTGATTAGTAAGAGTGTCAAAGGTAACAGAGTGCAATTGGTACTGAGCAAAGGCAGCACAGTTTTACTGGTGTCAGGTTCATTCAGGAGACTGAAGGTAGCAGGAAACTTCCCTTGAATCTGGGGATACATGATCTCGATGTATGAACTGTGTTTCCGCACCATGTAACAGTACTGGGAATTGGACCCCCGCTATGGCCACATTAAACCCACATACTTCTGTTTTCCTGCCATCAGGTGACATGAGTTTGCGCCACTTCAAGCCAGAAATTCGTGTGACATGTTTGCGCTTCTCTCCAACGGGTAAGGATCATAACATCAGAACCATATGCATGATGTTCAGCTTGGTGTGTCTGCTCTGCTGACAGAACTGCCTCTTTGCACACCCCCAGGGCAGGGACAGCACAGGTTAGATACAGAGTGAAGCTCCCTCTACATTGTCCCATCACACACTCCTAGGGCAGGGACAGCATGGGTTAAATACAGAGAGAAGCTCCCTTTACACTGTCCCATCATACACTCCCAAGGCAGGGACAGCAGAGGTTAGATACAGAATAAAGCTCCCTCTACATTGTCCCATCACACACTCCTAGGGTAGGGACAGCAAGGGTTAAATACAGAGGGAAGCTCCCTCACTGTGGTCCTATCACACACTCCCAGGGCAGGGATAGCATGGGTTAAATACAGAGTGAAGCTCCCTCTACACTGTCCCTTCACACACTCCCAGGGCAGGGACAGCATGGGTTATATATAGAGAGAAGCTCCTTCTACACTGTCCCATTACACAGTCCCAGGGCAGGGACAGCAAGGGTTAAATACAGAGGGAAACTTCCTCTACACTGTCCCACACACTCCCAGGGCAGGGACAGCACGGGGTAGATCCAGAATGAAGCTTCCTCTACACTGTTCCATTACACACTACCAGGGCAGGGAGAGTGTGGGGTAGATCCAGAGTGAAGCTTCCTCTACACTGTCCCATTACACACTACCAGGGCAGGGACAGCATGGGCTAGATCCAGAGTGAAGCTCCCTCTACACTGTCCCACACACTCCCAGGGCAGTGACAGCATGGGTTAAATACAGAGTAAAGCTTCCTCTACACTGTCCCATTAGACACTACCAGGGCAGGGACAGCATGGGCTAGATTCAGAGTGAAGCTCCCTCTACACTGTCCCACACACTCCCAGGGCAGGGACAGCATGGGTTAAATACAGAGTGAAGCTTCCTCTACACTGTCCCATTACACACTACCAGGGCAGGGTGAGTGTGGGGTAGATCCAGAGTGAAGCTTCCTCTACACTGTCCCATTACACACTACCAGGGCAGGGAGAGTATGGGGTAGATCCAGAGTGAAGCTCCCTCTACACTGACCCTTCACACACTCCCAGGGCAGGGACAGCACGGGGTAGATCCAGAATGAAGCTCCCTCTGCACTGTCCCTTCACACAATCCTAGATCAGGAGTTAGACACGAAGCTCCTTCTCTTGCCTGCAGGTAGGTGTTGGGCTGCCACGAGTACAGAGGGCCTGCTGATCTTCTCTCTGGATGGCGGGGTGGTATTTGATCCATTTGATCTGGATGAGGAAGTGACTCCGAGCAGCGTGCGGCGGGTGCTGAAGCGAGGGGACTTCACTGTGGCCATCATGATGGCATTCCGCCTGAACGAGGAGAAGTTGACGTTGGAGGTACTGGAGAACATTCCTCACGCAGAAAGTGAGTATCCAGGATCGTACCATTCCTGGGGTAGTCCAGAGATGGGGTCCTGGGTGAGAGCCTGGCCACTGGAGAGATGCTCCTCTTGTGACGGAGAGCTGTCATGGTCCTGTTGCTGAAGAAGGGAGACCTCCGCCTGTTGAAGAACTGGTGGCTGGTCTCTCTCCTGTACAGGGACTACAAGATCTTTGCCTGTGCATTGGCCAACCATCTGGGCTCTGTGCTGGGCGGGTTCTTCACCCTTACTAGTCATACACCATACACTCTCTCAGACTGGTCCATTCAGGACAATATCCATCTGGTCTTGGACCTGATCCATCTGTCCCAGGAAACAGGTATATCAGCAGCCTTTCTCTCCCTAGATCAAGAGAAGGTGTTTGTCAGAGTGGACCACAGCTACTTAGTGGGTACTCTGAAGGCTTTTCGGTTTGGACCACATTTGTAGCCCGATTCGTCTCTTGTATTCTGCTGCGGATTACCTCATCGAAGTGAGCGGATCCTTCCACAGGAGAGTACGTCAGGGATGCCCATGTCTGACCAGTTGTACACCATCTGCGTGGAACCATTCCTGAATTACTGGGACCTACTGAAAGTCTAGAACATGGTTGCCTCCACTGGGACCCCCGCCACCAGTGGAGTTGCTCATTGGACCCAGACCCCAGGTTCTCACCCAGGAACCTGCTCCACACAATCTGAGCCATCTCTCGTCAACACTCTCTGCCATTCCAAGGGCCAGGGAGTAAGTTCCTGTACAGGTTACTGCTCTACACCTTCCACTTCCTGGTCCTCGTACACCACACAGACTTGCCCTATCACATGGTGTTACAATCTGCCAATGGGGGGGGGGGGGGCAGGGGTCCCAGTGGCAGTCGCTCTTTGCAGGGATCAAACCTTGGTATATTGGGAACCTGGGGTGGAGGCTATTACACCAAACGGTGCCCTGCAACAAGTTTCTGAATCAGTACACTGATCTCCCAGTTGCGTGCCCCTCCTGTGGGCTGACGTGTGAGGTTGCAGTCTCTCTTTGCCTTTCTGAAGAGGCTGCTCCTCACATTCTGGTGACATTTCAACCCTACCCTCTTTATCTTTGGCCTCCCAGTGAAGAAAGGGGCAGGAAGGGAGGGGGAATCTCCTGGTTGCCTTATTCTTGGGCCTGGCCAAACTCTCCATCTGTGGCTCCTAGAAGCAAGCGGCTCAGGGCTCCTCCCCCAGTGATATGCTGGGCATCTTCCAGGGATACGTCCATGCCCAGATGTCATTAGAAGGGGACCATGCGTTGTCCTGGGGATCCATTGGCAGGGTTTCGGGAGCGCTGGGCACCATGGGGTGTACACTTCCTCCTCGACGAGGACAGTAACATTTTAATATAATTGTATAGTTATCTTGTTTTATGTCTAGTAATTTGATGACTTTGGTGTATTTGTGTAATGAGCAATGATGTACGTGTGGAATAAAGAATACTTTTGGGGGGGAAAAAAAGGGCAGGAGTTGCTGGAACTGAGGGAGGGCCAGAACTGAAGGGGGGATGTACTCAGGGAGGGGGCAGGATTGAATCCCTTGCCAAGCTGCTCCACGGTAACCTAGACTACTCTCCCCAGTTGCCGTGGTGAGCTCGACCCTGCCTCTTGTGTATGTAGAGAAGATGCTGGGATTTATCGCCTCGGTGCTGGAGACATCTCGTCACCTGGAGTTCTTCCTGAGCTGGGCTGAGCAGCTCCTGACTCTGCACGGACAGACGCTGAAGGCCAGGTAAGTGCGGACCTTCTGACTCATCAGCTGCTCCTGCCGTTTAATGTCTGGTGGCAGAGACCACACTGCCCGCTCGAGCTGCTTCCTCAGCCTACGCTGGTCCCCTCGAACGGCAGAGACCAGGGTTTGATCCTGGCTTCTGGTGCGGTTTGTGTGGAGTTTGCATGTTTTCCTTGTGACGACGTGTGATTTCCCCTGGATGCTCCAGTTTCTTCCCACATCACAATGACGTGAGGGTCAATGAGTTCATTGGTTGCTATAAATCTTCCCCCAGTGAGTGATGGTATCTGAGGGGAGTTGATGGGGAGATTTTGGTCTCTGAATTATAGGAAGGATATAAATAAGGTTGAGAAGGTTTACAAAAATGTTGCCTGGATTGCAGTATCTTGAATATGGAGAAAGATTGAGTAGTCTACGACTTTATTCATTGGAGCGTAGAAGGTTGAGAGGGGATTTGATAGAGGTATTTAAAATTATGAAGGGAATAGATAGAGTAGATGTGAACAGGCACTTTCCCCTGAGGGGAGGGGAGATTGGAACGAGGGGTCATAAGTTAAGGGTTTGGGGCAAAACTTTAGGAGTAATATAAGAGGATGCTTCACTCAGAGTGTGGTGGCTGACTGCAAAACGTAGTTGCGTCAGGGTCAATTCTGTCATTTAAGAGGAGGTTAGATTAGTACATGGATGTGAGGGGGTTGGAGGGTTATGGGCAAGGGAGTGGGTAGGTGGAACGAGTGGAGTTTCACGTAAATTGGTGCGGACTAGAAGGGCCGATATGTCCTGCTTCCATACTGTAAAATGTTATATGGTTATAGGTACCATTAGAGTAAAGAATAGGTTCGGTGCACCGAAGGGTCTATCTCTGACCATGGGAGTGGGAGTCCATGTTCATTTCTCTTGTAGCTCTTGTGCTGGAGTATTGAGGAAGGGTTTGGCCTGTGGGGGAAGTACACACAGTTGGCTGTCCAACATGCTGGGTGCATGACCCGATGGTGACTTGGGAGACTAAAGAAGGTGTAAAGTGACTCTGTTGGAGTGCACTGTATAGTAGGGGTAACTTGTTTCAAGGTGAGAACTGTGCATGATAAGCCAAGGTAAGGAATTGGAGCAGGAGTTGGATGAACTCTGAATCAGGGGATGGGGGTGATAGACAGCAGTTACAGGGACACTGTCACACCTAGGAGGCAGGTGAAGCGTAAATGGATGACAGCCAGGTGCAGGAACAGGCAGGTTGAATTTAAATTTAGACATACAGGTCATGCAGCATCCACAGGAAGTAAAGGGTAACCAATGTTTTGGGCCTGGGACCCTTGTCAGGGATTGCTCACCCTTTACTTCCTGTGGATGCAACATGTCCTGCTGAGTTTTTCCAGCACGTTTGTGTGTTGCACTTGACCCCAGCATCTACAGGCTTCCTTGTTTAATTCCTCTCTCTTTTGCTCTTTCTGTTTTAGACTTCCCTATAAGGCACAGTTTCCTTACCCTCTTTTGACAATGCTTCTTCTTTGAAATGAAACAACCTTGCATCTGTTGAATTATCCCAGTAACTCCTGCCATTGATGATCTGCTGTCTTCCCTGCAAGGTTTCCCTTCCAGTCACCTTTGGTCAACTTCTCTTCTATGATTCTATAGTCGCCTTTACTCATCCGGAACACTGACACATCCCTCACAAACTGCAGAGGGAATTCTGTTTTGATCACTGCCTTATCACATCTGGCTCAAAGCATTTAAATTTAAATTTTTTAATTTTCTTAAATTTTAGACATACAGCACGGTAACAGACCCTTCCAGCCCACAACCTGTGCTGCTCAATTAAACCCAATTAACCTACACCCCAGTACATTTCAAATGGTGGGAGGAAACCGGAGTCCCTGGGAAAACCCATGCAGACATGAGGAAAATGTACAAACTCTTTACTGACAGCTTGGGATTTGAACCCTGGTCCCGATCACTGGCGCTGTAACAGCATCGTGCTAAAGGCTATGCCAACCATGCTGCTCCATTTGGGGTATTCTGTTCGGAAGTACGGGTGTCAGAGGGACTCCTGAGCCAGGTCTGGAGATGGCTGGAGATCTAAGACTTGGGGTGTGGACCTACCCAGGGAGGCCAGTCTCCGTCCCTGTGGGTCCACTTCAGTCCAGCACGCTGCTATCAGTGGCTTCACTTCAGACTGAGTTTGAACCTTGGTGTTTGTGTGGGCTCCTAGTGATGCTGACACACTTCAACATGACAATTTATGGGCCTGGGCCCTTCAGGGGGAACGTATGGTCATAAGACTTCCTGGAGGGAACCTTGTTCCCTGCTGCCCGTGGTGGTGATGTGTCTTGCCCTGGAGCCCAGAACTATTATGTTGGACACAGACACTTAGATTAGTTCCCATGGTCCCACGGTCTCTGTTCCCACAGTGTCCTCGAGGCTGAGTGTAACACCTGTGAAAGGTTGTGGCAGGGGGATGGACAGGTCACAGGTGGGTGGGGGTGATAGGTGAGGGGTGTGTGATGGGTGGGGGTGGGTGAGGCATGTTGGGATGGGTGAGGGGTGATGGGCTGTTGAGTGGGTGAGGGGTATAGAATGGGTGGGGGGTGGGTGCAGGGTGTCAGCTGGGTGGGGGTTTGGTGAGGGGTGCGAACCTTGGGCGTTGATGGGTGACTGAGTGTCTTGGCAGGTCGGTGGAGCTGCTGCCCGTCATTCAGTCTCTGCAGAAAAGCATCCAGCGGCACTTCGACACCGTGTCCAAGCTGTGAGTGTGTCCTCGTCCCAGCACCTGATCCACGCCCGTCCCCAACCCCCTCCCCTTGCCCAGCCCCTGCCCCAATGCCTCCTCCCCAATCCTGTCCACTGCAGCTGCCCCCACCCCACCTTCTTGGAGCCTCTAGCCTGCTGTGGATGTTTGAAGATCTGGGGAACAGTGGGAGCAGCATTGGGGAGGGATGGGGATGGGGCTGGGATGGGAGGGTGGGGGCTGGGGGCTATGGTGGGGGTTGGTAAGTGGCAGTTGGTTCCCTGAACCTGAGGCAACCTGTCAGTGACCCAAGGGGAATGGTCTGTCTGTGACCCGGGTGCAGTCTGTCCGTGGCCCAGGGGATGCTCTCTCCAAGACCTGGGGGAGGGATTATTCTGTCAGTGACCCAGGGGACGGTAGGGCACAGGACTGACTCTGTCCCCAATGCCATAGGCCGGCCTCGTCAGCCTGGATCCGAGAGTGGAGCATGGTACATTCCTGTTAGGGAACTGACGGAGAGGAGGGACGCCTAAAGCATCTTTTGTGTCCCGAATTTTCCAGAGAACCCTTCCCCTCAAAGCATGCTCCTCCCACAGTACCCACTTCTCCCACTGCACAAAGCTCCCTCCCTATTGCCTGTCTGAACAGAACCCCCCCCCCCCCGCTACTGGGGACAGTGTTACACTGCCTGTTTAAGAAGGGGTTTGACCTGGGCATCTGCGAGGTGTTGGTGACCTCAAATGGCCCTAACCCTGTGAGGGAATGTGATATGAGCTTTCCCCTGGAAGTTGCAGTGTGCTCCCCCCTAGAAGTTACTGGGTGCTTTCCCCTCCAACATGTGTGATCCCATTCTCTGTGTTCCGTAGATGTGACTGGAACCGTTACAACATGAAGTATGCCTTGGCTCTGTCCACACAACGGGGTGTGAAGCGTGCCTCAGAACTGGGTGATGACAGTGGAGACTCGGACGTGTCCGACAGTGCTGCTGATGAACTAATGGAGGGGAGTGAATGAGAGCTCTCCCTGCAGCTCGTCCATCCCATCGGCTGCTGGGACTGTGTCTGTTCTCAGACCCTCAACCCTTAACCCCCTGAACACATTCTCCCACCATTCCCCCTTCCCCACACTGTCTTTTCCCCTCCCCTAAGCGCTCTCCCACTCCCCCCAGGCGCTCTCCCACTCCCCCCAGGCGCTCTCCCACTCCCCCCAGGCGCTCTCCCACTCCCCCCAGGCGCTCTCCCACTCCCTCCAGGCGCTCTCCCACTCCCCCCAGGCGCTCTCCCACTCCCCCCAGGCGCTCTCCCACTCCCCCCAGGCGCTCTCCCACTCCCCCCAGGCGCTCTCCCACTCCCCCCAGGCGCTCTCCCACTCCCCCCAGGCGCTCTCCCACTCCCCCCAGGCGCTCTCCCACTCCCCCCAGGCGCTCTCCCACTCCCCCCAGGCGCTCTCCCACTCCCCCCAGGCGTTCTCCCACTTCCCCAACACCCTCACCCCACACCCTTCTGGGACAGGGTGCCAGTTGAAAAGGGGCTCCTCTCTCCCACTTAACGCCCCACACACCCTCTCTTCACCCCTTCACACCCTCTTCTCCCCTCACACCCTCACCCCCCCTCACACCCTCGCCCCCCCACACCCTCGCCCCCCCACACCCTCGCCCCCCTCACACCCTCGCCCCCCTCACACCCTCATCCCCCTCACACCCTCGCCCCCTCACACCCTCGCCCCCTCGCCCCCTCACACCCTCGCCCCCTCACACCCTCGCCCCCTCACACCCTCGCCCCCTCACACCCTCGCCCCCTCACACCCTCGCCCCCTCACACCCTCGCCCCCTCACACCCTCGCCCCCTCACACCCTCGCCCCCTCACACCCTCGCCCCCTCACACCCTCGCCCCCTCACACCCTCGCCCCCTCCCATGGCCTCGTCCACTCTCCCACGCCCTCGTCCCCTCTCCCACGCCCTCGTCCCCCCTCCCACGCCCTCGTCCCCCCTCCCACGCCCTCGTCCCCCCTCCCACGCCCTCGTCCCCCCTCCCACGCCCTCGTCCCCCCTCCCACGCCCTCGTCCCCCCTCCCACGCCCTCGTCCCCCCTCCCACGCCCTCGTCCCCCCTCCCACGCCCTCGTCCCCCCTCCCACGCCCTCGTCCCCCCTCCCACGCCCTCGTCCCCCCTCCCACGCCCTCGTCCCCCCTCCCACGCCCTCGTCCCCCCTCCCACGCCCTCGTCCCCCCTCCCACGCCCTCGTCCCCCCTCCCACGCCCTCGTCCCCCCTCCCACGCCCTCGTCCCCCCTCCCACGCCCTCGTCCCCCCTCCCACGCCCTCGTCCCCCCTCCCACGCCCTCGTCCCCCCTCCCACGCCCTCGTCCCCCCTCCCACGCCCTCGTCCCCCCTCCCACGCCCTCGTCCCCCCTCCCACGCCCTCGTCCCCCCTCCCACGCCCTCGTCCCCCCTCCCACGCCCTCGTCCCCCCTCCCACGCCCTCGTCCCCCCTCCCACGCCCTCGTCCCCCCTCCCACGCCCTCGTCCCCCCTCCCACGCCCTCGTCCCCCCTCCCACATCCTCTCCTCCCCCTTCCACACACTCTCACCCTCTCCCCTCCTCCCGTACCCTCTTTCCCTGACCTGGAAATGTGTAATGGAACAGTGTGGAGGGAGCTTCTCTATCTAACCCATGCTGTCCCTGGTCTGGGGGTGCAGAGGAAACTCTGGGTGAAATTCATTCCCCAATGATATTTTGTTGGATGTCAGTCAATCCCAGGATTGAATTCTTTCCTGTATTGGAAAATGTACTGAAATATTTTACCAGTGGGTATTGAGACTTTTCTGAATGTAAATGATGTGTGATAAATCTATGATACTTCTGTGGATGTTTTTTGATATAAATTATGTTGGTATGATGATATTTTGTGATGTGTTTTATTGGGTTGATAAGGGAGAGGCTTTTGTTAAAAAGAGGCAAACAGGGAGCTTTGACTGAAGGGGAACATGGTTCCCCTGGCGGAGATGGGGTCCCTTGGCAGAGGTGCTGGGGGCCCCAGCGGAATGTGAATGCACACTGGCAGAGGCAGGAAGACCTCTGAACATGGCCCCATCAGTGACACTGATGAGTTCTACTCTCTACTCGCCATTCAGGGCCACCAGAGCATTTCCCTGGTGCCCAGAGGCTTGGAGCTCATGGTCCAGTTCCAGTAAGCAGGCCGAGTATTGGGAAGGTGGAGGGGGTCATGGAGCAGGGCAGTGCTGGGATTATTGTCTGAAAAGAGTGTGCAAAATCACTGCGGTCCCCTTCCACGCTGCACACAGTATCTTTCAGCTACTCCCATCAGAGAAGAGATTCAGGAGTATCAGAGCCATCACCACCAGGCGGAGGAACAGATTCCTACAGGGAGCAAGAATGCTGAACGACTAAAGAAACTGCTCACACTAATATCCTAGACTCTCATTTGTACAAAGCAATATTTATTTATTTGTACAGATGAAATACTTGTCCTGCATATGTATTGCCTGTCTGTATGTGTGTTATGTATGGTTGCGTGTCTGCATGTTATGTTCTGAGGACCGGAGAATGCTGTTTCGTTGTGTTGTACAATCAGATGACTGTAAACTTGACTTTATCTCCCTCAGTGTTCAACGCCATAATTCCACAAGATTCATAGCCAAGCTAACAGACCAGGGTCTCCATCTGTCTCTCTGCAACTAGAACCTCGACTTCATCACCAGACCTCATCAATATGGATCGGCAACATCACCTCCTCCTTGCTGACCATCAACAAAGGGACACACCAAAGCTATGTGCTTTGTTCCCAGCTCTGCTCCCTGTCCACCTGTGCCTGTGCCGCCAAGTTCAACTTCAACTATAAGTTTACTAACGATACTGCTTCTGTTACCCGAATAACTGGAAATGATGAGTCAAAATACAGAATGGTAATTGAAATCCTGGTTGGGTGGTGTCAGGAGAACATGACCCAGAAGTGGAGGTCAAGAACTTCAAATTCCTGAGTGTCAAGATCTGAGGATCTGTCCTGGAGCCTCCATGTTGATGCAATCACGAAGAAGGCTCACCAGTGTCTATACTTAGTGAGGAGTTTGAGGAGATTCAGTATGTCACCAAAGACTCTCGAAACCTGCAGGTATACTTTGGAGAACATTCTGGCTGATTGCATCACAGCCTGGTATGGAGGAGCCAGCTCTCAGGAGAAGAATGAACTCTAGTGGGTTAACTTGGCCTGTGATATCACAGAGACCAGACTTTACTCCATTGAGGACATCAACATGATGCGGTGTATTTAAAAAAAAGCATCTAGCCTCAAAGACCCCCACCACCCAGGCCATGCCCTCTTTACTCTGCTACCATTGGGAGGAAAAGGTACAGGGGCCCAAAGCCGAGCACTCAGTGGCACAAGGACAACTTCAGATTCCTGAATAATCAATGAACCACAGACACAGAACTATCACTTCTTTATGCACCCATTTATTTATTGTTAAATTTAATTTTTAGCAATGTTTGCACTGTGATGCTACTGCAAAACAATTCCGACTTGTTCATGACAATTCTAATTCCGTCAATTATCCTCGGTTTCGCCCCCATCTGGGTCCCTGTCAATCATCCGTTGGTCCCGTGCCATCCCATGCCCTGTCAATCATCCATTAGTCTCGCGGCATCTAATGCTCCGTTAATTCCGCCCCCATCCTCGTGCCAATGCATTATTGCTCCGCTCCAATCCCATACACAGCCCGTCATCTTCGGTCCCGCCCCTTCCCCGTGCTGCCCTCGCTCCCACCCTCCCTCCCAGCATGCACCACGGTAGCGCTATGTTGCTGCGACCTCTCGCCGTATTGCTACGAAGTCGCGGGTTCAGTTCGGGCACCCGCGGGCCGCCCGGCTCCAGGGTAGCGGTGGTGAGTGTCGGGTCTCCCCGGGGCGGCCTGGACTTACCCCACTCCGGCCGGGTCCTGTCCCGTCGCCTCCCAGCGCCGTTTCTCTCACACACCCCCCCCCCCCCACCATGGTTCTCCCGCACCGTCGCCCCCGTTCCCCCAGTGTCCGAACCCTGCCCGCCCCCCCGTAGCCGCCCTGGCCGAGTCCTTGTGGCTGAGACGTGCGGAATATGCCGGACTAGGGGGTGTTGGTGGAGCTGGAGCCTATCAGCGCCCTGCTGCAGCCCGGGAAGTGTGTGGGAGGCGGGGGGGTTGGGGGGGGGGGGAGTGGTGGGGAGGCGGGGGTGGGGGGTGGTGATGTGGTATGTAAAACTAAGCGGTGTATTGGTGATGTGTCACATCAAACACCTTGCAATCAATGTTAGCAAAACCAAGGAGGTAGGTGATTGTAGAAGGAAGTCAGGAGAACGCAATCTAATCCTAATCCAGGGCTCAACAGTGGAGAAAGTCAAAAATTGTGTATCAACATCTCTGTCCTGGAGCTTCCATGTTGATGGAATCACTAGGAAGACTCACCAGTTGCTATACTTTATGAGGAGATTGGTATGTTACCAAGACTTAAACTTCTACAGGTGTACCGTGGAGAGCATTCTGCCTGGTTTCATCACTGGTTTGGAGATGCCATCACTTAGGACAAGAAAAAAACTCCAGAGGGTCATTAACTTAGCTTGTGACTTCACTCCACTGAGACATCTACAAGAGGCAATGTCTTAAGAAAGTAGCCTCTAACCTCAAGGACCCTCACTCCCCAGGCCATGCCCTCTTCACTCTGCTACCATCAGGAAGGAGGTACAGGAGCCTGAAGATGAGCACTCAGTGGCACAAGGAGAGTTTCTTCCCCACTGCCATCAGATTCCTGAATGATCAATGAACCACAGACACAGCCTTACTTTAACATTTTTGTGCACTATTTTTAAATTTATTTTTATAAGGTGGTTTATATGAATTTTGCTGCTGCAAAACAATGAATTTTGTGACTTTTTCATGACAAGCCAGGGACTGATTATGGATAATCAACTTGGCTTTGTGTGTGGTAGGTCATATTTAAGCAATCTTACAGACTTTTTGGAGGAGGTTATCAGGAAGGTTGAGGAAGGATATGCTGTGGATGTTGTCTACGTGGACTTTAGTAAAGAACATGACAAGATCCCACATGAGAGCAAATTTCAGATTTATTGTCAAAAGTACCTATATGACATCACATACAACCCTGAGATTTTTTTTTCCTGATGGTGAGGCAGAATTACCACTTATTGGTAGTGCAAAAAAAACTGTACTCAATGTACACATGTTTTTAAAAAATTAAAATACAAACTGTACAATACAGAGAGAGAAAAAATTAATAAAGTAGGGAAAAAAGTCATTGATTGAATTTGTTGTTGAGGAGTCTGTTAGTGGAGGAGTAGCAGCTGTTTCTGAACTTGGTGGTGCGAGACTTGTGGCACCTAGACCTCTTTCCTGATGGCAGCAGTGAGAACAGAGCATGAGGTGGATGGTGTGGATCAATGATGACTGCCGCTGCTTTCCGACAGCAGCATTCTCCATGGATGTTCTTGATGTTAGGGAGGGATATGCCTGTGATGTCTTGCACTGTGTCCACTACCTTTTGCAGAGAAGCATTGGTGTCCCCATACCAGACCATGATGCAGCGAGTCAGAACCCTTTCCACCACACATCTATGGAAATTTGCCAGGGTTTCTGATGTCATACCAAATCTATGCAAACTCCAGAGAAAGTAGAGGTGCTGATATGCTTTCTTCACAATGCCATTAGTGTGTTAGATCAAGCCCAGACCACCAACCTGGCCTGTTGGGTTGGATGTTGATCTGTCAGACCATCGTTGTAACCATGCAGCATGTGCCTACTCAAACCCCTGAAAAGGCTGAGCACCTTGTAATATATCTCTGAAGGGCAAAGTCAGAACATAATTCATGAGGGTGAACCCTCACAAGGCGTCAGGCCCTGATGGCGTACCTGGCAGGGTACTAAAAATCTGTGCCAACCAATTAGCCAGAGTGTTCACGGACATTTTCAACCTTTCATTTCTGCAGTCAGAGGTTCCCACCTGCTTCAAAAGGACATCAATCAATGCCAGTACCCAAGAAGAGTAGTGTGAGCTGCCTCAACGACAAATGCCCAGTAGTACTAACTTTTGTGAAGAAATGCTTTGAGAGGCTGGTAGTTGCCAGAATTAACAAGTACTTAAGCAAAGACTTAGAGCCACTGCAATTTGTCTATCGTCACAATTGTTCCACAGCAGATGCAATGTCGCTGACTCTCCACTCAGCTCTGGATCACATCAAAAACAGCAATTCATACATACAGCTGCTCTTCATTGACTACAGCTCAATCTTCAATACCATTATTCCCTCAGTGCTGGTCAAGAAGCTACAAACTGTAGACCTCTGTGCCCTCCCTCTACAAATGGATCCTTGACTTCCTCAGCAGAAGACCACAGTCAGTAGGAATTGGAAACAATATCTCCTCCTCAGTGACTATCAACACAGGTCACCCCGAGATGTGTGCTGAGCCCATTGCTCAGGCTAGGCACAATTTCAATGCTGTCTGAAAGTTTGCCGGTGACACCACAGTTGTCAACAGAATCACAAGAAGCAATGAGGAAATGTACATGAGGGAAATAGATCAGCTCGTTGAATGGTGTAACGACAGCAACCTTGTGCTCAACGTCAGCAAAACCAAGGAGATAATTGTGGACTTCAGAAGGAAGTCAGGGGAACATGACCTCATTCTCATCGAGGGTTCACTAGTCAAATTCCTGGGTGTCATCATCTCCAAGGATCTGTCCTTGAGCCTCCATGTTGATGCAATCGCAAAGAAGCAGCTAATCTTTGTGAGGTTTCTGAGGAGATTTGGTATGTCATTGAAAACTCTGGAAAACTTCTGCAGATGTTATCATGGAGACTATTCTGGCTGGTAAGGAGACAACAGCTCTCAGGAAAAGAATAAACTCCAGAGGGTTGTAAACTCAGTCTGTGACATCACAGACACTAAACTTTACTCCATCGAGGACAATGTTGTCATTCAATAAAAATAAACAAGAAATTCCACTGAGTCAATTCTTTTCATTTCCTTCTCCTTTCGTTGATTTAGGTGGTAGATGTCCCCGGTAGGTTTTCTCTATTGTGTTTCATGTATGGCTCCCATATTTGTTCAAATATTTCAATATTATTTCTTAAATTATATGTTATTTTTTCTAATGGAATACATTTATTCATTTCTACATACCATTGTTGTATTCTCAAATTACCTTCCAATTTCCAGGTTGACATAATACATTTTTTTTCTATGGCTAGAGCTATCTTAACAAATCTTTTTTGTTCACCATCCAAATGAAGTCCAAATTCTTTATTTTTTATGTTACTTAGGAGGAAGATCTCTGGGTTTTTTGGTATATTGTTTTCTGTAATTTTATTTAATATCTGGTTTAGATCTTCCCAAAATTTTTCTACTTTCTCACATGTCCAAATTGCATGAATTGTTCCCATTTCTTTTTTACAACAAAAACATCTGTCAGATACTGTTGGGTCCCATTTATTTAACTTTTGAGGTGTAATGTATAGCCTGTGTATCCAGTTATATTGTATCATATGTAACCTCGTATTTATTGTATTTCTCATCGTTCCAGAGCATAACTTCTCCCATGTTTCCTTCTTTATCTTTATATTTATATCTTGTTCTCATTTTTGTTTCGTTTTACCATTTGTTTCCTCATTCTCCTTTTCTTGCAGTTTAATATACATATTTGTTATAAATCTTTTGATTGTCATTGTATCTGTAATCACATATTCAAAGTTACTTCCCTCTGGTAACCTCAGACTACTTCCTAATTTGTCCTTCAAGTAGGATCTCAATTGGTAATATGCCAACACTGTATCTTGATTTATATTATATTTATCCTTCATTTGTTCAAAGGATAATAATCTATATCCTGAAAAACAATTTTCTATTCTTTTGATCCTTTTTTTCTCCCATTCTCTAAAGGAAAGATTATCTATTGTAAAAGGGAGTAACTGATTTTGCGTCATTATTAGTTATGGTAATTGGTAATTTGTTTTATTCCTTTCTACATGAATCTTCTTCCAAATATTGAGCAGATGATGTAATACTGGAGAACTCCTATGTTGTACCAATTTTTCATCCCATTTATACAATATATGTTCAGGTATCTTTTCCCCTATTTTATCTAGTTCTAATTTAGTCCAATCTGGCTTTTCCCTTGTTTGATAAAAATCTGATAGGTATCTTAATTGTGCGGCTCCATAATAATTTTTAAAGTTTGGCAATTGTAAGCCTCCTTGTTTATACCATTCTGTTAATTTATCTAGTGCTATCCTCGGTTTCCCCCCTTTCCATAAAAATTTCCTTATTATTTTCTTTAACTCCTTGAAGAATTTCTCTGTCAAGTGTATTGGCAATGCCTGAAATAGGTATAATATCCTTGGGAAAATGTTCATTTTAATACAGTTTATCCTTCCTATTAGTGTTAGTGGTAAATCTTTCCAATGCTCTAAATCGGAGTTTATATAGTTGGCCGAGATTTTTATTTATTTGTATATCTAGGTATCTTATTGCTTGCATTTGCCATCTGAATGGTGATTCCTTAAATTTTGAGAAATCCGCATTATTCATTGGCATTGCTTCACTTTTATTTACGTTAATCTTGTAACCCGACACTTCTCCATATTCCTTCAATTTCTTATATAATTCTTTTATTGATAGTTCTGGTTCTGTTAAGTATACTATAACATCGTCCACAAATAGACTGATTTTATATTCCTTATCTTTTATTTTTATCCCTTTTATATTATTTTCTGTTCTTATCAATTCTGCTAGTGGTTCTATAGATAACGCGAACAATAAGGGTGATAGTGGGCATCCCTGACTTGTTGATGTGCTTAAATTAAATTGCTTTGATATGTATCCATTTACTGTCACTTTCGCTAATGGCCCCTTATATAATGCTTTAATCCAATTAATATACTTCTCTGGTAAACTGAATTTTTGCAATACTTTGAATAAATAATTCCATTCTACTCTGTCAAAGGCCTTCTCTGCGTCTAAAGCAACTGCTACTGTTGGCGCTTTACTCCCTTCTACTGCATGAATTAAGTTAATAAATTTACAAATATTGTCTGTTGTGCGTCTTTGTTTAATAAATCCAGTTCGGTCTAGATTTACCATTTTCGGTACATACTCTGCTAATCTGTTTGCTAATAGTTTAGCTATTATCTTATAATCTGTGTTAAGTAATGATATTGGTCTATATGACGCTGGTGCGAGTGGATCTTTCCCTTGCTTTGGTATTACTGTAATTATTGCTGTTTTACATGAATCTGGTAAGCTTTGTGTTTTGTCATTCTGGTTGATTACTTCCAGGAGGGGAGGAATTAATAAATCTTTAAATGTTTTATAGAATTCTATTGGGAATCCATCCTCTCCTGGTGTTTTATTATTTGGTAGTTTTTTTTATTATCTCTTGTATTTCTACTATTTCAAATGGTTCTGTTAATTTATTTTGTTCCTCTATTTGTAATTTTGGTAGTTCAATTTTAGTTAAAAATTCATCTACTTTGCCTTCTTTCCCCTCGTTTTCAGTTTGGTATAATTATTCATAGAATTCTCTAAAGTTTTCATTAATCTCCGTTGGATTATATGTGATTTGTTTGTCTTTTTTCCTTGATGCCAATACCATTTTCTTAGCTTGTTCTGTCTTAAGCTGCCATGCTAGAATTTTATGCGTTTTTTCCCCTAGTTCATAATATTTCTGTTTTATCTTCATTATGTTCTTCTCCACCTTATATGTTTGTAGTGTTTCTTATTTTATTTTTTTATCTGCCAATTCTCTTCTTTTAGTTGTATCTTCCTTCATTGCTAATTCTTTTCTATATTTACTATTTCCCTTTCCAACTGCTCTGTTTCCTGATTGTAGTCCTTCTTCATCTTGGTTACATAACTTATTATTTGCACTCTAATGAACGCTTTCATTGCATCCCATAGTATAAACTTATCTTTCACTGATTCTGTATTTATTTCAAAGTACATTTTAATTTGTCTTTCAATTAATTCTCTAAAATCCTGCCTTTTAAGTAGCATGGAGTTTAATCTCCATCTATACATTCTTGGAGGGATGTCCTCTAACTCTATTGTCAATATCAAGGGTGAATGGTCCGATAATATTCTAGCTTTATATTCTGTTTTTCTTACTCTATCTTGCATACGAGCTGATAACAGAAATAGGTCTATTCTTGAGTATGATTTATGTCTACCCGAATAATATGAATATTCCTTTTCCTTTGGGTGTTGTTTCCTCCATATATCCAAAAGTTGCATTTCTTCCATCGATTTAATTATAAATTTGGTTACTTTGTTCTTTCTGTTAATTTTTTTCCCAGTTTTGTCCATATTTGAATCCAAATTAAGGTTGAAATCCCCTCCTATTAATATGTTCCCTTGCGTATCTGCTATCTTCAAAAAAATATCTTGAGGAGGAGTCACGTGATGGAGTAGTGGCCGGACGGTGAACTCCAGCCCTCTCCAGAAAAGTCGGGAAAAACAAGAGAAAACACAAAGGCACAGAAATAAAAGTTACAGAAAAGTGAGTATAAAGGTGGAAAGAAGATGGCGACAAAAAAAGAAAAGTCGAAAGCAACGGTAAGAAGAGAGGAAGAGAAGACAAAGGAGGAAAAAGGTGAAGGCCTTACCTGTCCGAAGAGGCCCGCTGCGGAGAGAGAAACCCGCTCCCTCAGGTCGGTAAATAATGGACTACAAAAATGGCTCGCAGAGCCGAACAAAAGTGCGCAACCGCGCATGCGCGAAGTTTCGCGCATGCGCGATGCGAATGAAAAAAAACACACCGACGGGAGGGGGGACCAGCTGGGGAGTCGATCTCCACAGCCGGCAACGACAGCTGCAGAACACCTGCAGCAAGAAGAGACCACAGAAGACAATAGAAACAAGATAGAAGAGGAGGAAAGGGCACCAAAGAAACAACAGATGGTCAACCCAGAGGAAGAAGAAGAGGAAGAGTATGGTGAAATAGAAGAAGAAAAGAGAGGCAAGGTAAAGGATATACTTGCTCTTATTAGAGGATACATGGAATCATTTAAAGAATGGCAAACACAGGAATTTAAGGATTTAAGAAAAAGAATAAACAACACAGAGGAGAAAATAATTAAAATGGAGATGACCTTAACAGAAATGGGAAAAAAAATGGACAAGATGGAAGAGCGGGCAGTAGCAGCAGAAATGGAGGTAGAAGACTTAAAAAAGAAATTGGAGAAATCTAATAAAAAAACTAAAGAGACACAAGAACTACTAGCTCAAAAAATAGATACAATGGAAAACCATAACAGAAGAAATAACATAAAGATAGTGGGCCTTAAGGAAGATGAAGAAGGCAAGAATATGAGGGAGTTTATAAAAGAGTGGATCCCTAAGACCCTAGGATGTCCAGAACTACAGCATGAAATGGAAATAGAAAGGGCACATAGAGTATTGGCCTCTAAACCACAACCACAACAAAAACCAAGATCTATTGTAGTAAAATTCCTAAGATATACTACAAGAGAAAAGGTACTGGAGAAGACAATGGAAAAAGTAAGAGAGGGCAACAAACCACTGGAGTATAAAGGGCAAAAAATCTTCATTTATCCAGATATAAGTTTTGAACTCCTAAAGAAGAGAAAAGAGTTCAATACAGCAAAGGCGATTTTATGGAAGAAAGGGTATAAATTTATACTAAAGCATCCAGCGGTATTGAAAATATTTATTCCAGGACAACAAAACAGACTATTCGCGGATCCAGAAGAAGCACGAAAATTTGCAGAACAATTACAAAAATAGACTGAGGGAGGAAGACGGGTAATGAGAGTTAAAATGATCACGACTGATATGTATGTGGGTAAAGACAAAAATAGACTGAGGGATGAAGACGGGTAATGAGAGTAAAAATGATCACGATTGATATGTATGCAGGTAAAGAGGTATAAGAGTGAATAGAGACAATGAGCATACATGAATGTATCTGTACTTAGAGGAAAATATGGATAGTATAGACAAGAATTAATAAGGGAAGGTAATGGAATAGAGAGAATAAGGAGGGAATTAAAAGAGGGACCTTTGTGACATATGAAAAGTGAAATCTTTTCTGGGGGAGGCGGGGTGGGGGGAAATAGCGGTCACTGCAAAATCATTTGACGCTTGCGAGTGGATTCGCAAATCCAAATGGAGAGGGGAGATGTGGTTGTCCGACAAGGGATAAAGGACAACTCAGGAGGTGAAGGGGAGATTGGGGATAAATAAGATAGAAATAGGAGAATAAGGAAAATGTTAGATGTTGTAGGAATGTTGTCTTATAAAGAGTTGAAAATAAGAAAACAGAAATGGAAAAGGAGGAAAGGTAATGATGGAAAAACGGAAAGAGAAGATAAACAAAATATAAAAGGGCTACGCTGAACTATATGTCTTTAAATATTAATGGAATACATAACCAAATTAAAAGGAAGAAACTACCAAATTTAAATGAATAAATGTATTCCATTAGAAAAAATAACATATTGGTTAAGAAATAACATTGAAATATTCGAACAAGTATAGGAGCCTTACATTAAATACAATAGCGAAAACCTACCGGGGACAAACATTACCTAAGTTGATGGAAGGAGAAGGAAAGAAAAGAATGGACTCAGTAGAATTTCTGGTGTAATTTTGTTGAATGACAACATTGTCTGACTGGCTTAATGCAACCTAGATTGTATACCTAAAATGGATGAGAGGGGGGGGTGGGGGGGTGGTTTGGGAAGAAAGGGGGGGGGGGGAGAAAAAGTCACTGTATATGTGTGAAAAGAAATAGTGTATATCATGGCTAATGTGATTTATGGTGTGAAAAATAAAAAAATTTAAAAAAAAAAAAAAAAATATCTTGCATAAACTTTTGATCTTCTTCGTTAGGTGAATATACATTGAGTAGATTCCAAAACTCCTAATATATCTTACATTTTATCATTACATATCTCCCTGCTGGATCTATTATTTCCTCTTCTATTTTAATTGGTATATTTTTACTGATTAATATAGCTACTCCTCTTGCTTTTGAATTATACGACGCTGCTGTTACGTGTCCTACCCAATCTCTCTTTAATTTCTTGTGCTCCAATTCAGTTAAATGTGTTTCTTGCACAAATGCTATATCAATTTTTTCTTTTTTCAGTAAATTTAGCAGTTTCTTCCTTTTGATTTGGTTATGTATTCCATTAATATTTAAAGTCATATAGTTCAACGTAGCCATTTCATACTTTGTTTATCTTCCCTTTCTGTTTCTCCATCATCACCTTTCCTTCTTATCCATTTCTGCTTTCTTGTTTTGAACACTTTATAAGACAACATTTCTAAAACATCAAACATTTTCCTTATTTTCCTACTTAAAACTTCTTTAACCCCATTCTCCCCTCCCCCTCCTGAGTTGCCCTTTATCCCTTGCCGAGCAACAACATCTCTCCTCTCCATTTGGATTTGCGAATTCACTCGCAAGCGTCAACTGATTTAGCAGTGACCGTAACTCCTCCCCACCCAGCCCCCCCCCCCCCCCCCCCCGGAAAAGATTTCAATTTTCATATATAACAAAGGTCACTCTTTTAATTCCCTCCTTATTCCCTCTATTCCCTTTCATTCCCTTATTAATTCTTAACTATACTCTATATATTTTCCTCTAAATACGGATACACTCATGTATACACATATATACATACACATCTATATATATATATATATATATATATAGACACACACACACACACACATATAGTTCGTGGTCATTTTTACTCTCATTACATGTCTTCATCTCTCTGCTTGTTTTGTGGTTGTTCTGCAAATTTTCGTGCTTCCTCTGGATCTTTGTTGCCCTGGAATAACTATTTTAAGTACCTCTGGGTGCTTTAACATAAATTTATATCCTTTTTTCCATAAGATCGTTTTTGCTGTATTGAACTCCTTCCTCTTCTTCAGGAGTTCAAAACTTATGTCTGGATAGAAAAAAATTTTTTGACCTTTGTATTCCAGTGGCTCTTTGTCTTCTCTTATTTTCTTCATTGCTTTCTCCAATATATTTTCTCTTGTTGTATATCTTAAAAATTTTACTAAAATGGATCTTGGTTTTTGCTGCGGTTGTGGTTTCGGGGCTAATGTTCTATGTGCCCTCTCTATTTCCATTTCTTCCTGTAATTCTGGTCTTCCTAGGACCCTGGGGATCCAATCTTTTATAAATTCTCTCATATTCTTGCCTTCTTCATCTTCCTTAAGGCCCACTATCTTTATATTATTTCTTCTATTATAGTTTTCCATTATATCTATCTTCTGAGCTAACAGCTCATGTGCCTCTTTAACTTTTTTATTAGATTCTTCTAATTTCTCTTTTAAGTCCTCTACTTCCATTTCTACGATTATTTCTCGTTCTTCCACATTATCCACTCTTTTTCCTATCTTTGATATGACCATTTCTATTTTATTCATTTTTTCTTCTGCACTCTTAATCCTTCTTATCTCATTAAATTCTTGTAATTGCCATTCTTTCACTGATACCATATATTCTTTAAAAAAAGATATATCCATTGTCTTGCCTTTCTCTTCTTCTTCCATTTCTTTCTGTTCTTCTTCTTCTTCCTCTGGGTTGACCATCTGTTGTTTCCTTGTTTTCTTTTTACCCTCTTCTTTCTTGTTGTCGTTATTGTCTGTGTTCTGCACCTGCTGCTGTGCTGCAGGTGTCTCTCTCAGCTGTGGAGATCGACTCCGCAGCTGTTCCCCCCTCCCGTCAGTGTGGTTTTTTTTCATGCGCGGTTGAGCACTTTTACTCGGCTCTGCGTGCCATTTTTGTAGTCCCGAGCCCGGGACTTCCACTGACCTGAGGGAGCGGGTTCTCTCTCCGCGGCGGGCCTCCTCGGACAGGTAAGGCCTTTACCTTCTTCTTCCGACGTTCTTTCATCTTCTCTTCTTCCCGTTGTTTTTGACTTTTCTCTCTTCGCTGCCATTTTCTTCTCACCTTTATTTTTACTTTGTTTTAATTTTTACTCTTGTACCTTTGTGTTTTGTGCGATTTTTTTTTTCAACTTTTCTGGAGAGGGCTGGAATTCCCTGACCGGCCACTACTCCATCACGTGACTCCTCCACAAAACAATAACATGACAATAAATTCTGATTCTGATATTAGTGGATGGTGTTTGATGTGCAGATGGAAAATTGTATCCACAAGGACTAGTTATTTCTGACAGTACTATTCCAGCCATTTCATTTGCTGCAAGGTCGGTGAGTGAGCAGAAGGATACCCGTTTAGTTAGTGCACTCCTTGCCTGCCACAGACCTAGTCTGGCCATTACATCCTTCAGTCCTTGACCAGGGGTGCCACTGAGCTGATGCGGGTGCAATTAGGGTTTAAGCTACCTACCTCAACCTTTTTTGACTGTCGTCCCCACCCCCCCTCCCCACTTAGAACTCTGTACAAAGTTTATCAGACCCCTTCTCTGTGAAACATTCATGATTCGTTGATTTCTTCTGCACTTCTGACGACATAAACATATGATTTCAGTTGATGCCCCCCTCCTCCTTAAATGTGCTTTGGTCCCCGGGGGAGGGGGTGTGGTGATGTATGTCCCTGGTTGACAATGGCTGTATTAAAAGCAATTGAAAAGGGACATGAATAGGAAAGGTTAGAAGGATATTTGCTAACCCAGGCATTGGGTTTAGCTTTGTGGTGAATGTCTGCCAAGCTGCCTGTCTCCCCTCTGGCGAGCCTTGCTGTACTAACATTGGCTGTGCATTATCTCTACTGTTAAGGACACTCCCCTTGGGTATAACTCTGTATGCACCTATTGTCTTTCATTATTATACCATGAGTTTCTGCTAATAAAAGCTATGATTATTGTTTGACCACATCGTCTTTGTCTACTTCATCATCTGGCACTTCATGCTTAGCCAGGCATTGGTGCATATTCGACAAGATGGGGCGAAGGGCCTGTTTTTGTGCTGTATGCCACTTCTAGTGATGGACTGTAAAGTTCCCCAGCTGTTAGACTCTTTTAAATATCATCCAACGTGGATGAACACAGACTTAGCAGCTGAGGGGAAGACACTGAGAGACTCCCAGACTAGATGGAATGCACCTTTGGGTTCTGAAAGAAGTAGCTATAGATATTTCAGAGGCGTTAATAATTCTTTTCCCTGAATTAATAGATTCTGGAATGGTTCCAGAGGATTGAAAAATTGCAAAGGTCACTCTGCTATGAGGTTACAGAGCATAACAAGGCCGACCAAACTCAGCATGGTTTCCTTACGGGAAAATCTTGCCTAACAAACCTACTGCGCTCTTTTGAGGAATCCACAAGAAGGCTGGATAAAGGATATGCACTGAATGTTTGATATTTGGACTTTTCAATGGCTTTTGATAAAGTGTTGTATATGAGGCTGCTTAACAAAATGAGAGGCCATGTGATTACAGGAGAGATACTAGCATGAGTAGAGCATTGGATGATCAGCAGGAAACAGAGACTGGAAATAAAGGGAACCTATTCTGGTTGGCTTCCAGTTAGTGTTCAGCAGTAGTTGGTGTTCGGACCACTTCTTTTTGCGTTGGATTATGGAATAAATGGCTTTGGGCCTAAGCTTGCACATGATACAAAGATATGTGAAGGGGTAGGTAGTGAGGAAGAATCAGAGAGGTTGGAGAGAGACTTGAGGAGAATGGGCAAAGAAGTGGTAAATGAAATACAATGTTGGTCAAAGTAAAAGGGCAGACGATTATTTGGATGGGGAGAAAATTCAAATTTTGTAGATACAAATAGACTTGGGGCCCTAAAAGTTAACCTCCAGGTTGAATTGGTGGTGAAGAAGGTGAATGAAATGGCATTCATATCCATAGGAATAGGATACAAGAGCAGGAATGTGATGTCAAGGCTTTATAAGGTACTGGTGAGGCCTCACTTGGAGCACGGGGCACAGTTTTGGCCTCCTTATTTCAGAAAGGATGTGCTGGCATTGGAGAGGGTTCAGGGAAGATTCACAAGAATGATTCCTGGAATGAATGGATTAGCATACGAGGAATGTTTGTCTGCTCTTGGACTTAACTCCTTGGAGTTCAGAAGAATAAAGAGAGATCTCATGGAAGCATTTTGAATGTTGAAAGGCCTAGACAGAGTAGATGTGATAAAGTTGTTTCCGATGGTAGGGGAGTCAAGGCCAAGAGGCCACAACTTCAGGATTGAAGGGCACCCATTAAAAACAGGTGCAGAAGAATTTCTTTAGTCAAGAGAGTGGTGAAGCTCTGGAATTTGCTACCATGGGCAGCTGTGGAGGCCTGGTCGTTGGGTGTATTTAAGGCAGAGATAGGAATCTGAATAGTTAGGGTATCAAAAGTTAAGGTGAGGAGCAGGGCTGAGTGGAAAAATGGAACAACTCACGATGGAATGGATTCAATGGGCCAAATAACTTCTGCTCCTATATCTTATGGTCTTCTGGTGGTTTCCTTGCCCATGTTTGGCTTGTGGAATTGTTCAGAATCTCCATTTCCCTATGACAGTTTTGTACTCTTGTCTTGTGCAGGTGTTGTCAGGCTGCGGAGTGTTTGATGGCACCGAGATCCACGAGGCCTCGGCGTAAGTTATTTTGTGCCTAAATGTATGTTCCATGGGAGTGTGTCATGGGATGATGTGAAGGGAGCTTCACTCTTTCCATGGGTGGGTGTGAAGGGACAACGTGGAGGGAGTTTCTCTGTTCATGGGAGGGTCTGGTGGGATGATGTAGAGAGAGTTCCTCTCCATCTGTGGGGAGTGTGTCATGGGATGGTGTGGAAGTTGTTGATCCGTGGGAGTATGTGACAATACAGTATTGGTGGGAGTTTCTCTCTATCCATGGGAGGATGTGATGGGACAGTGAGGAGGGAGTTTCTCTCTGTGGTAGTATGTAATGGGACAATGTAGAGAGAGTTCCTCTCCATCTGTGGGAATGTGATGGGATGGTGTGGAAGGTGTTCCTCTGTCTGTGGGAGTGTGTAACGGGATGGTGTGGAGGGAGTTTCTATCTATCACTGGAAGTGCGTGATGGAATGGTGTGGAAGGAGTTTTTCTCTGTCCCTGGGAGTGTGCGATGAGACAGTATGGAGGGAGTTTCTCTCTGGCTCTGGGAATGTATGATGTGACGGTGCAGAGAGTTACTCTCTTCATGGGAATGAGTGATGGAACAATGAGGATGGAGTTTCTCGTTGTCCCTTGGGGTGAGTAGACATATTTTCTCTCAGTCCCTAGGGTTGTGTGACAGGACAGTGTGGAGGGAGTTTCTCTGTTCGTGGGAGTATGTGATGGGATGGTGTGGAGAGAGTTTCTCTCCGTCTGTGAGAGTGTGTGATGGGACATTGTGGAGAGATTTTCTCTCTGTCCGTGGGAGTATGTAATGCGACGGTGTGGAAGGAGTTGTGGTACCACATGGCTATCTGATGCCATCTGTCAGTTGAGTATTCATTCTGCTTTACTCCAACACAGGATTCTCGTCCATCTCAGCCGGAGGGGTGCTGACTACCAGCTTTATGCCCCAGATGTCTCCCAGATGCATGTCATCGACCACGTGAAGGGGGAACCGGTTGCAGAGACACGGTGAGCGCGTTGTCCCACAGGGAATAGAGATGGTGCTGGTAGTGGTTTAACATGGGGTGAATCTCAGTTCCCAGTTTACCCAATTGTCTTTTCAACTTGCACTTCCTGGAATATGTCCAAGTTACGGCTCATAGGCCAAACAGCCGACAACTAGTCACATCACTCCCTCATTGAGGCACTTTTTTTAAACATACAAACTTTATTCAAACTACAATACAAGCACAAAACACACATGGAGCTGCAACTAAAACCAAAAAACACCATAACAAGTGGCAACAAAACTGAGAAGCAGTAATTATGACCACCTCAGCACATCAAATTGAAACACGATTTTTGACATCAACCACATGCATGATCCCCTGGGGGGCCCACTGTTCCATGATCTTAGCCACCATGTGTTCCTGCTCCAAAACCGCACGGGCCTGGGCATATCCTTGAAAGGTGGGCAAGCAGTCAGCTCTCCCCACACCCTCAACTGCCTGCTGCCTTGACCCGTGAATGGCCAGGGACACCTCTTTAATGGACCGTAAGAAAAAGTCTTCCCATGAATTTTATCAACTGTATCAATATCCTCATTCCCACCCAGAGTTTGAGACTGAGCTTTTAAACTGCCTTACAGACTGATGGATGGAAGTATATTACATTGTATGGGATTGTCCAAAATTATTAATCTGAAAGGAGGCACCCTTGCAGGAGCCCTGCCTCCAGAAGCTGCAACTGCTGCGTAGGTCCAAGGGTCTGCCATATTAGAGCTGCAGCTCGCCATGATGGAAGTACTGCACAGCCAGTAATTATTGCACCTGCTGATATGAAACACTGTCCTACTAGCAGAGCACACAACGAGTTTTCCAAGAGAGCAGTGCAGGGAAGGGCGTATGGTGGAAGTTTCCACAGGAACATCTGTGTACTGACAACTGCAGCGCTGTTCTTCCCGATCACAGGGAGTTAGTCATCCAGGTCAGCCCGATTCTTTCCAGCCTGACGAGTCCCAGAAGCTATCGATAATCTTCATCCCCCAGTCGTCTTGAATGGAAATCTCAGTTGGGAGTGGGCATTCTGATGATAACGACCCAACTCTCTCTGAAGTCTAGAAATGGCTTTGGCAATCTGCCAGCCAATGCTGCTCTCACAGCGCTCAAGCACAGTCAAAGACTACAGTGCAAAATCTTTCTTCCTCCAAAAATGACCACCACTGGGATGAGACCTGCACTTTCCAGCGATTTCTGCAGTTTTTAAAAATGTAAATTCTTAGTCGACGATAGAGCTGACGCAGTACTGCTGCTCCAACACTGCTCCTCCCACAGTGTGACTCTTTCAATACTGCCCCTCTCAGTGCTGTCCCTCCCTCAGTGTGCTGCCTCAGAAGGGCTGTGAGTGTCCAGGGTGACCCATGGGCTGCCCTCTGCAGTTTATTTTCTGATTATTGTACCCCTCTGTTGGCAGAAACGTGCTGGTGGAGTCGGCGAGGATTGCTCGTGGTCAAATTAAGGACCTGTGTGGTCTGCGAGCAGATGAGCACGATGCCGTCATCTTCCCCGGCGGGTTCGGAGCCGCCAAGAATCTGTGAGTAATGAAGCAGGTACCCAGTGGCGGTGAGACTCATGGTGGGGTGGTGTGGGGGGTAGGGAGGTTTGTCTGGTCACCACACACCAACCGCTCTCTCGCTGCAAAAACATAATGCTGGAGAAACTCAGCAGGTTAAATAGTGTCCATTATATAATATACATAATCAATGTTTTGGGATTGAGCCCTTCAACAAGGTATGAAAAAATGTAGGTTAGCGCCTGAACCAAAAATAACCTTGATGAAGGGCTCAAGTCCAGAACGTTGGTTATGTATCTTTATCATCATTTGACCTACTGAGATTTCCTAGTATTGTGTTTTACTTCAACCACAGTATCTTTAGACTTTCTTGTTTCTGCATTTCAGAAAACCCGATTTAAGCCCACCCAAATTGTGCTGCCGTATCCACCCCCACCCTCTTCCAATCGTGCTGCCGAACTCCCCCCTCACCCGCCTGTCTCGAGCTGCCGGTCTCTCGCCCGCCCCACTCGCGCTGCCGGTCTCTCGCCCGCCCCACTCGCGCTGCCGGTCTCTCGCCCGCCCCACTCGCGCTGCCGGTCTCTCGCCCCCCCCACTCGCGCTGCCAGTCTCTCGCCCACCTGACTCGCGCTGCCGGTTTCTCTTCCCACTTGCCGGATTTTGGAGCTTTCTGGATTTTAGATGTCCGGATAAAGGATTGTGTACCTGTGCTCCCTTTCTGTATCCTCCTTATGAGCGTTTGTTGGCTGCTGCACTCTGCTTGGCTCAGCAGGAACCAGCTGAGTTCAATTGGTCAGATATCCACTATCACCTTCAGTTCTTCTAATAATCCAGCCTTTGATTTCCAAATTCTGTAGATATGCCACCTTCTGAAGATGAGAAATTCCAGCCCCTGATTTGGTAGATCTGCGCCCTTGTTCATGATTCTCCCACTAGTGAAAACACCCCAACATTCGGGATGCAGGAGAGTCTGCAGCTGCTGGACTCTGGAGCAGCACATAGTGTGCTGAAGGAAGTCAGCAGGTTGATCACCATCCATGGGGGGAGAGAATGGTCCACATTACGTCTCTCAGACAAGGGGTTCTGACCAAAAACCTCTCTCTTTCTCATTGATGTTGCTCAACCTGGTGAGTTCCTCAGGAAAGTGGGTTTCACTATCTGAATCTCGCTGAGGGTCTTGTATGTCCGACGAAGGTCACACACATTCACGTCTCCGCTGAATACAATGAACCCAAACTGTCATGCTTTGGTGAAAGGATTGCCAGTGATTGTTGAAACACCCTGGGGAACCTTTGCACTGCCTCCAGTGCTTCCCGTCCTGTGCAGGGGACCAGAGCTGTGTGCAGTGTCCAGGCGACACCTCATCAACAACCTATACAATTGTACAGAACCTCCTTCTTCCCAACTCCCATCCCTTCACACACTGCTTGACTGCCCGGTGGGGGGTTACTGTGGGAGGAGCATTACTGAGGGGAGCCACCCTGTGGGAGGGCCATTACTAATGGAGTCAAATGTGGGAGAGACAGTACTGAATGACAGGGTCACGCTATGGGAGGGGCTGTACTGAGGGGAGTCATGCTGTGGGAGGGGCAGTAGGGGAGGGTCTCACTGGGAGGGACAGTACAGAGGGGGTGTAACTGTGGGCGTGTCAGTCTTGCTCTGTTCAAAAGTGTGAGTCATGGTGCTTGTGTCATCCCCACAGCTCAACCTTTGCCACCAAAGGGAAGGATTGCGAAGTGAATGCAGACATCAAACGTGTTCTGATGGAGTTCCACAAGGCACGGAAACCCATTGGGTCAGTTCCCCGAGAGGTTGAGTGACGAAGTGAGGAAGTCTCGTAAGAAGCAGGATAAAGCTGGTCGGCCCTTGTTCCTGCCTTGCAGTCATTAATCGTGACTGATTCTTTACCCCAGTGCCACTCTCCTGCTTGTCGATTCACAATATACATTAACAATCTGCAAGAGGGGACAGAGTTCAGTGTATTTAAGTTTGCTGATGACACTACATTGAGTGGAAAAGCAAATTGTGCAGAGGATACAGAGAGAAGTAGATCGGTTGTGAGTGGGCGAGGGTCTGGCAGATGGAGTAGAATTGGTAAATGTGAGGTTTTCCACTCACCGTGGAAGGAAAAATGGAAGTTCTGATTATTATTTAAATGGCAAGCTGCCATACAAGACTTGGGAGTCCTTGTGCAGGAATTGCAAAAGGTTGGTTTGCAGGTGCAGTCGGCGATCAAGAAGGCAAATGGAATGTTGGCTTTCATCGCTAAAGGGATGGAATTTAAGAGCAGGGAGGTTATGATACAAGGTACTGGTGAGGCCGCATCTGGAGTACTGCATGCGATTCTGGTCTCCTTGAGGAAGGATGTACTGGCTTTGGAGGTGGTGCAGAGGAGGTTCACCAGGTTCATTTCAGAGATGAGGAGAGATTGAGTCATCTGGGACTGTATTCACTGGAATTTAGAAGAATGAGAAGGGATCTTATGGAAATGTATAAAATTATGAAAGACATAGATAAGTTAGAGGTAGGTAAGGTTTCCATAAGTGGAGGAGACTAGAAATAGTCTCAAGATCCAGATTTAGGACAGAGATGACGAGGAACTGCTTTTCCCAGAGGGTGGGGAATCTGTGGAATTCACTGTTTAAAGCAGTGGAGTCTACTCAGTAAATATATTTAAAGACAAGGTTGGGTAGATTTGTTGGCCTCCGGGGTTTTACTTGCTGGGCTGCTTGTCGCAGTTACTAACCTACCCGTCTCTCTCTCCCCCCCCCCCCACCCCACCCCCCCACGGCAGATCTGGTTCTACTTCCCTCCAGGTTATGAGGTAGTTTGTGGACTTTAGTGTCAGACAATGTTTGCAATTTCCACAGTCTGTCCCCCACTAGAAGAGTATGAGCCTGGGCTCAACTTTGTAGGATCACTCCTACCACCCATGGGTCTTTGTATTGTCTGTAATCTTATGCCAGGGCCCCGGTCCGGGCGAAGGGTAGACGGCGGCGGCCCCGATACGGGCAGGAGCAAGGGGGAGACGGCGGCCCCAGTCCGGGCACAGGGAGAGCAGCAGCGGCCCCGGCCCCGGTCCGGGCGAAGGGTAGACGGCGGCGGCCCCGATACGGGCAGGAACAAGGGGGAGACGGCGGCCCCGGCCTCGGTCGAGTGAGACAGGCGGAGGCCCCGGTCCGGACAGGGAATGGGAGGCGGCGGCCCCAGTCCAGGCACAGGGAGAGCAGCAGCGGCCCCGGCCCCGGTCCGGGCGAAGGGTAGACGGCGGCGGCCTCGATCCGGGCAGGAGCAAGGGGGAGACGGCGGCCCCGGCCTCGGTCGAGTGGGGCAGGGGGAGGCCCCGATCCGGGCAGAGAGTGGGAGGCGGTGGCCCCAGTCCAGGCACAGGGTGAGCTGCGGCGGCCTCGGCCCCGGTCCGGGCAGTATGGACCGACTTAGGAGGGGAGGCAGGCCCCTCCAGCCCGGGTAAGAAACCTGCATAGGAGAAGGCCACTCCGATATAAAACCTACGACCCAAGGACCTCGCTGCCACGTCCCAGCTTGCTTGGCCACGGCACACGAACCATGGGTGTAAAGGGTGGGGCCAGTACTGCGCGCACTGCACTCCACCTAAAAGCTCCTTTGCGCAGGCCCGAGGACAGGTCCACGTCAAATTTTCCCCTGCAACCGCTGCAATCGTGTCTGCCTGTCCCGCATCGGACTTGTCAGCCACAAACGAGCCTGCAGCTGACGTGGACTTTTTACCCCCTCCATAAATCTTCGTCCGCGAAGCCAAGCCAAAGAAGAGGGAAATTAAGGGATGTGGGGAAAAGGCAGGTAGGTGGAGATGAGCCAATCATCAGATCAGCCTCGATCACATTGAATGGCAGAGCAGGCTGGATGGCTGGCTCCTGTTTCTTGCGTTCCCTTAAACTTGCTGATCAATGGATCCAGCTTTGGCCATCCTCGTGGCTTCCTTGAACCAGGCAATCAATTGTGTGTGCGTGCCCCCTGGCAGGTGGTCGGGTGTGTGTAGATGCACCCTGACAGGTGATCGGGTGTGTGTGAGACTGCCCCCTGCCAGGTGATTAGATATGTGTGGATGCCCCCAACAGGTGATCAGGTGTGTGTGGGGAGTCTCCTGACCATGGACTCGTTGGTCCCTGCTCCAGGTTGTGCTGCATTGCCCCTGTGCTGGCTGCCAGGGTGCTTCCTGGGGTTGAGGTCACGGTGGGCCATGAGGAGGAAGAAGGGGGAAGGTGGCCCTACGCTGGCACAGCAGCTGCCATCACGGTGATGGGTGCAAAGCACTGCGTTACCGATGTTGATATATCCTTTCTTCTGGCGGCATGAGGCCGGTGGGGAGAGGTGTGGGCGTTGGGTTCTGGTGATAGTGGGATGTCCTCCAGTGTCAACACTCCCTTGGTTGGGATATCCCAAATGACAGAGTTCCCCGGGACATGACCTCCTGGTGTCGGAGTTTTCCAGGAGGGACCTGGTGCCTGAGTTCCCCGGTATCTGATCTCCTGGTGTTGGCGTTCCCTGGATATTTGGGTTCCCCCTTGTGTGTGTTTCCTGTGTTCTGTCGGGTGATGTTACTGTGTTTTCTCCTTAACCTGTCTTCACCAAGCTCATGTGGATTGTGAGAATAAGATCGTGACAACTCCGGCCTTTATGTGTGAAACTAAACTGCATCAGATCTTCGATGGAATCGGGCAGATGGTGCAGAGTGTCCTGAAACTGACAGCAAACTAAGGAAGAGGGGTTGTCTATGGCTGTGTGCGTGGTGAGTGTGTAAGACTGTGTTTGTGTGTGTGTTAGTATGCCTGTGTGTGTTGGTGTGCCTGTGTGTTAGTGTTTCTGTGTATGTGATTGAGTGTGTTAGTGTTTCTGTGTATGTGATTGTGTTAATGAGCCTGTGTATGTGATTGAGTGTGTTAGTGTGCCTGTGTATGTGTGTGCGTCCGCGCATCTGTGTGTGAGTGTGCCCTGGTGTCTCTTATGAATGGCATAGCAGTTGCTTGGAGAGCTTCACGGCTGGTCGCAGTAATGAATGCTGTGTTACTGGTCATTTCCCATGTACCTGTGTGATCTGTTCATGTTGTTGCCTTAATTATATCAGCTCATATAGTAGCGAACATAATTGGTGAATTATGTGATTAGGTTCCATTAAACGTGATCATCTTGCGATGTGATCTCTGTTCTGGGATAGGGTGAGCAGGCAGGGTTCACCCGGGTCTCCACTGTGCTTAGTTGTGGGGAGTGCTGAGGCCACAGTGAATCTATCACCAACAGCTCACTCTTTACCTCCTTTCCTTCCCCACTCTCTAACCACTCTGGTCTCGCCCTTTCTGTACCATTTCTCCTGCTTCCTTTACTCTCCTACCCATATCATAACACCTATTCTCCAACCCCCCCCCATCTGATGAAGGCTAATCTGGTCCCTGTAGGCAGGCTGATGATACAGTTGGTACTGGATCTCTCCCACGTGACTCCCAGGAGCTGGAGGAGACTGGATCACTGCATCAATCAGGGAAGCTTCACAGCCTCTGCTCAAATCTGCTGTTGAATTGTCTCCCTTTTTATTTTGCCTTCACAAGGACCTGACCCTAATGCTGTGATTTGGGCAGCATGGTTGGCGTGTGATTAGCCCAATGCCATTACAGCGCCAGCTATTGGGACTGGGGTTTGAATTCTGTGCTATCTGAAAGGAGATTGTATGTTCTTCCTGTGTCTATGTGGGTTTTTCCTGGGGGCTCAGATTTCCTCCCACCGTTCAAAACGTACTGGGGGGTGAAGGTTAATTAGGCGGCATGGAGCTGTGGGCCAAAAAGGCCTGTTACCATGCTGAACTTTAAAAATTTAGTATTTAAACTGACAACAAAATGTACTGTCTCTGCAGTTCATGCCCCGGGGACAGGAACAAATTATCCAGAGTGCCCACATGTTGCAGCAAGGCCGCAGCTTCTGGTAATCTTCAGGGTAAGATCACCAATCATTATCCAGCAGTCTCAGCCTGCAGGAAGGAGCTGGTGTAGCTTGGCCTCTGGATGTTAGAAACCCAAAGTGGTTTGTAGAAGATGGGCATGGTGCTCTCAGTCTGGATGTTGGTCTGGCGATGGGGAGGCAGCAGCCAGCCAGGGGCACCTTCAGCTGAGGTGTATCCTGAGACCTCATTCCCCAGCTGCTGTTGGACACCGGGTGGCCCTCCCTCCCTCCCAGTCCTGTCTCCCTTCCCTGTCTCCTTTCGCACAAACGTGATAAATTCTTACTTTGCCATTTTGGTGTGTTTTTACTACAATCACAATGTCTGCAGACTTTTGTTTTACCCCGAGGAGTTGGGAGGTCATGTTATTGTGTAAGTCGTTGGAAAGGCCCCATTTGGAATATTGTGTTCAGTTTTGGTCACTGCTATAGGAAAAATGTCAAGCTGGAGAGGGTGCAGAGAAGATTTATGGTGTTGCCAGAACTCTCGGCCCTGAGCTACAGGGAGAGGTGGTGCAGGCTGGGGGTTTATTCCTTGGAGCGTAGGAAGATGAAGGGTGATCTCATAGAGGTGAACAAAATCAAGAGAGGGATAAATCTGGTGAATGCAGATATAAAGGAATAGGCTTAAGGTGAGAGGGGAGAGATTTAACAGGAACCTGAGGGGTAAATTTTTTTACACAAGAGTGTGGTGGGTGTGTGGAATGGGCCGCCAGGGGAGATAGTTGAGGCAAGTACTGTGGCAAAAATATATTTGGACAGAAACATGGATAGGATGGGTTTGGAGAGGAATATGGGCCAAATGCAGGCAGGTGGGACATTTTGGTCACCTTGGGTAAATTGGGCAGAAGGGCCTCTTTCATGTTGTGTCACAGTTCCAGTTGAGACTGCAGACACTGGAATCTTAAGCAAAACAAGGATGGATAGATATTTACCTAATGGGGAATTAAGGGATATGGGGAAAAGGCAGGTAGATGGAGATGAAGCCATGATTTCATTGGAGATGAAGGTGGGGATCAGATAAGCCATGATCTCATTGAATGGCGGAGCAGGCTCAATGGGGCGGATGGCCGACTCTTGCTCACATTTCTTATGTTTTAAATTAAATTTGGAATGTTTTAAATTAAATTTAGAATTAAAGCATGGTAACAGGCCATTTCGGCCCACGATCCATGCCGCCCAATTAACTCCTTACGGAACAAACTCCATGATCTTATGAACTCAACAGGTCAAGCAGCAAAGTGGAAGAAATGGAATGATTGACGTTGTGGCCTGAAACCCTTCCTCAGGATACGTTTTCCATCAGTTTGTTCCCATTGATACTACTTGACCTGTTGAGTTTCCCCCACCAGTTTGTATTTGGCAAATGATCCTTTATGTTATCACATATAACATGATTAAATGGTGGGGCAGACTTGATGGGCTGAATGGCCTATTTCTGCTCCAGTGTGTTCTGGACTACCTTCCTATTGCTGTGGCAGCTCAAATTCTATACACACCACCCTCATCACAACAACTCCTTTTCAAATCTTTCACCCCTCTGCTTGAGCTATGCACTTAAGTCTAGATACACTTAACCTGGGAAAAACACTGACCATTCACGTTCACCATGTTCTCAACATTGTATAAACCTTGAGAAGGTCACACCTCAGTCTCCAATGCAACAGGAAGAGATTTACCTCATAGATGCAAAGGGATCAATTCCTACCCCCCCCCCCCCCCCCACCTCTCCTGAGGGGATTTGACTGGGTTGATGTTGAGATGTTTGCACTAGATGAAGAGAGGTCAGTTATAAAGCAATCCCATTTATATCAAGCACGAGGCTGCTAAGTCTCTGGGTCTCTGGAAATTTGCCTCCTCAGTTGGGGGTGGGGGGGGGTTGGTGGGGTGCAGATTGTGAAGGTTGGACCATTGAGATTGTGTACTGAGAAGGATAACCACCATGTCCTACCATACCACCTGCTCCTAATGCGGCAACTTTGTACTTGCTTTAAATGACCTATTAAAGGAGGAAACAGTGCAAGTGAAATGTTGCAATCATGGGTCTGTGCCCAAGGTGAAGAGCCTGCACTCAGCAATACCACGAGGGGTTGCAGACTCCAGGGGAGTAACGGACTGGCACAGGGTACCAGAAATGGGGAGAACACTCCCCCGCTCCCCCCACTTTGAGGAGGAGGAGCAGAGGAGACCACTCCACTGAACGGTGAACACAGCGGCTGAGGGGCCCACACAGGCTGTGGACAGCTTGCAGTCGGGGGACCAACACAGGCTGTGGGCTGCTGGAGACTAGATCACGGGAACCAGATATTGGAACTGGGATTCGAGAGGGTGCTGAGGGGAAGAAGGTTTCCCAAAGTCTGCAGCTTTAGAGGTTGCGGGAGTGCTGGAAGCGAATCCACGGGCACTCAACGACTCTGAAAGGACTCTTGCATTTTTTTTCCTTTTAGGGTCGTCGAGCAATGCTCAGTGATGAGTGGAACCAAGAATGAATATTTCCACATTTTAATCAGGCCCATAATTCCTGACCTACCATCCAATCTACCAACCTACCGTCCTAGTCCATCCCTGCTCTGCCTTTGTTCAGCTGAATATTCCTAATGAAGTCTTCAGGCCCGAAACATTTGACTGCCTCTTTCTCGGGATACTGTGTGCTACTGAGATTGGGTATTGCATTGCTACTTTAAAAACAAAATGCTGGGAACAGCAACCCAGGCAGCTTCTGTGGGGAGAGAATCAGAGTGAATATTTTGTGATGGAGACCTCAGTTCCATTCAAAATCCTGGAAACGTTGACTCTGTTTCTCTGCAGAGGCTGCCTAGGCTGCTGAGTGTTTCCAGTATCTTCTGTTTTGGTCTGAGATTTCCAGCAACTGAAGCTTTTCTGATTTCTGTGTGTTGTTAATTTAACTGCCCAACTCTTCCCAATCTTGCATCCAGTGCTCTAATCTCTCCCTGGCCTCTGTGCACGCACCCCTGTCACCTGTTGGTCACTGTTCCACCTTCTGCTGGCTGTCATTTACCAGTGTCTCTATAAATCTGTAGTGTCTTTGTCAGCCTTCTGTTTCTGATGGGAGCTATTTCTCCTTTACAATATTGAGCAACTTTCTTTCAAGATTCCGTTTTATTGATATCTTGCCTTCCTCTGTCTGAATTGTGTTGATTGTTCTGGAAGTGTCCTCCACCCTCACCTGCTAGGATAAGACTTTATGCATCTTCTTCCCCAGCTCATAGTACTGCTATCTAGATCTAAGAATCAACATTTCCATCCTATATGTTTGCAGTGTATTGTATTCATGTTTCTTATTCTCCAAGTATTTATACTTTTCTTCCATGCCCACCCTCAGATGGTTCTTTTCCATTTATGTTATCTCCAATTCCAAATCATTTACCTTTTTCATATACTCTTTTTGACATTCTCTGTGTACCCAATTATCTGGCCCCTTAAGGCTTCAATGTGTCCCATATCAGAAAGTTATCTTCAGTAGAGGGGCAGTTTGTCTCACAGAAAAAATCTACGTGAGCTCTCACAAAGCTACAAAATTCCAGTTTTCCCAACGTTTTCAGGAGCCATTTAAATGCTGGGGCCTGTTTATCCAGCATTAAAATCAATACCACCAAGGGGGAATGGTCCGACAGCAGCCACGCCTTGTACTTAGCTTCCACTATCCTACCCTCCAGTTGGGGTGGTGGCAAGAAAAAAATCAATCCAAGTGTAAGTCATGTTGCCACGAATAAAAAGAGCAATTCGACACTCTCGGATTCAGCTTCTCTAGACCTCTATAAGATTCATCTCCTTCATGAAGACCAGGATGGAGTTGTACAAGCCAAAATAAATAAATGATGTATTTAAGGGATTCTATAACAACTTTATAAATCTGAATCGGGGAGACCCTGCCAAAATAGACAAATTCTTGTGCCTATTGGTCTTGTCAAATTTAGGATGGGAGGAACAAAAGGGGCTGAATGCCATGTTTATTAAGGATGAAATGGAACGGGTTCTGAGGGGGGATGGCTTTTTTCTCCTTATGAAGGTGGTGGATCAAGCAGTAGAGATGCATACCCTCCCGGAATCTTTCTCCACGACGATCATTATGGTAATACCAAAAAAAGACAGGGATCACCCTGAAACCTGCCTCATATAGGCCCATTTTGTTGCTGTATGCAGATTACAAAATTATTGCAAAAGCATTGGAGAACAGGCTGGCGAAATACCTGTTGAAGTTGAACCCAGATCAGGTGGATTTTGTAGAAAAGAGGCAATTGGTGAATAACATAGCTAGACTGCTAAGTGTTGTACATCTAGCACAGACAAGGGTGGACCTGGATGTGGAAAAGGCCTTTGATAGATTGGAGTGGGATTTTCTGTTTAAGGTGCTGGAGAAATTCGGACTGGGACAAATATTTTTCAATTGAGTCAAAATTATTTCAAATGGGCAGATATCTCTGGTGTTTTCCTTGAACAGGTCAAGTATATAGAGTTGCCCTTTGCCCTGGCGCTATTCATACTAGCTATGGAGCCGCTGCCGGTGGCCATTTGGCAGGATCTAGACATAAGGGGCTTCAAGATAGGCCAGGTGGAACACAAAATCAGCCTTTTTGCTGATGATGCATCAGTATATTTGACAAATCCTGGGGGGGGGGGGGGGGGGGGGGTGGTTCATTGGCCAAGCTGAGGACAATACTAGAAGATTATGGGAAGGTTTTGGGGTAGAAAGTAAATTTGGATAAGAATGAGGTTATGCCTGACAAATGGGGATTACAATCTGTATCAGCGTAACAATGAGTTTGAGTGGCCGAAGGAAGACATAAAGGGGTGGGGGGGGGGTCAAAGTATATAAGGATATATATAATTTGTATATGCTTAATTATATCCCTTTGCTCCAGAAGATTGAGGAAGACCTGGTCAGATGGAGGACTCTGTCCATTACATTGATTGGCAGAGCCAATTGTGTCAAAATGAAGGTGATACCAAGGCTCCAATATCTTTTCCATTATCTATTGCATTGCTTGGGGTTTTTTTAAAGCTGTTTAACGAATGTGTCAGGAAGTTTCTGTGGAATGGGAAAGTGGCTACAATCTCCATGGAAAAGTTAATATGGAATTATAAATCGGGGGGGGGGGGGGTGGGGGGGTGTTTAAAATTACCTGGCTTTAATAAGTATTATTGGGCATCCCAAACGAGATTTATAGCCTTGACCTTTGAGGGACAGGGTGGCCCAGCCTGGACGCACATTGGGCTGCATTGTTTGGTGAAGAGATAGCTGAAGATTTTATTTATAAAATAGGATGTAGTTACTCTCAAGGAAACTGGATAACTCCATCCTAAAATACACTTCAGATATGGAAAAGGATAAAACAAGGTATTGGATGGAAGGTGGATGGATTGGATGGAAGGTGGGATATCCTCCCTTCCATTACCCTTGACTCTGGGTAATAAGATCTTGGACACCCGGTGCCAGAGTGGGATCAGGTGTGTTGAGGATTGTTATGAAAGGGGGCAGCTGTTGTCATTTGAGCAATTGAGAAACAAGTATAATTTGTCCAACAGGACATTCTTCTGCTAACTGTAAATAAGATCTTTTTTGAGGGAAAAATTGGGACCAATGACCCTGTCTGAATGTAGTGACATGGGGTTTCTAATATGAAGGGGAATGTGTGTAAATTTATTTCTAAGATGTATTACATATTCCAAAGTGAGGGCCAAAAACTGAGGGAGAGATGGGAGTCAGACTTGTGTACAACATATAAAGAAGAGTGGTGGCAAGACCCATGTCTGGATATTGTGATGGGGATTGTCAATGCCAGATACAGGATGGTGCAGTATAACCTGCACCAGTTGTACCTTGCACCTCAGAATCTACACAGATCAAAGTCTGAGATTTCAGAAATGTGTTTTAGATATGGTATGGAGATGGGAACTTTTGTCAACTCTACCTGGCTGTGCTCAAAGATAGATCTTTTTGGGAAGACCTAGGGGTTAAAAAAAATCAGTGGATTTTCCACAGAATCTGGAGCTGTTCCTCTTGGGGGATTTTGGAAAAGTGCAGTTTAGACCGACTAAATTCCAAATTTTGTTTGTGAAGGTTGCTTTGATGGTAGCCAGGAAGTGTATAGTGGTTTCGTGGAAGTCCGTCTGCCAGCTAAATATCACCCAATGGTATATGGAAATGCAGAATTGCTAATCATCTATAACCTATGGAGGAAGCATGACACATTCGGTAGAGTATGGCAATCTTACTTGCAGTACATTGGTTCTCAGATAGATTCTTTTGAGTTTCTTTTTTTTTCAATGTTTACTTTGAATGGTGTTACCATTGTGATTTCCTTTCATCATGGGTCTCGAAAGGGGTCGTGTGCCCCACGGTGATTGGGATCGAGATATATTTTTGAAATGCATTTGTTGGGGGAGGGGGTAGCAACAAGTATGCATATGCACATGGAAGGCTTTATTGGATTTTGTAAGTCTGAAAACTAAAATTTTCAAAAAAAAGATTACTTTTATTGTCATACAAAAAATGTAATAGAACAGTACAAGTCCTTTAGCCCTTGATGTTGTGCCGACCCATATATTCCGTTTAAAAAAAAAGTACTCAACCCTCCCAACTACGTAACCCTCTTTTTATTCCATTCATGTGCCTGTTTACGAGTCTCTTAAATGCGCCCAATGATTCAGCCACTACCACCATCCCTGGCAAGGCATTTCAGGCACCCACAACTCTGTTTAAAAAAAACTTGCCCTGATTTTTCCTCTAAACTTTTCTCCCTTCACTTTGTACGCATGTCCTCTGGTGTTTGTTATTCCTGCCCTGGGAAAAAGGCACTGGCTGTCCACCTGATTTATGCCTCTCATAATCTTGTAAACCTCTTTTATGTCTCCTCTCATCCTTTTACCTTCCAAAGAGAAAAGTCCCAGCTCTGCTAACCTTACTTCCATATCCTTCCTATGATGAGGTGACCAGAACTGAACACAATACTTCAAGTGAGGTCTCACCAGAGATTTGTAAAATTACATACACAATTACACAAAATTTTCTTTTTGCCTGCTGCAACGCAGATAGAAAATCACCATCCGGCTTGTCCAGCACCCCTCACAGTAAGAGAAGCAAGATCATTTAAAAAAATCTGTCAAGCTCTGGAAAGTTGTGTGTAAGTATAACATCCCATTAGAATTTGCTATGTCAACAATGCTCTTGAGAAATTCCATTGTTTGCTTGTCATGGGTAATGACTATGCCAGGCCACTAGGTGACATCAGCACCAAGGTGTGCCCTTGGCTAAGCAGGGCCTGAATTAAACATCACGCACCTCCTAATGAACAAATACTAAATCAAATAATCTGATAATTATATTGTGAGGAGAGGTATGCCTTTCCCAAAAGCCCTTTACAATAAAATGGCTGGCTGTGGTCGCTGGGCATATCTGAGGCAAGAAGTGGAGTCCTATTAAATGAACATCATCCTTGCTTCTCATTTCATCTCCCCACCCTTCACGTCAATAGGGGGATGGGGTGGCAGCAGATGGAAACACACCAATCTATGTGTTGAGACATTGCTTTCTTTGGTTGTGTACATGGAAATTGTATAATTATGAAGCTTTAAAAGTTTTTGTTATTTTTCTCAGTTTGTGGGGATTTGTGTCCTTTTGACAGGGATGAACTCAGCATTGAGAATGTCGAGCTCCCTGTTTCTGGAGGGATTTGCTGGCTCCCAGCTCCCCAGGAGGAAGCTAGCTTTGGGATTCTCTCTCTGCTCAATGCTTTGCTAGCTGATGGTGTTGACGGTCTCAGGCCCTGAGGGCAGGAGGGATGAGGGAAAGTTTCCCTGCTGTGGTGGGAGGTCTGGCCTTGCTGAACGGACTTCTTGGTGCTGAGGTTGCTGCAGAGAGCAGATTCCTCAGCACAGAGCATTTCAGTTCGGAGGACAGACTGCAGAGATTGGGTTTATTTTCCTTAGCGTGAAGGACGTTGGAGAGTGTGGGGTACTGAGAGAGGTGCACAGAATTATGAGGGGTATTGACTGGATGGGAGTCCTTGCTGGCACTCAACAGCCCTCTGCAACAGGATTCTGAAGAATGAGAGGGGATGGTATGGAAACAAAAAATTATGAAAGGCATAGGTAAGATAGAGGTAGGTAAGTTGTTTCCATTGGTAGAAGACTCGAAGTAGGGGACACAGCCTCAAGATCCAAGGTAGTAGATTTAGGACAGAGATGAGGATAAACTCTTTTCCAGAGGGTGGTGAATCTATGGAATTCACTGCCCATTGAAGCAGTAGAGGTGAACTCAGTAAATATATTTAATGCAGATAAATGTGAAGTGTTACATTTTGGTAGAGCTGATCAAGATAGGATATATATGGTAAATGGGAGGGAATTGAAGAGTGCAGTAGAACAGAGAAATCTAGGAATAATGGTACATAGTTCCCAGAAGGTGAACTCACATGTGGATAGGGTGGTAAAGAAAACTTTTGGTATGTTGGCCTTTATAAATCAGAGCATTGAGTATAAGAACTGGGATGTTATGTTAGAATTGTACAAAGAATTGGTGAGGCCAAATTTGGAGTATTGTATATAGTTTTGGTCACCAAAGTAAAGGAAAGGTATCAACAATTTGGAGAGAGTGCAGAGATGATTTACTAGAAAATTTCTGGGGTTACAGGATCTAAGTTATAGGGAAGAGTTAAATAAAGTTAGGTCTTTATTCTTTGGAGCGTAGAAGGTTGAGAGGGGATTTGATTGAGGTATTTAAAATTATTAGGGGTATAGATAGAGTTGATGTGGATAGGCTTTTCTCTAAGAAAGGGGGAGATACAAGCAAGAGGATATGAGCTGAGAGGGAGCAAAAGTTTAGAGGAAACATGAGGGGGGACTTCTTTACTCAGTAATGAGTGTGTGGAACAAGCTTCCGGACAAAGTGATGGAGGCAGGCTTGATATGAGCATTTAAGGAGAAGTTGGTTATGTATATGGGCAGGAAAGTAATGGACAGATGGGGTCAGTGGGGTTAGGTGGGAGAAAGTGTTCGGCATAGACTACAAGAGCCAAGTTGGCCTGTTTCTGTACTGTAATTGTTATATGGTTATAAGACAAGGTTGGATTGATTTTTACAAGGTTGAGGAGTTAAGGGATATGGGGAAAAGGCAGGTAAGTGGAGATGAGCCTATCATCAGATCAGCCATGATCTCACATCGAGCAGGGCTCGATGTGCTGGATGGCCGACCCCTGCTCCTGTTCCTTATGTTCTTATTTTGATCTTCTTGACTGAATGATCAGTTAGTCTGGGTTGGAATCAAGTCCTGAAGTCCCTTTACACTGAGCACCATCACTCAGGGCTGTGGCCTCAGCCTGCTACTGTTCACGCCCTCCCAATGCTTCAGACCCTCTCTGACATACCGTTCCAGTGCATCAAGTGTGTTCTTTCACAGAGCTGAGGCAGTCTGTGGACAACGGATTCAGACCCCCCAGGTCACTGCATGGAGACAGTACATGGTGTTTCCACACAGCCATAGTTCCATTGAGTGCTCGAGGCACTTTGTTGAGCGGAAAGGCCCCATCTTTTGGGCTTTACTCAGCAATAGGTGGATGGAAACTCAAAGCAGGTTAGCAGAGCTCCTTGCTCCCTTCCCTGTCCTATCATCTAATCTCACACCTTCCCCCACGATACACTCTGATCTCCTTTCTCCCTTCCCAAAGTCTGATCAACCCCCTGTCCCACTGAGCGAAACAGAGGCAGGACTTAGCGACTGGTGAGTGTAAGGAGCTGAACTTTGCTTTGCAGGGTGTTGAAAAGGGAAGGTGAACGAAACAGAGCCTACTGTTCGTGGTGATTAAAAGCACAAGGAAAGGTAGGAGCTCCTTTACATTTCTCCATTGGCTATTTAGCTCCAGCCAATCAAAAAAGGGGAACCTCAGCAGAGTGCCTCAGCGTAGGAGTGGGACTGAGGCTTTGACTCGAGAGCATTCAGTGAGGAGGCACTGGTGAGGAGCAGGTAAGGCTTTTGCAGTGGTTATGTAAAGGTCACCAAATTACAGCTAATTAAAGTAGATGTGCATTATCATGTAGGAGCAGGTGGTCCCCATTGTGGTTCCTAATGACTACATCTGAGGCAAGTGTTGGTTGCTCAATGAATTCAGGCTCAAAACTGCTTCAAACACTGTGACGCATGAGGGAGGGGGAGAGGTACTTGGACAGTTTCAGGAGACAGTCACATCCATTAGAATAGCTGCCTCAAATATGGCCTAGGGTCAGTGAACAGAGGGTGTGACTGCAAGTGAGGCAGGTAGTGGGATCCAAGAGTCAGTGCTGGAGGATCCTCAGCCCTTGGTCTTGTCTCGTCTGAGATTCTTGCTCCTTATGTGGATAAAAGTGGGGTCATCTAGAAGGATGGGCAACCTGATTATGTCACCGTGGTTCAGGAAGCCATTCAAAGGGGGGGGGGGAGGGGGGAGAGAGAAGAGAAATCTAATATAGTTAGGGGAACAGACAAAGTTTTTGGTTGTAGGGATAGAGGTCGGGTTGTATGCCTGGTGCCTGGGGTTTGGGACATCTTATCTGATGCAGAGGAATTTGAAGTCGGAGGGGTAAGATTGTTGTCATGGTCCATGTGGGTCCCATGATGTAGGTAGATTCAGGAAAGATGTTCTGCCAAGGGAATTTGAGGAGCTTGGGATCAAATTACAAAGCAGAACCAAAAAGATGATCATCTCTACATCACTGCCTGAGCCATGTGCAAATTGGCACAGGATCCAGAAGCTTGGAGAGTTAAATGTGTAGCGCAAGGATTGGTGGGGGGGGGGGGGTGGGGGGAGAAGTGGGCTCTAATTAATGGGAAATTGGCACCAGTACTGGGGAAAGAAGGAACTGTTCAAAGGGGGTGGACTCCATCTGAACCACGATGGGACCTGGATCCTGGCGAATTGCATAATGAGGACTATGGACAGGGCTTTAAACTCAATAGAAGGGAAGGGGTGGGTTCAACAGATTGGAGAGGGGTGGATAAAGTAAAAGCATAAGTTAAAAAAGAAAAAAACTATTAAAGGGGATAAACATGGAAAAGGGACAAATATGATCAGATTTTAAAAGCACAATGGGTGTAAGGGCACATTATCTGAATGCCTGTAGTGTTTGAAACCGGGTCAGTACAAAGGGATATGATCTATTTGGCCATTACAGATACATGATTGCAGGGATGAGAGGACTGGAAATTAAATATCCAAGGATATCAGATAATAGGAAGGTAGGGGAGGGGAGGTAGTGCTTTTGTTAAGGATGAGATTAGGTGAATAGTAAGATGATGTAAGATCTAAGGAGCAAAATGTTGAATTCATCTGGGTAGAGATTAGGAATAGTAAAGAGAAAAAAAAATCACTGGTGGGAGTTGTTTATTGGCCACCCAATAATGACATGGCAGTGACACAGTGAATAAACTAAGAAATATCAGAGGCACATAAAGGAGTTATCATGGGGGACTTTAACATGCACATGGATTGGGTGAATCAGGTTGGTCGAGGAAACCTTGAGGAGGACTTCATAGAATGCACATGGGATGAATTTTTTGAACAGCATGTTACTGAACCTCCAAGGGAAGATGCTATCTTGAATCTGTTCCTGTGCAATGAGACTGGTAAAATTAGCAATCTTGCAGTTAGGGATCCACATGGAAAGAGAGATCACAGTATGAATGAGTTTCTCATATAAATGGAGGGTACAATTAGTTTGGTCTAAAACAAGTGTGTTATGCCTAAGCAAAAGAAACTACAAGTGGATGAGGGAGGAGATGGCCAGGATAGACTGGGAATGGCGGTGATATGGAGGGACATTTGAGGAACAGTGGAAGACTATCAGAGATTCTTCATGGTACTCAACAAGTTTTTTCCAGTTAGGGCAAAATGTTTAGCATAGCGATTAGTGCAACACTGCAGCACCGGCGATTGGGACCCGGGTTTGAATCCTCACTGCCTGAAAGGAGTTTGTATATACTCTTTATGTCTGCATGGGTTTCCCTCTGGAGCTCTGGTTTCCTCCCACCCTTTGAAATATAATGGGGGTTGTAGGTCAATTAGGTGTAATTGGGCGGCTTGTGGGACGAAAGTGCCTGTTACCATGCTGTATATTTTTTTAAAAAAGCAAGGATAGTGAGGGTGGGGGCAGCCAGCCTTGGATAACTGAGGAAATAAAGGAGGTATTCAAAATAAAAGCTCATGCTTACAAAATTGCCAAGATCAGGGAGAAACTAGAAGATTGGGAAAAATCTAAAAAGCAACGAAGGACTACAAAGCGAGCAATAAAGAAAGGGAGGGGCGACTATGAGAAAAGATGAGCACAAAATATATAAACAGACAGTAGAAGTTTTTATAATTATAAAATTAGAGGGCATGGTAGGTGTAGCGGTTAGGACTACGCCTTTGCAGCGCCAGTGACCAGGACAAGAGTTCAAATCCTGTGCTGTCTGTAAGGAGTTTGTACGTTCTCCCCGTGTCTGCGTGGATTTTCCCCGGGGGCTCCAGTTTCCTCCCACCAGCGAAAAGTACCGAGGGTCTAGGTTAATTGGGTATAAGTTCGGCGGCATGGACTTGTGGGCTGAAATGGCCTGTTACCAAGCTGTATGTATATATTTAAAGATCAAAAGGGTGGATAAAGTGAAGGTTGGTCCCTTGGAGATCAAGAAGGGACAATGAGGAAATGCTGAGGGTTTAAATAACTTGTGTCGGTCTTCATGGTGAAAGAAAGGTCTACCATTGCCAAAGACAGATGTATGGATGTGATGGGAAGTGAGGACCTGGATGTAATAGCTATCACTAAAGAGGTTGTACTCAGAAAGCTTGAGGGTCTAAAGATAAGTTCCCTGGTTCTGAAGGAATGCATCCCAGGGTACTGAAAGAAATGGCAGAAGTTATAGACAGAGCTTTGGTTCTGCCTAATTACTCTCAATTGACCTACAACCCTGGTATGTATCGAAGGGTAGGAGGAAACCAGAGCCCCCGATGACTCTGGACATGTCCTGGTGGATTGGAAGATGGTGAATGTCACACCACTATTCAAAAAAGGCTTTAGCTAAAAAGGCAAGAAACTATAGGCCAGTTTAACATCTGTAGCTGGGGGAATGCTTGAAGTTATCAGTAAAGAAGAAATAGGGAGGCATCTGGAGTGAAATGGATCCATCAGGAAAAGGTAAGTCCTGTTTGACAAACTTTCTGGAGTTCTTTGAGGATATAACTAGTGTGATAAATAGAGGAAGCAGATGGACGTTGTTTACCTGGATTTTCTGAAGGTGTTACTTAAAGTGACGGATAAAAGACTTGTACAGAAAATAAGGATGCATGGAGTTGGGGTGAAAGCATGGATAGAGGATAGGTTAACCAAAAGAAAGCAGAGAATTGAGGTACAGGGGTGTTTTTCTGGTTGACCATAAGTGGTGATCAAAGTGCTGGAGGAATCAGTGCTGGCCTGCAACTTTTCATTAATGAACTGGAAGAGAGGACAGAGTTCAGTGTTTCAAAGTTTGCTGATGACACTACATTGAGTGGAAAAGCAAATTGTGCAGAGGATACAGAGAGAAGTAGATCGGTTGTGAGTGGGCGAGGGTCTGGCAGATGGAGTAGAATTGGTAAATGTGAGGTTTTCCACTCACCGTGGAAGGAAAAATGGAAGTTCTGATTATTATTTAAATGGAAAGTGATTGCAGCATGCTGCCATGCAAGACTTGGGAGTGCTTGTGCATGAATCACAAAAGGTTGGTTTGCAGGTGCTGTTGGTTATCAAGATCTTGTAGCCACTGGCAGGGGGGCTTCAGGAAGACAAATGGAGTGTTGGCCTCCATTGCTAGAAGGATGGAATTTAAAAGCAGGGAAGTTATGCTGCAGACTAGAAGGGGCCTGTTTCTGTGCTGCATTCTTCTATGGTTCAGGCTCTAACTGTGCAAGGTACTGGTGGGGCTGCAACTGGAGTACTATATGCATTCCTGATCTCCTTACTTGGCTTTGGAGGTGGTGCAAAGGAGGTTCATCAGGTTGATTCAAGAGATGAGGGAGTTGGCCTATGAGGAGAGATCGAGTCGTCTGGGACTGTCCTCACTGGAATTGTGGAGAATGAGAGGGGATCTTATAGAAACATACAATTATGAAAGGCATAGGTAAGATAGAGGTAGGTAAGTTCTTTCCATTGATAGGGGAGACCAGAACTAGGGGACATAACTTCAAGATTCAGGGTTGTAGATTTAGGATGGAGATGAGGAGGAACTGCTTTTCCCAGAAGGTGATGAATCTGTGGAATTTGGTGCCCATTTAAGCAGTGGAGGCAACCTCAATAAATATATTTAAGTCAAGGGTTGGATAGATATCTACATATGTGGGGAATTAAAGGCAGATAGGTGGAGATAGGCCCATCATTAGATCAGCCATAATCACATTGAATGGTAGAGAAGGCACGACCGGTCAGATGGCCGATTCCTGCTCCTATTCCTTATGTTCTTATGATCTCCCCTTCTGTCTCACACTGATCCCCCACCTCACCCCAGACCTCCCCTCCCCCATTCTCTCCCATACTGATCTCCCTATTCCACACCAATCTCCCTTCGTCCCACAGTCTTCCTCTCCCCCACCCATCCTGATCTCCCCAACCTCGTCCCACGAATCTCCCCCCACAATCCCGCAGATCTCTCCTCCCCCTACAGATCCCCCCTCATCCCGCAGATCTCTCCTCCCCTCCCCCTGTCCCATACTGATCTCCCCTCCCCCCTTGTCCCCACACCGATTTCCCTTACCCCTCTGTTCCCACCCTATCCAGTTTTTTCCATCTCTCATTTCTAGTCTGTTCTGTAATCTTTCAACAAGTCACTGCTTCAGATCATGAGAGCATCTTAATTCTTTTTATTAACAGTTTGATGATTAACAAAATAATCCACACAGAACCGTGAGGGCCAAGGTCCGAACCCCCTCAAAAAGGTGGAGCTGCAACCCTCTCACCCTTCCAGGGAGGTGTGGAGCCGATTCCTGATATGCAGCAAGCCAGCGCGCGATTCCAGCGGCAGGCATCCTTCCCCCTCACTTGTTGCTCAGTCATGACGTGTTGAATCCGCTGATGCTTCGCAGTGGAACCCTGACTAAGTAACTGGAGTAGATGACCGTGGCGCTGAATTAGTACAAATCCGAATAGTGTGAACTGGGACACCGTTTGGGATTTTCTTGCTCCTAGGCTGCCATCCCTGACCCACGGATAAACTGATGCCTCAATATTCATGCAGACGGATGGAAGGGTATTTCTGAACAAGTACATTCGAGTTCAGTACTTTTACAAAGACATCCAGTTTCACACAACAGCAGAATCTGCTTGCACCCATGTTACACCCCTTTGTTCCCTATTTATAAAGCATTATTACATGTTAATAAAAAGCATGGTTTAATACAATATATATGTGGGCTGTCCCAGATTTGAAACACGTTTACATCCATCTTATACAATATTGCATGGAAATTTGCTGTAATTGTCCTGAATGGTTTGAGACAGCCCTGCAGTGACTTGCAGTTCAATGACAATGTGAGGATGTTGCCTGCAGCTGTCCAGCCACTGGCGGGGGTGGGGAGGGGCTGCATTCTTACAACTACTGGCAGGGTGGCTGCAGCAATGTAGCCACTGGAGGCAGGACTTGCACCCATGCAGCTGTTGGAGGACCTGCATTATTGCAGCTGCTGGATGTAGGAGCTGCCACCCTGGGGTGCAGCAAACACCGGCCCAGCCTGGTGACCTGGGATGATGAGGAGCCCAGAATTTAACCCTTTAATCCCCAGGGAAAGTGGGAGGGCAAATCTCTGGACTGGGTGGGACAGGCGGATGGAGGTTGGGCAGGGAGATCACGGGTGAGACGGACAGACATCAGTCTGGGGGGGTGTGGAGACCAGATGTTGGGGGGGAGGGCATGGTCAGGTTCGGGGGTTATCTCTGGGGAGGGGCCATGCCTCAGTTGGCGGTGGGTTCCTGCGACCTGAGGTGATGGGATCATTGTTGTCTAGCAGGCAGCCCCTAGGGGACTGTAGCAGGGCTGAACAAACCCAGGAGGCTGTTCAACCCAACAGTTGGTACTGAACCATGCCTGTCTGAACTGGCTGGGGGAGCCTCAGACCAGAGTTGCACTCGGATCCCTCTGTGTAAGCTGCATTTCGAGCTGCATCTCGGCTGGGTGCTCCTCTCATTTCCCAAGACCCCTGTCCATGGGGAGACCTCTTTGCCCCTTTCCCAGTCACCTGGCCCCATCCACCCTCTGACCCCAATGCCTGGGGCAGCTGCTGATCCTGACCCCTGACCCACACCTCAGCTCAACTGTGGAGTGACTGTTACCCCTAACCCAGAGCTATCCCTGGACTCCCAATCCCTGGACCATACCCTGAAAGCTTTGCCAATCACTCACACGTGTGCACACTAACATATTTGCACACTCACTCACACACCTGCAGGGGCTGGAACTTTCCAATGTCATTCTTGTGCTTCAGGCTTGAGCCAGAGATGGACAGGTTGTGGGGGGGGGGGGGGGGTGGATATGGAGGCAGCTCTTGCCTCTTGCTGCCCCCACTGATGGAGCAGGTTAGGGCTGCAGGTGGGTTGAGGGGCCAGATCAGTGAATCCCTCCTCCCTTGCTGTCTCACTCCACGCCACCTTCAGCACCTGTACCTCGTGACACTGCCAGGGTCAGAGCAAAACTAGCCCCACAGAAGGGTGCGGTGGAGACAATGGGAGACCCTGTGAGTAACTGAGCTGTCCGCTTCATTGCGGGCAAGGGTTCACTATGGGGGCAGGGACAGACGGGGGATGGGAAGGGGAATGGTGCAGTGTGGGGGCATGGCAAGGAATGGTGCAGGAGAGGGGCAAAAAGGGTTGATCCCAGAGGCTGGGGTAGGGTGAGAGAGAGGAGAGGGGTGGGACTGAGGAGACAATTTGGATGGCAGGGGAGGGGTGGAGGAGTGCTGGTTGAATCAGCCACTTGCAGCCAGTGTCCAACAGAACCTGGAGGCTGATGTTAGGGGCAGGTATTGGGGACAGATGTGGGGACAATTGGAGGCAATTGTTGGGCAGATGTAGGGGCAACCTTTGTCCTTGTTGGGGGAAGTTTGATGTTAGGGCAGAGAGAGGGGTGAATGAGCAGATGGGACGGATATTAGGGAGATGGGGGGTCAGATTTGGGGACAAATGTTGGGGCAGATGTTGGGAGGGATGTTGGAGTAGGTGTTGGGATTTTGGATAGATGTTGTGACAAGTCTTGACCAGATAATGCAAATGTTGGCCAGATTAGGCCACAAGTTGGGACTGGGGCAGATGTTGGGCAAATAAGTCTGATGTTGAGATGGGGCTGATGTTGGGATGAGGCAAACATTGGATCTGGGGAAGATGTTGGGGAAATGTTTGGACAGGGCAGATGTTGGGGTAAATGTTGGCATGGGACAGGGACAGGTGTTTGAGTAGGTGTTGAGAAGATGTTGGGACTGGGACAGAAATTTGGGCAGATGTTGGGTCAAGGGAAGATGTTGGGGCAGTTGTTGGGTCTGGGGAAATGTTGGGACTGGGACAGATATTAGGGCAGGTGTTGGGACAGATTTTGGGATGGGCAGATGTTGGGACAGGTGATGGAGATCAGATGAAGTACTCCTTCTTCTCCTCAGTGTTGGCCTGGCTGCCCTCTGCGTTGATAATAGCCGTGTCTGCATCAGGTGCATCCTCCGCTCCCTTCGCTTCGTTCGTCAGGTATGTTCCTGTAGCCGCAGATCAATGGGGGTTAGTGATGGGTTGCCCCAGCCCCCTGCCAGGATGGGTGTATGGAGAGGAGAGGGGTAGTGGGGGAGAAGAGAGGGGTAGTGGGGGAGAGGAGGGGGAGGTGTGTGGAGTGGAGAAAGGGAGGGTTGTGTTGAGGGGAGGGTGTGAGGAGTAGGGATGGTATATGGAGCAGAGGTATGAGGGGAGAAAGGAGGGGTGAGCAGATGGGAGGGACCTTACCTTTATGTCGAGCCAGGTAGCGTCCAAGAACGATGATGAGACACAAGGTGATGAAGACCACCACGGCCACAACCCCTCCGATCACTGCGTGGTCTGGACCCGACTGACCAGCCAGGGCGCTGGGATCTGAGGACACACAATCAGCACAGATCATGAGCTAGTGCCACTGCATGTGACAAACCATCCTGCACAGAGATAGATGGGGATCCTGTGGGGTGTGGACGAGTACCCCAGGGTAGTAACCAGGACCCACATCAGGCCCCGCACTCCTACTGTACTGTACCCCAGTGTTATACAGTGACAGACCCATCCCCACTGGTACTGTACCCCAGTGTTACACAGTGACGGACACCCTGGTGTTCTAATGACAGACTTGTTTCCTCCTCATCTCCCCTCTTTACTCCCAAAGGGCAACATGGTTGGCATAGTGGTTAGTGCAATGCCTTTACAGCACCAGTGATTGGGACTGGACTTGGGTTTGAATCCCACACTGTTTGTAAGGAGTTTGTACATTTCCAGTTTCCTCCCACCCTTCAAAAACATACCGGGATGTAGGTTAATGGGGTGTAATTTGGGCGGCATGAACTCATGGGGCCGAATTGGCTTGTTATTGTGCTGTATGTCTCATTTAAAGTTGATGAAGGGTTCGACCTGAAAGATCTACCCCATTTTCTTACCACATGCAACATTATATCGTAGTACAGGCCATTCAGCCCATGATGTTGTGCTGACCAATGTAAACCTACTTCTCAACAATCTAGCCCTTCCTAACCTCACACCCATAAACCTCTATTTTTCTTGCATCCATGTGCCTGTTTCAAAGTTTTTTAAATGTACCCTTGTACCAGCTCCACCACCAGTCCCAGCAATGCATTCCAGGTGCCCACAAATCTCTATGTTTTAAAAAAAAACCTCCCCTCACCTTGTACACAAAAAGCTGCTGGCAGTCCACCTTATTTATACCTCTCATCCTTCTTCACTCCACAGAAAAAAGTCCAAGCTCTGCTAACCTTGCCTCATAAGAAATGTTCTCCAATCCAGGCAAAATCCTGATCAATCTCTTTGCACCTTCTCTTAAGCATCTACATCCTTCCTGTCATGAGGTGACCAAAATTGAGCACAATATTCTAAGTGTGGTCTAACCAGAGTTTTAAGGAGCTGCCACATGATCTCATGGCTTTTGAACTCAATCCCCTGACAATGAAGGCCAACACCCCATACGTCTTTTAATCACCCCATCAATCTGTTTTCCCCCCCTCCCCCACAGATGCTACTCGACCTGCTGAGTTACTCCAGCAGATTATTGCTCCAGATTCTAGTATCTGCAGTCTTCTGTTGTCTGATCCAATGAGTTACTGTCGATGATCAGGATTCAGTGCTGGGCAATCGGAGGAGGCACTGGCTGGTTCCTTTGTGCTTCATTTACTGAGTAGTGAGATTGGATTCAAACATCCCCACACCTGACCCACTGATTGGAGGAAGGTTGTTGATGAAGCAGCAGGAGAACCCTGCCCTTTGATGAAGTGGCCTCTGACAAACTCAGCTAACTTCCCTTTTGTGATGTGTCTCTAACCACTGGAGCCAATCAACTTCATTTGAACATCAGTCCATAACCAGGCATCGCTGACCAAGTGTGGCATCAAGGAGCACCCCAGGGGTTGCAATCAGATTTTCCAAAGCAAGCATCCATCTTACACCCAACAGCTGTAACTTTAATCTTCTCCGCCTCCGGATATGGACCAATCGCGTGGCTTATCCTCTCAGGTTATGAACTAATCTTGTGGCTATGAATTCAGGATATGGACCAATCACTTGGTCATCTCAGGTTAAGGACCAAGGTTACTGTTAGGTTACATTAACATTGTCTTTTCTGGTTTCTGCTAATCTGATCTCTTCCCCCTCCCTCCTTTCCTCCTTCTTTTCAGTTTTCCTCCCTCCCTTCATCTACCTCCACTTGATCGCCACTGTCCCCTCCCTCACCTTTCCACCTATCATCTCCTGCCTTTGCGACCACACCTCCCCCTACCCTTACTCTTTTGCTCGAAGCCTGCTGACATTTTTCCATTTCTTGATGAAGGGCTCAAGCCCGAAATGTCGGTTCTGTATTTTTACCTTTGCTATTTAAAGGACACTGTTGTCATTGAGTTTCTCCAGCACTGTGTTTTTTTTACTTCAACCACGGTGTCTACAGATTTTCGTGTTTTACTTCCAAGGTTACTGTTCCTTGCCCCATGTACCTGTGTCAGCGTTTCCCAAGGAAAGGGGAAGGTGTGCACTTCCCCTCACTGAGGACACAATGACAGTCTCTCTGCTCAATGGTTGTGCAAAGACCAGCCAGCACACTATCTCAAGCACATTTGAACAATTCCCTCCATAGAACAAGAAAACATTACAGAACAGAAACAGGCCCTTCAGTCCTTCTCGTCTGTGCCAATCTTTATGCCTTGTCCATTGATCTGTCCATAGCCCTCTATATCCCTCACATCCATGTACCTGTGCAAATTTTTCTTGGATGTTAAAATTGAGCTCACATTCACCACTTCAACTGGCAGCTCATTCTACACTCCTATCACTCTCTAACCCTTAAACCATGTCCTCTGGTTTGAGGCTAATGCTGAAGGAGTCAAGGTTAATGTCTGCTGTAGATCACTGTGCTCAGAGAGGCTCGGCATACGGTAGTGTTCTATGGATCTGTGGCTGCTTGAGGGATGTTCCAGAGGATTTCCAGCCCTATTGGCCTGTGCTCCTCCTCCTACCCTTCCCTTCTCCCCAGCCCTTTTATTCAGACGCCTGCCTGCTTTCGGCCTCAGGCCCGAAACTCAGTTATATATCTTTACCTCCTGTGGACACCGTGAGACCGGTTGAGTTCCTCCAGCATTTCTGTGTTTTTACTACAACCACAGCGCCTGCAGATTTCAGTGTTTCACCCCCTCAAAGAGGTCTACTTCAGAGTGTTCCTTTTGCTTGCACAAGTCCTTCTGACCCTTTCCTATGCATGCTGTCTAAATATCTTTTGAACGTTGTAATGTTCCCTGCCTCTACCCTTCCTCTGCCAGCTTGTCCACACACTTACCACCCTCTGTATGAAGAAAGTGCCTCTCAAGGACCCTTTACATCTTTCCCTCTCACCTTAAATGGATGCCCTCTGGTTTTAAACTTTCCTTGCCCTGGGAGAAGATAGTGACCACTCACCTGATTGACACACCAAGATGTGGAACACCTCTATAAGGCCCTGTTTGTAACTTATATTTGTGCTTTATAGTCAAATTTGGCTCTAAAGGTTGTCATAGCTGAAGGGTGGTAGTGTGGACGTGCTCCCACTGCTACACAAATTCATGGTATGCATCTCAAACAGCCTCTGACAATCAAGTCCAACTCTTGGCCTTCACATGTGGCATAGTTCTAATGCCCGGCAGAGCTGTTCTCACTGACAGGAGAAGAGGGGAGAGACGGACCACTAGCCCCTTGAAACCAGTTGCTCTGGGCAGATGGGGATCATTAACCATGGATGGTAACTCATCTAGGAGATGGAAAACTCTTCCTTGTGGCTGTACCCACTCACGATTATGGCTTTTGGAGTAAACCCCGAGGAAAAATCCAGAGTCGGAGTCCAAAAGGTGGCTGACTGCTGTACCCAGCACTGGCACAGCAACTCCTGCGATGCTGCTGGCACCAGACTATATTGACTTTTGTCATTCCTTTGGAACCTGTCATTAGCATGGAGAGGGGGGTCCACTGCATGGCTAACAGATGGATCTCCAAATCAACTCTGCCCTGGCTTGTTCCCTGGAGAGGCCACTCCAGTTTTGCTTCAGTGACTACCAGAGGCTCAGTACCAAGGGTTGGCCATGACTGAAGGAGGCCATACACCAAGTCAAATTTACAGGGGAGTGGGAAAGAGCTGTTCAATCTGCCAGGTTAATGTGTCCTGCACTTGTTAAACCCTACCAGGCAGTCAAGTCTCATGGGTTTTCCTTTAAATTTGTTTTTTAAGTTTTAGATTATTTGTCACCTTATACAGTGAGAAGGGTTCTCCTTTGAGCAGTCTACAGGTTATCTCTAACATTCTCTCAACATTTCCCTATCATGTGTGGGATGCGAATAGCCCGTGCTGTCTGTAAGAAGTTTGTAAGTTCTCCCCATGTTTGCATGGGTTCTCCCCGGGGGCTTCGGTTTCCTCCCACCATTTGAAACGAACTGGGGGAGTTGGTTAATTGGGTGTAAATGGGGCGTCAAGGGCTCATGGGCCGAAATGCCTGTTACCACGCAGTATGTCTGTCTAAATTTTAAAATAAATTTTAAAATTCACACAGCCATGTAAGGAGCACAATTTACAGAGGAGAGTGTGTCTGGGTGTGATAGGTCCTTTTGTGTGTCTGCTGTCTTTCCCAGGCAGTGGGAAATGTAGACGGGGTCCGTAGAGGGGACGAGAGTTTGCGTGATGATCTGAGTTGCTTTCAACACCTAATTTTACTGAGTTTGCTTGTGACTGGCTGGTGGAGTGTACACCCTCTAGAGTGACACTCCTTGGAAGGATCATCTCCCTACACCAGCCTAATGCTTTCCCTCTCCCTGCATTGTCCACAGTCACCCCTCTGAGCAGGGTGTCTGGAGACAGATGGCATTGGTCAGAGATACCTGTGCTCAGCTCTGGTGCGGTTTTTTTGGGTCTGGTTTTACTGGAATATATTAACCCCTGCCTGCTGTTGGTGTCTTACTTTGTTTTGTTTTTGAGAGAGGCTGAGCCTGAGGTGTTGAGAGTGGGAACATAGTGCACAAATTATCTGCAGTCCAAGGTTTGAGAATCCTCTGCTTGTAACCATCTGATCTCCACCAATAGGAAGTTGAGAAATGACCTGGGAGCCTGGAGGTGGGCACGAGAAGGCTGTGGCAAGAAGGATTAGGGAAAAACCTTAAGGCATTCTATGCTTACGTGAAGAACAGAAGGATGATGAGAGTAAAGGTAGGGCCACTTACGGATAAAGGAGGCAACAAGTACCAGGAGGCGGAGGAGGTTGGGGAGTTCCTAAATGAATACTTTGCTTCAGTATTCATAGAGATTTTGCTCAATGTGAAGTCAATGTAGAACAGGCTTATGTGCTGGAGCACGTCAAGGTTAAGAAAGAGGAAGTGCTGGACTGGAGAATGGCAAATGTAATCTCCTTGTTTTAAAAATTGGTAATAGGGAGAATCCCTAGAATTATAGAGTGGTGAGTTTTATGTCAGTGGTGTGCAAACTGTTCGAGAAGATTCCTTCAATCAGGATTTACAGTTCGAGCAGTTAGAGAATATAGACTTCTCAGGGATAGTTGGCATGGCTTTGTGGGAGGAAGGCTGTGCCTCACAAGCCTAATTAAGTTTTTTGAGGAGGTGACCAAAGAAGTAGACAAAGGTAGGAGGGGAATGTGGTGTCTATGGATTTTAGTACAGCATTTGACAAGTTTCCTCCATGGAGAACACATTCTGAATGTCATGAGGCAACCTTGTGTGGATTCAGAGTTGGCTTGGCTGTAGAAAGCAGGGGATAGAAGTGGATGGAACGTATTCTGCCTGGAGGTCAGTGATTAGGCGTTCTGCAGGGATCTGTTCTGGGACCCCTGCTCTTTGTGATTTTTATAAATGACTTGGATGAAGAAATGAAGGGATGGGTCAGTAAGTTTGCAAATGATGCAACATGATTGGAGGTGTTGTGGATAGTGTAGAAGGTTGCCGTAGGTTACAACAGGATCTTGACAGGATGCACAGTTGGGTGGAGTTCCATCCGGTTAAGTGTGAGGTGATGCATTTTGGAAGGTTGAACTTGAAGGTGGAATATATGGTTAATGGCAGGATTCTTAAGTGTGGAAGAACAGAGGGACTTTAGGGTCCAAACCCATAGATCTCAAGGTTGCCAAGCAAATTTATAGGATAGTTAAGAAGGCTTATGGTATGCTGGCCTTCATTAATTGGAAAATTGAGTTCAAAAGCCATGAGGTAATGTTGCAGCTCTATAAAACTCTGGTTAGACCACTCTTGGAATATTGTGTTCATTTCTGGTCACCTCGATACAGGAAGGATGTAGATGCTTTGGAGACAGTGCAGAGATTTACCAGGATGATGCCTGGATTGGAGGATGTGTCTTAAGCAAGGTTGACCGATCTAGGGCTTTTCTCTTTGAAGATAAAAATTGACTTAATAGAGGTGTACAGGATTATGAGGGGAGCTTAGATAGGGTGGACAGCCAGCATGTTTTTCCTGGGTGACAATAGCAAATACCAGACGACATCTGTTTAAAGGGAGTGGAAGAAAGTTTGGAAGAGATATGAGAGGTTTTTTTGGCATGGAAAGTAGTGGGTGCTTGGAATGTATTGTTGGATTGCTGGGGGTGGTGGTGGAGGCTGGTAAAATAGGGACATTTAAAACATAAGCCTGGGAAAATAGAGGGTTACGGGTGTGAGTTTGGGAAGGTTTAGACTGTGGTGGAATAGGTGTACATAGGTCAGGAGAACATTGTGGGCCAAAGGGCCTGTTCTATGCTGTAATAGTTTATGTTGTATGGAGCATTGGGATAAGATGTCAGCACTGACAGGGAACTGGCTGTATTGGGCGAGAATGGGTTGTTTGTGGGTCTGTGCAAAGGGCAGTGTAGGGGTGTGTTCAGCATTCCCTCTGACCACTGATGCTCCAAGGCTGCAGGAGGGAGGAAGAGGACTGGCAGGGGCTGCAGAAGGTGACAGGTCTGTGACGAGAGTGGGTAAGGGAAGGGGGAAATGTAAGGATTGGTTGGATCTTGCTGTTCTTGGAGAATGGAGTAGGGCATGTGGCTGTATCAGGCGCTAGGAAGGCAGAGGTGGGACAAGGTGAGGGAGGTGCTGAGACTATTCCTAGCTAGGGGTGAGACTGTGTCTGACCACAATGGGAGGGAGATGATGAGAGTGAAGGGGTATCGGAACTGAGATGTAAGAGAGTACCGTACCAAGGATGCTGAGGGTTTCCTGATCATGTCAGAGGTCTGGAGCTCAAGTTTCCAATAGTTTGGACTGAAAGCTGTACAGCTGCAGAGACTGAGGGAGCACTGGAGGGAAATCCACAAACACTCAGACTCAGGGGGACTTTCTTTTCTTCTTATTCTATGACTGTAAGGAGCATTGGGCAATTTCTGGTGATAGCGAACCTGTGTCTGCCCTTATGAAAGACTAAAGGAAAATTTGTCACATTTATATCACATTTTCTTTATATTACATGACATTAATCTAGAAATGGTGAGCCTGCAGCTGACTGGGGTGGGATGGTTCCTAGGGTACAAGTCCGGAGTCAGGTTCCTGAGGAACTCTGAACTGGGGTCCGCCTGAGGTGGGGAGGGTCCAGGGACTGCGACAGGAATGCCACAGCAGGAAGCCAGTGTTAATTTGGTTTAAATTGGAGTTCGATATAAGTGTGATGTTGATGTTAATGCTGCCCATGTCGTGATTCATCTTGTTCCTATTTTCTGTGAACGATTTGTTGTGGGTACAAAGTGTAGCTGGAATGTGGAGACTGTTTACCAGCTGCCTGTCTGGCCCATAACACGTATGGTCAGCAATGGAGATGATTCCAGGACGAGAGGGGACAGAAGGGGGAGGAGGAGACTTATGAGGGTTTTGTTGGGCAACGTTCACACCCAGAGGTGGTCCATACCCTGAGCAAGCTGCCGGAAGAAACTGTGGAAGTGGGTGAAATTACAATATTTAGATATTAGGTCAGATCAATGGAGAAAGTGTTTGGAACGACATGGACTGAATGCAGGCTAGTGGGATCAGCTTGGCCAGTATGAGTGAGATGGGCCAAAGGGCTTTCTCCAGAAGGCTGTGTGACTCCATGACACATGTGACCATAGGCAATGTAACTCAGGCCAGGATGAGGCAGGTTCCAACCCCAGGAGGTGGAAGATATTCGACCTCGGGGGTGAAACTTCCATGGAGGGTCCTGCACAGGGACAGAGCAAGGAAGGGACAAGTCACAGGGGCATGTTCCTCAGGGTTAGAGGTCCTTGGGGCCTATAATTCTTGGGGCCTATAATTCTGAGGGGAGAGGCAGTCTGGGTCCCATGGTTCTGAGGGAGGGGCACTCTGGGGGCCATGGTTCTCAGGGGAGGGGGGGAGACCTTGGGGCCTATAGTTCTGAGGGGAGGGATAGTGTGGCCCAACAGTTCTGAGAGGAGGGGCAGTGTGGGTCCGACAGTTCTACGGATAGGGGGACACCTTGGGGCCCACAGTTCTCAGCGGTGGGGCCTGCAGAGGAGGGGAGAGGCAGCCAGTGACACTGAGGGCAAGAGCAGGCTGTGGACCCATCTCTGTCCGTTCCTTACCTTGAGCTGGGCTTGTTGGGGACATGTTTTTCACCGATGCTGCTGGCAGGAAGAGTGCGGGAGATGGCACACGGTGACATGGGCAAGAAAACAAAAATGGTTTGCAACTCAAGAGAAAAATAACTTAAAAACACACAACAAATCAAATAAATGCATTAGACATGACATCGGCCCAGCATGGAGATGATTGGTGCCCACCCTGATCATGTGATCATTGCCTGGCTGCAGGCAAGGGAAGGAATGGTGATCAGGGATGGTGAGATCAGCGGGTGATATCACCCTGGCCCCTCTCTACCCCAGGGAAGAGTGGGGTGTCGGTAAATCCCTCCCCTCTCACCCACTATGCCCTGACACCTTGGCTCTGACCCCAGGCCCCAAGGGAATGAGCAACACCAAAGGAATGCTGCCTTGAGGAGGCTGGGAGCCCTGGAGCATTGTGCGAGGCGCAGTACCGAGGGAGGATAGCTCTGAGAGTGGCAGAATGGAAAGAGTGCCGCTCAGTGGGAGCCGAACTGAGTTTCCATTGTAAGAGGGGCAATAACAAAGGGGTTCCCCACTGTGTGAGGGCAGTACTGAGAGAGTGCCCTCTGTGAGAGGGACAGTACTGAGGGGGTGCCCTCTGTGGGAGGGTGGTTTTGAGGGGTGCTCACTGTGGAATGGCGGTAGGGAAGGAGTGCCCACTGTGGGAGGGTGATACTGATGGGGTGACCATTGTGGAAGGGCAGTACTGAGGAGGTACAAACTAAGGGGATGCCCACTGTGGAAGGGCAGTAGGGAAGGAGTGTTCAGTGTGGAAGGGCAGAACTGAGGGGGTGCTCACTGTGGGAAGGTGGTATTGAGGGAGTGCCCTCTGTGGGAGGGCAGTACTGAGGGGGTGCTCATTGTGGGAGGGTGGTACTGAGGTGGTGCCCTCTGTGGAAAGGCAGTACTGGGGATGCCCACTGTGGGAGGGTGGTACTGAGGGATACCTACTGGGGCATCTTTGTGAAGGATGATGCCCAGGGTGTGAACCCACATCCTGCAGGACAGACACCAAATCTCTCCTCTGGAAACTTCCTGAATGCAGTGCTGGTGACACTGAGATCGTTATGAGAGGTGCATCGCCCACCTCATTCCTGGGGTCTGTGACAACCTTTGCCCCTGTGCATCAGGGTGGGGATGCACTGGCGGTCCTTACTGGCATCCTCACTGGAGTGCAGCGTTACAGCCGTCTGGGATGAGGCTCAACACTTCCAGGGGAACAGTTGGATGTCAGACCTGGGACCCAACCCCCTCACCCTGCCTGACCAATCCTGGTCTCAGGGCAATTGAACCCTCCCCTGGGCAGATATGCCTTAGCACCTCACGCTGATGGGCAGTTGAAGAGATTTGAGCTTCATGCAGTAAGCAAGCATCTGGGGGGGATTGAATTGAACAACCCCCCTTGACCCAGAGTGAGGGGAGTCCCCTGACTTCACCCCGGTTGCTGGACCCAAGCCCCTAACCCATCACCACCACTGAGGACCCTTAGGCTTGAGCCACCAGCTTCGAAAGAGACAGAAGCCAAACTAAAAGCAGGTCTGCAATCGCCACTAACCTCTAAACTGACAACTAGTTGGTAAAACAATGGCGGGTTTGTACTGTACCTCGGGCCCTGGAGCCTGTGGCTGGTTGGGCAGTGTTGCTTGCTATGGTGACAGGGGCCACTGCTCTAGCGGAAAGGGAAGAAGGGACGCTGATGGTGGGAGACGGGATGATGGGATCATCTGGTTGGTAGGAAGAAAAAAAATACAGCTTAAACAGAGACCAACAGAATGAACAAATGAAACCAATCTGCGAGAGCATGCAACGAGAACAGTGCAGCCCCTTACGGGCTGAGTAATCACTAGAAACCACAAATAGACACATAATGCGACACACAGCTACTAGAGTTAGGGAATGTGATGGCATCCCAGGAGGAAGGAAGCAGGAATGGAACAGGTTGGCAAAATCCAGGATAGAAGGGACTTCTGGGAAAGTAAGGGAAGACTTTTGGGGTGGGTGGGATGGGGGAGCATTTCTGAATTTGGTTCCCATTTACTGTGTTTAAACTCTCAGAGACAGGAGCAGGCTGTTTTGTTGGGCAGGGGAGGAGTGAAATGTCCAGGGAGGTGTCGACAGGAATGAAAACCACCCATGGTTAAGGTTGGGCTGCAGGACAGGAGGCCTGTTCCACCAGGCCCTGGAAACATCCCGACTCTGACACTGACTCGGGGTGAGCCTGGGGCATCACAGGGACTGGGGGGGGGGGGGTCCTCTGTTAGTGACCGGGGGGGGAGGGGGATGTCTGGGACATCACAGGCTCTCTGTCCCTTGACCAAGTGGGGTGGGTCTGAGACATCACAGGGGCTGGATCCAGGGCCTGTGTGAGGGAGTCGTATTCCAATGTAGTATTTATGCAGGCATGGAGAGAGGGAGGATGTCACCAGGAACCGAACCCACCAGGCATCCAGCCTGCCCCTAAGTTGTGGGGGGGAGGGGTTGTGTTGGTAGTAGCAGTGATGTTCCCCTGGGAGTGGAGGGGCAGGGACTGAGGGTCTGTGTCAGCTGGTGAGGAATGTCAGACAGGGTCACCATCACCCTGATGGGCAGAACTAGTGCACCCATTGTAACTAGCCTGGGTACTCTGGGTGGGCCCAGGTCCGCTTGGGACTCCCTCAATAGAGAAGTACAGCCTATATGGGCCATACAGCCCATTGTATCAGTGCAAGCCCATCCAAGTTCCTTTCCTGCATGTCCTTCTCGTGAGCCGCAGCTCTGACTCGTCACAGAGGAGAGCTGCAGGAGGAAGTGAACCATTGGAGGGACACAGGATTCCTGAACTTCCTCCCCCTGCCACCCCCCTGTTTGCAGGCATACCCCACCTGCATTCTGGGATGGCTGGGTAGATCCAGGCAGCTAGGACGTCTTGGATTGTAAATCATGACGTCATTTCTGCTTAAAAATAATCCAGGAGGTAAAAGATAACAAAAGTCTTTCATAAATCTCTCAGACCTCCAACCAATGGCAACAGCCTTCTCCTACCTTCATGCATCCCCTCTATGTCCAAGGTGGATGCCACCTCTGCAGGAGGCCATTTGGTCCATTGCACTAGTGCTAGCTCTTTGAAAGAACTCTCCCATTTGCCTGCAGGTCTCACCCCACTCCCGGTCTCCATTTGAACTGCCATGTCCTCCCCCACCCCCCATTCTCAGCCTCCATCTGAACTCCCCCACTCCCAGTCTCCATCTGAACCCCTCCACTCCCAGTCTCTCCTGCACTCCCGGTCTCTCCCCCACTCCTGGTCTCTATCTGACCACCTCCCCACCACTCCCAGTCTCCTTTTGGACCCCCCCCACCCCACTCCCTATCTGAACTCCCTCACTCCCGGACTTATAAGAGATGACCCCTCATCCTCATGCAATCCAAGGAATAAAGCCCAGCTTGTTCACTGTAGCTCAGGCCCCCCAAGTCCTGGCAATGGCCTCGTCAATCTTTTCTGCTCCCTCTCCAGCTCAACAACATCTTTCCTGTAGCATGGTGACCAGAACTGAACACAATCCTCCCAAATGGGCCTCATCAACGATGTTGGGAAGCCTTGTGCAACTGATGAAGGCCAGTCTGCCGAAAGCCATTGTGACCATCCCATCTACCTGTGATGCCACTTTCAAGGTAATGTACTCCATGATCCCTCTTCAACACGCCCATGATGTGGGTGGAAAGTGGAGCCCCTGGGGGAAGCCTACAGTCACAGGGAGAGAGTGCAAACTCCACATAGACTGGTGGAGTTGATATCAAACCTGACAATGTGATGGGTATTTGCACATCTCCTTGTGCCCGCAATTTGGAAGGACTCTCTATCAAAGTAAAAACACAATGGTGGAGAAACTCAGCAGGTCACACAGTGTTCTTAATATAGCAAAGAAAAGGATACATAACCAATGTTCGGGTTTGAGCCCCTTATCAAGGTCTGAGTAAAATGTTGCCAGGCACCTGAACAAAATGGTGGGGTGGGGGGAGAAGCACATTCCTAAAGGCACCTATTATCTCCTGCCTTTGGGTCCATGCTCCTCCCCCCAGGCAATGTGATCATGGACTTCTCCCTCATTACTGGAAACTGGCCCCACAACTGCCCCACCAACTACTGGGGCGGGGGATCACTTTGGGACACCATTCTTGTGGCCAAACCTTGGCCCAACTCCTGCCCACTGCTCACATCCCAAAAGTACAGTCAGGTCCATAGCTCCCTGAAGTTAGCCCACCCTAGTAGATCAAGCAGTAAATTTTGTGCTTGGGTTCACTGAGTGGGACACTTGAGTGTAAAAGGAAGGAGGGAACTGGACCAGTTGGAAAGATGGGCTGAAAAATGGCAGATGGAATTTAATGCAGACAAGTGTGAGGTGTTGCATTTTGGAAGGACAAATCAAGAAAGGATGTACATAGTAAATGATAGGGCATTGAGGAGAGAGGTCAAACAGAGGGACCTGGGAATACAGGTACATAATTTCCTGAAAGTGACATTACAGGTGGATAGGGTTGTAAAGAGAGCTTTTGGCATATTGGCCTTCATACGGTACAACTCCAATTATCTGAAATGCTCGGGACGGGGCCTATTTTGGATAAACAATTTTTTCGGAGAACTGGTCTTTTTTAAAAAACAGCCCAGTAGCAAAAGCAAATCACTTGTAACAGTGTTTAAACAACAACAAACAATAAGGGAAGGCTTTTAAACATTAAAATAATATTTAATTCTCACCAAAAAAATCCTGGCTGGTGCTGATCACTGATACCTCCCAACTGAGGCCCCACTGCTGCCGGGAGTCCAAGGTCCCCACTGCTGCTGGCAGCCCGATGTCCCCGCTCCTGCTGGAAGCCCGACATTCCCACTGCCGCCAGAATCCCAAGGTCTGTGCTACCACTTGCAGCCTGACGTCCCCAGTCAGTTCAGCTTCGAAATAATTTCGGATAAATTAGGATTTCTGATTTGTTTCAGATATCCTCATTTATTCAAAATTTTTTTAAAATTCAGATAGTTGAAAGTTTTGGAGAATCTTATTTCGGATTATCAGAGTTGTACTGTACATCAAAGTATTGAGTATAGGAATTGGGATGCTATGGTAAAGTTGTATAAGAAATTGGTGAGGCCAAATTTAAAGTATTTTGTGCAATTTTGGTCATCTCACTACAGGAAAGATATCAATAAGATTGAAAGAGAGCAGAGAGGATTTACTAGGATGTTGCCCAGACTTCAGGATCTGAGTTACAGGGAAAGGTTAAACAGTTTAGGACTTTATTCCCTGGAGCGCAGAAGAATGAGGGGAGATTTTATGGAGATATTTAAAATTATGAGGGGATAGACAGAGTAAATGTAGGTCAGCTTTTTCCTCTGAGGGTAAGTGAAGTACAAACCAGAGGACATGGGTTAAGGGTGAAAGGGGAAAAGTTTAAGGGGAACATGAGGGGGAACTTATTCACACAGAGAGTGGTGGGAGTGTGGACGAGCTGCCAGCTGAAGTGGTGAATGTGGGTTCAATTTTAATATTTAAGAAAAATCTGGACAGGCATGTGGATGGGAGAGGTATGAAGGGCTATGGACTGGGTGCAAGTCAGTGCGACGAGGCAAAAAAATGTTTAGGCACAGACTAGAAGGGTTGAAGGGACTGTTTCTGTGGCCTGTGTGCTATAAAGAAAGGTTGGACAAGCATGGTTGGAGGTCAAGGTGAAAGGTGAAGGCAGGGAGGAGTTTGGAGGGGATGTGTGGGTCAGGATTTGCACATGTCATTGGCAGGAGTGCATGTAGTGCATGCTTGAGTGTGTTTTTGAGAGCACGTGTGAGCTTACATGTGTTGGTTGCGTTCATGTGAAGCTTACAGATTAGTGGAGTGCACACATGGCTAACAAAATATCTCCTCCTTGTTCCCCCTCTGAGTCAGCCCCTCAGGATGACCAGTCACCACCCCATCCTGACAACAGCTGCTGGCTGAAAGAGACACAGAGTGGGAAGAAGAGGCGGCCTGTATGCCATCATACAGCGTGAGAACAGGCTTAACATCCCTGTAGCTCAGCTCCCCCCAAGTATGGGCAACAACATCCTCATAAATCTCTGTACCCTCCCCAACTTGACAATAACTTTCCTCTAGCATGGTAACAAAACAGCATAATAGTCCAAATGGGGCCTCACCAAAGTCTTGTACAACTGCAACGTGGCCTTCCAATTTTGATACTCAACATTGAATGTTGAAGGTTAATGTGGTGAAAACCTTTGTGACCACCCTATCTACTTGTCACACCACTTCCAAGGCACTATGTACCAGTACCCCTAGATCCCACTGCTCTACAACACTCCCCAGATCCTTACCATTCACTGTGCCGGTCCTACCCACATTTGACCCCAAAATGCAACACCTCACATTTCTCTGTATTCAGTTCCATCAACCATTTCTCTACCAACCTGACCAAGATCCTACTGCAATCTTTGACAACCATCCTCACTGTCTACAATACTGGACAACTCTAGTGTCATCCACAAACATGCTAATCATGCCACGTACGATTTCATCAAAACCATCGATACAAATCAAAACAGCAATGGTCCCAACACTGAACCCTGAGGCACACCAGTAGTCACAGGCCTCTGGTCTGAGAAACAACCTTCTGCTACAAACTTCTGCTTTCCACCATGAAGCCAATTTTCCATTCTGCTCTCTCTCCTTGGGTCCCAGGCAATTGGCACCTTTACAAAGCTCTAGTTTGACTGCACTGAGAGTACTATGTGGAGTTCTGGCCAGACTATAGAAGGTCTGTGGTTGCACTGGAGAGAAGGCAGAAGAGATGCACCAAATTTGGGGAGAGACCGGAAAGGCACTGCTTGTTTTCCCAGGATCAGAAACCATGGGATGTCCTGATGGAGGTTTATAAAGTTATAGGACACATGGTAAGGTTTTAAGGCAAGAGGAAGGAGATTTAAAGGGGATCTGAAGGGTAAGCTTTTTTACACAGAGAGTGGAACTCTCTGCCAGAGGAGGTGATGGCCTCAGGTACAGTCACCATTTTTAGGAGACCTTTTCTTGAGTAGTGAATGGAGAGAAGGAGATAGACCTCACGCTGGCAAATGGAATCGGCAAAAAGGTCAGCATGGATGTGTTGGGCCAAAGGGTCAGTTTCTCTGCTGACTCTGGTCGGGGCCCCCAAGGAGTTTCCATGGGAGAGGGGGTGCACTTCTTCCACTGTTGACACAGGGCTGCTGGATGCTCCTGTCATAAGGACACAATAAGGAGGTGGCCAAGGTAGTTAGGGTCCACTTGTAGTCAAAAAAGGGAATCGATGTCTGGTGCCAGAGTGGATGAGATCTTTGTATCAGTGTTTACTAAGGAGAAGGATGTGGAAGATAGTGAGATCTGGGAGTGGTCAGTTGAAATTCTGGGCACTTCAATGTTGGGGAGTAGGAGGTCTCACTAAAGTGGATAAGTCCCCAGGCTCTTTAGCCACAGGTTCCAGAAAACTGGAGGATAGCCAATGCTATCCTTGCCACTTATGGAAGCTCACTGACCTTGAGACTGTAGGCCAGTGATGTTCCATTAGTGGCAGGGAAATTATTGGAGATGAATCTCAGCAACAGGTTTTGCTTACATTTGGAAAAGTGTGGCCCGATTAGGGGTTGTCCACATGGCTTTGTTCATGGGAGATCTTGTCTGACAAACTCCAGAGTTTTTCAAGAGGTGACAAAGATGGTTAATGAGGGAAGGGCAGTGGTAGATTGTCTCCATGGACTTTAGTAAAGGCCCTCAAGGTAGACTGGTCCACAAGATAGAGGCACACGGGATCCATGAGACTTGGATTCAGAATTGACATGGCCACAGAGGATAGTGGTGGAGGGGTGTTTCTCTGACTGGAGGTCCATGCCCATGATCTTCTGCAAGGAGCAGTGCTGGAACCTCAGCGCTTGTGATAAAATATGATTTGGATGAAAATGTAGGTGGGAGGATCAGTAGGTATGTAAATGACGCAAAAAATGGAAGAATGTGGATTGTGAGGAAGGCTTCAGCAGGAAACAGACCTGTTATAGATGTGGGCAGGGAAATGGGGATGGTACACAGGGCATTTGTATGGCAGTGGTAGGGCATAGGGGTTGTGGGGTGCAAGGCCACTGCTCTTTGATGCTGCCATACAAATGAACAGGTGGTGACATTTGCCTTCAACTGAGCACTTAAATTGGGAGATTACATATAAAATTATGAAAGGCATTGATAAGGTAGAGGTAAGTAAGTTCCCATTGGTGGGGAGACCAGAACTAGGTGACATAGCCTCAAGATTCAGGGTAGTAGATTTAGGACAGAGATGAGGAGGAACTGCTTTTCTCAGAGGGTGGTGAATCTGTGGAATTCACTGCCCATTGAAGCAATGGAAACGACCTCAGTAAATATATTTAAGACAAAGTGGGATAGATTTTTGCATAGTTGGGAAATTATGAGATATGGGGGAAAAGCAGACAAGTGGAGATGAGCCTATGATCAGATCAGCCACGATCACATTGAATGGCAGAGCAGGCTCGACAGGTGGGATGGCCAACTCCTGCTCCTGCTTCTTACGTTTCAATTGCATCTAACTTTGGATAGGAGTATTTTAGAGCAGCCATTCAACCCCCAAGAGCATATTTAAGGGGTGGGGGTTAGGGGAGGGGAGGAAATGGTCTGAAATCATAAAAAAACATTTTTATGTCGTAAATAGGAGAGAAGTATGGAAGAAACTAACTCAACTGCTTCACAAGGAAGAGGGCCCATAAAGTTTGTGCAGAGTCCTAAGGTGGCTTTGAAATAAAAGGCTGAGAATGGGTGAGTTAGAGCATTGTGTGTAGTTCTGGTTGCTGCATCACAGGAAGGATGAGAAGGCTCTGACGAAAGAGCAGAGGAGTTTGACAGGATGTTGCCTTGAGAGACTGGACAAGGAGAAGTACTGGAGGAACTCTGCGGGTTGAGCAGCATCTGTGAGAGGGAGAGGAATAGTCAGTGTGACGGGCTGAGACCCTTTGTTTTAATTACAGTTATTGTGAGATGTGTGGTTATTCCTCTAGGAATGGGCTGGTAGAGGTTGGAACCCACACAACATTGAGCATGCCGTCACAGGGTGGGGTGGAAGGACGTGGGTGCTATCCATGGCTGTGGTTGGGTGCTGGGCATAGGCTGAGTGGATGGGTGCTGGGCACAGCTGTGGGTGGGTGGGTGCTCACCATATACGAAGAGGATGTACTCTGCACTGTTGTGGCCCATAGTGTTGCCAGCTTCGCAGTGGTAGGTGCCGTTGTCAGTTTTGTTCAGGGCGCTGATGATCAGAACGTTGCCCTCCACCACCATGCGGTCGGGATCGGGCAGATCAGCTCCGTCCTTCTTCCACTTCACTGCTTCTGGTCTGGGAAGGGCACCGCACAACATGGTCAGTGTTCCATCTGCTCACCCTGCAATCACACCTCACTGCACCCTCTCAGCAATCTCATCTCCACACCCCTCTCACTGCCAATCCCCCCTCACCTCCACCCACCTCACTGCACCACCCACCGCATCCCCTTCACTGCACCCCTACCTCCTCACCTCCACCTACTGCCACCCCCTCACCGCACTTCCCCTCATTGCACCTCCCTCACCTTCTTCACTGCAACCCCTCACCCCTCCTCACTGATACCCCCACTGCCTCACCCTCCTCATCACACCCTCCACCTCTCCTCACCCCAACCCTCTCATCCCTCACCACTACCCTCCTCAACCCCACTCCCTCACCTCCACCCCCTCACTCCCCTCACCCTGCAGTCGTATCTCACTGCCACACAACCTCAGCACTGACCTCACCCTCAGCCCTGACAAGCAGTAGTCTACTTCTGAACAAGAAGTCTGTCCGAGTACTCCCATACCACCCCCCCCCACACACACACACAACTCCTTTCCATTCAAATCCCATTTCAGCCGTTTTAATCATTTATCTTTCATCATTTTCCTAACTGTTCAGACCACGACTTCTCCCTCAGTGTGACACTACCCCCTCCCCCATTGATGTTTCTTCACCAGTAATATCTTAGCTCAGGCCATGACACACCCCTCCTCTCCATTGATCCCATCTATAATTCCTGCTGCCTTAAAAAAAAACTCATCCCACCCTGGCCACACTTTCATCATCCCACCCCATCAGGAAGAAAATTCACAAGTGTGAGATCATGCACTGCCAAGTTCAAGGACAATTTCTTTCCTGTTGTTATTAGACTCCTGAATGATCCTCACACCAAACTACACTGCCTTTGCTCCTGTCCCAACATCTCTCTCTGTAACTCTGTGTTCTTACTGTTATACTAAGACTGAGATGTCTCGCTGGTCTGCTGGCCAAAGATCTTCGATCACTGCATCTTGGTTCATTTGTTCACAAAATTGAACTTGAATTGGGTGAATCTCGCCTGCTCTCTCTCCAGTGAAACCATATCTGTCAGCCAGTGAATGGTGACAGCTCTATCTTGCCCCAGCAGAGGGAGGCATTGCCCTCAATGCTGTGGAACACCTTGGTCTGATCATCGCTGTCTTCCAGCCCAGAGGCTTCTCAATCCCCCTGTCCTCAAGTATGAACATCTTTGGGCATCGTGGGGAGTGGGGGATTTGGCGTAGGGTTCCATCGGAATGTGTGAGTGACACATTGATGGGAAGAAGGCAGCATGTCAAGGGGCTCTCAATGATCAGAGCATAAAATATAGTAGCAGAAATAGGCCATTCAGCCCATTGAGTCTGCCCCGCCATTTAATCATGACCTGATCCATTTACCCACTCAGACCCACTGCCTGGCCATCTCCCCATAACTCTTGATGCCCTGGTTAATCAAGAACCTATCAATCTCTGCCTTAAATACACAAATGGCTAATTTGTTCAGTGAACATGGGGACTAAAGAGAGGTGCACAGAGTGGTGACCAGGACTGCACACAATACCCCACGTGTGGGCTGCCCAGTAGTTAGTGAAGTCACATGACCTCGCTGTCTGCACCACCCTCTCCACCTGTGTTGTCACTTTAATTTTCAATCTCTCACTTCTGCAGCCAGAAGTCCCCCACCCCCTGATTCAATTCCCCTACCACTGCAATTCACCACAATCACTCCACAGCAGATGCAATCTCACTGGCTTTCCACTCAGCCCTGGATCATCTACAACAGCAATGGACATCAGGCTGATTTTCATCAACTGCTGCTCAGCATTCAACACCATCTCCTCCTCAGTACTGGTCAGCAAGCTTCAAAGCCTGAGCCTCTGTACGTCCTTCTGCAACTGGATGATAATGTGGTAAATTGGATCAGCAAGTTTGCAGATGACACTAATATTGAAGGCATTTTGGACAGTGAAGTAAGTTTTCAAAGCTTGCAGAGGGATCTAGACCAGCTGAAAAAGTGGCAGATGGAATTTAATGCAGACAAGGGTGAGGTGCTGTATTTTAGAAGGACAACCCAAGAAAGGACATACTCTGTAAATGGTAGGACACTGAGGAGTGCAGTAAAACAGAGGGATCTGGGAATACAGATACATAATTCCCTGAAAGTAGTGTCACAGGTGGATAGGGTTGCAAAGAGATCTTTTGGCATATTGGCCTTCAAAAATTAAAGTATTGATTACAGGAGCTGGGATGTTATGGTAAAGTTGAACAAGACATTGGTGAGGCCAAATTTGGAGTATTGTGTTCAGTAACTACAGGAAAGATATCAATAAGATAGAAAGAGTACAGAGAAGATTTATTAGGATGTTGCCTGGACTTCAGGAACTGAGTTACAGGGAAAGGTTAAATAGGTTAGGACTTTATTCCCTGGAGCACAGAAGAATGAGGGAAGATTTGATGGAGGTATTTAAAATTATGAGGGGGAGAGACAGAGTAAATGTAGATAGGCTTTTACCATTGAGGATCAGTGAGATACAAACCAGACGACATGGATTAAAGATGAAAGGGGAAAAGCTTAGGGAGAACATTAGGGGGAGCTTCTTCACACAGAGAATAGTGGGAGAATGGAACGAGCTGCCAGCTGAAGTGGTGAATGTGGGCTCAATTTTAATATTTAAGAAGAATTTGGACTGGTACATGGATGGGATAGGAATGGAGGGCTATGGGCTAAGTGCAGGTCAGTGAGACTAGGTGAAAAAAAATGGTTTGGTACAGACTAGAAGGGCCGAAGGAGCCTGGTTCTGTTCTGTAATCTTCTATGGATCCCTGATTTCCTCATTGGAAGACCAGTCAATGCAGATTGGTAGCAACATCTTCTCCTCACTATCAACATAAGTGCACATCAAGGATGCGTGCTTAGCCCACTGCTCCACTCTCTCTACACCCATAACTATGTGGCCAGGCACATTTCAAATGCCATCTACAAATTTGCTGATGACAGTACGGTCGTTGACAGAATCACAGATGGCAACAAGGAAGCGTACATGAGGGAGACAGATCAGCTCATTGAGTGCTGTCACAACAACTTTGCATTCAATGTTAGCAAAACTAAGGAACTGATTGTGGATTTCAGGAGGGGGAAACCAGAAGAACATGACCCCGTCCTCGTCGAGTGGTCAGCAGTGGAAAGGGTTAAGAACTTCAAATTCCTGGGTGTCAACGTATTTCTAGATCTATCCTGGGGCCTTTATGTTGATACAATCATGAAGAAGGCTTGCCATCGTTTATACTTCATTAGGAGTTTGAGGAGATTTGGTATGTCACCAAAGACTTGCAAATTTGTACAGATGTAGAGAGAATTCTGACTGGTTGCATCACCCTCTGGTACGGAAGTGCCAATGCACAAGACAGATCGAGGCTAGAAAGTTGTGAACTTGGCCAATGCTATTGTAGGCATCACTTCATAAGGATGTCTTTAAGAAGTGGTGTCTCAAGAAAGCATCCTCTATCCTCAAGGACACTCACCACCCAGGCCATGCCCTCTTCACTCTGCTACAATTGGGAAGCAGGTACAGGAGCCTGAAGACAAACAACCAGCGGCACAAAAACAGCTTCTTCCCCTCTGCCATCAGATTTCTGAATGGACAATGAACCGCAGACACGACCTCACTGTTTCCATATTTTCACACTAATTATTTTTCTTAATCTTGTATTTAAGGAATTGTTATTAATAGTAATTTTGCACCTGAAATGCACAAAATTGTTCCTGCAAAATAACAAATTTCATGACACATACTCGTGACAATAAGCCTGATTCCGATTCACTTTCAGGAAACTTTGCCCTTTGGTGTTTCAGATATTGTCTCTCTCCTCCTGAACACCCCTCATCTCTGTCTGTGGACCCTTTGTTATTGACCAGCTTCCCCCCACCACCAGTCATCAGTCTTCCCCTGCATCACCTTATCCCTTTAGAGAGAGATAGAATACAAAAGCAGGGGTGTGATGTTAAGGGTTTATAAGACATTGATCAGACTGCATTTTGGAGTATTGTGAGCAATTTTGAGCTCCATGTCGAAGGAAAGATATTCTAGCATTGGAGAGGGTCCAAAGGAGGTTCACTGGAGTGATCCCTGGAATGAAAGGGTTTTCATATGAGGAGCATTTGAAGGCTCTGGGACAGGGGTTCAGAAGAATGAGGGGGGGGGGGGATCTCATTGAGACCTATTGAATACTGAAATGACATAGCCTCAGAATACAAAAAAAGTCCCTTAAGAAAAGAGATGAGAATGGGCTCTCTTCTCCATTTATTATGATAGCCTTAGCTGTAATAAAAAAATGTGTAATGTCAACTTGGAAATCAGAAGAGAGCCTGAGAATACAGCAATGGTACATTGAAATGAATAAATGTATTCTATTGGAAAAAATAACATATAATTTAAAAAATAAAGTCACATTATTTGAACAAATTTGGGAACTGTACATGGAACATAACAGAGAGGGCTTGCCTCAGACCTCCACCCCCTAAAATGATAAGAAGAGAAAATGATTTGACCCAGTGTGTAAAAGTAGATGACACAATTTTCTTGTTTATTTTCATTGTGTGATTATATTGTTTAATGGGTTTATTGTATTGTATATGTTGAACGTTTAATGGGTTTAGAGGGGGGTGGGAAGGGGGGGAGGGAAGGTTGGGGGGGGGAAGGGGAGAAAATGCCACTGTGTATATTTAAGAGGGAAATGTTTTTATGTATTTTGTGAAAAATTTTTAAAAATTTTAAAAAAGAAGAGACGAGGAGGAATTTCTTTCTCCAGAGGGTGGTGAATCTGGATTTCATTGCTTCGGATAGCTGTGGAGGCCAGGTCATTGGGGATATTCTAGGCGGAGATGGATAGGTTCTTAATCAAAAAGGGAATCAAGGGTTATTGGGAGAAGGCAGGAGAATGGGATTGAAGAGTATAGTAAATCAGCCATGATAGAATGGCAGGGTGGTCTCGATGGGTTGAATGGCAAAATTCCATTCCTATATCTTCTGGACCTCTCATCCCCATTCTCATGGCTCTGCAAGCTCAGTTTTACTTGGCTGCTCTGATAAAAAGTCATTGACTCTTGTCTCCCTCTCTGCTGCCTGACGTGTTGTGTGTTTGCAGCCGTGTCCATGTTAGTTGGAGGGCCTGAGTTAGCAGCACTGCCCTTGGCTTTGCCCTCCCACTTATGGGATGCTGAGTCAGGACACGTAGGCTGGACCCTGTGGAAATATACCTGACTTCACAAGGACTCGTATCCAGCCTGGAAATCAATTTACACCAGTTCAGACCCTGCTGCTGCAGCTGGTCTCGCGAATCAATTTACCTCACACACAGCTGCTAATTTAAATTATTTCCTTTTTCAATTTGCAAGTTTATCACAGCATAGTATGCCATAGCTGCTCTGTGGTTAGTCAGGGATTACTTAAGGTAGAATGTGAATGGATAAAAAAAGGTTGAGAACCACTGTTCTAACCCATCCTATCTGTGTATTGATCCAATCTTCTCTTAAATGTTGCAATAGTACCCCTCCTCCGGCAGCCCGCTCCACACCCATGGATTCCTGAGGTGCCCATTTTCTCATTCTTGTCATCCTTTTCCTTATATAAAATCTCTTGGGATTATCCTTGATGTTTATCTGCCAGAGCTACTCCTGTCTTCATTTGGGTCCTTCTGATTTCCTTTTATAACGCTCCTCAGCCTGCTGAAATTCCTCCAGGTTCACACGATCCCAGTGGCTTGTACTTTCCTCCCTCTTACTCTTGGACCAGAGCCTGAAATTCCCTCATCACCCAAGATTCCCTGCATGTTTGACCCTTCCCTTGAACAGGCAGGATGAGGAGATGGGGTCGTGTGGGTTCGGGGAGGTGTGGGGTTCTTGCTGGGCCTGGGAAAACTGGCTATTCAAGGGTTGAGGCAGCGGGCAGTTGAGGGTGTGGGGCGAGCTGACAGCCTGCCCCTCTTTCGGGGTTACATCTGAGCCCGTGAGGTGTTGGAGCAAGAGCACCTGGCCAAGTTCCAGGAATGGTGGGCCCCTCAGGGGATCGAGTGCATCCATGACAGTAACAACAGGATTTTAATTTGAAAGTGTAAATCGTGTGAAACAAAGGGGCGGTTTTGATTTATCACTTCTCATGAATTTCCAACAATATAAATACAGCAGTGTGTTTAGACATTGTTTTTTGTTTGAATCAACATTAAAAAAAGGAAATGGGGTGAGTTCAAGGTGGGATGTGGGGGGGTGGGGGTGATGAGGGTGGGGTGAAGAGATGTCGGGTGGATAAGGATAGGTCAGGGTGGAGGTGAGAAGTTGAGGGTCAGAGTGGGTTGTGGGGGTTGGGGTGAGGAGATGGAGAGGGTCATGATGGGTTGTGGAGTTGAGAGGATGGGATGGGGAGGGTCAGGATGGGTAGTGGGGGTGGGGCTGAGGAGATGGATGGTTGGGTTGTGGGGATAGGGATGAAGAGATGGGTTGGAGGGTCAGAGTGGGTTGTGGGGTGAGGAGATGGGGTTAGAGTGGGTTGTAGGGTTGGGGGTGAGGAGATGGGTGGGAGGGTCAGGATAGGTGGTAGAGGAGGGAGTGAGGAGATGGGTGGGAGGGTCAGGATAGATTGTGGGGTGGGGGGGTGAAGTGGGAGGGTCAGACCAGGATGGATTTTGGTTTGAATGAGGTCTGGCCAGCTTACACAAGGCCAGGGTGGGGATGGATCTCTCAGGCTGGTCTGGTGCAGGGTGAAGATCCCATGGGTGGGTGGGAACCTCAGAAATGTCCATGGGGGGTTGGTGAGAGAGGAGCAGACAGCGACACAGATTGGCAGTGTGGGATTGAGCCCGTCACGTTGCACAGAAACTCCCCGTGAGGCTGTCGGAGAGGACTGTGGGTAAGTGATGTGTTTGTGGCAAGTGTGTGTGGGCTGCCTGGGGTCAGGACTGGTGAATGCTCAGCATCAGATGTATCAGGGATTGCCTGGAGGAATCTGCAGCATTCACCCTCTTCAACACATGGGCAAAGTGGAGTAGTGTGGAGAGGCTTAAAGAGCAGTCTGATGCGGAATAGTGGCGGAATCGTCCGAATCTGGGTTGTGCATGTACAAAGAAGCAAATATATATTGGATTAGTAAATATGCGGATGATGCTAAAATAGGTGGAATTGTGGATAATGAAGAAGGTTTTCAAAGTTTGCAGAGGGATTTGAACTCCTTAGAAGAGTGGGCTGAAAGATGGAGTTTAATGCTGATAAGTGTGAGGTGCTTCATTATGGCAGGAATAATCAAAACAGGACACACGTAGTAAATGGGAGGGAATTGAGGAATCCAGTGGAGCAGAAATATCTAGGAATAATGGTGCATCGTTCCCTGAAGGTAGAATCTCATGTGGATAGGGTGGTGAAGAAGAATTTTAGTGTGCTGGCCTTTATAAATCAAAACATAGAATACAGGAGTTGGGAGGTGATGCAGTTCTGGTCACCGAATATTCGGAAGGATATCAACAAGGTAGAGAGAGTGCAGAGAAAATTTACGAAAATGTTGACTGGGTTTCAGAATCTAGATTACAAAGAAAAATTAAGCAAATTAGCTCTTTATTCCTTAGAGTGTAGAAGGTTGAGGGGGGGGGGATTTGAAAGAGGTATTTAAGATTATGAGGGGGATAGGCTTTTTCCCTTGAGGGATGGCCTGTTTCCATGCTGTTTGTTATATGGTAGATGGTTATATAGATATGTATTCACTCAATAGGTACTCATCCATTATCTCTCTCTCTCTCTCTCCCCCTCCCTCTCTTTTCCCTTCCCCCCTCTATCAGTGCACATGCATTAATGGGGTTTGGAGAGGGTATGTGTCAGAGAACTGGGAGCTGCATCACTCTCCTGTGGTAGTAGAAATGCCTCTAGTCCCTCAGAAGTCTGAAGAAATTCACCTTGTCACCAGCATCCCTCAACAACTTCTACACTGAAAGTATCCTGTCACGGTGTGTCAATGCGTGGGATGGGAATTGCTCTGCCCAACACCTCAATACACAGCAGAGGGTTGTTTATGTGACTCACACCATCACGCTCATCCCTCACCCTTCAATTGATTCCATCTATGCCTTCCGCTGTCTTTGAAAAGTAACACAGCTAGTGTAGCAGTTAGTGCAACACTATTGCAGGGCCAGTGACCCGGGTTCGAATCGGTGCTGTTTAAAATAACTAAATTTGTATCCACATAATTCTTATTCCTCTTTTCCCACAAAACCACATGTCCTTACAAGCCTCATCAACATTATGATCGTATCTGCTTTCGCGACTACCTCTGTCAGCAGTCAGCGCAACACTAGTACAGTGCCAGCAACTGGGGTTCGAATCTTGCACTTTCTGTAAGTTTGGATGTTCTCCCTGTATCTGCGTGGGTTTTCCCTGGGGGCTCCAGTTTCCTCTCACCCTTCAAAATGTACAAGGTTAGTAGGTTAATTGGTCACACGGGTGTTTTTTGGGCAGCATGGGCTCGTGGGCAACAAGGGCCTGTTATCTTGATGTATCTCTATATTATAAAATATTAAAAATTAAAAATATTAAAAGACTCATTGCACCCCAGCCACACTTCCTTTACTCCTTCCTGTCTGGAAGAAGATTCATGAGTGTGAGATCTCGCTCCCCGGATTGAAAGACAGTTTCTTTCCTGCTGTTATCAGACTCTAGAATTTAAATTTAAATTTAGACATATAGCACAGTACAGGCCATTTTGGCCCACAAGCCCGTGCCGCCCAATTTACACCTAATTAACCTACAACACCGGGTACATTTTGAATGGTGGGAGAAATCAGAGCCCCTGGGGTAAACCCACACAGTCACAGGGAGAACGTACAAACTCCTTGCAGACAGCGCGAGATTCAAACCCTGGTCCTGGTCGCTGGCGCTGTAACAGTGTCATGTTAACCACTACATGCCACCTCTCACCAGTAAAACTATGCTGCCTTTGCTCCGTTCCAGCGGTTCATTCTGTAACTCTGCTCTCTGTACTGGGCTTTTACTGCTGAACGATGCAAAGGTTGACCAGATGCACTGTTCTCAAAACAAACTTTCTCATTGCAGCTTGAACTTGAGTTGAACTTGTTTCAATTTTGCACTCTTCCACCAGCAAATAATACTTCACCTGCTCTCTGGCCATGGTCTACTTGCTCATTCACTGAACCATGCCCCCTACATTGACTCTTTGTGACCTTGTAATGATGAAATATCTGGCTGACAAAAGGTTAAGGGGGTACACTTTCCCCCTTCTGAGTGGGGAAACGGCAGCTGGAGTTGGAGGGAGGGGGAAATTGAATTGCTCCTTCTCTCCTTCCTTGTTTCCAAAGAGAGGGGAACAGATCCACTCTCTCTGCCCAAAACCACTGATGACGTGACAGGTGGTAACAAAGATCCAACTCGTAGAAGAGGAGCAGGCCTTTTAGCCCTTCAAACCTGCACCACCATTCTACACCACTGTGGCTGATCGTGTGACCTCAGCCCCCCATTCCTGCTTTCTCTCCATCATCCCCCCCCCCCATCCTTTGAGTCACAAGGGCCACATCCAACTCCCTTTTCAAAGAAACTGTCATCAACAACTCTCTATGGTTGGGCGTTCCACAAGTTCACAATTGGCATGGTTAGTGTAGCAGTTAGCATAACTTTGTTACAGTACTACTGAATCTCGCACTGTACATTCTTCGTGTGTCTGTGGGGTTTCCCCCGGGTGCTATAGTTTACTCCCTCCATTCAAAACATACTGAAATGGCCTGTTACCGTGCTGTATGTCTACATTTTTTAGATTTAAAATTTTTAACTCTCTGTGAAGAAGTTTCTCTTCACCTCAATCCTAAATATCTTGTCCCTGATCCTGAGACGGTGACGCCTTGTTCTGGACTTTCCCAACATCTGGAACATTCTTCCTTCATTGCACCTGTCCAGTCCTGGTAGAGGTTTACATGTAGAAATGAGATCCCCCTCATTCTCCTAAATTTCAGTGAGCATTCTGTAAACCTTCCCACCTTTATACTCGATGCCCCAGTTGATGAAAGCAAGCATGCCACATACCTTCTACACTCCTATCCATCCATGTGGTCACTTTCAGGGAACTGAGGACTTGAACCCTGAATGTTTACTGCCCAGATCTCACTTCCCAAATGCTGAACCTTGTATCTGTGAAGATGAAGTCCCACCTCCCAATGTTTCACCCAACTTTCCACTGACAAACTTCCTGTTCACCCACAACTCCACCAACCAGTGTGCCGGTCTTGCCCATCACCCCTTTGGGCTGGGTGTCTCAGACCAATCAGAATGCCTGGCACTTGCCTTTGCTTGGTGTATGCCGGGTACTGATTGCTGTTTGGACTATTTATATCAAGACAAAAAAAAATGTACATATCTTCTGTCCTCATCACCGTTAAACTCAAGACAACGTAGGCATGGACAGGGGTTCATGGAGAGAGCGCCACTGCTCTGTCACCAGGAACAGCCTCACCAAACTAACACTGAGCTCTGATTAAACAGGACACAAAACAGAAGATTCAAATAACATTGATTTCATAATTTGTATTTGATGTCTATCAGACTAATATCAAAAGGTACCGGGGGTGTAGGTTAATTGGGTGTAATTGGACGGCATGAGCTCATGAGCTGAAATGGCCTGTTACAGGATATATGTCTATATTTAAAATAAATTTAAAATTTAAATTATAAAATTTAAAAATCAGCAGGAGATGAGTTATGTGCTCTCTGGTGCATAGCTATGGGCACTGCCACTCCCTGGAACACTCCAGTTCAAAGTGTTACCCATCCTTCAATATTGTACTTTCTATTAATTTCCCATTTATCAAAGTGAGGGATTTGGGTACTGCAGAGCAGAACACTTCCTTTGTGCAGAATTAATGCACAATATACCTGAATTAAACAAAGCACAGGTAACAGAGAGCTCCCTAAACACAGCCCTGTCACATACTACAAGAGTATGGGTGAGATGCAGAGTGAAGTTCCCTCTACACAATCCCATCACACACTCTCAGGGCAGGGACAGCACAGTTAAATATAAAGTGAAGCTCCATCTACATTTTCCCTCCACACACTCCCAGGGCAGGGACAGCATGGGTGAGATACAGAGTGAAGCTCCATCTACACTGTCACATAGGAGTGCTTTCTTGACCATCTATCCACCTGCTTGTCCCAGTTCAGGTCATTGGAGATGCTTACTCCAAAGAATGAAGTAATCATGTCACTTGCATATCTCAAGAACTTCTACAGTCGTACCGTTGAAAGCATCCTGTCATTGCGTGTCACTGCGTGGGATGGGAACTGCTCCACCCAAGACCACATGAAACTGCAAAAGGTTGTGAATATGGCCCTCCCCGCCATCGACTCTGTTTATAAATCCTGTTGCAGCCAACATTTAAGCTCTCCTCTAAGCAAAATGCTTAGAGGGACTCAGTGGGTCAGGAAGTATCCGTGAAAACAGATGGCCAGCCAACGTTTTGGATCGACACCCTGCTCAGGTTTAGGAAAGGAGTGAGGAGGCAGTCGGTATTGAAGTGCAGATAAGCAGATGCTACCTGACTACCTGAGTTGACAAGAACATAAAAAAATCAGAGCAGGAGGTGGCAATTTGGCCCATTGAGCCTGTTCCACCTTTCAATGAAATCACAGCTGATCTGGTCTTTGGCACTTCTCCACTGACCCTGCTGTTTCCCATAACCCTAATTCCCCTACAATTTTAATGAGGCAGCTTCTATTACTTCCTTGGGCTGAAAATTCAAGAATTCACTAATCTCTGGGAGAAACAGTTCCTTTTCATTTCTATTTCAAATCTACTCACCGAATCTTGAGGTGGTGTCCTCATGTTCTTGCCTCACCTGCCAGCAGAAACAACCTCTCTGCTTCAATCTATCTATCCCTTGCATCATTTTCTATCTCTCTATGAGGTTCCTTGTCATCCTTCTGCATCCCAGCATTCCTCCTAGAGTTTGCTTTTTGCTCTACATTCCCACGTCTGCAGTTCCTCATGTCTCCCTCTTCCCTCAACCAGCGATGGCTGCAGAACTATTACCAGCACTGGGTTAGAACTGGGAGCCTGCCTCCAACTACTGATGAAGGCTCACTTACTCTGGGTTCCCAGTCGCTCGACACTCCAGCCTCAGCTCATCTCCCTCACGTGCAAAGTTCCTGGAGAAATCGATCTTCACCGAAGGTACATCTGTAACAAATCCAGAGAGATGGAAGTAATGTGTGCGGTACAGGATGAAGTGATGGTGATTCAACGTTCAAAGTTCCACTTATTGCCATGTACATCATACACCAAATGTGTTAACGTCTGTTTGGCCTCTAAAGGCACACACAGAGGCACCACTAGCCCAGAGCTCCTGTCTAGATGAGGAAAAGAAGCAAAAGGAGTCCCTCAGAGACATTGAGCATCTATGGACTCCCCTACCCCATCTGATGCTGCTGCCTCATGTGACCCCATAGCCTTCTGTCCGGTCCTGCTGACAACCTGACCTCAAGGCATCCATATCTTCCTCCTTGACCCCGGTTCTGAAATTCTGATCAGCAAAAGATATACAGAAATAAACCCTGGTATTAGGTACCTAAGGTGCCGGATAAGTGATTTTTCCGGATGCTTGAGATTGCATAGAGTTACTGGCAAACTAATGGTGAGGCGCAGCAATTTTAAACTTGTATTTTTAACCTATTTATTTTCCTCAAAATTTTTTGCCAGTTGCTTGAGGCTGCCGGTTGCTTGAATTCCAGATATCAGTACTGGCATTGGAGGTGGCGCAGAGAAGGTTCACCAGGTTGATTCCAGAGATGAGGGAGTTAGTCTGTGAGGAGAGATTGAGTCATCTGGGACTGTACTCACTGGAATTATGAAGAATGAGTGGGGATCTTATAGAAACATAAAACATGAAAGGAACAGATAAGATTGAGGCAGGAAAGTTGCTCCGATTTAACTGGTAGATGAGAGTAGAACGAGGGAATATCACCTCAAGGTTTGGGAGTAAATTTAGGTCAGAGATGAGGAGCAACTGCTTCTCCCAGAGCAGTGAATCTGTAGGCCCTTTCAGATAGGGAAAAGTCGAAATGTAAAGGCAGAGAACCTCCGCCAAAACGTATAACCACATACCTCTCTGAATGTGTGGAGGCCATTTCTGAGCTCTATAATCCAACCCCTCTCAGAAAGGGGTAATTAGCAGAGTGCTATGCTCTGCTGAAGATCCAGCTGCGCTGGATGGGTCACGTCTCCAGAATGGAGGACCATCGCCTTCCCAAGATCGTGTTATATGGCGAGCTCTCCACTGGCCACCGTGACAGAGGTGCACCAAAGAAAAGGTACAAGGACTGCCTAAAGAAATCTCTTGGTGCCTGCCACATTGACCACCGCCAGTGGGCTGATATCGCCTCAAACTGTGCATCTTGGCGCCTCACAGTTTGGCGGGCAGCAACCTCCTTTGAAGAAGACCGCAGAGCCTACCTCACTGACAAAAGGCAGAGGAGGAAAAACCCAACACCCAACCCCAACCCACCAATTTTCCCCTGCAACCGCTGCAATCGTGTCTGCCTGTCCCGCATCGGACTTGTCAGCCACAAACGAGCCTGCAGCTGACGTGGACTTTTTACCCCCTCCATAAATCTTCGTCCGCGAAGCCAAGCCAAAGAAAAATGCTCTGCCAATCGATCTGAATGTACAGCCGCACTAAACGGCTGTTTAGGGGCGGGCTGATGGTGCCTTCAGCCCGTGACCCATCTCCCCACTCATCCCTCTCCCTCCAAGTCTGGGGCGACGGGGCAGCGGGAGCCCTCAGGTCAGCGGAAGCTGTCAGCAGGGGTCATCGTGGTAGCAGGAGCAGTCAGTGGAGGCCATCAGGGCTGCGACAGCCACACTGGGCTGCTTCAGCCTTCGGGGCTGCTCTCTGTGGCTCAAAGCTCAGCAGACCAAGGGCAGTCTTCCCTACCCTTAATCCCCCAGGCAGCTGGAACTGTTTTGGGAACCACTGAGTGCTTCCAGCTGCCTGGGAAATAATGGGTAGGGAAGACAGCCATTGCTCTGCCACGTATTTATGATGAGTGGTGCCAAGGCACCAGTCATCCTGCCTTCGTCGGATAAGGAGCCCTCTTCAAGGAGCCTCTGGATATTAATGGAATGCTGGAGTAGCCTTTTAGGGCTGCTGTCTGAAAGGCAAGTTCTTAGTTTTCCATCTGCTCCTGTGGAGGCCTGACATGAAATGACCTTGCGGAACTCTCTGCTCAGCTCTCTCCCAGGCTGACCTGTTAAATGTGTTTAAACAGAGAGAGAGAGAGAGAGATTTCTGCAGTCACTTTTAAATAAAGAGAGGAAAGAAAGGTTAGATGAAGGGTAAGAGCGAAATGAGTCAGTGAAAGAAAAAGGAATTTAACGTTTTAAAATAATCCAAAAAAATAAATACCGAAGGTCTAAGCCTTCACAGAGATCACACATTGACAATTCACATCATTGAAAGTGTAATAACACAGTAATCACAAACCAAATGTATCCACACATCTAATTACCAAAATTATTAATTGTTACTCTTACCTTGCATGCCTTTGAAAGGCTAATGACTGGACTTGTTGCTAAATCAGTGTGAGGACAGTTCACACAGCACCAAGGGCCACACCAGCACCTCACACTCTTTTGATTTACAATGTGAGAACATTTGTGCCCTGGAGTGTAACATATTCAGAGTGAAGCTCCCTCTACACTGTCCCATCACACACTCTCAGGGCAGAGACAGCAAGGATTAGATACAGTGTGAAGCTCCCTCTACAGTGTCCCATCACACATTCCCAGGGCAGGGACAGAACAGGTTAGATCCAGAGTGAAGCTCTTCTACACCAGTGGTTCTCAACCTTTTTTGCCCTAGATCTCACTTTAATTTAAAAAAAACGTACGCCCCACCATTAGTGTAAAAAAGTTATATATTCAAAATAATTTTTAATTAAATAATTTATTGCAAGGTAATTTCAATTCAATTAAGGTCAGGAATACACTGGAACACATATTTCATATTCAACTACTACTTCAATATGTCAACCATCTCAAATACACATTCAACAAATGTCGTCACTTCAGTGGGAACCTTGCCCCTGACGCTGGCTGCAGATGTTGTTTTGATTTGAGGGACTAATTTTGTTAGTTTCAACCTTAAATCTCCAGGTTTTGTAATTTCCAGTCGGTTTCTCTTAGCTTGTAACAGATCACTAACAGCACTGAAGCCACTAAATAATACGAGGAAAATGTATCAATAGTTTCCCTTGCTAAAGTTGTTGAGTTTGGGTATTTCTTTTCAATCTCATTAGACAGCCACATGATTCATTCAACTCTTGGTATTGCACTGGAACTTAAGATAAGTCCACCAGCAAAGGCTGAGTTAACCAAGAGGGACAATCCATTGCCTTTAAATCACAAAATCTATCACTGAAGTCAGTAACCAACATTTTCACATGGTCAACAATGGCGAATGTAGCAGCATTAGTTACCTCACACTTATTCAACCAACAGAAATTACTGAAATTTCTTGCAGAAATATTCCTTTGGTCTTTGTCTTTGGCTTGGCTTCGCGGACGAAGATTTATGGAGGGGTAAGTCTACGTCTGCTGCAGGCTTGTTGGTGACTGACAAGTCCGATGCGGGACAGGCAGGCACGGTTGCAGCGGTTGCAAGGGAAAATTGGTTGGTTGGGGTTGGGTGTTGGGTTTTTCCTCCTTTGTCTTTTGTCAGTGAGGTGGACTCTGCGGTCTTCTTCAAAGGAGGTTGCTGCCCGCCGAACTGTGAGCCGCCAAGATGCACGGTTGGAGGCGCTATCAGCCCACTGGCGGTGGTCAATGTGGCAGGCACCAAGAGATTTCTTTAAGCAGTCCTTGTACCTCTTCTTTGGTGAACCTCTGTCTCGGTGGCCAGTGGAGAGCTCGCCATAGAACACGATCTTGGGAAGGCGATGGTCCTCCATTCTGGAGACGTGACCCACCCAGCGCATTTGGGTCTTCAGCAGCATGGATTCGATGCTTGCGGACTCTGCCAGGTTGAGTACTTCAATGCTGGTGATGAAGTCATTCCAATGAATGTTGAGGATGGCGTGGAGACAGCGCTGATGGAAGCGTTCTAGGAGCCGTAGGTGATGCCGGTAGAGGACCCATGATTCGGAGCCAAAGTGCAATGACAACGGGCGCCTTCTGTTGGAACTCTGCGCAGAATAGCGGCTTGTCATTACTAACACCCTTTTCCAGCAGATAGACAGCCTGAAGACTACCTGGATGCATCCCCGATCCAAACACTGGCACCTCCTGGACTACGTTCTGGTGCGAAGAAGAGACAAACGAGATGTGCTACACACCAGGGTCGTGCCCAGCGCGGAATGCCACACTGACCATCGGCTTGTTCGCTGCAAACTCAACCTTCACTTCAAGCCAAAGTTCAAGAACAGTGGAGCCCCCAGAAAGAGGTTCAACGTTGGAAACTTGCAGTCAGACGTAGTGAGAGGAAACTTCCAGGCAAACCTCAAAGCAAAGCTCGAGGATGCAAACTGCCTCACGGACTCGTCTCCTGAAACCCTCTGGGATCAGCTGAAAACGACCATACTGCAATCCACTGAAGAGGTACTGGGCTTCTCTTCCAGGAAAAACAAGGACTGGTTTGATGAAAACAACCAGGAAATCCAGGAGCTGCTGGCAAAGAAGCGATCTGTCCACCAGGCTCACCTTACAAAGCCTTCCTGGCCAGAGAAAAAGCGAGCCTTCCGTCTCGCATGCAGCCACCTTCAGCGCAAACTCCGGGAGATCCAAAATGAGTGGTGGACTAGCCTCGCCAAACGAACCCAGCTTAGCGCCGACATTGGCGACTTCAGGGGTTTTTAATGAGACACTAAAGGTGGTGAACGGCCCCTCACCCCAAGTCCAAAGCCCTCTGCACAGCTCAGACGGCCAAGTCCTCCTCAGCGACAAGATCTCCATCCTCAATCGATTCCTTTGGTATAATTCTAGAAATCCCACAAATCCAAATAATGTACCCGTGCGTTACGCAAAGAAAGACACACACACACACACACACACACACACACACACGTGTAGTCAGGTATAGCTCCACTTTATTGGGGGCTCAAGTCCGACTTTTATATGGTTCACATTCCCTCCATTTCCCCCCCTTTACTGATGCAACAGCCCACATAACAAAAGCGAGTTTCCTGCACGTGGGTACATTCCTACATAACAATCCCTTCTTCCCCATGCTCTGTCCCTGTCCATTGGCTGTGCAGCGGGGCCAGCACCATTTTGGGGTTGCTGGCCCTCATGCTGCCCTAGCCATTTGTCCGCTGGTTCACTTGCTGGGGTCAGTGCTGCTGTGTGGTCTGCTGGCTTTTGGTTGCGCTTGCTTCCCGAACCACCAGCCCGATTGCCGTGGTGGTGGACCACTACAATATCTTTGTTTTTGCATCAACAAGCATCATATTTGCTACTTGGAGTTGCTTGTTCAATGTACTTAATTTCTCAAAAATGTCCGTCAAGTAACTCAATAAGCTTTGCCATCTGTTGTTAGCAAGAGTTTCATTTCAGGTTTGTCCTTCAAAAACTTGCTGAGGAGATCAAACAATTCTATAAACCTTTTGAAGCAGTGTCCCTTTGACAACCACCTTACTTCAGTGTGAAGCAATAATCTCACATGTTTTGCATTTTTATCGACATAAAACTGCTTAAATAGACTTCATATTTGGCATTAGTTTTGATGGCATTGATACACTTGATCACAGAATGCAGTATCTTGTGTAGAACAGGGGGAACTTTCTTGGCAACTAAATTTTCTTGGTGGATAACACAATGCACAACCAACATGTTTGGATTTTCACATTAATTAATTTTAAACATGTTTTTTTTAACCCATCACAGCAGGTGCACCATCTATAGCATGATACAATGTTTTCTTTTGGTATTTCATTTTCTTCCAAATAATTTTTGAGCTTGCTGTAGATATCAACTACAGTAGTAGTTATTTCTAATGATTCACAAAACAACATCTCTTTTTGATACTCTTCCTGATCAATAGATCTCACATGCCAATAACAGAGTCTCACTGTCCTGTACGGTAGATTCATCCAATTGTATTGAGAACTTACGTAATTTCAACTTCTCAATAAGCTGTTTTTCAACATCTTGACCCATGTCATCTAATCTGTTGCAGACAGTACTATTACTCAATGGCATTGCTTGGACATCTTTATCATCCTTTTGGAGAACTGTTTTGAGAAATAATGATATTGTGGGTTTAATCAGTTCCTCCCCAATCATATGATTCTTCCCATGTTTTGCCATCAGCAGAGAAATTTCACAGCTAGTTTCAAGGGCACAATTTAGGGGTGTAGTTTGCACAGCGAATAATGAAATGATTTTTATCTATTTTCAAACTTCTTTTTCAGTGATTTAAAATATTCTAATTTCAAATTGACATGGTTAGGATGTTTTACCCTCATTTCATTGATTCATTTGTCAAAGTCTGTTGGCATAATAGGCAAAAAGGTGCATGTTCATCGTGTACAGCAGGTATAAACCCAAACTTTGAGAACTCCACTGAATATTGACGAACCTTTTGCTTGCTTGGCCTGCTCATTCTGAATATACAACAGCGCGAGCTCCCTGAAACAGATTAATATAACAGCGCAAGCTCCCTGAAACAGATTAATATAACAGTGCAAGCTCCCTGAAACAGATTAATCAATAGTTTATTATGTCTTAGAATTGAAATCAACGAATCAAAGGAAGAATACTGACCCTAAAAAAACATGAAAAAAAACACTAGTGCGGTTTGACATTTTTTTCTCACAGTGTGCATCAAAACTGCGCTAGCCTCGTGCTTTACTTTCTAGATTTCCTATATTTTTTCTGACTTTTGTGTCTCCCTCAGAATGGTGCCTGGGGCAAACCCTATCCCCTGCCGCCCATCAATACGCTAGTGTACAAAGATACATAGAGATACAGGTCTCAATCACTACTGAACTGAAAAAGTAAAGGGGTATGCACATGATTGTTGAGGTAATCTGTAATCCTCGTCACCATTGAGATAATTTGAAATAAGACTGGTCAGAAAAAATATAATTATAATGTTAACCAAGGATAACAACAGTTAAAATAAGAGAAACAATGGAGAATCGACAGAGAAACATCCAAAGAGCCAAAACATGTTATGAAAATAAAAAGAACAAAGTGATTTTACTTGGAAGTTATCACAATTGTGTTGAACTGACAGTGTTGCCAAGTCATATCTTTCGCACCAACATAACAAGTTTATTTTTCAGCCAACTCTAATAATTTCCCAAAATATTCCATTGCCCCACTAAAATATTCTTAAGCCCACTGTCCAATCACACACTCCCAAGGCAGGAACAGACCATGACTGCTTGTCAGTTCTGCAGCTTTTCCTGATCTTAAGTTGCCCAGTGGGTCACTCGGGGGATCTGCTGGTCAGTTTGATCCTGGGCCTGGCCAATTTGGCTATTCATGGGCAGTTGAGGTTCAGTCTGGGCTGACTGCCTGCCCATCTTATGGGGTTACATCCGTGCCCATGTGTCCCTGGAGTGTTGTTTCCATGTGTACGATGCACTATTTATGGGACCAATGGGCTCTACAGGGGCTCAAATGTGCTCTGGATGGTGAAGACCATGCAATAATTTGAACATGTAAATAGTGTATAACTTGTAGTACTGAAATGATGTAATAATGTGATTTCTCGTATCACCAAATAAGCCATTTTAGAACATAGCCTTGGCTAATGGACTAATGTTGTTTCTGTCATTCTGACCCAATGATGTATAATAGAGATTATTTACCAGTAATGTTACAGCACAGGACACACCCTTTGGCCCACAATGTTATACCAAACTATATAAACAAACTCCACATCAAGCTAAATCTTCCCTGACTTACACCAATAACCCTCTATTTTTCTTCCATCCATGTGCCTGTCTCAGAGTCATTTAAACGCCCCTATTGTACTAGCTTCCACTACCACCCCTGGTAAGGTATTCTGAGCACCCTCTACTTATACTAAAATACTTATCCCTGACATCTCCCCTTAACCTTCTTTCTCTCACCTTGTACAGATATCTTCAGTGTTTTACTATTATCACCCCAGGAAGAATGGCGCTGCCTGCCTAATCTTATACATCTCTATTAAGTCACTTCTCATCCTTCTTCATTCCAAAGATACAAGCCCTAGCTCTATGAACCTTGCTTCATAAAATGCAGGTTAGGGTCAGAGTGAAGCTCCCTCTGCAAGGAGAAGGGGAAGGGAGGAAGGGGAGGGAGAGGAAAGGGGAGGGAAGGGATGGAAAGGGTGGGGAAGGGGAAGAGGGAGGGAGTGGAGGGGGAGCAGAAGGTAGTGAAAGGGGACAGGATAGGTGGAGGAAGAGGGATGGGAGGATGGGGAGCGTGGGGTAGGAGAGGGGGCACAGTGACAGGAGGGGAAGGGAGCAGGAAGGGAGGAGGGACCTGCCAAGGGAGGGGGTACCAGACCAGCACCCAGTGAGAGTCAGTGTGTGGGTCCATCCTCCAGTGAGAGCTCTCTTAAAGAATTCGCCTTGGCTAATGGACTAATGTTGTTTCTGTCATTCTGACCCAATGATATATAATAGAGAGATTATTTACCAGTAACTTAGTGATGAGTAAAATCATCACAAGTTCAGAATCTATTTAAATACAATTAACTCTTTGGTAGATCTGAATAACTTGATGGATATAATTGTCAGTAACTCGGTGATAGATATAATTACTATTGAATATTTGCTGTATAATTACCAGTAATATTGCTGTGTATAAATATTGTGATCTCAGTGCTGGTTCTGTGGCCCAGAGTCTCCAGATGTACCTACATTACAGGGCAGGGAATTGTGGAAGGAACTCAGAGGGATTTCTGGTACAGAGGATGGAGATTTGGTCCATCGAAATGCTGGTCACTGAAAAAAAGGCACCGGTCTTCATCCCACATACTCCTGGAGAAGATAGCTCTTCAAGTGTTTGGTCAGAGGTTCCTGTCTAAATTACATTGTCAGTGAGGGTGTGTGTGTGGGACCTGTCCCCTCGTGAGGGTCAGTGCGTGGGTCCTGTCACTCCAGTGAGGGTCAGTATGTGGGACCTGTCCCCCTCATGAGGGTCAGTGTGTGGGACCCATCCCCCCCATGAGGATCAGTGTGTGGGACCCATCTCCCCAGTGAGGGTCAGTGTGTGGGACCTGTCTCCCCAGTGAGGGTCAGTGTGTGGGACCTGTCCCCCACGTGAGAACTACTGCTGTCAGTAAATGTTGTGACATATTTAAAAGGGAGAATTGACTGGTGGTGGGAATTCAGGCAAATGTTGAGTGTGGCGTGGAGATTGTGGTTGTGAAATCAGATGAAGGAGTGGGAACATGGAGCCGAATATTAATGTTACAGGATCTATTTCAGCTCAGAGAAAGGGGTTAAGCAACGGATTAAATGCAGGATAATTAGAAATGAATTTAAGTATAGATTATAAAAATGGATTGCTGAGAAATCAAAAGTCTAGAATCAATAGGAATGTAATTGGAGGAGAGGTGATTGCACTGTTAACAAGATGCAGGCATTGGACTGTAATTACCAAGCAGCACAAGGTTATTTCAGGGTCGGAAATGGAATCTGTCGGGACAGATCCCTGGATTCAGAGCACAGCATGTTGTTCCCACGGCAGCTTGCTGGGGCTGGTCAGACACAGTGGGGACTGGGTGTAGGGAGAGTGGGGGAAGAGATAGTGAGGGTGAAGGGTGGGAGGGGCAGAGGGAAAAGAGACAGAGGGAGGGGAGGATGAGGGGAAGGAGGGAGGGACAGAGGGAAAAGAGACAGAGGGAGGGAGGATGAGGGGAAGGAGGGAGGGACAGAAGGAAGGAGGGACGGAAGGAGAGAGGGACGGAAGGAGGGAGGGAAGGAGGGAGGGAAGGGAGGGAAGGAGGGGGTCTAAGGTGTGAGAGGTGGTTCCTGGGTGCTAGGATGGATACTGTCCTCAGCTCAAGTGCCCTGGGAGAGATTGTGCCTCATTCATTTGTGACATGAAACAATAGAGTGTGGGGTCAGACACCAGGGCACAGAAGCAGGTCAGTCAGTCCTCCTGCTTCATCCTGGGTGTGTCTGTCCCAGGTGGGTCTCTTTCCACCCTCCTCACCGCCAACACACTCGGTATTCCCCTCCACTCCTCCTGGCCTCTCCTTAAATAGAAATAAAACCCTGCAGATGCTGGAAATCTGAAATAAAACAGAGCTTGCCAGCACCTCTAGGTGAGCAGTGAAACTGAATTAAACATCCTCTGCTAACTTACTTTCACTGCCTGTGTTGGGGCTAATCAGGGTTATCCAACAACTCAGGTGCTCTTTCTCCAGGGACGCTGCCTGACTTGGTGGGTGTTTTGGTTTCCATCTTTAATCACAGTTCTGCCAAATATTTCACAGGTTTGACAAAGCTTCTTGACCCTGTGTCCAGAGGCAAAACAATTCCTTCCTTCCCCACTTGTGGTAAGGCGTCTTAATTCTGCTTCTCACTCAATGCACATGCTAGAGTCACTGAGTTTCGAAAGCGTGGAAATGCGCCATTTGGACCATTGCATTTCTGCTAACACCTTTGTCCACCTACATCGATTCCATTTGACCATATGTTTTGACTTTTCAAGTGCCTGTCCAAATACCTCTGAAATGTGGTGACTGTATCTGATTCCATCTCCTCCTCTGGCAGTGAGTTCCTGACATCAGCCACTTCTGGTAAAACACTTACTCCTCAAATCCCCTTTAAAACCCTTTCTTCTTACCCTAAACCTATGCCCTTTTGGTTTTGATCCCTTACCCCAGAGAAAGATTCAGTCTGGCTAACCTATATATGCCTCATAATATTATCAACCTCAATCAGGTCAGCCCACAGCCTCCATCCCTCCAGGGAAAATAGTTCCAATCTCTCCCCATCATTAAAGTCCATAATCCTCTGGTGGGTCTCCTCTACATCTTCTCTAGCACCACCACCTCATCCTTCCTGTAGTGTGGGGACCAGAACTGCATCACATGCTCCAAGTGTGGTCCAGCCAGTGTAAAGTTTTATATTCTCCGTCCTGATCTATAAAGACAAGTATACCATGCTCCTTCTTCACCACACTAACTATGAACTTGAACTCTAAGATTCTTCTGTTCATGAACATTTCTTGATACCCTACCATTTAATGCATGTGTCCTCCATTTTGACATGCCAAAATACACCATCTCATTTCCATGACGATTGAATTCCATCGGCCTCCTCACCACTCAACTTTCCATCTGATCTCTGTCTGTAGTCTTTTTTCGATTAAATTATTTTAAGAAAAATATAGACATATACCATGGTAACAGGCCCTTTCATCCCACGAGCCTGTGCCGCCTAATTAACCTCACCCCCCCATATGTTTTGAACGGTAGGAGGAAAACTGGAGCCACCAGGGAAAACCCACACAATACGGGGAGAAAGTACAAATTCCTTACAGGCAGTGTGAGATTCGAACCCCAGTCCTGATCGCTGGTGCTGTAAGGGCGTTGTGCTAATCGCTACACTCCTGCCTTGCTACCCACAACATTACCGCTTTTGTGTCATTCACAAACCTACTCATTGTACATCCCACATTCCCACCCAAATCATTCATATACCTACAACAAGGGTCCAAACACCATTTCCTGTGATTAAACCACTGATGTTATATCAGTAAGATTCAAAGACAACTCACATCCCTTGTATAAAGAAAATCAGAAAATGATCCTTCCACAAATATCCTATGCCACCTATCATCAAACCAATGTTAGATCCAATTGCCAGCTTGCCTTGATATAGTCCATATAGACAACATCCATTTTTCTGCCTCATGAATCTCCTTTGTCACCACCTAGAACCATAGAACATTAGAGCACAGAAAACACACCCTTCTAGTCTGTGCCTAATTCAACTGAGCTGCACCACAACTATAGCCTTCCATACCTCTCCCATCCATGTACCTGTTCAAATTCTTCTTAAATGTCAAAACTGACTCTGCATTTACCACTTCAGCTGGCAGCTTGTTCCACACTCTGTGTGAATAAGTTCCCCCTGTTGCTCCCCCTAAACTTTTCCCCTTTCACCCTTAACCCATGTCCTAATAAAGTTAGGAATAAAGTCCTAACCTGTTTAACCTTTCCCTGTAACTCAGTTCCTCAAGTTCCAGCTACATCCTTGTAAATTTCTAAACTCTTTCAATAAACTATTTCAAATTAGTGAGGCAGGATTTCCCCTGCACAAAGCCACAGTGACATCACAAATCAGCCCACCTGCCCACTGCTGGCCTTTAGCTCCTGGCTTCTCTGCTGAGCTTCTCAAATAAAGGAACAACTGGCACCTCACCAGAGGCTAACCAACATGCAAAGATCTCTGTCAGAGACCTTGCTTTGCATGACACCTAGCACCTCCTCCCTCTGCATCTACTGGAGATGATCCACATTCCTTCCTGACCTCACCCTTCTCCTTGGTGAACACAGGTGACCTTGTCCACTCAGTTGGCTCCGCATAGTTACCCCTTTAGTCCCTCAGGGGACCCATGTTTTCCATGGATACCTTCTTGCTCCTCACCCTCAGGGAATAACTGTAATCTTATTTGACAAGGATATTTCACGGCCCCTTTTATGCTCTCCTAATTTGGTTATTTTCTCCGACACATTCTTTATGGCTCAAGGGACTCCTTCATTCACAGCAGCCTACAGCTGCCATGTTTCCTCATTTAATATCCTTTGACATCCACGCATTTTGCCATATTTCCCTTTTGTCTAACTGACTATTGGGAGACCTATAGCATTACCACAGCAAAATGACCACCCCTATCTTATTCCTTAATTCTACCCACATGCTCTCAAGGGACGATTCCTCCAGGATATCTTCTGTAAGTTCTGTTGTCATGTTCTCCCTAATCAGTAGTGTGACTCCTCCTCGCATCTCCTTCTGTCAGACCTGAAACATTAAGCGGCCAGGGGGTGGGGAAAATGTATGGTGGGGGTTGGGAAGGTCTGTGGGTGGGGGTGGGAAATGACAGTGGTTGGGGGTGGGTAAGGTGTTGTGGAGGTGGGGAAGGTGTTGTGGAGGTGGGGAAGGTGTGTGGGCAGGGGGGATGGTCTGTGGGTGGGGATGGTCTGTGGGTGAGGGTGGGGAAGGTCTGTGGTTGGGGGTTGAAAATGTCCGTGGGTGGGGGTGGGGAAGGCCTGTGGGTGAATGTGAAGGTCTGTGCACTCACACTGAATGTCCAGGACTTGTGTGGCTACTTGTGGTGATAGCCTGAGAGACTCGTGGTCCACACTGCAGCTCACGGTGACACCATCGTCATTGCGGTCGACCAGCAGTCTCAGCGTGCTGTGTACTGTGAAGGTCTTCCCTTTGGAGTCTGGCTCCTTTGTAGAGGGTACATCTGGAACAGATCAGACAGAACAGCCAATGACTCACATTCTCTCTCTGAAGGGCAGCCTAACAGACCAGGCACTGTGGTACAGTGACCCAATAATGCATTGAGTGGTGGGGAATAGATCCGGTTAAGGTTAGGGTTAGGTGGGGCATCATGTACAGCACAGACATGTGGGCCAAAGGGCCTGCTCCTGTGCTGCACTGACTGACAGTCTGTGTTCTACTCTCATATGACAACAAGCCCAAGCACGGCATCAGAACAGTAACAGCAGGCTCAGTATCAAGGGTTTTCCTGGGAATCCTAAAGCTGCAGGGAAGCAGGGGAGTGTGTGCGGCTGGAGAATAGCCTCTGCAAGCTCTGACAGCTTGAAGGAGCTCTGACAGAGACGATGGATGGCTCATAATCTCAGGACCAGTTCCCTCATGCATTTCACCTGACCAGCTTCATGTGGAACAGAGTCCTGTAACTCATCGGCAGAATCCTGGAGCCTCTGGATAATATTTGCTGAAATTGGGTGTTACAGTGTATTAAAGACCCAGCCAATTGAAAAATCACTTAATTATAAACATTAATGCATAAAGATAATGAATGAAATACTGGCTTAGCAAAGTCTCAGGGAATGATGCACATCCTGTCAAAAACAGGCAGCTTCATCTGCTCTAAGCTCTTGTGAAATTGCCCTTGGTTACAGAGAAAGAGAGAAAGCAGTAATCCTGTCACTGGGTAATGGAACTTGGGAACAATATTCAAGTTCAGACAGCTCTTGTTAATTGTCCCAACACTAACCATATCCATGGCAGTTAAAACATAAAGAAATGCAAATTGCAGAAGTATTTCAAATGCCTCTTGTTGAAAGTGAGGTGTGGGCGGTGATCACAAAGCAACTTCCATAATTGCCATCCTCCGCTAAGATGCTTCTGATTATCCATGGAGTGCCCTTCCTGTGAATAAAGTCGATGTAGAAAGGTCGTTCCCCATGCTGGGAGAGTCTAGGGCAAGGGGGCACAACTTCAGGATTGGAGAGTGTCCACTAAGAACAGAGATGTGGAGGGACTTCTTCAACCAGGGGGTGGCGAATCTGTGGAATTTGTTGCCACAGGTGGTTTTTTAGAGGTGAAGTAATTGGGTGTATTTAAGGCAGAGATTAACAGGTTCTTGATTAGCCAGGGCATCAAAGGTTACTCAGCCAGGCAGTGGGGCTGAGTGAGAAAATAGATCATCTCATGATTAAATGGCAGGGCAGACTCGATGGGCTGAATAGCCTATTTCTGCTCCCATGCTTAATGGTTTGTGACTGAGGAGTTTTACAAAACTACACACAAGCCTACACTCGCCAGCAATGGACTAGACCAGGCTGAGCTGGAATGACCACGTACATGGCTGTCCTCTATTGAAGTTCTATGATCATTGAAATGGCTTCACAACAAACAGGAGATCAGAGCAAAACCAGGTAACTAATCAAGTTAGTCGGCAGAATCTTATTGCCTGAACTCAGCACCTCTCAGTTCAAGTGAAACACGAAAGTCTGCAGATGCTGTGATTGTAGTAAAAACACAGAAATGCTGGAGGAACTCAGCAGGTCTCGCAGCGTCCATAGGAGGTAAAGGTATATTACTGACTTTTCTGGCCTGAGCCCTTCCTCAAGTCTATCAAGCAACACTGCCCCCTTTCTCAATCTCCCTGCATCCATCTTGGGAGACAAATTCTTCTACAACCCATCAACTCCCACAATTACTTTGACTACTCCTCTTCACACCCTGTCCCCTGTAAGGATTCCATTCCATTCTCTCAATTCCTCTGTAAGAAATACAGACAGGGAGGGGTAGGGAGATGTGGAGTGGGACGTCCAGTATGCTGACTGGGTCTGCATGGCACGACGATATCCCTTGGGTTTGAAGCGCTTTTTCTCCAAAGACTTCCCGGCTGAATCCCTTTGCTCTGTCCACATTCTTCCCACTGAACAAACATTCTCTGATTGAGGAAGCAGGATCAGCATGAGTCACTACTTGATCAAATCGAGGCAGATCTGAAGCTCCCCACTGAATAAAACCACCCATCGCAACAGGGAAAGGTTGAGTAGGGTGGGGCTTTATTCCTTAGAGAGGAGGACAATGAGGGGTGATCTGATGAAGATGTACAAAATCATGAGAGGAATAGATTGGGTGAATGTAGAGTCTCTTACCCAGACCAGGGGAATTGGGACAAGGGACCTGATGGATGCCTAAAATGAATGAAGCATGAAAGTCTGCATAAACTATCACTGAAGTAAAAACACACTGAAATGCCGGTCTTTCAGCATCCACAGGAGACAAAGATCACAGAATAGAGAGAGTGCCGGCTGGGGGAGGGGGGTCCAGGCCAACTAAAGGTGTTCAGTGGATATGATAAGGGGAGAGGGGAGAATTGATGTGAAAGGAGTCGGGGGGGGGGGGGGGGGTGGGGGGGGGGAGAGAGAGAGAGAGAGAGAGAGAGAGAGCTGGGGGGTGGAGGGGGTGGGGCGTCATCGGGGGTCTTTAAAAAAAGCCAGAGAAGTTGATATTAATGTCATCCAGTTGGAGAGTGTCATAGCTCAAAGCTCCTTAAAACCACAGGAAGAAAAGCTGACCTAACCTCCCAGCGGCTGAAACTGGGAGCCAGACAAAACACCGCTCTGCTGTCAATAAATTTCTTTAATCTAATTTAATTTATATCTATTAATATAACGACCTTTTATGTTATACAATTATACGAAGACATTAGCTTGCTGGGGCCTGTTAGGGCAGGGAATGAGGAGATTGTTCCTTATTAACAGGGGATCATTTACAATTCTGCTTCGTGCATCTAGTATTATTTATCTGAGGTGGAACAGCTCTGGACATGCTGCTAATGTGGTGGCCATATCAAAGCCAGGGAGACAGCAGAACAGATCAGTCTTAGCGGCTGCCAACAGAACACCATGGTAACGAAACAAGAGGTTGTGATCAGCTCACAGAGACTACATTCAGACACCAGCGACTTTAAATGACCTGGCTGAAGATGAGACGCAGTTCCAGCAGGATTGAAACCAGCAGGTCCCAGTAGCCTTTTTTCATTATGGGACCAGCAGGTCTCAGTAGCCCTGTTCCACCATGGGACCAGCAGGCCCCAGTAGTTCCTGTCCACCATTAGACCAGTAGATCCCAGTAACCCTGTTCCACCATGGGACCAGCAGGCCCCAGTAGTTCCTGTCCACCATTAGACCAGTAGATCCCAGTAACCCTGTTCCACCATGGGACCAGCAGGCCCCAGTATCCCTGTTCCACCATGGGACCAGCAGGTCCCAGCAACCCTGTTCCACCATGGGATCAGCAGGCCCCAGTAACCCTTTTCCATCATGAAAACAGCAGGTCTCAGTAGCCCTGTTCCATCAAGGGACCAGCAGACCTCAGTAGCCCCTGTTCCATTATGGGACCAGCAGGCCCCAGTAGCTCCTGTCCACCATTAGACCAGTAGGTCTGTTTGGAAGGGACCAGCAGGTACCAGCAGTCCCATTCCACCAAGGGACCAGCAGGCCCCAGCTGCCCTGTTCCATCATTGGACCACCAGACCCCAGCAGCTCCATTGCACCACAAGTTGAGACCAGCAGGTCCCAGAAGCCCCTTTTCACCCACTAATAGCCCCATTCCACCATGGGATCAGCAGTCCGTCCCACCACAAGTTGAGACCAGGAGGTCCCAGCAGCCCCATTCCACCATGAAGTTGAAACTAGCAAATCTTCCGCCACCTTATAACTGGTCAGGTAGTGCCATGGTGTACTGATGCCCAAGGCTGGGTCAGAGCCCAGTGTTAACACCATCTTCTTGCAGCAGGTTTATGCCCTGTATTCCCCTGTCGGTGCAGTTCTGTCCAGCACCCTAACTGGGTGGTGACATAAATTTACAGCCCAAGAAAGCTCACCCACACCTCCTAAAGGGGCCTTGGGCGCTGACAGCTTCCTGATGGTATCGTGGGTTGGGAGCAGGGGCTGAGGAGGGAGACTTGGATGCCTGGAGCTTGGGTTCACCCTCCTCAGAATGAACAGGAGGCCGTGCTGCTATGGAGCTGATGGGGATGTAGGAGGTGCCAGGATTCATGGACACTCAGTGTCCTGGAAAAGACTCTTTTTTTTGTTTTCTCGTCTTGATAGGGGCGCTGGATTAGTGGCCCCTCTTTCATGGTCTTTACAGGGTGAACAGAGGTGATCACATTTTGTGTGTAATGTCCACAACAATGAAGGAATCTTGAACCTGATGCTGGGGGTCAAGAGGATGGATTCCTCCAGTCCACAGGTCATTGTAGGAGCGTGGGAGACATTCAGGAAAGCTGAAGGGGGAGACAGCAAGTTTTGGTCTCCTTATCTGAGGAAGGACATCCTCGCCATGGAGGGGGTGCAGAAAAGATTCACTAGACTGATACCAGGGATGGAAGGACTTGCATATGAAGAAAGGTTGGATAGACTAGGCTTGTATTCTCTGGAATTTAGAAGATTGAGGGGGTATCTTATAGAAACATATAAAATTCTTAAGGGATTAGACAGACTATGCGCAGGTAGGTTGTTTCCAATGCTGGGAAAAATCAGAACCAGGGTCACACTTTAAGGATAAGGGGAAAGTGTTTTAAGGGCTGAGATGAGGAAAAAATTCTTTTCTCAGAGGGTGGTGGATCTGTGGAATTCTTTGCCACAGGAAATAGTTGAGGCTGGTTTCTTGTCAATATTTAAGAGTAGGTTAGATTTGGCCATTGTGGCTAAGGGGATCAAGGGGTATGGGGAGAAGGCAGAAACCGAGCACTGATCAGCCATGATCATATTGAATGGCGGTGTAGGCTTGAATGGCCAAATGGCCACCTATTTTTCTATGTTTCTATTTGACATAGGAACAGAAATAAGCCATTAGGTCATCGAGTCTACCCCGCCATTTAATCATGAGTTGATCCATTTTCCCACTCATCCCCACTGCCAGCCTTCCCCCATAATCTTTGATACAATGGCTAATCAAAAACCTATCAACCTCTGCCTTAAGTAAACACAATGACCTGGCCTCCTCACCCATCTGTGGCAACAAATTCCACAGATTCATCACCCTCTGTGTGAAGGAATTCCTCCATGTCTGTTCTAAGTTGTGCCCTCTTGTCCTAGACTCTCCCAACATGGGAAACAACCTTTCTACATCTATTCTGGTCACTTGAAGGGCAGTCCATGGGTAATCGCAAGCAACCGCCTTGTTGCCTCTTGGTCAGAACCACATCCCTTCCCTTCAGTTACTCCTTTCTGCTGCCTCAGTTCACAAGTCGAGGCTCTCTGCTCCAGGACACAAAATGTCCTCCTTCTTCATTGCACAACTTTCTCCTCCACTGGGGAGAAGGACCTGTTCCTCCAGATAACCCTTCCTCCTCACTCCTCCAGGACTCCCCCCCTCCGCTCCTCCAGGTAACCCCCCCAGCTCCTCCAGGCCCTCCTTCACTCCTCCAGACCCTCCTTCACTCCTCCAGGTCCCCTCTCACTCCTCCAGGTCCCCTCTCACTCCTCCAGGTCCCCTCTCACTCCTCCAGGTCCCCTCTCACTCCTCCAGGTAATTTTTCCTTGCTCCTCTAAGTAACCCCTCACTCCTCCAAGTAACACTCCTTGCCCCTGCCTCACCCGGACCACCTGCCCACAGTTCCTGCCTCACCTGGACCACTATGCCCATCGCCTCTTCCTCACCTGGACCCCTCTGCCCATCGCTTCTTCCTCACCTGGACCCACTTGCCCATCTCCCCTTCTTCACCTGGATCCACCTGCCCGTCGCCCCTTCTTCACCTGAACCTATCTGCCCATTGATTCTGCCTCACCTGGACCCTCCTGCCTATAGCCCCTGTTTCACCTGGACCCTCCAGCCATTCGATCCTGCTAGCTCCTGCCATCCCCTCCCCTCCCCCAAACATTGACTGTCTATTCCTCACGGGTGCTGCTCGACCCAGCATTTTGTGCCTTGCTCCTGATACCACCACCTTGTGCCTTTGTGCTGCCTAGGGTTCATTTAAAAACAGTAGAATTTGGTCAGTAAAAGGTATTGTCAAGAGATAGACTGTCACAGCACGTGTATAGTTCCTTCAAATCTCAGCGTTGTATGCGATGTCAAGTATGTACTCTCTCAATAAATCTGACAAGAAATAAATAAGCACATCAACACCTCAACTTCCTTAGGAGTTTATGGAGACTGGGTATAATCAGAAACCCTGGCAAATTATGGTGGAAAGTGTAATGACTGGATACATCACGGTCTGGTATGGGGACACCAATACCCCTGAGTGTAAAGCCCTCCAAAGCCCTCCGCAGTGCAGTAAGGTAAAGTCTCTGGTTCGAAAGGGGACTACAAATAAATTTATTTCAAAAATGTATTTCCAACTTTATATGGGTAGCCCAAAACAGGGGTTACATAAATCTCTACCAAGATGAGAGACAGATTTGGGTATACTGATTAATGAAAACAGCTGGTCCGACTTATGTTGGGACAGCATGGCCCGAAAAGTAGGGTATAGATTGGTGCAGTACAAATTTTTGTACCAACTATATCTTATGTTGCAAAAATTACATAAATTAAATCAGATCAATGTTTTGGATGCGATGAAGAAACAGGAATCTTTTTGCATTCAACCTGGCCATGTTCTAAGGTGAGGCCTTTCTAGGAAGATTTGGGAAATCTTCTAGAACAAATCACTAAGATTCGATTTATACAGATACCAGAATTGTTTATGTTGGGAAATATAGCAGATGTAAGACCTAAAATTAGTGTACAGCATTTACTTGAAATCTGATTCCCATCTAGATAAGACTCGTTGGAAAGTGGAAATATACGCCTGTACTCCCATGGAGAAAATTAATTATAACCTTAGGAAAAATACAAAGTTTTCTAAAAATGTGGAGTCCATGTCTTCAACTCATAGGTATCGATTCTTCCCACCCCTGCCCTACATCCGGGAATCACCTGGGATTCTTGGTAAGTCAAGATATTTGTCCCTTAGCAGAAGATTGATGAATCCAATGAAATCTTTTTCTTTCTCTTCTTTTCTTTTTCGCTTCTTTTTTTTAAATTCTCTTCAATTCTAATGACTATTTATTTCTTTTTTCCCTGGGAGGGGGGAGGGTTAGGGTTTCTTCTTTTTTCTTTTCTTTCTCAAAATCAACATCAAATGATAAGATTATGTTTCTTTTATGTAAATCATGAATTTCATGTTGATTTGAAAATATCAATAAAATAATTAAAAAAAGGATCCACATTACCCAGCTCTGTTCTCACTGCTGCCATCAGGTAAGAGGTATCGGTGCCACAAGACTCGCACCACCAGATTCAGGAACAACTGCAGCCCCTCCACCATCGGACTCCTCAATGACAAACTCAAATTAGGGACTCATTTAAGGATCTTATGCACCTTATTGAATTTTTCCCTCTGTTTTGCAGTCAGTTTACATTTCATTATTTGTTTACACGTGTAGGTTGAATACAGGTTTTTTTTTGCACTACCAATAAGTGGCAATTCTGCCTTGCTTGAAGGAAAAAGAATCTCAGGGTTGTATGTGATGTCATGTATATACTCTGACAATAAATCTGAAATCTGAAACTTTAAACAAATTTGCCTGCATTTAGCCTTCAAAACATTTCCTATCCAGGTATCTGCCTCAATGTATTTTAAACATCACAATTGTCCCTGCTTTTACCACTCCCTCTGGTAGCTCTTTCCACACACCCACCACCCTCTGTGTGAAGAAGGTGCCCCTCAGGTCCCCTTTAAATCTTTCTCCTCTTGCCTGAAGTCTCTGTTCTCCAGTTTCAGATTCTCCTACTCTGGGAAAATTGACCATGACTATTTACCTTATCTACGACTCTCATGATTTTCTGCCCTCGGGGGTTAAGGGAGGTGCGGATATGTTGATCTTCAGATCCACTGCTTTTACATTCATAGTTGCAGAAAGGAGGAAAACCAAAATCAAAGCAAAACTGCCAGAAGCAGGTTTAACACCGTGATGAAATGTCAGACACATTGGGATTCAGTCTGCAGGCTGCAACGTTTGTGGGGCAGAGTGTTGCCAGTGGAAGTCTTTGAAAAAGCAAACAAGACAAACCCCTTCGATAAGATGGTACTGCCTTCAGTGTATAGGGACCTCTAATTCATTACAGAAACCTGGTAACAGCTGGCCAAAATATACTCTCAATTAAAGAGAAATCAACAAATTCGAATTGTTCAGCCTCGGGGGTCTGTGCACTGGTGCTGCTAATAGATTTAAAACGGGCGTTTATCGGAAGTCAACCTTACAGTATTAGCACATTGTCAATTACTGGAGTATGGTACCCTTCACAGACCAACAGCTCAGTCCAGGCAGCCAATTAAAGCAAAGAGTTCTTTAACCACAATCTGTCACAGACTTTATTTGCTAAATAAATAACATTCCTGCACCCAGTCTCACTTCTCTCCCAAGGAGAATGCAAGTTATTGTGATACTTTGTCAAGTCCAGTAGCTGCTCTGTGGTTAGCTTGGGCACTGCCAGTGACTCAACTCTTCCTCGTCCCTGGAACTGGCTCAAGTCATTGTCAGCTTGGACATTGAGATTCAAACATCATGCCAAGACTTTCACGCCACTCACTCTCTCTCTCTCTTTCAAACACACACACACATTCTCTCTCTCACACACATATACTCACATTCTCTCTCTCTCACACAATCAAACACTGGATAAATGTCGTGTACACACATACCCACACACACAAGCAAATATATACATGGATTAATTCACACATCTTCATTCCTCTCTCTCTCTCTCTCTCTCTCTCTCTCTCTCTCTCTCTCTCTCTCCAGCAGGGGTCAGTGGAGAGCCACTAGTAGGTCCCCAGAAGCTTTCTCCCCTGGCTACTGTCCTTGCTAAGTTCAGTTTGCCCAGCACAGAGATTTTTCCAGCTACTCCTGAAACCTTGGTCCCAGCTCATCTCACAAGCAGCACTTTCAACACAACAGCAGCTTCACTGGTCCCTCTGCGACTGTCATAATCATCACAAAGCACAGAGCCTCTCCGCCCTTAACCTCCACCAATGGTTCTCATCCTTTTTCTTTCCACTCACATACCACTTTAAATATTCCCTATGCCATAGGTGCTCTGTGATTAGTAAGGGATTGCTTAAGGTGTTACGTGGGTGGAAAGAAAAAGTGTGAAAACTACTGACACCTAATTGACTCGTTATGTTCACGGTTTTGTAACTGCAAAGGAAATGGGCCAATGACAATTTTTATCAAGCAAAATATTTCAGTAATAATTGGGTCTAGAGGAGTGATTTTCAGCCTTCTCTTCCCACTCAGATCCCACCTTAAGCAATCCCTTACTAATCACAGAGCACTGCAGACATCTACCCTTTTACATATCCTATTTGCCTGCATTAGGAACCCATTCTTCAATGCTTTGTCTTCTTAAGCCTCTATGTTAATGCCTCCTAAACACAGAAACTGTATCCGATTCCTCCAACTCATGTGGCAGTCAGTTTCACACATCACCACTCCCTCAGATCCCCTTTAAATCCTCTTCCTCTCACCTTAAATCGGTGTCCCCTTGTTTTTGATAAAGATTCTATCCATATCTCTCATAATTTTATATACCTCCATCAGGTTTGAGGTTCTCCCTTCACCCTCTGTCCCTCCAGGGAGAACAAGGCCAGCTTATCCAGTCCCTCCCCATCACCAAAGCCCTCCAAGAAACGTCCCAGTGAATCTCCTGTGCACCCTCTTCAAGGCAACCACACCCCTCCTTTAGTGTGATGACCAGACTGCAATCAATGTTCCATGTGCAGTCAAAACAGTGTTTTGTAAAGTTGCAATATCATATCCCAACTCAAGGCCCTGATCTCTGAAGACCATTGTGCCACATGCCTCCTTCACCACCAGGTAGTTAGGGTTATAAAGAGAGCTTTTGGCTCATTAGCCTTCATAAATCAAAGTACTGATTATAGGAGGTCAGCTGGGATGTTATAATAAAGTTGTATAAGACATTGGTGAGTCCAAATTTGGAGTATTGAGTGCAGGTTTAGTCATCTAACTTCAGGAAAGGAGACAGAGAGGTAGGGAAAGAGAGAGAGACACAGAAGCGGGGCCTAACAGAAGCTGGAGTTGATGTTGATGCTATCTGGTTGGAGAGTGCCCAGATGGAATATTAAGTGTTGTTCCTCCAATTTGTGGGTGGCCTTGGTTTGGCAGTGCAAGGCTTAGGAGGGAAGAGACATGTGTTCCCCAGGAGGGGTGAGGATCTGGAGTTTGGTGTCTGGAAGAGAGGCAGAAATGCTGCTCAGCCACTAGATGCAAGCAGCAGGGATGGTGACCGTGTGGCAAGGCGGGACAGGATGGCTGCTTTCGAGAAGCACAGGCATGATGGGCTGAATGCCACCCCCACCAAGATTGTAAAGCTTCTGTGATTCTTCAGCCAGCTCCTTTTCAATGGCTGCTGTGAGCCACTGAATACGCTTTGAAAGGGGTTCACAATAGCTGTGATTTATTTTATTTTATTTTAAATGGTGACGATGACCCTGAGAGCTTTGTCCCTCATTGAACAATAGCAATGATAAAGCTGCTCTGATGTTACCTTTCTACTCCACAGCCCAGCCAGAACATAATTTGTACCAATGCCTTGCTCCTCTTTTAAATGCAGATTCCAAACTGCACTGGATTCCACAGGAGACATTGGGATCTAATGGGAGCTGTGCTCAATTCTCTCTCATTGGGAGGTGGAAAACTGCAGCTGTTGCAAATCGGAGGTGAAACCAGCATCCTCATCATGTTAGGCAATGTCTGTGGAGAAACTGAGGCAGCAAGGAACTGCAGAGTGTTGTCACAAACATGTCCTTTCGCCCATCCCTTCATATTGACCCCTTTGGTCATCAGTACCCTATCCTTCTCCACCTTGACTCTCAGTCCAAATGCCTCTTAAACCCAGTGACTGTATCTGACTCCACTACCTCCTCTGGCAGTGTTCCAGATTGCATCCACTCTCTTCCTCAGTTCTCCTTTCAACCCCCCTCCTCTCACCTGATACCATTGACTTCTTGTTTTTGATACCTGATCACGGGGAAAAGATTCTCTCTGTCTATGCCTCTCATTATATAGTTCCAATGGGACACATCCTTGACCCTCCAGCAAGACCATCCTATTCAATCTCTCAAGGCGTCTGAAGCATACAGAGGTGAATCTTCTCTGCTCTCTCTCCAGTGTAACCACATCGTTCCTGTTGTGTCTCGACCAGAACTGCACATGATACCCGTGCAGATGAAACAGAATTTTGTAATGTGGCAACGTGTCATCACAACTCTCAAATTCTGTGCTGCCAGCGATGAAGGCAAGCATAGGATTTGCCTTCTTCCCACAGACTGACCTGTGTTGAGTTCTGTCACACTGTGGAATAGGTTAATTGGCAGGAAATCTGCTCAGTATGCTTGGCTCCAAACTCTGATAGCAGACCCTGCTGGGAAGGTCAGCCAGCTCACTGAAGAGAGCAGGGAATCTCTGTGGTGTTTGTGACCTGTTTCTGGATAAACTGGCCTGGCCCGACAGGAACACAACACTGAGGCAGCATCTTCAGGTTGACTGGGTTTTAGACAGGAAGGCTGTGGTGAGCACAGATGAAATGTTTAAATATTAAGAATACTCAAATACTGAGAAACTGATGCTAATGCATTATTAAAATAGGTAAGTGTCTCAGGCTTACAGTAATTTCCAGCGATCTTAAATCAGGTTATTCATAGGTGAGGCCTGGGAATTCTTATCAAACTCAACAGTTCTCCTTCTGAATGAGACCACATAGTTTGCACAAGCAGCAAAATCCCCGGAAGACCGGATATTCCCTGGCTGTTATTTTGAGGCCAGATTTAAGCTTCATACATCCATCGAGGTTCAAGCTAACCCATGTCACTTGCAAGGTCACCCCACTGTGGGACAGGCAGTAGGGAGGGAGGGACAGTAGGGAGGGAGGATCCCCCTGTCAGAGAAACAGTAAGGAGGGAATACGGAAGAGCAAATTCTTAGGGTATTATGACATATTTTAAAGGTTGGCCCTTGTTCACCTGCTGGCAAACCATGGAGTTTAACCTCTGGTCGCACCTTGGTGAACCCAATGTTTGACCTTGCTGAAGTTCAGGACTCTAATTTCAGATTTAATTGATTCTCTCTCAGCCTGAGTGTAACATTATATCACAGTGTGTTCACTTCCCCAGGGCTTCTACTCTGAGACTGCTCATTAACCCTGTCTCATTGGAGCAGTAGGATTAGAAACTGCTTGTGTAATGGATTGGGAAGAAGCCAGATCCCAACTTGTACCACTGATGAGCAGATGGCGGAGGTTTCTGTTGAGGAGTAAGAGGTTGTGGGGGAGTGGGGGGGAGTGTCAGGAAGGCTTTTCACCCTGAGGGAGGGTTGGAATCGGGAACACACTGCCTGGGTTGGATACTCTCCCATCCTTAAAGATGAAACAGAAACTACTGTGGACCCAGTGTTTGTTAATGGATGCATGGATGGTCAGCAAAGTCTTGGTGAGCCAAGGACCTGCTTCTGTGCCATCCAACTCAGAGCAGACCATTTGGCCCATCATGTACCATGGGTTCATCACCAGAGCAGATCACTAATTCCACCCCACTTCCTTTCCTGCTAGCTGACAAACTGTCCTTCCCATCACTATTGATCTGAACAATTCCCACTCGAAGTTCCCACAACACCTGGCTCAGAGGAGTTCAGAAGGACAGGGACTAAGTGCAGGCCGATGGGACCTGCTCAGGTGGACATCTTGGTCAGCATGGGTATGGGGCCGAAGGGCCTGCTTCAGTACTATCAAACCTGTGACTCCATGACACCTGTAGGTTCCAGATTCCAACCACTCACTGCTAAAATCTCTCCACTTATGTCCCTGTTAATTCTCCTCCCCTTTGTGTTGAACCGGCCACTGCTTATTCTTTGAAGAAGGGCTTAGGCCCAAAATGTCAGTAATATTTCTTTGACTTCTATAGATGCTGAAAAGACTGACTGAGTTCTTCCAGAATTTCAGTGTGTTTTTACTATAATCACAGCATCTGCAGACTTTCATGTTTCACCTCTTATCCACCAACAAGCTCCCACTCTCTGCTCTGTTCACACCCCACATCATTTTATAAATTCTGTCAAACCTCCCTCTGCCACAGCCTCTGCTGTCTCTCCTTGGAACTGTGGTTCCACATCCCAGGAAACATTCCCATAAATCTCCCCCACATCCTCTACATCCTTGCTGCAATGAGGTGTCAGGATGAAGTCAATGCTCCAGATGAGACTTAGCCAGTGTTTTACATCAGTTTGTCGTGACCTCCCTGCTTTTATACACCGCATTTCATGAGTTAAGACCAGAATAGCAAAAATGCACAGTAAATACTGGAGGAGCTCAGCCGGTCTCACAGCGTCCATTGGACATAAAGATATATTACCGATGTTTCAGGTCTTAGCCCTTTTTGAAATGTCGGTAATATATCTTTACCTCATAGAGTCGCTGTGAGACCAGCTGAGTTCCTGCAGCATTTACTGTGTGCCCTTTCTACAATCACAGTGTCTGCAACTTCATTGTTTCAAACCCAGAAGAGTGTTTACCTTATTGACCACCTATTCAGTGCCCACTGCTGTCAGTGATCTGTGCACACATACCCAGCTCCCTCTCCTCCTGCAGCTTTTAGACCATCTTGCCTTTCCTTTTTCCAATCAAAGCGAGCACCCCACAGGTCTCTGCTTCACGCATCACCTGCCACACAGCTGCCCACTCCCCCAGCGTTCTATATCCTGTTGCAATTGATCACCATCCTCCTCAGAACTGCCAAGCATTACAGAAATGTAGAAATGGCACCATGCAGCCCAAGACCAGATCTTTCTTTCCAGTAAAAAGGCAAAGCCTGTGGCATGGATAGTCAGCATGGATTTGTGCATGGGAAATCATGCCTTGTGAATTTGAGCTGAGAGGTGAAGGGGCTGTTTCTGTGCTGCAGTGTTCGATGGTTCCCTTCCACTCGTTCACTGGTTTTGCATTCGCCTAAGACCTGTTTGTACTTAATCTTAAGATGCAATAAAATACAGGCACAGGACTCTGGAGCAACACACACTCTGCCAGAAGAACTCAGTGGGATGAGCAGCGTCGGTGGGAGAGAAACGCTTTGGGCAGGAACCCTTCATCAAGATGGAAACAGTGAAATGGATCGGGGAGGGATTTATTAGAAATTTGACTGTGGCAGAAACTCCAATCATCATCCTGAATGTGGTGAGTGAGGGTTGGGATGGGAAGGTGGACTCAGCCCCTGAGGGATGGGGTGGGCTCAGCTCCTCTCACTGGGAGACTGAGGGGTGGAAAGGTAGACTCAGCCCCTCTCACTGGGGGACTCCCTCAGGGGTGGAAAGTGGGCTCAGCCAGCCCTCACTGGGGCACTGCCTCAGAAATGGAAAGGTGGGCTCACCCTCTCAGAGGTGGGAAGGTGGGCTCAGCCCCCCCTCACTGGGGCACTGCCTCAGGGGTGGGAAGGTGGGCTCAGCTCCTCAGAGGTGGTAAGGTGGGCTTATCCCCTCAGGGTTGGCAAGGTAGGCTCAGTTCCTCTCATTGTGAAACTGAGGGGTGGGAAGGTGGGCTCAGCCCCTCTCATTGGGGGACTGAGGGGTGTGAAGATGGGCTCAGCCCCTCTCACTGGGGCTTGTCATGGTTGCGTACTTACCTTTGCCAGGACCGGTGCGACATGTGGGGGTAATAGCGTGAATGTGTGGGTGTGTTAGGCGTCAGTATACGGATGATGGATCTCAGATGCATGAGAGGAGAGTGAGAGTGTCAGGATCAATCATGTGATGTTGAGCCAATGAGAAGGTCAGAGGGTTTAGCTGGGTGGTGTTTGGGAAGGTGAAGAATGCAGTGTTGTGTCTAGTGAATAATAAAAGAAATTTGGCTTCTTGGTGTGCTATAAGAAACGAGTGAGCGTATTCCTTATTCGTTTGTAAGTTGTGGTAAATCAGTAGTTACAGGCTCAGCCCCTCACTTGCCACAGCCAGGAATGAGAGCTCTGGTCAGCAGTGGGACTGCGGCTTCCTGTAAAATGACTGGTTATCCACAGTATGTAATATGGTAATCACAACATTAAAACACAAGCCTGCTCTCTGGTGAGTGCATTAATGGCTCCTCAACATCTCGTTCCCCTAATCTACATATCTAAATAAGGTCATATTACCATCTGCAGTTATCATTCTTGATCCATGAACCCAGTACTCTTGCTCCCTCTCTCGACTGCCACTGTGGTATGTGAATTGTGGGAAACTGCATTTTTCAACTGAGAGCGGGGTTCAACTTCCATTGAGGTGAGGTGCCCCACACTGGGGAGATGCATAAGGAAATGATGAGAGTTTATTGTCATACACATCAGTACAATGTACAGATGCACTGAGATTCATACCTGCTGCATCCACACATGTACGTAGAAACACTAACAGCAATAGTATAAATGACTATAACAAATGAATATAAAGTCAGAACAAGATATAATAAATAGAGCCATAGAACATTACAGCACAGAAATAGGCCCTTTTGGCCCTTCTAGTCTCTGCTGAACTATTTTTCTGCCTAGTCCCACTGGCCTGCACCCAGTTCATAACCCTCCATACCTCTCCATCCATGTATGTTTCCAAATTTTTCTTAAATGTTAAAATTAAGCCCACATTCACCACTTCAGCTGACAGTTCGTTACACTCTCCCACTACCCTCTACATGAAGAAGTTCCCCCTCACATTCCCGTAAACTTTTCCCATTTCACTCTTAACCCATGTCTTCTGGTTTGTTTCTCATCTAACCTCAGTGGAAAAAACCTATCAACTCTGTCTATCTCTCTCATGATTTTAAATACCTCAATCAAATCTCCCCTCATTCTTCTATGTTCTAGGGAATATAGTCCTAACCTTAAATTTTTAAAATGTTAACTTTAAATTTATTTAAAATTTAAACATTCAGCACAGTAACAGGCCCTTTTGGCCCACGAGTCCATGCTGCCCAATTACACTGAATTGACCTACAATCACACATATCTTTTGAAGGGTGGGAGGAAACTGGAGCCCCCAGAGAACGTACAAAACTCCTTACAGACAACACGGATTTAAACCCCAGTCCCGATTGCTGGGACTGTAACTGCATTTTGCTAACCACTACGTAAACCATGCTGCCCCTCTACACTAACTGGGCCACCCAACCTGTTTAACCTTTCCCTGTAACTCAGTTCCTCAAGTCTTGACAACATCCTAGTGAATCTTTTTGTTCCTGTTTCTGGGCCTGTCACTGAGGGACGGTGGTGACTTACTCCCCAGCTTCCAGCAGGTCATGTCTCAGCTGGAACATCTGTCACAACCTAACATTGGTGTTTGGACACAGCCAGAGGGATAGGAATCATCTCTGAAGCCATATGAGGGCTTGATATCAACTGAAGCATCAAGGAAAGCAGATGGACTGAGATGCAGGAACCCAAAGAGAGTAACAAGGTGTCGGCACTTCGAGTAGAACAATGTCTGCCCAGTAAGTCCAGGTGTCAGAAGGCTGATGGTCCAGGCTGCATACTGCACATACCAGTGCTTGCTCAATGTGACTCACTGATCAACAGCTAAGATCCGATTAAGCCCCACTGGTCCCAAGGTGTGAGATTTTAGCAATTCCACACTTGTCAGGTAAGCAATTTGCATAAAATCTATAATTTCTTGTCAGTGTGTTTCAGAATTAATTGTCAAATGTTCTGAGCATGAAATGAGCTGGGAGATCAAATCCTCTGCCCAGAGCACAGAGAAGTAGAGATCTATATTGTTATGAAAGTAACATGACAGCTGAGGCTGAATGAGATGTGACACATGGCAGGGATTTATAGTGAGGATGAGGAAGGACAAAGAGAGGAGCGAAACAATAGGAACATTGTGGTACAGAACCCCACCAGCGAGTCCACATGACTTCTGAGACTCCACCTCCCTGCCCACACAACTCCATGACCCAACCTTCCCGTACACACAACTCTGTGTCCCCACTTCCCTGTACCCACACTCCCTGTCCCCACCTCCCTGTCTACACAACCTCCGTGACCCCACCTGCGAGTCCACACAATCTCTATTACCCCACCTGCGAATCCATACAACCTCTGTGACCCCACCTCCCTGTCCACACAACCTCCATAACCCCATTTGTGAGTCCACACAACTTCCTATTCCCACAACCTCCAAGACCCCACCTTTTGCTTCAGGGAGGATCACACTATGATAATGGCAATATTGAGGGGGTGCCTGGGCACAAACATCAGGTCAGTCCTATCCACTCCACTCATTCAGCACAGGTCTAGAGTGGTGGAGTGTGTGCCAGCTGTCATAGGATAGATGAACAAGGTGCAGAGTAGATTCATAGGGAAGGGACCTTCCCGGGACTGGAGGACATAAGGAGTGGCTGGATAGGCTGAGACTTTTCTCCCTGGAGCACAAGGGCTTAAGGGGACCTTATAAAACATATAAAATGATGAGGGCCATGGACAAGGTCATGGACTCTCTCCTGCCTTCCACCCTCCACCCTCTCTTGAATGTTTCCTTTCTCCTCGGTTCCATCATCTGTTGCCCTCTGTTTTCTCCATTTTATTGTTAACCCCACCCCCCCATGCCTTCATCACCCTGTCCTCACCTGGATCCATCTATTGCTTGCTGCACCCCCCCCCCCCCCTCATTTTCTGGTCATATCTGTAAACTCTCAGAAGGAAATGCAGAAGTCTGCAGACATTGTTGAAAATTTTGACTCTGTCCATTACAATAACATGGATCTCACAATGGCCAACCATTTTAATTCCCCATCCCATTCCCTTGCTGACATGTCTGTCCATGGTCTCAAGCACTGCCAGACTGAGACCACCCACAAATCAGAGGAACTTCATCTTCTGATTGGACACCCTCCAACCAGATGGCATTAACATTGACTTCTCCAGTTTCCATTAAACCCTCCCCATCTTTGGTCCTCGTCTCCTTCTCCCTAGTTCTATTTGTCTCTATCTCTGTCTTCCCTTTTCCCTCTCACAGAACCAAAATCAATTCTCACCTTTCCTCTTATCAAATCCAAAGAACACTTTTCGTTTGTTAGTCTGAACTTCTACCCCTCCCATTCTTCTCCCTTTTTCTCTCTGTGTTTATTCAGACATTTGCCTGCTTTTTGCTCATACCTTGAGGAAGGGTGCAGGCCCAAAATGGACACTGTGAGATTGGCTGAGTTCCTCCAGTTTTTCTGCATGCTTTTTCTTTAAACTCACATTCTGGTCCCAGAGTGGTCTGGTCTGGTCCCAGAATGGTCCATTCTGAGTAGCCACCCTCCACACACCCCTGTCTCCTAACTCCTTTCTGTATCTGGGGTTGACCAGCCTACCTTGGATCATATGACTGTCCCCATCAACTTGCCTTGTCAAAGTCCAAGTGGACAATGTCACTGTCAATCTTTGTGGTCAATTCTTCAGAAAATTTCGGTTCTCAGGCACAAACCCTTCTAACCATTGCCAAGTCCTTGTATTTCCTGACCCTCCAGATCCCTCGCAATCACTTCCCATCACTGATGTCGGGTTCACTGGCCTGGACATCCCTACTTGACCTTGCAACCTTTCCCAAATAAAGCTCAATATCACACATCCTCCAGTCTCTGCACCTCATCCGTGACTTACGATGATACATGTATCTCTACAATCATCTCCCCTGCTCTCCATCATACCTCAGGGCACACCCTGGGAATTTACCCACCATTAGGCACATCAAGCCCTCCAATATCCAAGATGTCACAGATCCCTGCTCCAAACAACCTCCCTGTTCTTCTCCCCTGGAAACACAGCCAAGAAGTCTCCATCTCAGACCTGGCATCTCCTGCAGTTCCACACTCAGATGCCGACACTGGCCCCTTCTGCTCTTTGTATACTTAAGATTCTCCTTCCAGTGAAGGTTACATGACAGTGCTGCTAGGGGGAGAGTTCCAGGACCAAAACCTTGGACCAAGTCTGTGTGGTGTGGGACTCAAAGGGGAACCTGTTGGCAGTGATGCTGTCCAGGTGACAGGTCTGGGGGTACTGTTATAGCCTGGTGATGTATTTTGCAGATGGCACACAGGGCTGCTGGAGGGAAGGAGGAGAGGAGAGGTGGAAGAAGGAAATAGACGGAGGGAAGGGGAGAAAGAGAGAGAGGGAAGGAGAGAGAAGAGAGAGGGAGAGAAGGAAGGGAGGGGAGGGAAGAGGAGGGAGAAGGAAGGAGAGGGAGGGAGATGCAGGAAGGAAGGAGGTTGGAGGGAGGGAAGGTGGAAAGGGATAGGGAGGGAGGGGAGAGGAAGGAGAGAGGGAAGGGAGGAAAGGAGGAAGGGAGGAAGAGAGAGGAAAGGAGAGTGAGAAGAGAGGGATGTTGGGAGGGAGAGAGGGGAGGAGGAGGGAGAGCAAAAGGGAAGGAGAGGGAAAAGGGGGAGTGAAAGGGAAGGGAGGGGGAAGGGAGAAGGAAGGGAGAGGGAAGTGAGGGGGAAGGGAGGGGATGGGGAAGGGAGAAAGAAGGAAAGGGGAAGGAGGAAGGGGGAAGGGAGAGGGAAGTGAGGGGAGGGAGTGTTTTGGGGAGCCATTCCAAAGCCCCATCCTGGATGGTGTTGAAACTGCATCACCCAGGAGGGTGGGATGTTCCAGCACACGGTCAGTCACTGACAGTATTCGCCTGCCATATTAGTGAGGGGTTCACCCATATGATGGAAAAATCAGTGGCTGCATTTACTGGGTGGGTTCTCCCTGCACATTTTCATACACAGCCTTGTCAACTTAAAACTAACACTGCGTCTCAGCGGCAACATTATAAATCACCTTGCATATAGGACAGCCCAAGGAAAAGGAAAGCAGGCAGAAATCGAAGGAAAGAGGGCAGAAATGGAAGGAAAGAAGGGAAGCAAAATTGAGCGAGATTAATAGATACACAGAGAAGAGACTTTAGTGGGCATAAATATTTGAACAGAGTGAGCAGAGCAGGCAGAATCCTTAGGCTCTGCATTGATAATGAGATCAAGTTATCTTGTGGATTCCCTAAGTGCTGAGATTACAGACTGCTGATGTACAGACTCCACTGTTTCCTTGGACAACTCACACTAAAGAGGATCAATGGCGCTAGTATTCACACAGACTGCAGGTACTCGCTCAGGCAGGCTCAAAGGCAGCCTCGTCCTCAATATGGTGATCACCAGCAACACTGCAGTGGCACTCGCTCAACATTATACACTCACGATAGAATCTTCATCAATAAGGACCCCCATGGACACAGCAGCACTGCACTAATATTGTTCATAGGGTCTGGTCTGTAAGACTCCTCATCAATACCTGGGGTGTCCTCCAAACTCCCTTTCACTCCCCACCCTCATCCAACATCTCTTACCTCACACCCCTCACCCTCACTCACAACTTCACATTCCTCATCCACACACCCAAATTTACACCCCTCACCCACACTCCTCACCAACACAGCCCTCAACCTGATACCCCTCACCCTCACACCTCTCATCCTCACACCCTTCACCTTAACACCCCTTATCTACACAGCCCTCACCCACATACCCCTCACATCCTTCACCTGCACACCCTTCACCCTAACACCCCTTATTCAGACACCCCTCACCCTCACACCCCTCACCCATACATCCTTCACCCTAACACCCCTCATCCACACACCCCTCACCCTAACACCCCTCAACCACACAGCCCTCACCCTCACACCTCACCAACTTCACCCTAACACCCCTCATCCACACACCCGTTCACCTACACGCCCCTCATCCCCTTCACCCACACACCCTTCACCCAAACATTCCTCACCCTCTAACCCCTCAGCCCCTTCACCCATCACCCAAACACCCCTCACCTTCATACCCCTCACCCACACACCCCTCAACCCCTTCACCCACACACCCATCACCCAAACACCCCTCACCCTCATACCCCTCACCCACACACCGCTCAGCCCCTTCACCCGCACACCCTTCATCCCTGATCCACACAGCCCTCACCCACACAGCCCTCACCCTCATACCCCTCACCACTCAACCATTCACCCTAACACCTCTCATCCACACACTTCATTCACCTACACTTACACACCCCTCATCCATACACCCCTCACCCTCACACCCCTCCCTCCCTTCACCCACACTCCCCTCACTCACACACCCCTCACCCTCATACCCCCATCCTCACACCCCTCACCCACACTCCCCCTTACCCTTACACCCATCATCCTCACACCCCTCATTTCCTTCACCCTCACATCCCCTTATCTACATACCCAAATGGAGATTCTGGATGAAAAGTGAAACAAGGGACAAACGACACTGTGGCAGGGCCTAAATAGCCTGTTTCAAAACCAGTTCTGAGATGGAAAACTTTCTCTCCCAGAGGAACTCAAGACCTTCTACACCTGATTTGATGACAGTAACAGTGAAGAACTACCATCATGCCACCTGATGATCCCATCCTGTCCGTATCTGAGGATAACATGTGTGCTGCCTTCAGGAGAGTGAATCCGAGGAAAGGATCCAGCCTGAATGGAGAACCTTGCTGAGTATTAAAGATCTGTGCTGACCAACTTCAGCAGGGCGTGGTACCCACTTGTCAGGTGTCGGTCAAGAATAGTGCAGTAACCTGTCTTAATAACTATCGACCTGTCGCACTTAGATCAACAGTGATGAAGTGTTTTGAAAGGCTGGAGATGAAGCAGATTAGCTCCTGTCTGAGCGGTGACATGGTACATTCCAGTTCGCCTATTGTAGTAACAAGACTACGGCAGATGCCATTTCACTGGCTCTATACAAAGCCCTGGAACACCTGGACAGCAAAGATGCAATACATCAGGATGCTCTTTATCAACTACAGTTTGGCATTTAACACCATCATCCTCCCAAAACTGATCAGTAAGCTCCAAGACCTGGGAGTTAACACCCCACTGTGTAATTGGATTATGGATTTCCTTACCTCCAGACCACAATCAGTAAAAATTGGTAAGAACATCTCCTCCACAAACTCCATCAGTACCAGAGCACAACAGGGCTGCAATTTTAGCCCCCTGCTTTACTCATTTTACACCTACAACAATAACACCATCTATAAGTTTGCCGACAATACCACGGTAGTGGGTTGCATAAAGGAAGGGGATGAGTCAGCGTACAGGATGGAGATTGAAAATTTGGCTGAATGGTGCACCAACAACAACCTCACACTCAATGTCACTGAAACTAAGGAATTGATTGTTGACCAGGAAAGGAAAGCCAGTACAATCCAGTGATCATTGGGGGATTAGAGGTGAAGAGGGTGGTCAAATTTAAGTTCTTAGGAGTCACTTTCACAGAGGGTCTTTTCTTGACCCAAAAGCATCGTGACAAAAGCACATCAGCACCTCTACTACCTCAGGAGTTTGTGGAGGTTTGGTATGACATCAGAAACACAGGCAAATTTCTACAGGGGTGTGGTAGAAAGTGTGCTGACCAGCTGCATCATGGTCTGGTATGGTAACACCAATACTCCTGAGTGTAAAGTCCTACAAAAGGTAGTGGACCGAGCCCAGGACGTCACACACAAAACCCTTCCCACTAGCACATCTACAGGGAACGCTGCCGTTGGAGAGGAGCAGGAATCATCAAAGACTCACACCACCCAGCACACATTCTTTTCTCGCTGCTGCCATCAGGAAAGAGGTCTAGGTGCCACAAAACTGACACCATCAGGTTCAGTTACAGCTGTTGCCCCTCCACCATCAGACTCCTCAACAAAAAACTCAATCAGGGACCCATTTAAAGACTCTTACTTGGACATGTTATTGATTTTCTTTTTGTTCTCTCTGTATTGCACAGTCAGTTTGTTTACAGCTCTTTGATTCTAACAATAAATCTAAAAACTGTAATAGGAGAGTGGGCCTGGGAGACAGTGGGGAGGGGTGGGGTGGAAGGGAGTGGGAGGGGAAGGGAGTGAGGGTGGGAAAAGAGTGTGTGTGGGGGGGGGTGGGGAAAGCAAAAGAGTGGGGGAAGTTGGGGGGAAGCAGGGAGTGAGGGGAGGAGGGGAGCGGAAGAAGGGGAAGAGTGAGTGGGGGAGTGACAATGGGTTGAGGGAGCGACAGCAGGTCGGGGGGAGCAATTGGGGGTCAGGGGAGAAATGGCGGGTCAGGGGAGAGAGACTGCAGAACACAGGTGAGAGACGGCAGGACACGGGTGAGAGACGGCGGGACACAGGGAGAGATGACGGGATGGGGAGAGATGGTGGGATGGGGAGAGATGGTGGGATGGGGGAGAGACAGCGGGTCAGGAGGGGAGAGAGGGGTTGGGGAGAGATGGCAGGTCAGGGGGAAGAGATGGCAGGTCGGGGGGAAGAAAGTGGTTGGCATTGGACAGAAGGTTGTGGGGAGGAGAGGCAGGTGGAGGAAGGGCACACTGGGGACAGGAACTATGGAAATGGATGGGGCGGGTGCTATCTGAAATAGAAAACTCAGTGTTCATGATGTTGGGTTCCAGGGTGTCCAGGAGCAACGCGATGGGCTGTTCCTCACCATTTACCTTTGCCTAGCCATGGGTCCGGGTCTCCTGGTGTGAAGGAGTCTCCAGCAGTAACTACTGTGGTTCTCTCCCACTAGTGCCTGGGAAGATTGTGGGGTGCTGCTCTGCCTGGGTCAGGCTCAGAAACAGTCTTCCCTGCAGTGCACAGACAGAATACAGATCCTCTGCCACTCACATGGCCCCACAGCGCAGTCCATGGCTGCTTCAGTATTTTAATTGGACTCCACAGAGTCAAGATGTATTCAGGGAATTACAGAAATGAATGCCTTCACAGATCCATCTAACATGATCCAAGTGCCTTCCCTGCAGTGTTTGTCGGTGTTATTGCTGGATATCAATTTTAATATTTCATTAACCCCAGCAGAACAGGCAGAGTTTGCTCTGTGCGGGGAATCGTGTTTCAATACGTGGCACTGAATTCAACTTTCTGCTTCACATAACACAGACACTTTCCGTTACTAAGCAGCACGGTTGTCGTAGCAGTGAGTGCAATGGGGTTACAGCGCCGGCATTCGGGACTGGGTTTGAATCCCATGGTGTCTGTAAGAAGTTTATATGTTCTCCCCATATCTGCATGAGTTTTCCCCTTGGGTTTTAGTTTCCTCTCACTGTTCAAAACATACCAGGGGTTATAGGTTAATTGGGTGCAATTGGGCGGCACGGGCTCATGGGGTAGAAGTGTCTGTTACTGTGCAGCATCTAAACTTAAAAAAAATAGAAGCAGAATTCGACCAAGTGCCCATCAGATGTGGCTGCACTTGACACCAGACTGCCTGCCCTGAACACATGGGGTTGGGTGACGTCGTTGTGCCCAGAAAGCAGGGCCTGTCCATCCCAGCCCCTGGGAACTCACCGTGGCTGCCTCAGCAACTGCGTCTGCTGAGAGACAAGTCAGGGCTGAAATTATACAGCAGGGATGTCCACCTCACTGCATTGTATTCAATGCAAAGCTCGGGAACATTGCAGGATTGCAGAGAGGTTGCAGAAGGGAAGGCCATTCAGCCCACTGGTCTCAGACTGGCTCTGTTAGAGAGCACTCTCCAACAAAGCCCTGTCACATCCTGATCCAGTTCCCATTGATGGCATCAGTCCAATCTCCCCACTCCTCTGCCTGGCTATGTGTCCAATCTCCTCCTGGGGAACAATGTCCTTCCCCATGTCACTGACACCCGTGTCCACTTCTACTACACCTTCTGTCCATACCCTTGTCGATGTTACAACATCGCATCCCCTTGCTCCCTCCTCTGCCCCAGCTTTCCTGTCCATCTGCATCCCTGCTAACTTCCTCTGCCCCCTCTCCAAAGTCTCCACATCAATGTGCCCCAGGGTGGGGTGATGCATTAGGTTCTGCTGAACCACTGTTCTATCAAATTCACCACGACTCCTCACCACCCTCTGTTCATTGCTCCAGCAGTCTCCATGCTACGGAAACACTTTTTCAACCACTTTCAGTGAACACTGCACGTGTACTCTGGATCTCTTGTTCTGGAGTCCCATTTATGTGTGCACTCCAGTGCACAGTGCCAGCGTGTAGTGCCATGATGTCAGTACCCAGCACCAGTGAAAATGTACAGCACCAGTGCACAATGCAATCTAGAGCCAGTGGATGGCACCAGTGTGCACTGCTAATGTGCAGTTCCACATCTGCAGTGCCACTGTGTCACATACATACACACACAGTGCCACATACATACACACACAGTGCCAGTGTGCAGTACCACATGTGCACATGCAGTGCCAGTGCATAGTGCTGTGCAGTACCACGCAGTGGCACACACACAGTGACAGTGCAGCCTGGGCTGGATGATGCAGCGATGGGCAGTTCCCTAGGGCTGTCCATCAGCATGGACACTCACGTTACTCATTGCTTGCCTGATGGTTCCTTCCCCAAGACCAATCCGATCGGTAGCAGGACAACCAATCTCTCCCTCAAAGGGTCCCACCATTGGCTCTCCTGCCAAACTCTGGCATCAGAAAACACACCAGGAGGCCAGTCAGCACCTCAAGCCTGCCCCTGCATTCAGTATCATCACAGCTGACCTGCCCTCAGCCTCTCCACCTCCCTGTCATTTTCCCACAGCCCTCAACCCCTGGATCTCTCAAAATCTGACCTACCTCCTCGTTAGGTACTTCCAATGATCCAGCACCCATCAACTGCTGGGGCGGACAGTTCCAGAGATTCACCTCCCTCTGAGTGAAGAAATAGCCACCTACTCTACTTGAAAATCTTATTTTGAAACAGTGCCCCTTGTTCTCGATTTCCCCACACTCCAAACATCTCAGCACTTGAAGTTGGCACTTGGTCTCATTCTTCCTGCCGCCACAGATGCTCCCTCTGTCCCTGCAGGAGTTTGTTTGCTGTTTCTCCACATTCCACCATCTGTAGCCCCTCGTCTCCATGCATGCCCTGTCATGTCTGTTTAGAATGTCATGCAAAGCTGCCCAAGGGAGACAGACCCAGACTGTCACCTCTCTAAGGAAGACAATCTGCACATCCCAGGATTAGCCTGATCAACCTCCTTTGGACTTTCTGTATCAACAGTCACTTGGAAACCTTTCTCACTGTAGCCCCACCCAGGTCATCGATGTAAACTGTGAGTGAAGTACAAAAGTCTGCAGCTGCTGTGATTGTACTAAAAACACAGAAATGTTGGAGGAACTCAGCAGGTCTCGCAGTGTCCACAGCAGGTAAAGATACATAACCAACGCTTCGACCTGAGCCCTTCTTCAAGGTATGAGCAAAAGGCTGACAGGCACCTGAATTAAATGGCTGGGGAGAAGGGAAGAAAGGGCCAGGGGAGGAGCACAGGCCAATGGACAAAAGATGTTATTTGGACATGGATAGGAGGACAGGAGAGGAAAGTTGAGAAGTAATGTAGGGGGGGGAGGGTGGATGTTTTTGGCGCTGTGATTGCAGAAAGGAGACAGAGGGAAAGATTGGGGTGAAGGGCTAATGGAAACCGGAGAAGTCAATATTAATGCCATCTAGTTGGACAGGTGGTAAACTGTGAGCCATTGTGGGTCAGCAGGTGATGCCTGGGGCCCTCACTGGTCACTAGCCTGCAAAGGACTCGTTAATTCCACCTCTGTGCTTCCTGACCTGCTAACTTTGCTATCACTCCATTCCAACTCTCCCCTCCTTCCTCCCTCTCCCACCCCCGATACCACAAATTTTTAGGTGTGGCCCACCAGTTCTTGTCATCAAAGTCTAAACACACTTCATCTGTTATGTCCTCAAGCCTAATTCACCTTTCATCAAACTATGCTTGGTTCTCTTTGACTTTCCAAAATTATCCTGATTATTGACTCCTATGTCTTGCCAGCAGTTGATGTGGACCAACTCGCCTTTTCCGTTCTCCCTTCTTGAATAAGGAGTCACACTGGTCACTTCAGACCAACTGCAGACACACAAGATGGCAAATGATGGAGCAACAGACTGTCTGCTGGAGACATTTTAACTGATGTCCCTCTGTTGCAGATGCTGCCCATCTGTGGGGTTCTCCAGCAGACACTTGTGGCTCTGCATCCACTGCCTTAATCCTAGAGCTCAGTGACCTGTGAAGAAGATTGGCCACAGCCCATTTCTAAGGGCATTCCTGCTCCCTCCCCCCAACATGAGTCCTGGGAGGTGGACAACCTTACCGTGGATCTCCTTATCACCTTTGAACCATCGAATGTGAGCAGCAGGTTTGCTCCCGGCGCTGGTGCAGGTCAGCTCCATTGAGTCTCCCTCATTCACGGGGTCCTTGAAGCCGGTTATTACAGGGGTGCGAGGGACACCTATGTGAGAATGAAATCCTGTTAGAGTTGTGTCTTACAGGGTCGTGACTCCCCTCCTGGATGTTCCAGCATGCAGAACAACCCAGAACCCTGCCCCACCTTGGCTCCTGTGGCCTGGACCCAATACTTCCCCCCCCCCCGCCAAACCCTGCCCAACTCAGGCCCCTGTGACCTGGACCCCACACTCCCTCCCTGACCCTATCCCATCAGGGTTCCCATTGTCCAGATACTATGCCACCCTCTGTGGAGCCCACACTCCTCCCTGGCTCATACCCCACTTGGGCTCCCATGGCCCAGATCCCACACTCCCTTGGCTCTTGTTCCATCTAGGCTCCTGTGGACCAGACACTACACTCCCTCCCCTGGATCCCCACTCCTTCTGGACCCTGTCCCATTCAGGCTCCCATGGCCCAGACATCACACTGCTCCAAAACCCATGCTCCACCAGGACCCTTCCCCACCTGGGTTCTCGTGGCCTGGACACCATGCTACTCCGGACTTCCCCACACCCCATGCTCCTCCAGACTCTCACCCATACCCCATGGTCCCCTGGACTCTCTCTCCTGGGCCTCCATCTTTCCCCTCCCCCACCCCCCCCAGATCCCCACACATCCCTGAACCCTTCCCTAGATCCCCAGTCTCCTCTGATCTCTTCCTATAACCCCATGTTACCTGAGAAGGCCCATGCTCCCCCAGAAACCCACAGTCCACCCTGGGCTCTCCCCTAGACCTCCACCCTGTCCCAGATCTTTGCTCCTCCCTCAGAACCCTCTCCCCTCCCTTAGACCTTCCCCTCCTCCCCAGACCTTCCCTGAACCTCGCCCTTATTTGGACCCACCACCCCTAACCCCCATACTCCACCCTAGACTGTTCCCTGGATCCTCCCCCTCCCTGAGTCTCCCTTCTCCTGGACCACACTCTTCCCTGGATCCCCACCCAACACCAAACTCCCCCTCTTCTCCAGATGCTCCCCTGGACCCTCACCCTCCCCTGCATCCCTGCACTATCCCTGATTTCCCCGGAGATGTGGGTGAGCTCCCTTCTCGAACTGCTGCTGTGTTTCTGGTGAAGTGCAGTTGGGAGATAGTTCTGGAGTTCACCCCCACCTGCAATAAAGGACTTAAGTTCTGTATGAATGGTGCTCAACATTTGGGGAACCTGCAGGTGGTGGTGTCCTGCTGTCCCAGAGGGTAAAACACAAAAGTCTGCAGATACTGTGGTTGAAGTAAAAACATAATGCTGGTACCATGAAGGGCTCAAGCCTGAAACATTAATTACATATCTTTATCGTTGCTATATAAAGTACAGTTTGACCTGCTGAGTTTCTCCAGCATTTGTGCTTTTACTTACAGTTGTATGGAGATTTGAGACAGAGAGACAAGCACCAAAATGTGCTGAGAGAGGGAGAAGAGAGAGAGAAAAAAAGAGAAAAAAGAGGGTAGAGAGAGAGGAGGGAGATGGAAAGAAATATAAATGAGAGAGAGAGAGAGAAATGTGAAAGAGAGAGTGAGTGTGAGAGCGAGAGAGGAATGGGTGTAGGCAAGAGGATTGATCTGGAGAAGCAGAGGGGCTGGATGATTTGGTCGTGTGTCAATCTCAGATACTCACCCAGCACCATGAGAAAGGCTTTAGCAGTCTTCACAGGCATTGTGAAGAGGGAACATGTGTACTGCCCTTCATCTGACAGTGTGATGTCACTGATGTTGATGCTCAGCTCGTGCCAGGAAGACCGGACGAGCTCGATGCGGTTATCCCGCAGTGCTGGAAGGGAACACAGGCCAGTGAGTCACCCAGAGCCACACACCCCAGCATTGTAATATCAATGGTTAACAAGAATCCTGCTTTGCCTCATCTACAGAGCAAACTAACATGATCAGCCACTATCACAGGTAAGCAGACCTTAGAAGTAATTTTCAGGCCTGGCCACAAAGCACTCACTCATGGTGGACCCCACCAGCTGCTGAGAGCTGGTCTTACCCAGAGACAAACCCAGAGCACTCACCCCTTGCTGGATCCCACACCCCGGAACCACTGCCACATCACTCCGAGTGGGACCTATTTCGGGGACCAGCTGGGATTACCTAGTGAGGGAATGGGCTGGTGAGGATGGGGGAGGGGAGGGGTTGGTGGAGGTGGGAGTGGAAGGGTGAGGGGAAGGGGGTGGTGAGGGTTGGAGATGGAGGGGGTGGGGATAGTGAGGATGGGGGTAGGGGAGGGGGAATGGATGGGTCTGAAGGGGCAGGGAATGGGATGGAGATGGAGGAGTGGATGGATTGGTGGAGGGGAGGGCAGGAGAATGGGCAGGGGGGACGTGTTGGGGTGTAAGGACGTGTTGGGGGGTAAGGACGTGTGGGGAGTGAGGTTGGGTGGAGGTGAGGATTGGTGCATTTTTCTTCCTATGACAATAAACTTTTATCTCTAGCTTCCAATTTATGACTCATTTCTGCTCCTTTTCAATGAAGATAACGGAATGAAGGTGTTTTCCTCAGTTTCCAGATCGTTGTACAACCAGTAGTGTATGATGGTATAATGTACAGGGAGTTTCACTCTGTATCTAATCCATGCTGTCCTTGCCTTGGGAGTGTGTGATGGAACAGTGTAGAGGGAGTGTCAATCTTATATAATTAATGGTGTCCCTGCACTGGGAATGTGTAATGGGACAGTGTAGAGGAAGCTTCATTCTGTATCTAAGCAGTGATGGGACAGTGAAGCGGAGCATCAATCTTATCTGACCAATGTTTGATGCGACAGGCTTGTTTGGAGAAACACGTGGCTGCAGACTCCAGAAGCAAGGAATTTCACCAACAGCCTGATTGGGCACTAACGGTTTAGCCTGGGGAGTGAATTAATAATCATGAATAGATTGAGATCATCTGAAACCAGCAATGACATCCTGGATATCATCCTGATGAGAAGATTAAGGAATAAGCCTGGACAGATAAGGAAGGAAATTAACGATGGTTCAGGATTCTCCACTGATACATCAGTTTCTTTTGTTCTTATTGGACATCATTTCTAACAATTCCCTTTTCCCTAAGTAATGGGGAAAGGCAGATTCAAAGTGATTTAGAATTTAATCTTTGATGATCATCACTGCAGACACAATGGAGACCACTTAATTCTAACATATTCTGCTTCTCTGCAGTATTGACATGGTTCTCCTTTTAAAAATGCTGTTTGTTTTCTGAATGGTGGCTTTGACAATCTTCCTTTGGTATGGAAATCTCCTGTTCAAGCTGTTTCTGTGATCTGGGAGGAGAGGGAGTCCACACTCTGTTTCTCAGCCTCTGCCCCACAATGTGGTGTTGGAAAAAGATTGCAGCTCGCCACCTTAGCATGAGGAGGCCATTCAGCCCATTGTGATCATGCTAGTTTTGTATAGCAGCACCACAGCCCAGCACTAGTTATACCCTTCATGGATTGAGCTGAGGTCCTTCTCAATGGCAACTTGAACTTATTCCCACCTCCCTCTCAGATCGCAGCCCCTGTGTGACATCTCTCCTCCTCACCACCACTGGATGTCCTACTTCCTCATCCACTGTCAGACACTATTCCTGATTTCAACCACTTCAAAAAAAACCTCTGCTCTACAGAGGATGCCTCCAGCTTCTGTAGTGTCCCCCCAGAGCCAGATCCCATTCCAGTACTCCCGTCTGTACCCTCTCTAAGTAGTAGAAACATTACGTGAAACCTGGACCCAGCACACTGAGGTAACCACGGAGAAGGCGGCATGCCTGTTACAGCACCAATGATTGGCACCGGGGTTCAAATCCCACAAAGTCTGTAAGGAGCTTGTATGTTCTCCCTGTGTCTGCATGGGTTTCCTTCAAGGGTTTCAGTTTCCTCCCACTGTTCAAAACAGGGTTATGTTAATTGGGTGGCACGGGCTCATGGGCCGAAATGGCCTGTTACTGTGCTGCATGTTTAAAATTTAAATTTATAAATTTAATTTAAATAATTTAAATTTAAGGCACAGCAACTCCTCCACTTTATAAGGAATCTGAGGAAATTTGGCATGTTGCCGGATTCTCTATACAACTTCTACAGGGGCACTGAGGAAGGTATACTGACAGGTTGCATCACATCCTGGTTTTGGAATTTGAATGCAATGAACAAATGTTTTGGAGAAACTCAGCAGGTCACACAGACCTATAGGAAGTAAAGGGTAACCAATGTCTTGGGCCAAGCCCTTCAATTTTAACAGGCTAATTCAGTCAATGAATCCGCACTGCCCAATTTACACCTAATTAACCTACACCCCCTGTACGTTTCAAACGAAGGTATGGGCCAAAATCAGGTAGGTGCCTGGATAAAAAAGGTAGGGGGAGGGTGGGAGGGAGAAAAGGAGCAGGGAGAGGAGGGAGGGGAGGAGGGGCAGAGAATGGAGGAGGAGGGACGGAGGAAGGAGCAAGGGAGGAAAAGGGGTGGGGTGGAGGGAGGAAGGGGCAGAGCGAGGAGGGAAGGGGCAGAGGAAGGAGGAAGAGTGGGAGGGAAGAAAGGGGGACGTGCCCATCTCAGTTGGGGGGGCGGTGCTGACTGCCTGGGTTGACGGAATCAGGGGAGTGAGATGACGGAGGTACCACACTGCCACATTGGGTTCATAGGTTTTAGGGGGGCTGGGTGACCCTGCCTTAGAGCTGGCAAAGGGGGACCATCCACTTCATCACACCCTAAACCCAGCCTGCTGTGAGACCTTGCCTCATCTCCAAGGGTAGAGTGTAATGTGTGTGTGGAGACAGGACACCAGAGGGGATCTCAGCTACAGCACTAAGAAGGAGATAGAAGATCAGGTCTGGTCCTCATCAGGGTGACCCTTCCGCTATTAATCTCCCTCAGACTGAAGCTGCTGGGGCATGTCCTGGTTACAAAGAGGGCACCACAACTGCTTTCCGGAGATTGACTTCCCCTGGTTAACACTGGCCTGGAATCACTGAGGGGGTAGTCCTGTGAGGGGAGCAGAGGAGCAGGAGGGGGAGATATCTGCTGGAGGTCAATGGCCAAGCCAATGCTTCCTCTACTGCCTCAGCTTGTTAAAACATGTGGACTTCGGAAAGTCGCCATGGAGAACAGCTTGTGCCCATACCTCCCACAGATGCCTGCCCAGATACACAGGCATGGAGCTGTCGGTCCCAGGTCATAGAGTGCCACTGGACGCTCTGCCCCAGGTCAGGTTTAACACTGGGTTAATGCGATTAAATAACTCTGGCCTTGAAAGAAAAACTCTCTGCTCTCAATTACTTTCAGAATGTGAAATTTTATTTCATGGTGAGGTTAGTTTGCAGATTTCTGTAACCATGACAACCATTACTCCACAATTCATAGATCCTAAAGAGTTCTTTTTTTTTTAAAGACATACAGCATGATAACAGGCCATTTTGGCCCATGAGTCCCTACTGCCCAATTTACACCCCATTAACCTACATCCTCAATATTTTTTTGAAAGGCGAGAAGAAACTGGAGCCCCCGAAAGAAAAGCCACACACTCACGGGGAGAACATACAAACTCTTTACAGACAGCGTGGGGTTTGAACCCCAGTCCTAACCTGATCGCTGGCACTGTAAAGGTGTTGCACTAGCCATTGTGCCAACTGTGCTGCCCTAAACCATGTCTAAATAATATTTTATTGCCAAGGCCAGTCAGAGGATATTCGAAGAGGGTGAGGCAAGAAAGACTCTTCCAGTTTTGAACTCTTAATTAACTCCCTGTTCCTGATTAAAGTTCTCATCAGCTGGACAGACACGACATGAGAGTGGTTAACCCCATTCGTGTGGCCTCAGCTGAGGCAAGATGGTGGCAGGCTCCTGACATTAGTCATGGAGCTGCCCTGACTGCCGCCTGGGTAGAAGTACCATCAGAAGTTATCATTAGAAGTCAACGAGTTGTACGTGGTGGAAATGTTCTAAAGTGCAAGGAGGGCAGGCGAGCTTAGAGCATGATTTAGCATGTGAAATTATGACACTGTGGCCATTAGTGAAGCTTGCTTACAGGAGGAGTAGAACTGGCAGCTCAATGCACTGGGCTTTAGTTGGTTTAGATGCAATAGAACAAAGGTGGGGGGGGGAATCAAAGGGGGAGGAGTGGTATTGCTAATCAGAGAAAATATCACAGCTGTGCTCAGGCAGGACATAGCAGAGGGCTCGTCTACTGAAGCTATATGGGTGGAGCTGAGGAACAGGAAAGGTATGACCACACTCATGGGTTGTATCATAGTCCGCCCAATGGTCAATGAGAATTGGAGGAGCAAATCTGTAGAGAGATAGCAGACAGCTTCAGGAAACATAACGTTGTGATAGTAGGAGATTTTAACTTTCCATATATTGACTGGGACTCCCATACTGTAAAAGGGCTAGATGGCTTGGGGTTTTGTCAAATGTGTTCTGGAAAGTTTTCTAAATCAAAATATTGAGGTACCAACTAGAGAGAGTGCAATATTGGATCTCCTATTAGGGAATTAGACAGGACAGGTGACAGAAATATGTGTAGGGAAACAGTTTGGGTTGAGTCATTACAATGCTATTAGTTTGAATTATGGAGAAGGATAGGTCTGGATCTCAGGTTGACATTCTAAACTGGAGAAAGGCCAATTTTGAGGAAATGACATAATTTAGAACGTGTAGACTAGGATAAGTTGTTTTTGGGCAAGGATGTGTGAGATAAGTGGAGGACTTTCAAAGGTGAAATTTTGAGAGTATACAGAGTTTGTATGTTCCTGTAAAAATTAAAGGCAAGGCAAGCAAAAATAGGGAACCTCTGTTTTCGACAGATATTGGGGGTTTGGTCCAGAAGAAGAGAGAAGTGTAGAGCAGGTATAGGCAACCTGGAGCAAATGAGGTTCTTAAGGAATATAAAAATAGAAGATAAACCTCCAGAAATAAATTAGTAAGGCTAAAGTAAGGTTGCTTTGGCAATGTGAGGGACAATCCTTAAGGGTTTCTACAGGTATGTTATAATAAGGGACAAAATTGATAAAAGTGGCTGGTTTTATATGGGGCCAAAAGAGATGGGGGCGATCTTAAATGTGTTTTTTTAAAAATCAGTATTCATTCAGGAAACAGGCACAGAGTTGTGGTAAGTAAAGAAAACAAGCAGTGAGGTCATGGAACCTATACAGGTTAAAGGGGAGGAAGTTCTTGCTGTCTTAAAGCAAATAAGGGTGAATAAATCCCTAGGACCTGACAAGATATTTGCTTGGACCTTGAGGGATGTTAGTGTAGAAATTGTAGGGGCTTTGAGAGAAATAATTAAAATATCCTTAGCCACAGATGTGGTTCCAGAGGATTAGAGAGTAGCTCATGTTGTTGTTATTTTAAAAAAAGACTCCAAAAGTAACTCTTGAAATTATAGGCCAGTGAGCCTGACATTAGTAGTAGGCAAATTATTGGAAGCCATTCTAAAAGATCAGATATATTATTTGGATAGCAAGAAACTGATTAGGGATAGTTAACATGGCTTTGTGTGTAGTTGGTCTTGTTTGATCAATCGTGTAGAGTTTTTTGAGGTAGTTACCAGGAAGGTTGATGAAGGAAAGGCTGCAGATGTTGTCTGCATAGCAAGGCCTTTGACAAGGTCCCACATGGGAAGTTAGTCAGGAAGGTTGAGACGCTCGGTATTCATGGTGAAGTAGTGAACTGAATTCAACATTGGCTGGACAGGAGAAGCCAGAAAGTAGTGGTAGATGACTGCTTCTCAGACTGGAGGCCTGGGACTAGTGGTGCACATCAGAAACTGGTGCTGGGACCATTGTTGTTTGTCATTAATATTCATGATCTGGATGATAATGTGGTAAATTGGATTAGTAAGTTTGCAGAAGACACTAAGATTGGAGGTGTTGCGAGGCTTTCAAAGCTTACAGAGGGATCTGGACCAGCTGGAAAAATGGCGGATGGAATTTAATGCAGACAAGTGTGAGGTGTTGCATTTTGGAAGGACAAACCAAGAAAGGACATTCACAGTAAATAGTAGGGGACTGAGGAGTGTGGTAGAACAGAGGAATCTGGGAATAATGATACACAATTTCCCGAAAGTGTCATCTCAGGTTAATAGGGTTGTAAAGAGAGCTTTTGGCATATTGGCCTTCATAAATCAAAGTATTGAGTACAGGAGTTTGGATACTAGGTTAAAGTTGTATGAGACATTGGCGAAGCAAAATTTGGAGTATTGTGTGAAGTTTTGGTCACCCAACTACAGGAAAGATATTAATAAGATGAAAAGAGTACAGAGAAGATTTACTTGGATGTTGCCCAGACTTCAAGAACTGAGTTACAGGGAAAGGTTAAACAGGTCAGGAATTTATTTCCTGGAGCACAGAAGAATGAGGGGAGATTAGATAGAGGTATTTAAAATTATGAGGAGTAAGACAGAGTAAATGTAGATAGTTTTTTTTCCACTGAGGTTAGGTGAGATACAAACCAGAGGATATGGGTTAAGTGTGATAGGGGAAATGTTTAAGGGGAACATAAGGGGGGACCTCTTCACACAGAGAGTGGTAGGGGTGTGGAACGAGTTTCCATTTAAAATGTGAATGCGGGCTCAATTTTAACATTTAAGAAGAATTTGGACAAGTATATAGATGGAAGAGATATGGAGGGCTATGGACTGAGTGCAGGTCAGTGGGACTACATTAAAGAAATTGTTTGGCACGGACTAAAAGGGCTGAAGGGACCTGTTTCTGTGCTGTAATGTTCTATGGTTCTACAGAGTTATAACATGACCTGCAACATCAAGGACATCAGGCTTCCCTCCATTAAGGATATCTGAAAAAGGTAGTGTCTTAAGAAAGCAGCCTCTATCCTCAAGGACCCCCACCACCCGGGCCATGCCCTCTTCACACTGCTACCATGTAGAAGGTGGTACAGAAGTCTGAAGACAAACACCCAATGGCACAAGGACAGCTTCTTCCCCTCTGCCATCAGATTTCTGAATGGATAATGAACCACAGACCCAACCTCACTTTCTCGTAATTTGCACTAATTTATTTATTTTTAAATGTAATTTATAGCAATATTTGCACTGTAATGCTGGTGCAAAACAATGAATTACATGACACGTTCATAACAATAAATTCTAATATCTAGCGCTGAGTCAGCACGAGATCTCTAATTGCTACCAACAATATAACACAGGGTGATAAGAGCAGCACAAAGGGACTTTTGTTGTGCTATTGATTTTAGATTTGTAAAAACATTTATTTATTGCATTTTTGTGTATAGAACATTAGAGCACAGAAACAGGCCCTTATTGTCTGTGCCAAACCATTTTTCTGCCTAGTCCCACTGTCTTGCACCCAGTCCATAGCCCTCCATATCTCTCCCATCTATATACCTGTCCAAATTCTTCTTAGATGTTAAAATTGATCCTGCATTCACCACTTTAACTCAAAACTCATTATTTCACCTACCTTCAGTGGAAAAGGCCTACCTACATTTATCATGTTTATCCCTCTCAATTTAAAACACCTCTATCAAATCTCACCTCATCCTTCTCTTAACTCAAGGGAATAAATTCCATTTTTTCCCAATCCATATTATAGATGAATAATACATGAGGGGAATAGGAATATATAATCAAAAAGGGGAAAAAAAATCACTATATGACATCATATAATATAAAATAGTCTTTTCCCTGTAACTCAGTTCCTGAAGTCCTGGCTACATCCTAGTAAATCTTCTCTGCACTCTTTCTATTATGTATCTGCATTCCCAGATCCCTCTGTTCTACTGCACTCCTCAGTGCCCTACCATTTACCGTATATGTCCTTTCTTGGGTTGTCCTTCCAAAATCCAATACCTCACACTTGTCTGCATTAAATTCTATCTACCATTTTTCTAGCTGGTCCTTGAAGCTTTGAAAACCTTTGTCACTGTCCACAATGCCTCCAATCTTTGTGTCTTCTGCAAATCTGCTGATCAATTTACCACATTATCATCTAGATCATTGATACAGATGACAACAATAATAGTCTCAGCACCGATCCCTGAGGCACACCACTCTTCACAGGCATCCAATTTGATAAGCAATCATCCACCACTACTCGCTGGCTTCTCCTGTCAAGCCATTGTCGAATCCAGTTCACTATTTCACCATAAATACTTTGTGTCTGAGCTTTCCTGACTAACCTTTCATGCTGGACCTCAAAGGCCTTACTAAAGTCAATGTAGACAATATCCAGAGCCTTTCCTTCATCAACTTTCCTGGTAACCTTCTCGAAAAACTCTATAAGATGGGTTAAACACAACCTACCATGCACAAAGCCTTGTTGATTATCCCTAATCACTCCCTGTCTATCCATATTCTTGTATATCTAATCTCTTGGAACATGTCTACTACTGACATCAGGCTCAGCAGCCTATATTTTCCCAAGGTTATTTTTGAAACCTTTTTTTAAAATAACAGAACAATGTGATCTACCCTCCAATCCTCTGGCATCATACCCATGGTTAAGGGGCGGAGGGGGGGCTGGCTGGGCCGAGTGCAGGTGGGGAGGTGGGGTGCTGCTGGCCAAGCTTAGCATGTGGGACGGGAGTTGTGGGGAGGTGCTGACCGGGCTGAGCGGTTGTCCGATATGCACCATACAGAAGGCTCTCAACCAACATGTCAGTCAGGTGGAGGTTGGAGGCAATTTGGTGGCCTGGGAGCTCAGCTAAAAAGGCAGCCAGTATTGGCTGCTCAGAGTCAGCATGGAGGCCAAGCAGGGCAAAAGGCCAGACGCAAGATGCAGAGCTGCAGGAGGAATGGGCCATCGGGTTGGTGGAGCCAGAGCGGTTCCAGTTGTGTGGGGTATCATGGTTAAGGAAGGCTGCTATTGCTCTTGCATTGAGCCAGTCACCTCCTACTTCTCTCCCACTGGGTGCTGGGGGCTGAAGGTAAGAGAGGGTGCCCACAGGGGTGTGGACGACAGGGATTAGGATGACAGGGATGGGAGGGGAGTCTCCCTCTGAAAAAGGAGAATTTATTATGGGAAATTAACATTACTTATGTGTAATGTCATCTTCTGAAAAAATACTGGGTTTTGGAGGTTTCTGGTTTTTGGAGGTTTCCAGTTTTCAGAATTTCAGATAAAAGGTTAGGCACCTGTATTCTATTGCTCTTAATACAGGCCCAATGACTCTCCAAAACCAAGGTTCCCTATGCCTGCTGTTCTTGCCTTTAATCCTGTCATGAACATACAAACTCTGTACTCTTAAAATTTCACCTTTGATGGTCACGGTGGGGCAAGAGAAAGAGACAATTTCTGGAGCTCCCCAAGGAACCCTCACTGGCCATACACTGCCTTAAAGCTAAAAGACATAGGTCATTCAGCCCATCAAGTCTGTCCTCCTATTTGATGTTAAGCTGATCAATTTTCCCACTGCCTAGCCTTCTCTCCATAACCTATGATGCCCTGGCTAATCACGAACCTCTCAATGTCTGCCTTAAATAAACCCAATGACCTGGCTTCCACAATCATCTGTGGCAATAAATTCCGCAGATTCACCAGCCTCTGGCTGAATAAATTTCAACATCTGTTTTAAGTGGACACCCTTCAATCCTGAAGTTCAGCCCTCTTGTCCTAGACTCTCCCACCATGGGGGACAACCTTTCTACATCTACTCGGTCCACTCTTATCAACATTCAAAATGTTTCAATGAAATTCCCCTCATTCTCCTAAATTCCAACAGGTACAGGTCAAGAGCTGTCAAACACTCCTCATATGATACCTCTTTCATTCCCAGAATTATACTTCTGAACCCTCTCCAGCATCAGCACATCTTTTCTTAAATGAGGAGCCCAAAACTGCTCACAATACTTCAAGTGAGGACTCACTAGTGTCTTGTAAAGCCTCAACGTCACATTCCTGCTCTTATATTCTATTCATCTTGGAATGCATTTGCCTTCACCACCAACTCAACATGCAAGTTTGCCTTCAGGCTATCCTGCATCAGTTTTCCCAGGTCCCTTTACACCTGGATATTTTCAATTTTCTCCCCATGTTTCCTCCACACTACTAGCTCCTCCTCCTACCTCCATATCATCTGCTAACTTGGCCACAAAGCCATTCATTCTATCATCCAAATCATTAATATACAGCATAAAAATTCGTCCCAACACCGATCCCTGTGGAACACCACTAGCAACTGGAAACCAATCTGAATATGATCCCTGTTTACCAACTCTATGCTTCCTGCCAATTGGCCAATGCTCTACCCACATATGTTTTCTGTGGTACCATGAGCTCCTATCATGTAAATTAGCCTTGTATGCAGCACCTTGTCAAAAGCCTTCTGATAATGAAGAAGGTTTTCTAGGATTGCAGAGGGATTTGGGCTGCTTAGAAAAGTGGGCTGAAAAATGGCAGATGGAATTTAATGCTGATAAGTGTGAGGTGCTTCATTTTGGTAAGAAGAATCAGAATAGGACATATGTGGTAAATGGGAGAGCATTGAGGAATACAGAAGAGCAGAAAGATTTAGGAGTGACGGTACATCGTTCCCTGAAGGTAGAAACTCACGTGAATAGGGTGGTGAAGAAGGCTTTTAGTATGCTGGCCTTTATCAATCATTGCATGGAATATAGGAGTTGGGAGGTGATGTTGAGATTGTATAAGACGTTGGTGCGGCCTAATTTGGAGTTCTGTGTGCAGTTCTGGTCGCCTAATTATAGGAAGGATATAAACAGAGTGGAGAGAGTGCAGAGAAGGTTTACCAGAATGTTGCCTGGGTTTAAGCATCTGGAGTATGGGGAGAGATTGGACAGATTGGGTCTTTATTCTTTGGAGCGTAGAAGGTTGAGAGGGGATTTGATAGAAGTATTTAAGATTATGAAAGGGATAGACAGAGTGGATGTGGATAGACTATTTCCGTTAAGAGGAGGAAAGATTAAAACAAGAGGACATGAGTTAAGAATTAAGGGGCAGAGGTTTAGAGGTAACATGAGGGGGAACTTCTTTACTCAGAGAGTGGTAGCTGTGTGGAATGATCTTCCGGGAGAAATAGTGGCGGCGGAGTCAATTGTATTATTTAAGAAAAGGTTGGACAGGTATATGGATGAGAGGAAGATGGAGGGTTATGGGCATTGTGCAGGGAGGTGGGATTAGAAAGGGGTGTTTGGTTCGGTGCGGACTAGAAGGGCCTAATGGCCTGTTTCCGTGCTGTAATTGTTATTATTATATTATTATTATTAAATCCAAACATGACTGTATCTCCGTTATCCAGCCCGTTTACCATTCCTATAGGTTTGTCAGGCAAGATTTTCCTGGCACGGTTGGCAGTTAATGCAACGCCTTTACAGCTTTTGTGATTGGGACCGGCATTCAAATCCCTTGTGTAAGGAGTTGATACGTTCTCCGTGTGTCTGTGTGGATTTTTCCAGGGAGCTCTGGATTTCTCCCACCATTCAAAACGTACCTGGGGTTCTAGGTTAATTGAGGGCAATTGAGTGCCATAGGTGCGTGGGCCGAAATTACCTGTTATCATGCTGTATGTCTAAAATTTTAATAAATTAAAAATGTAAATTTAAGGAATTAAATTAAATTTGAATTTAAAGAATTAAATTAAATGTCCTTATATTTAACATTTAAATTTAAGGAAGCTATGCTGGCTTTGGCCTATCTTGTCATGAGCCTCCAAGTACTCTGTAATCTCATCCTTGACAATCAACTCCAACATCTTCCCAAACACTGACATCAGGCTAATCAATTGATAATATCCTTTCTGCTACCTCTCTCTGTTCTTGAATAGTGGGGTGACATTTGTGATTTTCTAGTCCTCTGGGTCCATACCAGATATTGATTCCTTTAAGATCATTACCAATGCCTCCACAATCTCTTCCACTACTTCTTTCAGAACCTAAGGGAGCAATCCATTTGGTTGCCTTTCCCCAATGCATACCCTTCCAGTTGTATCCTGCAATCTGCATTAACCTTCCTACCCCTCACTGTGTGACCTCCATCACAGAAAGACAGAGATTCAGCACAGAATCAGTAATTAGAAGACTATTAATTAATCCCAGGTTACACCCCTCACCCACACATTGGGGGACATTTACAAAGGACAATCAACCCACCCACCCCCATCTCTTTGGGACATGGGAGGAAACCTGAGCACCTGGGAAACCCATGGGGGAGGGGTGGGGAGCTGTCCACAGGGAGAATGTGCAAACTCCACATGGGCATCGGCCGAAGTGGAGATTGAACCTGGGGTCATTGTCACTGTGAGACTACAGTTCTACCTGCTGTACCACTGCTGCCATACAACTGGAAAGACAACGGGGTTCAATGTCAATAACAAGGTGCTTTGAAGCTCATTAACCATCAGGTCAAAAAGCAGACGTAACCTGTTTAATCTGCCATTTTTGCCAAGCAAACTGTGTCCTCCTGATAGCCGCTGATGATGAAAGAGTTGTTGATAAAATAAATCAATTTTGGAAGGGACCAGTATGTGGTGCAGCCTGCTCCCAAATGCATTCCTTTAATTAACCCACAACATCGAGAGCTGCAGATTCTGTGTAGTACACAGGAGTAATATTTTACCAAACTCTTCACGCTAATGCTGGCCACAGTTTATCAACTCCAACAGAAGCAGCGATCAGATAATTAAAGCCATTTCAGATTTAAAGAATCCAGATTCTAGCTTGGAAGAACAAGAGAGGCAATATGAATTAAACAGGATGATTCTGAAGTTAGGTTTTTATTCTTTGGAGTGTAGAAGGTTGAGAGGGGATTTGATTGAGGTGTTTAAAATTATTGGGGCATAGATAGAGTTGACGTGGAAGGGGTTTTTCCTTTAAGAAAAGGAGAAATACAAATGGGTTGAAAGTTGGGGGCAAAAGTTTAGATGAAACATGAAAGGGGACTTCTTTACTCAGAGTGGTGGGTGTATGGAACGAGCTTCCAGACAAAGTGGCGGAGGCGGGCTCGATATTAGCATTTAAGGAGAAGTTGGATATATATATATATATATAATATATATATATATAGACAGGAAAGGAATGGAGGGTTAAGGGTTGAGTGTAGATCAGTTGGGGTTGGGTGGGAGAAAGTGTTCAGCATGGGACTAGAAGGGCCAAATTGGCCTGTTTCTGTGCTCTAATTGTTATATGGTCATATGGATGCACAGGGACAGCTTTAGCTTACTTTAAATAACATGGACGTGCATGTCTGGAGGACATGGGTACCTGGAAGTTCTGCTCTATAGTGCAGCCATGTGTGGTCTCTTGGGTGTGTCCTGCCTTCTTCTAATGATACTACTTTGAAGGCAGATACTTTACCTTGATGTCATTGTGGAGCACATCTTCACTGCTGATGGGGCACCCATTTGCAGGGAAGGTCCTTTGGCCTCATCACAAGGAGTGTTGAGTTTGATCCTCTGATGGGCCTCGTCTTTGATCATGAGACTTTAGGATCAGACTTTCATCAAATTAATGAAATAGCAATTCATAAGAGAGGGTGGGAAAGGACATGCTTCCACTTGGCTTCATTGGGTGAGGAGGTGATGTTGCAGTGATACAAAACTTTAGTTGGGCTGGCCTTGGAGTGTTGTGTAGAATTCTGGTCGTCCCACTACAGGAAGGATGTAGACGGTTTGGAAAGGGTACAGAAGAGGTTTCCCAGGATGCTTCCCTGTTTAGAGGGTGTGAGCTATGGGGAGAGGTTGGACAAATTAGGGTTGTTTTCTCTGGAGCGTCAGTGGCTGGAGGGGCAATTTGACATGTTTATTAAATTGTGAGAGGCAGTGGGTGAACAGACAGAATCCTTTCCTCAGGGTAAAAATGGCACACACTAGAAGCCGTGGATTTGATGTGAGAAATTTAAAGGGGATTTGCAGGGCAATTATTTCACCCAGAGAGTGGTTGGTGCCTGGAAGGATAGTGGTGGAAACAGATTCCATAGTCATGTTTAATGGACTTCTAGATAGACACATGGATGTGTAGGGGTTGGAGGGATATCTATCAGGTACAAATGGGAGAGTTGTAGTTGAACTGGGCATCATGTTTGGTACAGATATGTGGGCCGAAAGGTCTGTTCCTGTGCTGTATCTTGTTCTATGTTTAGTTAAAGTATCCATGCTGCCTTTCCCTCAAAATGATGAATTGTTCCCATTTAGTTGTTTCCATTCAGTTGTTCATCGATGAACTCAGGGCCCCCTATACATGATCTGCCTCAGCTAGAGGAAAGGTTGGATGACACAGCCAGCATTCTCTGACACAAACTGAGATTTTTTTTGGCCAATTTAGGCCAAACAGAGAAATAGTCTCCTTGAGTAGCTGCTAATTTTTGTGTTTGTCCATACACCAGCAAAAGGATGGAAGTCCGCAATCTTTTTGTCCCTGTCATCACTGGCTGGACGGTAGCATCCTTCCCACATCCTTCAGTAGTGAGGATGTATTCTGCCTGGACCTGGTAACTTATCCGCATTATCAGTCTGTTCACCAACTTTGAGGCCAAGTCATTGGGTAAACAAAGTGAAAGTTGGCAGATTTTTTACTGGAATGGGAAGAATGGAGTTGAAAGGATAAATAAATCATCTATGATTCAAATGGCAGATCAGACTCGATGGGCTGAATGGCCTAATTCTGTACCTGCGTCTTATGATCTAACCTTCTTCACTAATGATTCTCTTCAAAAAATCAATCCAATCCCCTTCAGAAAACCTTGGTTGTTACAAAGCCTATGTGACGTTTCTCACATTCATTCTCGATCCAGGGACTGCTGGGAACAACAGTGTTTATTGCCTTTGGAGAAGGTGGTGGAGAGCTACCTTCTGGAACACAGTGGACCTTCTGGGGAAAGGGGTCCCATGGTGTTGCTGGGAGGGACCTCCAGGATTTAGACCCAATAACAATGAAGCACTGGTCAGCATGGCATCCATCGTGGAGAGAGAGCTACAGGCAGTGGAACATAGGAAGTAGGAACAGGAGTAGGCCAAAAATGGCCCATCGAGCCTGGACTCTGATGCACACATTGCTCTGTACTTCTAGGTGAGAGAGCTGGCAGGCTAGGGACATTCTACTGCAGTGACCTGGATGAGAACTTGTCGATAGCACATACCACAGGCACTGTGCACCAGAATGGTTCAGTGTGATAGATGAGGATTGATCAAGGGGGTGAGTTCCTTAGAGCTGTCCCATCTGGGCAGGTGGAGGGTGTTCCATCACATGCCCTGCAAATGAAGAACAGGCCTTGAGGATCAGAAGGAGAGTCACTCTCTGTGGGATGCCAACCTGTTCCTGCAACAGGGGTATGTATGTAGCTGGTGTAGGGAGTTTTTGGTCAACAGAAAACCCATGGATTAGTGATGGTGGGAGACGGTGAGGAGTACTTCATCTCTCCCCTGTGCCTTTTCCCAAGATTTTATGACTAGATTCAGTGTTATTTCAACCATCATTAAACAGGAGGATTCTCTAGCAATCTATCCTCTCTGAACCCATCTTGGCCTTGTCCACCTCTATCCAGCCCCGTTCTGTATCTAAGGTGAACAGTGCTAGCCCCTTCAACCTGTGCTGAAGTTCCCACCCCTAGAATCATCCCAACAAATTCCTCCCACTCCCACCTCAGTGCCTCTCACTCTTCCTGGATTGAATGCAACTCCCCAGCTGTACCCCAACTGGAGCCATGCCCAGGTTCAACATGTCTTCAGTAAAGCAACTGCAGATGCTGGGAAAACCTGAAACACAAACAAACCTCAGCAGGTCAGGCAGCATCCATGGAGAGAGAACATTTCAAATGAAGGCCCTTCTTCAGAATTGAGGAAGAGAGAACATCCATCTCCCCTGCATTTATACTCTGTGCTTCTGTTTGAGGGCAAGAATCCCACAAGATGCATCATTGACTCTCTCTACATATCCTGCCAGCCCGAGAGGCTGCTGTACCACCATCACATCTGTGCATACCCTCAGGGATGTGCCAAGCACTTTGTCTAGTCTCTCCTACACTTCCTGCCACAGTGAATCACGTCCCACATCTCGCACAAAGTTTTAGCTGCCACGTCTGCTCGACGTTGCCTTCTTCTTATCCTGCATTGCACCTGCCTCATCTGAATGAGACAGACAGGATAACGAGGGTAGAAAGCAGCAAATTGCCGCCCGTCACCCATTGTTCTCTGACACACATTGAGACTTTTGTTGGCCAATTTAGACCAAACAGAGAAATGGTGTCAAATCAGAGAAACCGTCAAACCGAGGTTGAGAGAGCAGATTCACTACGGCGAGAATGGAGAGCTGTAGAACAACCAGCGGTCTGTCTGCCCACACAGCTGGCAAGCTGTTAATCCACCTGCCTATTCAACAGATGGAATCTTCAGCACAGACGGCCTCAGTTCAGCGATCCCCATTACCGAGGGATGGTCAGGTCTACAGTATTCACAGTGGTGTGGAGGTCATTCATGAGGACTCACTGGGTGGGAGCAATCGGCTGTGGGGTGGGGGAAATGAGGTGCAGGCAGTCTATGGTTAGGACTGTAGGATCGCAGGCTGGGGTGGGTGATGCAGAAGTGCTGGAGTGAGGATTGGAGGTGCTGTTGGCTGGGTGCTGGGCTGGGTGGAGGGGATGGGGGTTCAGGGTGGGTGCTGGGGGTGGGTAAGGGGTCCGTGTATGTGAGGATGGGTGGGTGGTTCAGGGTGAGTTGGTGCTCAGGTTGTGGGTAGAGTTGGGAAGGGTTTGAGAGCATTGGGGAGGGGTGGGGGATTTGGGAGAATTTGAGGGTGGAGTGTCTCTGGGTGGGGGTGCCTGTGGGTTGGAGTAGAGAAGGTTGGGGATACTTTTTGCCTATTTGTTGACCCTTGACTATCAACCTATTAGATGTTTTCATCCCGCTTCATTCTCCCCTCTTGTCCATCCCTCTCCCCTCCACCCCCCCCCGTCCCCTCCACCCCCCCCCGTCCCCTCCACCCCCCCCGTCCCCTCCACCCCCCCCGTCCCCTCCACCCCCCCCGTCCCCTCCACCCCCCCCGTCCCCTCCACCCCCCCCGTCCCCTCCACCCCCCCCGTCCCCTCCACCCCCCCCGTCCCCTCCACCCCCCCGTCCCCTCCACCCCCCCGTCCCCTCCACCCCCCCGTCCCCTCCACCCCCCCGTCCCCTCCACCCCCCCGTCCCCTCCACCCCCCCGTCCCCTCCACCCCCCCGTCCCCTCCACCCCCCCGTCCCCTCCACCCCCCCGTCCCCTCCACCCCCCCGTCCCCTCCACCCCATCCCCCAATCCTCACATCCCCTCCTCCCTATCCCCCATCCCTGTTCCCATTCCCTTGCCCCCATATCCATGCTCCTGTCCCCCATAACCATCCCCCAGTCCCCTCTTACCTTTCTTGTCATCGAAGTAGAGGGTCTGTTGTGCTGGGTTAGACCACTGGAGGGAGGTGTTGTCATTCTGGTCTACCTTGCAGGTCAGCATTGCTGTGCCTCCTTCCACTGCCGTCACATTCTGGGTGAGTGGAGACTGTGCTTGGCTGCCTGTGAGTGGGGGAGAGGGGGAAGAGAGAATGTGAGACATGAGTCTTTACAGGATGTCACACCACACCTCCTTCACTTGCCTGCATCAAAACCCAAACTCCTTTCCACAGCACTGACACCTGCTGGTCCCCTCCGAAGCACCCACCACCCTGACTCAGACATAACCCCCATCCTTTACCGTCACTGGGCCTGGATCTCCATGCCCAACAGCACCAGAAGGTCTGTGGTGAATTAAGCAGGGCACTCACCCCCACCTCGACAGATGCAATAAATGCTGGCTCAGTTTATGATGCCCAGTCAGTGCATGGATGATGAAAAGTGTGAAATGGGCAGACATCCTGTGAGGTTCCTGGTTTTAGAAAGCTGGGGAACTGGAGATAGGCTCCCGTCCCATCAAAGGGAACTGGGGGGGAAGATCCTGTCCCATCAGAGGGAGCTGGGGAACTGGAAGTAGGGTCCCGTACTATCAGAGGAAAGCTGGGAAACTGGGAGCAGGCTGCCGTCCAATCAGAGGGAGCTGGGAAACTGTGAACAGGCCCTTATCCCATCAGAGGGGAGGAGGGAACAGGGAGCAGGCTTCCATCCCATTAGAGGGAGGTTGGGAAGTGGGAGCAGGCCCTTATCCCATCAGAGGGGAGGTGGGAACAGGGAGCAGGCTTCCATCCCATTAGAGGGAGGTGGGGAAGTGGGAGCAGGCCCTTATCCCATCAGAGGGGAGGTGGGAACAGGGAGCAGGCTTCCATCCCATCAGAGGGGAGGTGGGGAACAGGGAACAGGCTGCTGATCTATCAGAGGGAGATGGGGAGCTGAGGCTGCTGACCTATTAAAGGGAGGTGGGGAACTGGGAACAGGCTGCTGTCCCATCACATGGTGTGCACCCTATGAAGACGGCTGAGGCCTGGCTGGGAGAAGCATGGAGGACTATTGGCATGGATCTGCTTGACTGGTAGGTGCTGTGCTTCACTATGAAAGGATTGCCAGTGCAGGGATCAGGAAGGGCCTATGTTTTAGAGGTTATTCTGCCTCATTTAGGGCGAGGTGTGGGCTTCTCCAACAGTGCACTCCTGGACCAAGACAGGTCAGGGGCCCAGGAAAGAGAGGGTCAGCCTAGTGGGTGAAAGTCTGAAGTGCAGTGGCTGGAAAATCACAGCTTTGTCCCAGAGTAAGTGGGTGGAGAAACCGATGTCCTCGACAAGAGGCTCAGACTAGGAAATGGAGCTGAAGTCTGAGCAACAATCTGTGGGCATGGAGGAACCTGTCAAGTGGGTGAGTGGTTGAGACCTGGCCTGTAGTGAGGTCCACCAGTCTCCTCTGTTTGTGCTCCTTCTTCAGAACCTGTGAGTTCAACCAAACCGCCACATCTCTGTGGTTAGGCAGGGAAGGCTTAGTGTGGAGCCATTTCTGCACTGACCTGTTCTCCCGCCCAGCACCTCTGCCAGATCAATGGCCACTCCCATAGACTGACAGCTAAGGGCTGTGTTCCCTAAGGCAGAGCCCTCCCCTAGTGAATCCCTCTTTCTGTGAAAGCTCTGGTCACTTCCCATCCCTGGCAGAAGTTACCAACATCTAAGCTGCCAGATAACTCACTTTAACCCCTGACCCCATTATAAAACACTAGTATCATTACACTGCTGAGGAAACTGTCTCCTGGCCAGCAGGGTTGATAGGACCTATTGAGGCTTTCTAAAAACATTGTCCTGCATCGTCCAGGGCCCCTGAAGATCTTCAATCCTTTTCCATTGGACTCGTTGGGCTGTAAGGCCTGTTTCTCTGCTTTAGAATGTCACATTCAATTTATTAACTTATAACTAGCTCGCAGTTTCATTGATTTTAAAATTCCAGATTCTAGTTTAAGTAACACATTTCTTTTAATTATTGCAAATAAACTGTTCACAGGATTGTTTAGTATTACATTTCAGACCATGTCCTTAATATCACCACTGACACAAACTTTTAATTTAACATTGTCTCTAGATAATCCTTTATGTCCTTGAATGGCCAAGGATGATCTTTCATGGCCCTGTGACACTGTCTCAAAGATTTCAGCAATTTGTTTCCTTGGTAACATTTCATGTTCAGGAGTTTGACCCTGGGATGTGGGAAAAGAATGTCACAAAACACGATGTCAGTCAATTCAAGACAAATGGTTCAAATCCTCTGCAAAATCTTCTGCAAGGGAAATGTGAACTCTGAATGCAATGGGAGGGAGCTTCACTCTGTATCTAACTCGTACTCTCCCTGTCCTGGGAGTGTGTGATGGGACAGTGTAGAGGCAGCTTCACTCTGTATCTAACCCGTGCTGTCTCTGCCCTGGGAGTGTATGATGGGACAGTGTAGAGGCAGCTTTCCTCTAGGATAGGATGATGTGGAGGGAGCTTCACTCTGTTTCTGACCCTGGAGGTGGAGGGATCTTCACTCCATGCCTAATTAACTCTGGGGATTGACATGTGATCTTCTTCTGGTTGAGGGAATCACTGCAGCAGAAGGTGGCTGCTCTGTGGTTCCCTGGCCTATCAGTCATTGTCACTGCCTTGCCCAGTCTTCCATGAGCAGGAGGGGTGGTTAGTTTAGGCAACTCATTCTCAGCAGGAGAGTTGTCCCTGCTCACAGTCATGGTTCTACGGCGCAGGACTCAACTAGTTCTATTTGCTTGCATTCGGTTCATCTCCTGCCAAACATTACAGTGATCCCATCTTCCCACTCCTTCTGGCAGCTTGTTCCACACACCCACCACCCTTTGTGTGAAGAAGGTACCCCTCAGGGCCACTTTACATCTCTCCCCTCTTACCTTAAACCGGTGCTTTCTCATTTTAGTTAAGTCAAGTTTATTGTCATCTGATTGCACAAATATGTTGGTAGTCCTTCAGTTTGAAGAAGACACAAGGTATGTCATGGATGATGTGAGTGTCCTTAGCCCCCTCTCCAGGGCTGATGATGAGGACTACCATGAGAGCCTGGGTCAAATAGATAGAGGTGCCCTCAGGTCCCCTTTACATCTCTCCCCTCTCACCTTAAACTTTTGCCCTCTCATTTTAGTCAAGTTTATTGCCATCTGAGGAATAACAGAGACATGGGTGCAAGAGGACCAGAGCTGGGAAATGAATATTCAAGGCTATTCATCCTATTGAAAAGACAAACAGGTGGGTAGAGGGGTTGGGGTGGCTTTGTTGGTGAGGGATAAAATTCAGTCCCTTGAGAGGGTGACTTAGAATCAAAAGATGTAGAGTCAGTATGGATAGAACTGGATTTAGTGTTGTGTCTGGATTTGATAAGGGAACTCAAGGTAAAGGAGCCATAATATGATATTTTAATTTACAATTTGAGAGGGAGAAGGGAAAATCAGAAATGTCAATATTACAGTTGGACAAAGGGAACTATGGAGCTATGAGGGAGGAGCTGGCCAAAGTTGACTGGAAAGATACCCTAGCAGGGATGACAGTGGAATAACAATGGCAGGTATTTCTGGGAATAATACAGAAGGACTACCAGCCCCCCCACATCTCCATCGGGCACACAAAACTCAAAATGGTCAACCAGTTTACCTATCTCGGCTGCACCATTTCATCAGATATGCAAGGATCGACAACGAGATAGACAACAGACTTGCCAAGGCAAATAGCGCCTTTGGAAGACCATACAAAAGAGTCTGGAAAAACAACCAACTGAAAAACCTCACAAAGATAAGCGTATACAGAGCTGTTGTCATACCCACACTCCTGTTCGGCTCCGAATCATGGGTCCTCTAACGGCATCACCTACGGCTCCTAGAATGCTTCCACCAGCGTTGTCTCCGCTCCATCCTCAACATTCATTGGAGCGACTTCATCCCTAACATCGAAGTACTCAAGATGGCAGAGGTCGACAGCATCGAGTCCACGCTGCTGAAGATCCAGCTGCGCTGGGTGGGTCACGTCTCCAGAATGGAGGACCATCGCCTTCCCAAGATCGTGTTATATGGCGAGCTCTCCACTGGCCACCGTGACAGAGATGCACCAAAGAAGAGGTACAAGGACTGCCTAAAGAAATCTCTTGGTGCCTGCCACATTGACCACCGCTAGTGGGCTGATATCGCCTCAAACCGTGCATCTTGGCGCCTCACAATTTGGCGGGCAGCAACCTCCTTTGAAGAAGACCGCAGAGCCCATCTCACTGACAAAGACAAAGGAGGAAAAACCCAACACCCAACCCCAACCAACCAATTTTCCCCTGCAACCGCTGCAACCGTGTCTGCCTGTCCCGCATCGGACTTGTCAGCCACAATTGAGCCTGCAGCTGACGTTGACATTTACCCCCTCCATAAATCTTCGTCTGCGAAGCCAAGCCAAAGAAGAAGACAGAAGGTGTAGGATCAGTTCATTCCAAAGAGGAAGAAAGATTCGCTAAGGGGAGTAAGGGGCAACGTGGCTCATAAGGGAAGTCAAGGACAGTAAAAAAATAAAGGGAGTATAACATAGCAAAGATGAGCGAAGCCAGAGGATTGGGAAACTTTTAAACAGCAACAGAAGATAATTAAAAAGGCAATATGGGGAGAAAAGATGAGGTATGAAGGTAAATTAGCCAAGAATATAAAGGAGTATAGTAATTTTAAGATTTAAGAAGAATTTGGACAGGTACATGAATGGGAGAGGTATGGAGGGCTATGGACTGGCTACAGGAAAATGGTTTGGCACAGACTAGAAGGGCTAAAGGGGCCTGTTTCTGTGCTGTATTGTTCTATGGTTCTAACGCCAAAAGCTTCTTTAGGTATGTAAAGAGGAAAACATCAGTTAAGATCAAGAAACGAGTGAAATTATTATAGGGAACAAATAAATGGTAGTCAAGTTGAGCAGGTAATTTGGATCTGTCTTTACTAGGGAAGACATAATCTCCCAGATGTAATAGTGGACAGAGGACCTAGGGTAATGGAGGAACTGAAGGAAATTCACATTAGACAGAAAATGGTGTTGAGTAAACTGACGGGACGGAAGACTGATAAATCTCCAGGGTCTGATAGTCTGTATCCCAGGGTACTTAAGGAGGTGGCACTAGAAATTGTGGATGCATTGGTAATCATTTTACAATATTCTATAGATTCAGGTTCAGTTCCTACAGATTTGAGGGTAGATAATGTTATCCCACTTTTTAAGAAAGGAGGGAGTGAGAAAACAGGGAATTATAGACCAGTTGGCCTGACATCAGTGGTGAGGAAGATGCTGGAGTCAGTTATAAAAGATGAAATGGTGGCACATTTGGATAGCAGTAACAGGATCGGTCCGAGTCAGCATTTATTTACGAAGGAGAAATCTTGCTTGGTTAAACTTCTGAAATTTTTTGAGGATGTAACTATGAAAATGGACAAGGGAGAACCAGTGGATGTAGTGTACCTGGAATTTCAGAAAGCCTTTGATAAGGACCCACATAGGAGATTAGTGGGCAAAATTAGAGCAATGGAATTGGGGGCAGGGTACAGTCATGGATAGAAAATTGGTTGGTAGACTGGAAATAACGAGTAGAGATTAATGGGTCCCTTCCAGAATTACAGGCAGTGACGAGTGGGATACCGCAAGGCTCAGTGCTGGGACCGCAGCTATTTACAATATACATTAATGATTTAGAAAAGGGATTAAAAGTAACATTAGCAAATTTGCAGATGACACAAAGCTGGGTGGCAGTGTGAAATGTGAGGAGGATGTTATGATAATGCAAGGTGACTTGGACAGGTTGGGTGCATTTAGATAATTGTGAGGTTATCCCGTTTGGTGGCAAGAACAGGAAGGTAGATTACTATCTGGATGTTAAGAAAAGGGCAAGTACAATGAAATCTCGAAGTCCTTGTTCATCAGTCACTGAAAGTAAGCATGCAGGTACAGCAGGCAGTGAAGAAAGCTACTGGCATATTGGCCTTCATAACAAGGGGAGTTGAGATAGGAGCAAAGAGGTCCTTCTGCAGTTGTACAGGGCCTTGGAGAGACCAGGAATATTGTATGCAGTTTTGATCTCCAAGTTTGAGGAAGGGCATTCTTGCTATTGTGGGAGTGCAGCGTAGGTTCATGAGGTTAATTCCTGGGATGACAGGACTGTCATATGTTGAAAGATTGGAGTGACTGATCTTGTATACACTGGAATTTAGAAGGCTGAGAGAGGATCTGATTGAAACATTTAAGATTTTTAAGGGATTGGACACACTAGAAACAATGGGACTCCGTCGATGTTGGGGGAGTCCAGAAGCAGAGGCCACAGTTTTAGAATAAGGGGTAGTGTGGTGGCACGCCATTAGGCAGATGAACTGGTCCCGCATGTCAAGCATGTGGCGGGGAAGCCAGCCAAAATGGCGCCGTCGGGTGCTTCTCCACGACCTCGGCACCAGGCTCAGATGTCCGTGCTCTGCGGCCCATGTGATGCCCCAACGACGTCAGGGCCCCAGCGCAGTTCTCAGCCAGGTCCGGGCTGGGAGCATAAGACCAGCCAGGAAGACTTGAATAAAGGAGTTTTGCTCACTGAACTCAACCAGTCTGGTTGTGAGATCATTCAGTAAGCAGAGTAGTCGCCGCTACATTGGTGATGCCGACGGGTTCAAATGTCTTTGAAGCTGATATGAACAATTCTTCGATCAACGCTATAGCCATCAAGCTTCCTGACTTCTGTGTTCAGGAACCTGAGACCTGGTTCAGCCATGCAGAGGCTCAGTTCCACCTCCGCCAGATTTCATCAGATACGACCAAGTTTTATCAAGTGATCTCTGCCCTGGACCAGGCCACTGCCAAACGAGTGCTCCACCTCGTTCAGTACCCACCCGCGGAAGATAAGTATGGGACCATCAAGCGGGTGCTCACTGGCTTCCTTGGCCTCTCCAGGCGCCAGCGTGTCACTCGGATGCAGCACCTCAATGCCTTGGGAGACAGAACTCCAATCGCGTTGATGGATGAGATGCTCATGGGTGATCACACCAACCGTCCACTCTTCGAGCGCATCTTCCTTGACCATATGCCCAAAGACATCCAGCCATTACTGTTCCAGGAGAGCTTCGACGACCCTAGGAAGGTCGCTCAAAAGTCTCAGGAGCTTGAACGATTCCTTGAGAGCTCAACAGTCTAGCAAGTTACGAGTCCCGGCCATGACCACGCCAAGCCTTCCTCTAGTGCTGTGGAGGAACATGGCCCCTGCAGGGGCCTTAAAGAGCATAGCCAGAAGCAAGCCATCCACTTCAGCCTCTGCTTCTTCCACCAGTGCTGGGGAGCCAAGGCTCGGAAGTGTCGTCAGCCCTGCTCGCTCCACGGAAACAAGCAGGCCAGCCGCTGTTAATAGCTGCTGCAGCTGGCCAAGAACACAGCCTTCTCTACCTGTGGGATTCAGTCAGCGCCCGATGCTTCCTCATCGACACCGGGGCCCAGATCAGCATAATCCTGGCCACAGCCATCAAGTCCCAGAACCAGCCTTGAGGACCTCCCCTTCGTGCAGCCAATTTGATGGAGATCCGAATGTATGGAGACAAGACCGTCCACTTCCAGATCGGCCAGCGGAAGTTCTCATGGAGGTTCACCATTTCGTCCGTCCCAACCTCCATTCTGGGTGTCGACTTCCTCCTCACCCACGGACTCCTGGTCGACCCCTGAGGTAGGCAACTTGTCGATGCCCGTACCTTCCAATCCGTTCGCCTCAACACCTCCTGCACAGAGCAGCCGCAGATGGCCATGGTCAGCGCACCCAAGGACGAGTTTCAGTGCATTCTGGATGAGTTCAAGACCCTCCTCAAGCTGCAGTTCTCTGCCGCCTCAGCACGCCACGGGGTGTTTCATTATATCCCCACCTGCCAGATAAGCTCCAGATAGCAAAAGAGGAGTTCTCACATCTGCAGGAACTGGGGATCATTCGATGCTCCGACAGTCCTTGGGCCTCGCCACTCTACCTAGTCCCGAAAGCCTCCAGTGGCTGGTGCCCCTACGGAGATTATCGACAGCTTAATGATGTGACAGTACTTGACCATTACTCCATCCCTCACATTCAGGACCTTACGGCCAACCTGCATGGCGCGAGGGTGTTCTCCAAGGTCGACCTGGTGCGCGGGTATCATCAAAATCCTGGTGCACCCTGAGGACATCCCCAAAACGGCCATCATCACCCCTTCAGCTTTTCGAATTTCTACGCATGCCTTTCGGGCTCAAGAATGCCGCCCAGACCTTCCAATGCCTCATGGATATGGTGGATAGGGATTTGAATTTCGTGTTCATTTATCTGGATGACATTCTTGTCGCCAGCAGAGACTGGGCACAACAAAAGTCTCACCTGCACCCCCTCTTCTCCCGACTGGCCAACTTCGGCCTAACGATCAACCCAGCCAAATGCCAGTTCGGGAAAGAGTCCATGCAGTTTCTGGGCCATACCATCACGGCCGAAGGAGTTACACCAGCTGCTATGAAGGTCGCTGCAATCAGAGAGTTTCCATGCCCAGATAATGGACTAGTTGAGCAATTGCACTGCCACCTTAAGTTGGCACTTATGGCCCGCCTCACTGGTAATCCTGGGCATCCTCTCGACACCCAAAGAAGACCTGCAGGCGTCATCAACTGAGCTGGTCTACGGTGCACTGCTACCCCTGCCTGGTGTGCTTATCAATGCACCTCACAACCCGCAACAGTCATCCCACGGTTTACTTCCCCGCCTCTGGGCCCAATTGGACTCCTTCACACCCCCACCACCGCCCAGACACAGCACACGGGCCTCTTACATCCTCAGTGAGCTGTATTCCACAGAGTATATTTTTATCAGGCGAGGCCCTTCCATAGCATCCCTTCAAAGAACGTACAAAGGGCTGTACAGAGTCATACAGCGTTCAGGATCCACCTTCACACTGGACATCAGTGGTAAGAGGGAACTGTTTACTGTGGACAGATTAAAGCCAGCACACCTCGACCCCAATGAGCCAGTGGTCATGGCTCAACCTAAGAAGCGAGGCCACCCAGCAAAAGAGGACATTCGCGCCGGTTCTGGGGGGGGCTGTGTGGCAGCACGCCATTAGGCAGGGAACTGGCCCCACAGGTCACGCACGTGGTGGGGCAGCCAGCCAAAATGGTGCCGTCGGGGGTTTCTCCTGACTTTGGTACCAGGCTCAGAAGCCGGCGCTCTGCGGCCCACGTGACGCCCTGGCAACGTCAGGGCCCCCGGCGCGGTTCTCAGCCAGGTCCAGGCTGGAAGCTTAAGACCAGCCAGGCAGACCTGAATAAAGGAGTTTCGTTCACTGAACTCAACCCGTCTGGTTGTAAGATCATTCAGTAAGCAGAGGAGCCACCGCTACAGTAGGTAATTTAGAATGGAGTTAAGGAAAAAGTTTTTCATCCAGAGTGTTGTGGTATGCTCTGCCTCAGAAGGCAGTGGAAGCCAATTCTCTGTATGGTTTTAAGAAAACGTTAGATAAAGATTGCAGAGTCAAAGGATATGGGGAGAAGGTAGAAACGGGATACTGATTGTGGATGAATGGTAGTCCTAGCTCCAAGGGCCAAATAGCCTACACTTGCACCTATTATCTATTGTCTATTGATTGCACAAGTACAACCTAACAAAATTGTGATCTCCAGTCCTCAGTGCAAAACACACAGACACATAACCAGACAAACAGACAAATAATACATATGCAGGACAAGTATTTCATCTATACAAATAAATAAACATTGTTTTGTACATATTTGTCTTGGATGGTCAGTGTGAGGAGTTCTTTTGGTTGTTAATCATTCTCACTGCCTGTGAAGAAGCTGTTCCTCAGCCTGGTGATGTTGGCTCTGATACTACTTTATCTCTTCCCCGACAGGAGTAGCTGAAAGATGCTGCGAGCCGGGGGTGGAAGGGGTGTTCAATGATTTAGTGCATCCAGTAGATCATGTCGATGATGGGGCACTTGGGGGAGGAGGGAGGGAAGGAGGAGATATTCTCCTACCCTGCGAAAAAGACAGTCTGTTTCCCATATCCATGAGCCTCATGAGTTTAGAAGCCTCCTATACTTCAGGGAGAAAAACTCCCACCCTCTTCTTATAATTCAAGCCCTGCTAGTCCTAGTAACATCCTTGTGATGCATCTTTTCTGCATCATTTAAAAATAAATGACATCCTTCCTGTCGCTGGATGACCAGAACTGCACACAACACTGTAGTCTCACCAAGGTCATGTGCAGTGTCCCTGCTCCTTCACTTAGTATTCTGGCTGATAAAGGCCAGCATGCCCAATGTCTCCTTCACTGCCGTGTTTGAGGAGGGTGCAGTGAGGACTGCATAGCACTCCCTCAGTGAGTCCGTCATGGGTTGATGAGGGATGCACTAGCTATTCAGTGAGATTGCACTACAGTGGAGAATGGTGTACCAGTCCTCTCCCCATCACTGGCATAGGTTTAATGGATGTGTCTGCATATTGATAAGTGCAAGGATGTATAATGTGATGTTGAACGCCACACCAACTCTTTGTTGTGCAATGCATGTCAGCCTGCGTTGCTGCAACCACCATGTCTGCAAACTTTCATGTTTCAATCAAAGGGAGAAGCACACAGATCCAGGTCTTAACCCAATCTAATCTCTTTCCTGAATTACGGTGCTAAATCTCCCCGATGGGGTGGCTGAGGAAGCTCACAGTTGTGGCCTGAATCAATGGTGAAGTCTGCTTATTGAGGATTGTCCCTTCCTTCAGTACTGAGGGAAGAATGTCCCGAGCTGTGGATTCAGTGCCAGGAATGTATTCAGCAGAGTGATTACTGAAGGAGGGAATGATTCTGCGAGGCCTTTGAAGGTTTACAGAATAAAGCATTTTTTTTGTGTGTGAGATAAAATGACTCACAGATGGATCAGTTTTGCTGTGAGAGGATGGTTAATGGATCAGAAACTACTTGAGTTTATTTAAAGAATGAAGTGTGTGCCACGCAAATCTTGCTCCTGATTCTTTCAGGAGGATGTGAGGGGAAACTGATTTCACATTTCCCGTTCTGCCACATAGAGGAACTCCCAGAAGATGGCCTGGAGCTCAAACAGATAAGACACCAATGGTCGTACTGCCATCTGGATCATCTTGCTGTGAAACAGGCTGAACCTTGCCTCTCCACATACCTCTCTAAATGTTTATTTTAAATGAAATTGTCCCTGCCTCCACCATTCCTCAGGCAGCTCGTCCGTATACCCATCAACCTATGTGGAAACCTTGACCTCCCCAGCTCACCTTTAAATCTTTCCCCTCTCATGGGAAACCAATGCCCTCGAGCTTTTGATGCCCTTCCCAATTCCCATGATCTTATATACACCCATAACATCCCTCCTCAGTCTCCAATGCTGTTGGGAATAAAATGCCCCAGCCTGGCCACATTTTCTATTTAGACATACTGCACAGTGACAGGCCCTTCCAGTCCATGAGCCCGCATTACCCAAATACATCTATTAACCTCTGACCCCATATGGCTTTTCAATTCATTGCCGCGGATGACTGTGGAGGCTTAGTCACTGGGGATATTTAAGGTGGAGGAATTGTAAATAGGTTCTTGGCCAGGAAGGGAATCAAGGTTTACAGGGAGTAAATCAGCCTTGATGGAATCCTGGGACGGCTCAATGGTCCTTATGGCTGATCTACACTGGTCTCACCCTTGAGCCCATTCCCCATTACATTCAATCTCTAAACCACAAATATTTATCTATTGCCTCTTTAAATCTATCTATTAATCCAGCATTCACCACCCTTGTGGGCAGAGATCCACCTCCCTCTGACAGAAGAAATTCCAACACCTCTCAATTTTAAATGTCCAGCCTATTATTTCGCAATTCCATGCCATGTTTGTCCCTCTCCCACCAGAGAAAACATCTCAACATCAACTCTGTCAAACCCCTCAAGGAATGAGGTCACCATTCCTTCTTCAAACCTTCAAGACCAACCTGCCGAGTGTGACTTGTCAGTAGAACCCCTCTCACTGCAGGGGAACCTCCTCTGGTCTGTCTCCAATAGGTAAGGGGGCCTGTACGGTGTGCAGTTTTCCAGATGTGGCCTCGCCAAGATACAGTGGGAGGACAGGGGAAAAAGTGCAAGGAGGGGATGAAGCACAGAGATCGCAGGGGGATCGAGGGCTCAGATCACAGAGATGGAGGAAACAGACATGGAGAGGTTTGAATGCACAAAGAGAACAGAAGAGCAAATGATGGATTTGTGGAGAAGTTGAAGGGACTCAACAAGTAAGCATTGTCGAATTGGGTCACAGAATGAGCTGGGGTTCAGTGTGAGTGAAGGCATGGTATGGAAAGTGAGGGAGAGCTGGTTTGTGGGAGAGTGGGGAATGGGCCCAGTTAGGAAGGTGGGCTATGCAGGGCGGCAGTGCTGGCTTGAGGCAGGGGGAAGAGGAAGGAGGTCAAGGGTGAATTATTGCCTTGCATGGGGGGGTGGGGGAGAGTGGCTTGCACCATCTCGTTGGCAAGAGGTGAACTTCATGTCCACCCCAGGCTCAGCACTGACAATGCAGTCAAAGCCAATGGGAGAGAGGCTTCTTCCTTCAATTGCTTTGAGGTGGTAATTAAACTGCCATCTCGCAGAAAAACAAAGAACAACGTTTCCCCAAGAGTAGAGAGCCCGACTACTTTAATGTGAGAGGGAGCAATAGAGCCCACCCCAGCAGCACCCACACAATCACCTGCGTTTGGATTCAGATGACTTTCTGGAGAACAGTACTCCGCCCTGCATGTTAAATAATTGAGCCCTGATGTGTAGGCACTCAAAACTGAACTTTTATTACTGGTCAACAATATTTTTAACACTATTCATAATTCTGCCCAAAATGTAATAAAAATATTGGAGAGATGAGAAGCAAGGTAATTTCAGCTCAGTTTAACCTTGTAACCCAAGACTGCTGAGAAAATGAAACATGAAAGTTTGCAGACATGGTGGTTGCAGCAACGCAGGCTGACATGCATTGCACAACAAAGAGTTGGTGTGGCGTTCAACATCACATTATACATCCTTGCACTTATCAATATGCAGACACATCCATTAAACCTATGCCAGTGATGGGGAGAGGACTGGTACACCATTCTCCACTGTAGTGCAATGGCCATACGCACAATCCCCTCTCATCCAGGTAACATCCTGGTAAAGATCTCCTGTCCCCTTTTCCAGTCTCCACATCCTTCCTGTGATGAGTGGTGGTGGTGGTGGGGGTGGGGGGGGTGGGAGGGAAGAATTGCTCGCTGGATACTGCATCACTTGCCTGATCACTCAGTGCTCAGCCCAGATGTTCAGCACGGCCTCCCTGCAGATGAAATGAGTCACTTCCAGGAGCTCCCTGTCGACGTGCAGCCTGCTCTGCTAGGGGATGGCCAGATTGATTCTGTAGGCCCACATTCAGTCTGCAGTTGGTCCCCAAGGCAGAGATGGATGTTCCTCTATGTTCCCAGACTCACCCTTCCCAGACTCAATGGTGACATGGACAAGGTGGGGAACTGGAGCCACTGGGTCCACAGGAGAGGTGGGGGCACTGGTACTGCAGATCAGGCATTCCTCAATGGCTTCGCCTTCTCCTCAGACTCTGACCCCTTATTCTGGACTTCCCCAACATCAGGAACATTCTTCCTCCTTCTCTATCCAGTCCTGTCGGAGTTTTGCATGACTCAGTGAGATTGCTTCTTATTCTTCCAAATCCCAATCAGTATAACCCTGGTCTCTCCAGTCTTTCTTCATCTGTTAATCCTGCCATCCTAGGGATGAATCTGGTGAACCTTTGCTGCGCCTCCTCAATACAATAATGTCCAGGAGACCGAGACTGTCTGCAATACTCACGGTGTGGCAGTCAGAACTCCCTGCATCTGGATTCAACGCCTCTCGCAAAAAAGGCCAATGTCCATTTGCTTCCTTAACCACCTGATGTACCTGCACTCCAACCTTCACTGACTGAGTCACCAGGATCCCCAGATCTCGCTGCACCTCCTCAGAGTGAGCAGGAGCAGTCCGAGGCAAGAGAAGTTTTGTCGTGCTGAAGTTTGTGGGAAATGAAGCAACAAAGGACCAAGTCCATGATAATGAGTAATTAGTTGGTTGGTGAAACCATGGCTCATCATGCCTGGAATTCAGGTTGCGATAGAGGACAAGTTCTGCCCAGTATCTGGGGGATTTCTGGCAATCAGCAATTCCTTCAGCATCAATCCCAACAACTGCATGAGTGAATTGTAATGAATCACAGGATGAGATCCAAAGGCATGGGGTAGAAGTTAGGGAATTGGGTGTAGAGTAGGCAAGCAGTAGAATTTGGGAGTTTCCAGGAATTGATGAACTATCCCAGACATGTGGATAGATTGGAGGCATGGATACACTTCGGGAAGATGATCCTATAGTGGAATGAAGCAGGCAGGTCTGCCGGCCACCACTGTGTCAACCTTCTATAGGAGCTCTATCTATAGCTTCCTGGTTGACTACATAACTGTGTTGTATGGTTGCTGAAGAGAATTGAATCAGAGCTTAATCTACAAGAAGAGAACAACGTTATATGTTATATATGTTATGAGAAGATCACTGGAGTCTCCCCCTCCCCATCGTCATGATCTACCAGGATTGTTATTTGAAGAGGGTGCGCAAAAATCATCGAGGACCCCTCCTACCCTGCACACAGCATCTTTCGGCTGCTCCCATTGGGGAAGAGATACAAGAGTATCAGAGCCAGCACCACCATGCTGAGGAGCAGGTTCTTCCCACGGGCAGTGAGGATGCTGAACGACCAAAGGAACGGCTCACACTGACTATCCAAGACTCTCATATTCATGAAATAATATTTATTTATATATCATGAATACTTGTCCTGCATATGTCTTATTTGTCTGAATGTGTTTTATGTCTGGTTGTGTGTCTGTGTGTTTTGCACCGAGGACTAGAGAAGGCTGTTTGGTCATCTTGTACTTGTACAATCAGATGACAATAAACTTAACTTATTTACACAGTTCAGAAGTGTTGAATGTAACAGTGATGGATAATCTTGCTCTGCATAAAAATATCAAAGGACAGATCTGTTCTAAATCTTGAATAGTTTCTTCTTTATTAGTTGAATGTGCTTTTATCAGGCTTCAGATTGATTCTGTGAAATGACTTGCATTAGAACAATGACCCTTCAAGGTAAATGCAAAGGCTTTAGTCGATTTGTGTATCTAATTGTCTTTGTGTTGTGATGAACATGGACAAGGAACCCAAGCCTCTTTAATCAAAGGCAGTATTACAGTCTGTGATGATGTGACAGTGTGTAAACACTACAGAGTCGGCAGGGTACAATTATACTTATATTCATGTGGCAGCGTACTTATTTATGTCTCCAATTAAGGTCCTGGGAAGAGTGGACTATGATTTCTACTGAGTCATGTCACAGAAAAAAGCTCTCCACCCCATCAAGTATCTCTCACCAACACCACTTCACCCACATCCTATATGCTGCTTTAATAATTCATGTCTCGATCAGATGCTTTTTAAATGTTGCCAGACCACTGAGCTCAGCCATCTACTCTGGTTTGTGTTCCTGACTTCAACCACACTGCATCTTCCTCAGACCCCCTCTAAATCATCCACTTCAGACATCCACATGAGGCACTGCCGACATCATGAAGGACCCTCATCGACTTGTCACAATCTCTTCTCACTGCTCCCTTTGAGCAGATAGTATAGAAGCCTAAAGACAAGTACCTCTAGGTTTAAGAGCAATTTTTATTCAACACCCTTCAGCCTTTTGAACCTCCCATACTATAAACTACTCCAATACCACAAAAAGATCTTTCTGCACTACTGACACAGTTTTTTGCACAAACTACAACTGAAAATTTATCTATTCTTTTATATTATTTGTTATTTCTGCCTTGGCATATTGTGGCAATTTAATTTATATTCTTGTAGTTAGTGCTCATTGTGTACATGTGTGGCTGCAGTGAGAAACAATTTTGCTGCATTTGTATATTTTATATCATCTTCACAAACTTGTACCTTCCTGAGTTAATCAACCCCATCTCTAATTCACAGTTTTATACACCTTTATACACCTTTTCCAGACTCCTCTGCTTCACAGAAAACACAACATCCTTGCAATCAAAGTCACCAAAACGAAGGGGTTAATTGTTGACTTCAGGGAGGGAAAACCAGATGTGTACCATCCAGTGACAAGAGGTGGAGAAGGTGAGCAAATTTAATTCTTGGGAGTCACCATCTCAGAGGATCTTTTCTGGGCTCAACACACTAATGGCATTGAGAAGAAAGCATGTCAGCACCTCTACTTCCTCAGGAATTTGTAGAGATTTGGAGTGATATCAGAAACCCTGGAAAATTTATAAGATGTGTAATGGAAAGTGTGTTGATTGGCTGCATCACAGTCTGGAATGGGGAAAGCCCTGCAAAAGGTAATGGACACAGTCCAGGACCTCACAGGTGAAACCCTCCCTACCTCTGAGAACATCTACAGGGGATGCTGCCATCAGAAAGCAATAGCAATCATCAAGGATACACACCACCCAGGACACACTCTGTTCTTGCTGTTACCATCAGGACAGGAATAGGTGCCACAAGACTCACACCATCAGATTCAGGAACAGCTGCTACCCCTTCACCATCAGACTCCTCAACCACAAACTCAATTGGAGGCCCATTTAAAGCCTCTTACTCTCTGTATTGCACAGTTTATTTACATTTCTTTATTTGTTTACAAGCGTACATTCAGTACATTTTTTTGCATTACCAATAAATGGTAATTCTGCCTCATCTGCAGTAAAATGAATCTCAGGGTTGTATGTGATGTCATGTATGTACTCTGACAATAAATCTGAATCTGAAATATTAATTATTTGGAAGAGGATGTGTGTTTGCAAGTGACAGCACCATTGGTGGAAGTGTGGAGAGTGAAGGTTTTCCAGGGTTTCAAAAGGATTTGAATCGACTGGGGAAGTGGGCTGAGGATGTGCAGAGGGAGGCTGACTCCTAACAAGTGCCATGATGTATTCTGGGATGTTATACACAGTGAATGACCATGGGAGAATTCAGACCCAGAGGTATCACACAGAGTTCCTCTGAAGAGTAAGACAGGTAGACAGGGAGGCGAGGACAGGGAAAACCATATTTAGGCTTCATCAGTTGAGGTAACAAATACATGACCTGGAACATCACGTGACAGTCATTAATACCGCAGGCGAGACTGCACAGCATATTGTGTGCAGTTTTAGCTGGCATGTTAGAGAAAGGAAGTGATTAAGTTAGACAGGATGCAGAAAAGATTCACAGAAAAGTTACCAAAATGGAGGGTTTGAGTTTCAAGGGGAGATGAGATTAGTTGGGACCATTTCCTCTGCAGCGTAGCAGGTGGAGGTGTGCTATTATGGAGGCTTACTAAATCATGAGGGGAATAGAGGGTGGATGGGACAGTCCTTTTCCCGGTGTAGAAGAATCTAAAATGAGACGGCATAGGTCTAAGGCAAGAGGGGATAGCCTGAAAGGGGATGTGAGGGGCAAGCTTTTCCACTCAGAGAGCACTGGGTTTGGAGAATGAACTGCCAGATCATGCATAAGATTGAAGAGAATTGGACAATTACGTAGATAGGGAAAATGTGGGTGGACATGGGGCAAATAGGATTAATGTGGATCAGTGGTTCACCTTTTTCTTCCCATTCACATACCACTGTAAGTAATTTTTTTACTAATCACAGAGCACCTATGGGATTCTATGTCATAGAAGGGATTACTTAGGTGGTATGTGAATAGAAAAAAAATAAAGGTTGACAACCACTGGTGTATATAGTCATTCAGATGGGCTGAAGGGCTTGTTTTACATTGTGAAGCTATGAATCACAATCTGCATAAATATTGCCATCACTTTCCAGACTCTCTCCTTCCTCTGCACTCTTTCAGAAAGTGCCTTTGTTTCTATAGCTGTACTTTGACTTCAAAACCAATCACTGCTTTTGTTTTAATGGTAACAAATTGTTCACTAATAGCCCGCTTAGACATTTAAATGTTTCATTGATGCCTATTAATACTTCTGGAACCCATTGATAACCAAGAGATTGCGGATGTTAGAATTTGGAACAAATACCCCAAGTGTGGAGGCGAAGGATGTGAACCAGTGTCTCCGGTCAAGACCCTGTCTTAGGACTGAGGGGGGAGGAGGAAAGAATGGCAGTGCACCAGGGAGGAATGGGCAAGGGATGGAAGGTGATAGGTGGAACCAGTCAAGGAAGGTATGACAGACAGGTGGGGGCATGCAACGGGAGGAGGGCTCCAGGGGTGTGGGTCACTGGAGTTTGGAAAGTTCATTGTTTTCACATCTGAGTGGTTTTATTTTGGGAGTGTTTTGGTGAGACAGTAGAACCATTTCATGATATGAAAGATACCCCTTTGATGTGGGGGTTCCCATCTCCCCTCTGCAGGACAGTACACCAGTATCAGCCTCTGATATGTGAGACTGTGTGAGCCCCCCATCTTCCCTGCAGACAATGGGGAAGGCACACAAACATAACCCTCTGATATGCAAGACTCTCTGTCTGTGGGAGTTTCCCATCTCCTCTGAAGAGGACAAGGACTATGGATCAATATCACCCCCTGATGTGAGGCTCTCCTTCCCTGTGCGTCCCCTTCCTTCCCCGCAGACAGCAAGGAAGGTGCACCAACATAACCCTCAGATACAATGATTACTGCTTCCCAGGATTTTCTCCTCATCACATGACCCACCTCATACCTAGAACCAACAAAGCCTTTTCTGTCCCAAGATCAGAAACAAACAGGGCAAGAAAGTTCCCCTGAACACAACTCAGGAAGTCAATCTCATCTTTGCTCATTACTCTCGCATCCAGGAATACTAATTTAGCAATGCCCATTCAGTTATCAGCACTTGTGATTCCCCAGACTTAGTACACTACACTGCAACATTGCAGACCAGCCTATTCCATCAGCTCAGACACTACTAACACCAAATCTGCATCATTCCCTTCTCTGATCTTCCAACACCCAACTCTTTGCTGAATATTATTTCTCCTCATCTTCATACCAGCTCCTCAGCTACAAATTCACTTGGCCCATTCCCATATTACTGAGCACACTAGCACATGGCACCATGAGAAATCCAGAGATCACTGCCTTAAAGTTCCTGCTCCCTAGTCTCTTTTCCAACTGCCTGAACACATTGTACAGGACTTCATCCCTTCTCTCCCCATATCATTTGTGCCAACATGTACAACAACCTCTGGTTGTTCACCTTCCCACGAGAATGTGCTCCAACTGCTCAGTGATAGCCTTAACCCTGGCACCCAGGAGGAAATACACAATCCTGGCATCTCTTCCAGAACCACAGAATCTCTGCTCTGTTTCCCTCACTTGTCTTCTCTCACTATCCCTCTGCCCTCCTGCAACCTTACCTCTGAGCTTCAAAGCCAGTCACAGAACCACTGAGGTGTCTGATGTTGCCAGGCCCTGACGGACCATCCCCAGACTGTCTCTAAAGCAGTCTACTTGTTGGTGGGAGGACTGGCCACAGGGGAACCCTGCACAGTCCACTTCCTCCCTTCGCCAGGAGAGGTGGCCACCCATCTATCTACCAGCATCTCAGATAATCCCAAGAGCATCCAATTGCATCTCCAGTTCCTTGAGCCTGTCTGTGAGGAGTAGCAGCTGGGTACATTCCCCAGATATGTGGTCAGCAGGGAGTGCGATCTCTAACTCCCCACATTGCACAGGAGGAACATCTACTACCCTGACTGCCATCCTACCCATATAACCATATAACCGTTTACAGCACGGAAACAGGCCATGTCGGCCCTTCAAGTCCGTACCGGTTTACTTGAACAACTCCACTAGCTCCTCCGCAAACTCCTGAGGAAATAGAGGCTTTCTTCCATGTCTCACATCACGGGTAATGATCAAAGAACAGATCTATGCAGATGGCATTATTTTTGTTAACAATGCGCAGAAAAGTAAATGTTTTCTTATATTTCTGATAAATGTGTCAATGCCTTGCATGCAATAAAATTGCTTGGTGTAATCCAGCAAAGTAGCAATTTTATACACAAGACGTTTGCATAATAGCAATCAGATCTGCTTTTACAAGAACTAGAGGACATGGGTTAAGGTGAAAGGGGAAATGTTAAGAGAATATGAGGGGGAACTTCTGAACTCAGAGAGGGGTAAGAGTGTGGAACGAGCTGGCAGATGAACCCACTGAGCCTCAGGGCCCTCTCCTCATCATGGACACCTCTCAAGGCAAAGCCTCAAAGGCCCTCCTCACACACTGGCTACTCTTACAATAGCTGCTCAACAAGCTATTTTTCAAAAAGTAGTAGGAAGCAAGAACTCCCTAGACTCAACTTCCTTTAGATCTCCCACCTCCACCGGCAATCATCTCCTATTGGTTACAATAAAGCACAGACTCTTTCATTAACAATCAAATCTTTTACTGGTTGTAATGAACCACAGGAACCCCAAATACTCACCTCCTTTAAATCTTCCCACCTTACATCAGCGATCGAGGCTCCTATTGGCTGCAATAAACTTTGTGCAAGATCCCCAAAAGGTTAACTTGCAGTCAAGGCAGAGGTCAGGAAGGCAAATGCAATGCTAGCATTTGTTTTCAGAATGATAGAGATTTAATGTCAAGGGTTTATAAGGTAGTGGTCAGACTTCACTGAGTATTGGCAGCAGTTTTGGGATCCAAATCTAAGGAAGGATGTGTTGACATTGGAGAGGGTCAGAGGAGGTTCACTGGAGTTATTCCTTGAGTGAAAGGGCTTTCATATACGGAGCATTTGAAGGCTCTGGAACTGTATTTACAGGGTTTTAGAAGAATGAGGGGAGATCTCATTGACACCTATAGAATACTGAAAGGCCTGGATAGAGTGGATGTCGAGCAGATGTTTCCTATGGTGGGGGAGTCTGGGACCAGAGGACACAGTCTCAGAATACAAAAACATCCCTTTCAAACAGAGATGGGGAGGAATTACTTTATTCAGAGGAATTCGTTACCACGGACGGCTGTGGGGGCCAGGTCATTGGGGATATTTGAAGTGGAGGTAGGTAAGTTCTTAATCAGGAAAGGGATCAAGGGTTATGGGGAGAAGGCAGGAGAATGGGGTTGACAAGGTTAGTAAATTAGCCATGATGGGAGGGAGGACTATATGGGCTGAATGGCCTCATTCCACTCCTATGTCTTGAGGTAACAATCTTGTGGGCCAAGCAGCATCAGTCCTGATGAAGGGTTATGGCCGAAAACACCGACTATTCTCTCTGTCCCACTGATGCTGCTCAACGTGCTGAGTTCCACTAGCACATTGTGATTTTGCTCCAGATTCCAGCGTCTGTAGCCTTGTGTGTCTCCTTCCAAACTCCTCCAGTGAACCTCCTTGCTAGCACAAGTCCCTTTTGCCCCAGGTTCTACAGCTTCATTAGCCATGCATGAAGCTCTCTCTAGTCTCCCACACTACTTGTTTCATCAGATTAAAAATCCATTTGGTGAAAAGCAAGTGCACCAAGATTCCAATCAGCAATTCCCTCTGGCTCCGATTAACACTCAACCTTGCTTATTGGATCTTATGTGGAACATTGATTAGGTACAGGCCTTTCAGTCCATGTGTCTGTGCTGACCACAATATCAGATTAAACTAATCCCAACCGCCTGCACATGGCCCATATCCCTCCGTCCCCTGCCTTTCCATGTGCCTCTTTAGGTGCTTCTTAAATATTGCTGTTGTATCCGGTTTCACCACTAACCCTGGCATCCTGTTCCAGGGACCCAGCACTCTATGTAAAAAATTTGTCCCACACATCTCCCTTAAACTCGACCCCTCTCACCTTAAACACAAGCCTCCTCGTATTTCCACTCTGGGAATAAAATCTCTCTGTCCACCCTGTCAAAGCCTCTCATGATTTTATAAACCTCTATCACGTCTCCCTGCAGATTCAAACACCGGAGAAAACAACCCCAGAGTATCCAACCTCGCCCCATACCTCACACCTTCTAATCCAGGAAACATCCTGGTGAATCTTTTCTGCATCCTCTCCAAAGTTTCCACATCCTCCCTGCAAAAATTGTACTCCAGATGTGGTCCGACCAATGTTTTCTACAGCTGCAATACAACTTCCCAATTCTTGAACTTCCCTGACTAATGGATACAGGGAGGCTGGACTTTTCCACCCTTTTCATATGTGGCCACTTTGGGGATCTACAGACTTACAGCACAAGATCCCTCTGCACATCAACACTCCTCATTAGGCTCTTCCTACTGTAACCACAGAACATGCATCATTTATCCCTCCCATCTCCCCACCCCCTCACCTCCATCCAGGGCCATTAACAGGTCAGGGGGGAGCTGGAGGGATAAGTGCTTTGCATAAACTTTTGTTCAACCTGATCTACCTGGTGTGGCCTCCTCTACATGGAAGGATGTGGAATAGGTGCAGATCATTGGGACAAAGCAGAAGAATAATTTTGCACTAACTAGAAGGATCTGTTTCTGTGCTGCAGTGCTCTAATGTTCTGTGGTTTATTAACTACATTTCAACATTCAACACCATCTTCCCCTCAAAACTAATCAGCAAGACCCAAGACCTGGGTTGCAACACCCCAATGAGTAATTGAATCCTCAATTTCCTTGCCTCTAATCAGTGAAGATTGGTAAGAACAACTCCTCCACAATTTCCATCAATCCCTGCTATACTCACTTTATACCTATCTATGACTGTGGCTCGGTACTTGGAGTGTTGTGTGCAGTTCTGGTCACGCAGCTACAGGAATGCTATTGTTAGCCTGGAAAGGGGGCAGAAAAGATTCTTCAGAACCCTACCAGAACTGGGGACTTTAATTACAAGGAGAGTCAGGATAGACTGGGACTTTACTCGTTGAAGCCTTGGAAGATGAGAGAGTTCCTTTATAGAGGTTTATAAATAATAAGTCAGTCTTTTACTGAGGGTGGGGAAATCTAGATTTAAGATAAGAGGGGAAGGATTTAAAAAGGACCCATGGGAACCTTTTTTAAATGCTAGTGGGTATATGAATGAGAGGAAATTGTAGAGGTGGGTACAATTACAATGCTGAGCAGACAGACAAGAACACGGATAGGAAAGGTTTAGAATATGGCCTGAACACAGGCAAACAGGACTAGCTCAGCTCGGCAACTTGGTCGGCAGAGCCAGGTTAGCCTGTTTCTGTGTTGTATAACTATGATTCTGTCAATCTAAATGGAGAGTATTCAATCATACTCCTGGCAGGAAGACAGTGGAAGGTATGTAACACTGCTGAATGTGTTAGTATTCTGGCTACTGTCCAACAGGAATGGGCCACATTTGCTTGCTAAGCTTGGGGTCCCCATCGGTTAAGGACTGGGAAAAGGATGAGGAACCTCACGAGCAACATTACTTGTGGGAGAGAGGGATGAAGCATGGTGGTCCCCACCCTGAGCTACAGCCATCTCTCCACTGCTCCTCCTCTTGGGCATGCAGACGTTTATAAACTTGCATGGATGTGCATGGTGCCGATGAGGAGAGATCGAGTCGCTTGGGACGAGAACTAGAGGAGATTTAGGATGAAGATGAAGTGGAACTGCTTCTCCCAGAGAGTGGAATTCTCTGCCTGATGAAGCAGTGGAGTCTGCCTCATTATACATATTTAAGAGATTTTTTTCGTAGCAGGGGACTTAAGGGCTAAGGGGAACAGCAGGCAAAAGGACCTGAGTTCACAGTCAGATCAGTCAGGATCTTATAAAATAGGAGAGAATTTCAAAGGGCTGACTGGCCCTCTTCTGCTCTGATTCCTATGTCCAAATATTTGATTACCTGCTTGGGGCTCCACTAGGGACAGCAGAGTCACCAGATGAGGCTGTTCCCAGATTTCAAAGTGCGGAACAGGGCTCCACTGCAACTGAGCAGCTGTGGTGGAGATCCTGCGAACAGATGGCTGCACATGTGCATTATCTGAGAAGAAATGACTGCCATTGCAGCTTCAATCACAGGCACAATGCACCACCACTCCCCTGTGTCTGTAATGACTTAGAGAACTTGCTGTGCAGTATAAATAAAATCTATCAGGTTGCAATAACTCACAGAGCCATTTAGCTGGGTTAGTAACACCAGTTTGTCTTTTCCACTTAAGGCCAAGATGCACAAGCAGACACACTGAAACGATTTAGTTATTATGGCACAGAGCGATGCCGGCTTTCCACCAGCTCCAAACACAGTAATGCCAGTACCCTGTGTCCCCTGCAGCCTCACACAATTCCCCCTCAGCTCACTCACTATTTACCCACCCTGTTCAACAACCAGACCCACACAGTTTCAGGATAAGACAAGATATAGGAGCAGAAATCAGCCATTCAGCCCATCGAGTCTGCCCCTCCACTCCATCATGAGCCACTCAGCCCCATTTCCAGGCCTTCTCCCCATAATCTTTGATGCCCTGGATAATCAAGAACCCATCATTCTTTGCCTTAAATACACCCTATGACCTGGCCTCCACAACTGCCTGTCGCAACAAATTCCACAGATTTACCACCCTCTGGTTGAAGAAATTCCTATGCATCTCTGTTCTAAGTGGACGCCCTTCAATCCTGAAATTGTGCCCTCTTGGATGGCACAGTTGGCGACGCGGTTAGTGCAATGCCTTTACAGCACTAGTGATTTGGACCGGACAGAGGTTCGAGTCCCACACCATCTGTAAGGAGTTTGTACATTCTCCCTGTGTCTGTATGAATTTTCTCCAGGAGCTCTGGTTTCTTTTCACCTTTCAAAATGTACCAGGGGGTGTAGGTTAATGGGGTGTAAACTGGGCGACACAGACTCGAGGGCTGAAATGGCCTATTACCATGCTGTATGTCTAAATTTAATCTTGTCCTAGACTCTCCCACCATGGGAAACAACCTTACTAGATCTACTCTGTTCATGCCTTTCAATTTTCAAAAAGTTTCAATGAGATTTACATTTTTAAAACTTAGACATAATCATACACCACGGTAGCAGATTCTTCTGGCCCACAAACCCATGCCTAAATACCTTAATTGACATACAAACCTTCCCCCCCACCCCAGTACATTTTGAACAGTGGGAGGAAACCAGAGCCCCTAGGGAAAACCCATGCAGATGGGGGAGGGGGGGAGAACGTGCAAACTCCTTTCAGAAAGCGCAGGATTCAAACCTGGGTCGCTGGTGCTGTAACAGCATTATGCTAACCACCACACTAACTGTGCCACCCTCATTCCAATCCCCCCCTCGTTCTCCTAAATTCCAGCGAGTACAAGTCAAGAAATGACAAACACTCCTCAACTGATAGGATGTGGGAGGAACCACAGGCTTCATGTGCAAACTCTGCAGAGACAGAGATCAGCATTGAAGTCGGCTCTCTGATGCTGTGAGGCAGTGGCACTACCTGCTGCAGAACCAGCTCCCTGCCAACCTGCAGAGCAGTTAATGTTTGGTAGGGCAGTGGGTTAGAGGCAGGAGAAGGGTTGGGGAGGAGGGTGGGGGTGAGGAAAACACTGCAGCTAAGGGCATTGGCAAGTTGACAGTGGGCAGCATCTTGTCATCATGCCCATTGTCTGTGCCATACCAACATTCTGTGCCCCATCCAGACTGCGTTCCCCTGCCACACTCCGCTCAGACCCAGGAGATATCTCCCAACCCAGAGTCTGCTCTCCCTGCCCCCGTGCAATCCTAGGGGATATCTCCCTACCCAGGTGTGTTCCCCCTGTCCCTACTCAGGTCCATGAGATTTCCCCACCCAGGCTGCATCACCCTGCACACACTCAAGCCCAGGAGATGTTTCCCCACCCAGGTTGTGTCATGCTGCCCAAGCCTAGACCCATGAGATGTCCCCACATAGGGTTTGTAACCCCCCCACCCCCCTTGCCCCCCGCTCAATTCCGGGAGATTAAAATTTAGACATACATGACAGGTCCTTTCGGTCCATGAGCCTGAGCTGCCCAATTACACCTACAAACCATGTACATTTTGAATGGTGGGAGGAAGCCAGAGCACTTGGGAAAGCCGACCAAGACACAGGTGAATGTACAAGCTCCTTACAGAAAATGATGGATGCAAATCCTGGTTGCTGGTACTGGAACAGTGTTGCACTAACCGTTAAGCTAACAACACTGCCAGGTATCTATCCCATTGATGCTGTGTCTCTCTCGACCCTACTCAGGCCCAGGAGATGTCTTCCCACCCAGAAACCTGAGCTGAGACCTGAACCTTGTGACCTGACCCTCTGTATCAGGACGAAGTCATGGCACCACCATGAAGGAGAGGCGGGGAGGAAATCCTGGACTCATCAGAATCACCAGACCCAATCACAGAGCTGGTTGTGGAAGCTTTCTATGCACAAAATGGCCAATGTGCCTGACCTGCTGATCAGCAGGTCACATTGGGTCTATGCTGCTTATCAGGCTCCCACTTACTTTCATCTCCTTCACTTCCTCTGGACACACTCACTGCGACAGGGCTAGTCTACCGACCAGCATGTCTTTGGGATGTGGGAGGAACCCAGAGGATTTGGGGGAATGTGAAAACTCCACACAGGTAGTGGCCAGGGTCGGAGTCAAAACTGGTTTCATGGGTTGTGAGGGAGAGTGCCTCGTGCTGCCTCTCCCCTCACATCCAGGGTCATGCCACCCCATCCCTCACACCTCCCCAGTTGGTGGGCTGCCTGTGCAGGGGTTATTCATTACCCCTCAGTGAGATGGAGGGGGCAGCAGGGAGATAGGGCTTATTCAGCCTGCCCTGGGACAGAGCAGGATGATGGAGAAGGTGAGATGAGGATACTAGGTCATGCTTGCTAGAGTTGTGCATCTCCCCTGCCTCCTGCACACCAGTGTGATGAGCAAGGTCACAACGGCATATGGAGAAGATGATACAATCGGCCCATCCATTTCCCAACAAGCATGAGGCAAAATTAATAAATGAGGGAAGGGTTTAGAGTTTGGTCCTGTTGAGTGCTTAATTCCAAAGAAAAAGGAGATTTTTACAGTTCTGAACTTCGCACACATGAAACGTGACCATGTATTGTCTATAAACCACAGCTCAGGCTGAGACAGCGAGTGATCCTGTGGAGGCAAATCACTGTGGGACGGACAGTACTGAGGGGGTGGCAGCACTTTGCAATCACTTCTGCTGGCAGATGGCCCTGGGACAGAGCAGGATGATGGAGAAGGTGAGATGAGGATACTAGGTCACGCTTGCTAGAGTTGTGCATCTCCCCTGCCTCCTGCACATCAGTGTGATGAGCAAGGTCACAACGGCATATGGAGAAGATGATGCAACCTGCCCATCCATTTCCCAACAAGCATGAGGCAAAATTAATAAATGAGAGAAGGGTTTAGAGTTTGGTCCTGTTGAGTGTGTTTAATTCCAAAGAAAGAGGAGATTTTTACAGTTCTGAACATTGCACACATGAAATGTGACCATGTATTGTCCACAAGCCACAGCTCAGGCTGAGGCAGTGAGTGATTCTGTGGAGGGGAATCACTGTTGGATGGGCAGTATGGGGGGGGGGGGGTGGGGCAACACTTTGCAAACACTTCTGCTGGCAGATGGTCACTAATTCCAGATTAATTTAATCTCCTGTATTCAAGTTCCCATCTGCTGCAGGAGGATTCAAACTCCTTTCCCAGGGCTACCCATCCAGGACACTGCACCACAAGATGATCAATCTCTCAAACAGCATGGGGCGATTTGAACTCTGAATGAGTGGCCCTCGGTCATTAGGTATTCTGAGCCGTGGTGGGGACTTGAGGGGATTTCAGGTTGAACAAATGGAACAGTTCTGCATTAATAACGTATTCTCATGTCATGAGATTTTGAAAGAATCTGATTTGCTGATACATGATGACAAAATGAATTTGTCTGTTGATACTGTTTGTCATTATAATAATACATTTGCATTTATATAACACTGCAATATAATTCTGCCACAGTGCTGCCGCAAGCAATTCAAATATGATGTAGTCAGGACCCTGTTTACCTCCTATCCATCTCTCCTCACTGAACCACATGTCATTAACACAGGGGCTGGACATACAAGGACACTGACTGGTCGCATCATGGACTGCTTTGGAAACTCGAGTGCCCAGGAACGCAGAAGGTAGTAAAAGGTGGCAAACGCTGCCAGGTCCATCACAAGCTCTAACCTTCTGTCTATTGAACATATCCTTTTTGAGGTGCTGCCTCAAGAAGGCAGCCAACATCATAAAGGACCCCCAACACCCTAGTCACAACCTCTTCCTGGTCCCCAATTTGGGCAGAAGGTACAGAAGCCTGAGTTTTGAACTTCTAGGTTCAAGAACAGTTTTTTTCCAACAGCTGTCAGCCTCTTGAACTTCCCCAAACTATCCTACACCACACAAACCTCTTTCCCCTCTGTAGACTCCATTTGCATCTCCCTTTGCCTGGGAAAGGCAGCCAATACACTGAAAGACCCATCCCACCCTGGACTGAGAGAGAGAGAGAGAGTGAGAGAAGGTCCAAAAGAGGGTAGAGAGGGTAAACTGTGTGAAAGAGCTGAGAGGGCTGGAGGGTACACAAATATGGAATAGGAGTAAAAGAAGGATTTTGCCCTTCTGGCCTGCTCCACAAAGATCAGAGCTGACCCCACCCCCTCACTGCTGTCTTCCTGCCATATCCCCATGGCTCTCGATTCTTTTAGCACCCAGGTGTCTATCAGTCTCAGTGTTGAAAGCACTTGGGGAGGCAGAGGGAAAAGCTTCAAGACTGAGGATAATTGAATGACACAGGTTGACAGCAGACACTGGAATCTGTTGGAAGAACCCACTTGGTCAAGAAGCAATATGCTGAAGGATGATTTAGTATTGATGAGACAGGTCTAAAACTAATCGAGTAAACATAGACTCAAGCATTTTCCAAGAGCACTCCACTGAAAATTAAGCTTAAGCTAATAGATTTTCAATTAATTTCTTGCTGCTAACCTAGGGTCCCACATGCCGGCTGTTCTAAATATCAGGTGTGATTTATTATAATTTGAAATTTAATTAATCTGATTTTCTACTGAAGTGTAATATTTAATATAATGTTATTACTGGAGTTATTAACAAAGTAATTTGTTTTCAAGACACATTATCAAACTAAGAGAAGTAATCAGAGTGTCGAGTATCTCCCAGTGCTGCCAAATGATGAAGGATATGTGGCCAACAAGTTTGTTTTATTGGCAGTTTTTAGCACAGGAGGACCTTTGGCCTCTTGGAATGAGGTGCTGGAGAGCTCCACTTGCTCTGTTTATTGTTCAAAGGTGACATTTTTGATTAGCCAGGGCATCAAAGGTTATGGGGAAAAGGTGGGGAGTGGGGCTGAGTGGGAAAATGAATCAGCTCATGATGGAATGTTGGGGAAGACCTGATGGGCTGAATAGCCTTTTCCTGATCCTGTATCTTATGGTCTTATGGAATGAAAATTTTCAGCTCCTTTCCAGTCCCCTCCTGACAGTTCTGACTGAATCTGCTCCCACTTCCTTTTTGAGCTGGGGTGGGGGATGTGGGATCACAGTATAACTCACCAGTTGTTAACAGATCTCAGCCATGTATTCACAGAATCATTCAGTGCACAAGTATCCACCTTTATTAATCTATTTCCCGGTTCCTCCTCCATAGCCTCAGTGCTTGTTGACGTTTGTTCCTTGTTAAGATATTCTCTCCCTCCACCTCCCCCTCAGGTTCCAGCTAGTCAATGAACAAAATCATCCTCACTCCCCCAAACCTCCTACATGCTCCTAAAAGTTCATTGTCTCATATTGCAAGAAATTGTTTTACAAGCAGACCAGCAGACATCTCATACATAGTACAAGTGACACACCATACATTGTGCAGAGTTACAGAGAGATCAGATGAGATGGAGAAAAGGCAACATAGTTTCACCAATGTGAGGTTCATTCAGAAGTCTGATAACAGCGAGAAAGGAACTATCCTTGACTCTGTGTTTCATGATCTCACACTTGTGAATCTTCCTGAAGACAGTGTGGTCAGGCTGGGATGGCTGCTGTGTTCTTCATGTTTCAATACCTCTGCCTTTTAATCTTACACATCAAATCCCCCCTCATCTTCCTGTGCTCCAAGGCAAGGCAAACCAGGCACCATTCTGGTAAATTTCCTTTGAACCTCTCCAGTATGATCACATCTTTGGTTCTAAACAGGAACAAACTGCAACACCTCCCACAGAGTGTAAGTGTATGACAGGATTTAACAAGCCTTTCTCCTGCCGATCTAACAATCTTTGCACCCGTTTTAGAAAGCTGGGCTCGATGCATGAACAAGAAGAAACTGAAGGCAGTTTTTGTTTTTGCTGAGATTTGGGATTAAGGTTTATCTGTCACCCCACTCAGCCCACTTGCAGATCATCTGCTCACTACCATAGCAGTTGTCAGCTGACTGGTTTCTGCAACCTTTCCCACGCTGACTACACATAATACCCGAAGATATAGGACCAGAAGTAGGCCATTTGGCCTATTGAGTCCGCTCTGCCATTCCATCATGAGCTGATCCATTCTCCCACTCAGTCGTACTGCCTTCTTCCCTTAACCTTTGTTACCCTGACTATTCAGATATCTATCAATCTCTGCCTTAAATACACCCAATGGCCCAGCCTCCACAGCTGTCCGAGGCAGCAAATTCCAGAGGTTCATCATTCTCTGGCTCAAGAAATTACTCCGCATCTCTGTTTTAAATGGACGCCCTTCAATCCTGAAGTTCTGCCCTCTTGCCCTAGATTCCTCTACTATGGGAAACAACTTTGCCACAAAATGCTTCTTTGAGGTCCCCCTTCATTCTTTTGAACTCCAAGGTGTATAGTCCAAAAGCTGTTAAATATTCCTCAGATGATAATCCATTAATTCCAGGAATTAGTCTTGTAAATCTTCTCTGAACCCTCTCCAGTCCCAGCAGATCCTTTTTTAAATGAGAAGCCCAAAACTTCATTTTGTACTTCATGTAAAGCCTCACCAGTGCCTTATAAAGCCTCAACATTACATCTATGCTCTTGTATCCTATTCTTCTAGATATGAATGCCAGCATTGCATCAGATCAATTTAATTGTGTAGTTCTCCAGGGCAGTTACTGGAGATATGTAAATGAAGGTCTTTGCTCCAACTCATGTAGTCAAATACTAATGTTGGTTCATTACTCCCCAGAACCATCATCCCTCATCTCTCTGGGGATCCCAGGGACCTGATCCCTGAAGTGGATCATACAAAGATATCCCTACACTAGGAGATGGGGGAGCAAGCGGCAGAGGTGAACTAAAACTGTCATCACCTGTTTCTAGTTGGCCATAAGATTGGGCACTTACCCCCATTCAGCCCAACTGCTGTGCACTACCACCTCCATCCCCTTCATCCCATTCTATCCCTTCCAGCCTTTTGAATTTGTCTGTGCATCTTCAATGCAGAAAGGGCTCACCCAATCAGAAGGCGGGTTCCCTGCCCCCCTCATCACCTCCTGATCATCTTTTGTCCCACCTCGGATTTACTGGCCTTCAAAAGTCAAATAGCGATGTGAAGCCAGAGATATAGCAAAGTTCATTCTGGCCTTCTTGTTGCTCCAGTGGAAATTTAAATTCAAGTCACTTAACAAATCCGGATTTGGCTAAACTTACAAACTATTGCCAGATTTAGAAGCCATGGGACCATCAGACTGCTTTAATACCCACCCGCTTCATCAGTGTCCTTCAGGGGAGGACCATTCTCACCTGCTATGGCCTGGCCTCCACACCCACCACTGAGCCTAGGGCCAATTGGAGATGGACAGTAAATGAGGCATTCCTACACAACTCACATTCAAAAAAAAACAGCAAACAAAACCCGAATCTTGGTGAATAATGAGTTACTAAATCTAAACTGGTGATTACTTGGCAACATTATGGTTGGAGGAAGAGGCTGATTAGAGGAGGAAGCTATTTGCAAGAGGAAGCTGAGTATCACTATAAAAGTGAGGGAAGGTGTTGTGAAGCAGTCATTGAGGGAGTGGTCATCGTTGGAGTGGGCTGAGTAAAAGTAGTGAGGTTTTGGCACAACAGGCTTCGACGAGAACAGGTAAGGTGAGGGCAGGGTTGGTGCCAAGGGGGGGCATCTGCAGGCATTGGACCCCTAGACGAGGTGCTATGCCCCCCCTCACCCACATGGTCAGGGCCATCTCTGCCCATCAGACCCGCCCCCACTCCCTCCCGTGTCAGTAGCATCTATAGCTTCTAGGTTAGCTAGGTACTCTTCACCTGCCCCTGGCTGTGTCACTAGCATACAATTAAAAGAGCCCTCTCTTATCCCACGTCAGAGTGATGGCCTCAATGAGGTAGCACCCATTTCCCTCTCCCCCCACTGTCAACAGGTCAGACCTTGCCAGCATTTCCCCGTCGACAGGTTGGAGCCTGCAAGCACCTCCCCTCCCCTGTCAACAGGCCGAACCCTGCCAGCACCCACCCCCCTGTTGACAGGTGGGTCCCTGCCCCACTTTAACTTGCTAATGTTCCTCTTGAACATATGTTCTGGTGCCAACCCTGGGTGAGGGATAGTAGGAGTTGAAATCAAAAAGGCCCACCCCTTTTCAAGGAACAAAAAGGAATCAGCAAGTAGGCATTGGTAAGGGTAGGTCTTGTATATTATATATTTTGTTCCTCTAGTCATAAACAGTGGGAATGGCTGCCAAAGCAGGGGAATGCTCCTCTTGCAGAATGTGGGTCATCAGGGAAGCCATCAGTGTCCCTGATGACTTCATCTGCGAGAAGTGCATCCAGCTGCAGCTCCTGACAAGCTGAGTTAAGGAATTGGAGCTGGATTTGGATGAAGTCTGGATCATTCGGGAGGAAGAGGGGGTGAAAGACAGGAATTACAGGGACCTATCACACCTAGGAGGCAGGAGAAGGGTAGATGAGTGACAGTCAGGAGAGGGAAAGGGAACAGGCAGGCAGTGCAGGGACTTTGTAGCCATTTCCCTCATTAACAAGTATACTATTTTGGATACTGTTGGGGGGACAACATACCAAGCACAAGCCATGGCGATCAGGTCTCTAGTATGGAGTCTGGTCCTGTGGCTAAGAAGGAAAGGGAGGGGATAAGGTCAGTTGTAGTGAGGGCATTCCATTTAGGGTCTGTGGAAGAGATCGAGTATCCTGGATGGTATGTTGCCAAGGTCAAAGATATCTCAAATTGTGTTCATGGCATTCTCAGCAGGGAGGGTGAGCAGCCAGATGTCGTCGTCCATGTCGGGAACCAATGAGAAGGTCCTGCAAGGAGAGTTCAAGGATATAAGTGCTAGGTTGAAGGGCAGAAGCTCCAGGTTTGTGATCTCAGGATTGCTACCCATGCCAAATGCTAGTGAGGTTAGAAAAATGAGGATAATGCAGCTTTACACTTGGCTAAAGACATGGTGCAGGAGGGAGGGCTTCAGATTTCTGGATCATTGGGCTCTCTTCCAGGAAAGGAGAGACCTGTTCCAACAGGACAGTTTACATTTGATCTGGAGAGGAAATATCTGGATAACACTAAGACACTTAAGATTGGAGGTGTTGTGGACAACGAAGAAGGTTTTCAAAGCTTGCAGAGGGATCTGGATCAGCTGGAAAAATGGTCTGAAAAATGGCAGATGGAGTTTAATGCAGACATGTGTGAGGTGTTGCATTTTGGAAGGACAAATCAAGAAAGGATGTACAGGGTAAAAGGTAGGGTCTGAGAAGTGTGGTGGAACAGAGGGACCTGGGAATACAAATACACAATTCCTTTAAAGTGGTGACATAGGTGGATAGGGTTGTAAAGAGAGCTTGTGGCATATTAGCCCTCGTAAATCAAAGCATTGAGAATAGGAGTTGCGCTGTTATGTTAAAGTTGTATAAGACATTGGCGAGGCCAAATTTGGAGTACTGTGTGCAGTTTGGACACCCAACTATAGGAAAGATATTAATAAGATGAAAAGAGTGCAGAGAAGATTTACTAGGATGTTGCGCAGACTTCAGGAATCGAGTTCCAGGGAAAGGTTAAATAGGTTAGGATTTTATTCCCTGGAGTGCAGATTCATAAAGATATTTAAAATTGAAGGGCACAGACAGAGTGAATGTAGAAAGGTTTTTTCCACTGAAGGTAGATAAGATACAAACCAGAGGATGTGTGAAAGGGCAAAAGTTTAGGCTTACTTCACGCAGGGTGGTGGGAATGTAGAACAAGCTGCCAGCTGAGGTGGTGAATGTGGGCTCAATTTTAACACTTAAGAAGAATTTGGACAGGTACATGGATGGGAAAGGTATGGAGGGCTATGGACTGGGTGTAGGCCAGTGGTCTAGGCAAAAATAGTGGTTCAGCATAGACTAGAAGGGCTGAAGAGGCCTATTTCTGTAGTGTTCTGTGGTTCTAACAGAACTCAACCCTTTTGTAATTCAATGGTTCTACAAAGGCTGGAGTTGTTTGAAGATTGATTTGCTCCTGTGAATGCAAGTAGTTGTGATCCATCCTGACTGCTCTCCATATTTTTGAAAAACATTTAGACGTACAGGCCCTCTGTCCCTCAAGCCCATTCTGCCCAATCACACCCAATTAATCTACAACTGCCTGTACTTTTTTGAAGGGAGGGATGAAACCAGATCACTGGATGAAACACACTCAGGTCATGGGGAAAACATGCAAACTCCTCACAGATTGTGCTGGATTTGTACCTGGGCTGCTGGCACTGTAACAGCCTTGAACTAACCGCTATGCTATCCGTGCCGTCCTTGTTCTCTTCTATCAGAATAAAGTCCATCTGGATAAAATTGAATGAATCCCTTAATTGGAACAGTTCGTTTGAAATATTCTCTGTCCCTATTCCATGGCAAAGAGCCATCATCAGCATGTGTTGAATATGACAAATATCCGGGGAGGGGGGGGGTGGGGGGTGGGGTGGGGTGGGGTGAGCTGCAGCAGGGGATCAGAATGACCTCTAGAGAATGCCATTTGTCATGTTCTTGCATGCACTATTTCATTTTTTACTTTGATTGCCGTAGCAAGGTCTGTTTCCAATCGCTGGTGAACATGCCATTAATTTCCATGTTCTAGCCTTCCATAAAGCTCCCATTGTGAACACCATCAAAAGGCTATTGAAGCTCTGAGGAATATATGCAATAGAGGGCTGTCATCCATGTAATCAGACTTGGGAGATTTGATCCATTGCTTCACAATCTGGGCTGATTGCTGTCAGTGACTTGATATCCTTCCTCAAAGGTGTACTGACCGGCAACCCACTGTGCAGGAGCTGCGGCACCTTCCCAGCCCAGATGTTGATTGATGGGTCACCAGGAGAGCATCTGCTCTGTCCACCTTAGCATGGCCTGCCATGTTTTTCACCACTTCCTTCTTTCAGCACAAGGGTAAAACAAAATAAAAACTTTTGCACCCACCTTAATTTCATTTGCTGGACATTATGTGCTACCCCGATCTGTCCTTGACTCAATTCCCAATAGAAGTCAGGTCTCTTTCTTGGAACACAGCCTCAACATCAGGGATTCCATTGCTGATATAACCATATACAGCACAGAACAGGCCAGTTTGGCCCTACTAGTCCATGCTGGAACAACTCCCCACCCTCCTAGTCCCACTGACCAGCACCTGGTCCATACCCCTCCAATCTTCTCCCCTCCATGTAATTATCCAGTCTTTCCTTAAATGTAAATAGTGTCATTGCTTCAACCACCTCTGCCGGAAGCTTATTCCACATCCCAACCACCCTTTGCGTGAAGAAATTTCCCCTCATGTTCCCCTTATAATTTTCCCCCTGCAATCTCAAACCATGGCCTCTGGTTTGAATATCCCCCACTCTTAATTGAAAAAGCCTATCCACGTTGACTCTCTCTGTCCCTTTTAAAATCTTGAACACCTCTTTCAAATCCCCCCTCAATCTTCTACGCTCCAGAGAAAAAAGCCCCAGGTTGCTCAACCCTTCTCTGCAACTCAAACCCTGACATCCTGTCAACATTCTCGTGAACCTTCTCTGCACTCTATCTATTTTGTTTATATCCTTCCTATAATTTGGTGACCAAAACTGCACACAGTATTCCAAACTTGGCCTCACCAATGCTTTGTACAATTTCATCATAACATCCCAACTCTTGAATTCAATACTCCGATTTATGAAGGCCAACATTCCAAATGCCTTCTTCACCACTCTATCTACCCGAGTATCAACTTTGAGGGTGCTATTTACCATAACTCCTAAATCCCTTTGTTGTTCTGCACTCCTCAATTGTCTACCATTCAATGTATCTGACTGCACATTTAGATTTGCCTTTCCAAAATGCAACACTTCACACTTATCTGCATTAAATTCCATCAGCCATTTCTCAGCCCACTCGTCCAGCTTTCCTATATCTCTTTCTAAGCTACAGTAATCTTCCTCACTGTCCACAATACCACCAATCTTCGTATCATCTGCAAACTTACTTATCCAATTCACCACCCCTTCTTCCAGATCGTTAATATATATAACAAACAATAGTGGACCCAGGACTGATCCCTGAGGAACTCCACTAGTCACTGGCCTCCAATTTGACAAACAATTTTCTACCAGTACTCTCTGACACCTCCCATCCAACTATTGCTGAATCCATTTCACTACCTCCTTATTTATACCTAATGCCTCCACCTTTTTTCATCACCTCCTGTGGGGAACTTTGTCAAAAGCTTTACTAAAGTCTAAATAGACAACATCAACAGCCTTCCCTTCATCAATCTTTTTTGTAACCCCCCTCCAAAAACTCTATAAGGTTTGTTAAGCATGATCTACCCCTGACAAAACCATGCTGACTACTTCCAATCAATCCCTGTTCTTCCAAATATTTGTAAATGCCATCCCTCAGAACACTTTCCATCAACTTACCCACCACAGATGTTAGACTCACAGGTCTATAATTTCCTGGCTTACATTTGGACCCTTTCTTAAACAGCGGAACAACATGAGCCACCCTCCAATCCTCTGGCACTACCCCCGTGACCAGTGACATCCTAAATATCTCTGTTAATGGCCCCACTATCTGTACACTAGTCTCCCCGAGTGTCCTTGGGAATACATTGTCCGGACCCAGAGATTTGTCCACCTTTATCTTTTTTAACACTGCCATCACTACCTCCTCGGTTATCCTTATATGATTCATGACCTCCCCACTATTTTTCTTTATTTCAACTGGTACAATATTTTTTTCCCTTGTGAATACCGAGGAAAAGAAATCATTTAAAATTTCCCCCATCTCCTCTGGCTTTTCACATAGCCTACCCTCCCTATCTACAAGGGGTCCAATTCTATCCCTCACTTATCTTTTACTTTTAATGTACCTATAGAAACCCTTTGGATTTATTCTTACTCTGCCTGCCAAAGCCTCTTCGTGCCTCTTTTTGGCCTTTCTAATTTCTTTCTTAAGATTTTTTCTACACTCCTTGTAGTCCTCTTTCAATTTCTCATCACCCTGCTGTTTATACCTCTTGTACACCTCCCTCTTTCTCCTAACCAAATTTCTAATATTCCTCGAAAACCAAGGCTCCCTATGACTTCCAGCCTTTCCTTTGATTCTCACTGGGACATATCTACTCTGTACTCTCAAAATTTCTTCTTTGAATATTCTCCATTTTTCATTTACATCCTTTCCTGAAAAAATCATGTCCCACTCAATACTCCCCAAATCCATTCTTGTTCCTTCGAAATTTGCTTTTCTCCAATCCAGAACCTCAACTTTAGGCCCTTCTTTGCTCTTCCCTAAAACTACCCTAAAACTAATAGAGTTGTGATCACTAGACCCAATTTGTTCTCCAACATTAACCTCAAACACCTGACCTATCTCGTTCCCTAACAGGAGATCCAGTATTACACCGTCCCGAGTCGGTTCCTCTACGTATTGATTAAGAAAACTATCTTGCACACATTTGACAAACTCTAGCCCATCCAGCCCTCTTACTGTATGGGTATCCCAATCAATGTGAGGGAAGTTAAAATCTCCCATGATCACTACCTTATGTTTATTACACATATATGCTATCTCCTTATAAATTTGTTCTTCCAATTTTCTTGGCCCATTTGGTGGTCTATAATACACTCCTATTAGTGCCCTCATGCCTCCTTCACCCCTCAATTCCACCCAAACAGCCTCATTGGACGATCCCTCCAAACCATCGTGCCACCTCACGGCAGTAATGTCCTCCTTAACAAGCAAAGCAACTCCTCCCTCTTTTTTTTTTTTACCTCCTGTTCTATCACATCTAAAACATTTGTATTCTGGAATATTTAGTTGTCAGTCCTGACCCTCCTGTAACCAGGTCTCACTAATTGCCACAAGATCATGATTCCAAGTGCCAATCCATGCTCTAAGCTCATCTACCTTGTTCACTACGCTTCTTGAATTAAAGTACATGCATTTCAGAGAATGTCCCTCACATATATTCCCTATTCTACCTTTTACCTTAACCTCCATCCTTTGTCATCTTTATCATTCTTAACTAGGTGGTCATGCACCCTAGACACTGCTCGCAAACTCTGCTCCCCACCCCCCATGCCAAACTAGTTTAAACCCTCCCCCACAGCTCTAGCAAATCTGCTTGCCAGGATATTGGTTCCCCCTCCAGTTCAAGTGGAGTCCATCCCTTTTGTACAGGTCCGACTTTCCCCAGAAGAGATTCCAATGATCCAAAAATCTTATCCCCTGCCCCCTGCACCAGCTCTTTAGCCAAGCATTCATCCTCCTATTTCTACCCTCCCTAGCGCGTGGCACTGGCAGCAATCCAGAGATTACTACCTTAGAGATCCTGTTTTTTAACTTCCTGCCTAATTCTATGTATTCCTGTTTCAGGACCTCATCCTCACTTCTAACTAAGTCATTGGTCCCCACATGGACCATGACTTTTGGCTGCTCACCTTCCCCTTGCAGAATTCTGTGAACTCAATCAGAGACATCCCTGACCCTAGCACCAGGGAGGCAATAGACCAACCTGGATCCCCGATCTCGTCCAACAAACCTCCTATCTATCCCTCTGACAAGTGAGTCCTCAATCACAATTACCCTGTTCTTATCCCTCCTTCCTTTCTGAGCCTCAGGGGCAGCCCCTGTGCCAGAGACCTGACCCCCACGACTCGTCCCTGATAGGCTGTTCCCTCCAGCAGTATCCAATGCCGAATACATGTTGCTGAGGGGCACTTCCACAGGGGTTCTCTGCACTGGCACTCTCCCTCGTTTCCTCACAGTCACCTGATTCCTGCATTCTAGGGGTGATTGTCTCCCTGTAACTCCTCTCTATCACTGCCTCTGCTTCCCTTATGATCCTCAGTTCATCCAACTGCAGCTCAAGCTCCCTAACACGGTCACTCATTATATGCAATTGGATGCACCTTTTGCAGGTGTAGTCGTCAGGAACAGCTGTCCTGTCTCTGACTTCCCACATCCCACAATTGGAGCACTTAACTACCCCAGCTGACTCCATTACCTCCTTTCTTAATATATATATGTTATTTAAAAGAAAATCTAAACAAATAATACTAAAAGACTAACCAAAAAGGACACCTTACCACACAGGGAGCTCCTTCTTACCGAAGTCCCTCGAGCCAAAGTCCCAAGTCTCCACTCCTTCACTGCCCCACTCCTCACTGGCCACTCCCTCCCCTTTCACTCCTTTCATTGGCCCCTTGACCAATTAACCCTGTCACTTTCACCAAGCTCCTCCTCCTCCTCCGACTCACAGCCTGACTCTCTCCAAGCTCCTCCTCCAACTCCCAGCCGAACCAAGATGTCTTTATGAGTTGCTTCCTTCCATATAGCAAGGAATATTACGTGTCACATGCATGTAGAGCATGTGTGTAAAATGTGATTTTTCAAAGCAATGAGGAATAATGGATTAGACTAAGTTGGTTATTAAAACCTGTGGAAAATGAAGGGTGGGATTGCATGGGTGTGATTTGACTGGTGACAACTTTCAACAGACATTGACCCATGTACTTGCATGTCTTTGGGATGTGGGTGAGTAGCCATTACCAGAGGACATCTGTTTAATGTAGCTGGAGAAAAGTTTGGGGAGACATCACAGGTAAGTTATTTCCACATTGGTGGGTGCTTGGAATGCACTGCTGGGAGTGGTGGTGGAGGCTGGGACAACAGATACATTCAAAAGATGTATGTAAGAAAAATAGAAGGTTGTTGGTGTGAGTTAGGGAAGGTTTAGATTGTTGTGGAGCAGGTTTCCATAGGTTGGCACAACAGTTGTAAATGAAACCGGAGCATCCAGAGGAAACTTGAACGATGATGGAAAGAACATGCAAACTCCACACAGACAGTGCCCAAGGACGGTGTTGAACCCAGGTCACTGAATCAAGAGCCTGTTCCCCATCAAAATAAGGACTTTGGATTCTCAGTGTGGAGTCAGTCCATGCACCTAATGAAGTTCAGACAAGGAAAACTACCCGCACGTAGCCGTATGCTGGTGTGGACTTGAACACTCAATCTCCTGAGAAACTCAGATCTCATATATATTGTGAACCCATTATGTTTCCTCTTTGCTGACAGAATTTACAGCTCCACAGGAATGCAAGCTCTCTTCTTCTGTATATTCTCACTAAACAATGTTGTAAAACAGTGTTAATAATATCTGACCCTACAGGCATGTACAATGCTGCCAAAATGGAACAATTTTATTGAAAGCATGAATCTACTCCTGTATAACACCGATTATAGTATTAGCATTTTTATTTGCAATTTTCTCTTCCCATCAGAAATTCAATGTCAGCAGGAAAGTGCTGCAGGGAGAGAAGAGGCACCCCATTCTGTGACAAAATCTTGATAACTGGCTCCAGTCACACTTGTTATTTCCTTGTGAATTCTCTGAAAGCAGGTGTGGAGCATGGTAAGGCTGACGTGACAGAGACTCTGCCACATTTCCTTCCCTTCTACCTGGGAAAGGTGCCTTTATAATTCAGCGTGAATTGTAAGCTACTTATTGAATGAGAAACATTTGCGATAAGAACAGACCACCAACCCCAAAAAACATCCACAATTGGGGTAGGCATCTGAGCCCTTCCATGTGCCCTCATCTCGAAATTCATCTGCCCCCACTGAACCCACCGACTCCGACTCAGTCACTTCTGCACCCACTTGCAAAACATTCGCTAATAGTTCTAATTCAATTGCTGCAGATGCTCGAGACAAGATAGAAAGAGCCAATAGCCAGTATCTGTGGGGAAACACTGATGGTCGTGTCTGGCTCGTTTCTCTCTCTCTGCATGGTGCCTGAACATTTCCAATGGAGATTCCATCGCTGGGTTCTTCAGGGAATTCAGGTTCTTTGAGTGGGACATGGGCAGGGTGAGGCTATGGCCCATCCCAACCACCTTCAACCTGTGTGGCTTGTTAGATAATTGTATTTCACGGGATGATGCAGGAAGACATAACTGCACTGGAAGGGGTGAAGAGGGGATTCACCTGGCTCTGCCTGGGATGGAATGTTTCAGTTATGTGGAGAAACTGAATGGACCATTGAACGTAAAACACAGATCAATGAAATAAGGGAACACAGATCTGTGCCAAATACAATGTCCAATCATACTAAAACTCTGCTGCCTGCACAATATAGATTTCTCTATTCCCTGCATATTTATGTCGAGAAATCTCTTAAACAGTACCATAGTAGCTGCTTCCACCATGACTCCAGGCAGCCCATTCTGAGCACCCACCACTCTCTCTGTAAAATATTTGCCCCACACATCTCCCTTAAACTTCACCCCACACCTTAAACGCATGCCCACTGCTGTGTGATGCTTTTCTCCTGGAGAAAAGATTCTGACTGCACTCTATCGATGTCTTTCATAATTTTAATACCAAGCCTTAGCCTTCAACGGTCCAGATTACACAAAGCAGCCACCTTTACCCTATCTTTCCCTATAGCCTATACCCTTGAATTCAGCCAACATCCTGGTGAACATCTCTTGCGCTGTCCCCTTTCTAAAGCCTCCATATCTTTCCTGTAATGGGGCAACTAGAATTGCACACAGTGTTCCACATGAGGCTCACCAGAATTTTATAGAGCTGCAACGTGACATTTATACTCAAGGATAGGCTGGGCTTGTCTTCATTGGAGGGAAGGAGACTGAGGGGGACTCTACAGAGGAGTCCATAATTATCAGAGACATAGACAAGGGAGATAACCAGCAACTTTGGCCCATGATGTACATTTGAAGCCATAGGGCATTGTTTAAGGAAAGGGGCAGAAGGTTTAGGAGGGATAGGGTAGATTTTATTCTGGGGGGGATGGGAGGAAGGTTGGAGTCTGGAAATCTGGAATGCTCTACCTGAGGAGGAGGGGCAGGCAGAGATATTTGAGAATTGTCCAGATAGGCACTTGAATAGCCAAGGCAGAGGTAACTGTGCTGGAAAATGGCTGCGAACTTTACAGTCGATACGGATGAGCTGAAGAGCCTGGCTCATGACGGGTTAGGTCTGGGCCACAGATACAGGCTACAGGTTTCTTATCCCCAGGGACCTTTCTAATACTGGTTCCTGAACCTTGATTCCTGCATCACATTTCGTTGAGTATTGTGGAGAGATGTGAACTCTAGCTCAGTGGATCAGGTGGTCCTTCCCGCTGCCAAACTGACATGGATTTTGCTGCCTCCCTGAGGGACCTGTATGTTCTGTGCCCACATCAGGCTGAGAACAGCTGGATTTTAACATGCCAAATTCCTTCACTATCCCACATTACACAGCATTTCCCAAATGGGGAAAACAGGAAAAGAAAAAGAGAATGGTGGAGCGAGAAAGCTGCTGCGGGGACTGAATCCTCATGTAAAACATGGACAGGCTATTCAGCCCATCTGCCCCATGTCTGTGGGTGCTGCCCTCGAGCCTGCTCCCACCCTGTCAGGGAAGCCCTCCAATCCGTTCTCCCTCACCCAGTTTCCCTGAGAACTGATCAGCCACTCGCTGAGTTCCTCGTTCTCTGGCTGAGTTCTTCATTCCTCACTTCTGTCTTGATGAAGGGTTCAAGCCCAAAAGATTGGTTACGTATTGTCTTTGCTACATAAAGTACACTGTCCTGCTGAGTTTCTCCGGCATCGTGTTTTTACTTCAACCACGGTGTCCGCAGACTTTCGTGTTTTACTTCTGTTTTAACTCACTGCTGCACCAGTTCTTGGTGGGGATCGGGCAGTGAGGGATCAGGTTTGGTGAGGATGCTGGAAGCAAGGGATACGGAACAGTGCAGCACAGGAACAGGCCCTTCAGCCCGTGTGGCTGAGCTGGACATGGTGCCCAAGCTAGAAGGAAACCTCTGCTCGCACATGATCCGTATCCCTCTGTTCCCTGCACATTTCTGTGTTCATCTGGAAGCCTTTTTCCGAAACAGAGAATTACACCGCAACAGGATGATGGATTAGAAGGTTGTGTGAGAGAGGTCTGACCCGGTTTAGCAAGGCTGCCTGGTCTGGAGATGCAGCTGGATTGAGCAGTGCTTGCTTCACTGCCACACGGAGACAAAATCTTAAAATGGGAAGGGTCAGTGAACCATGGAATTCTCAGAAATATGCAGCACAGAGACTCCCCCACAGTGGGGGTACGTTCTGTGTCCTTAGAGAAGACTCAGCAAGTTTGGCATGTCCCACTGTCCCTTAACAATTTACGGGTGCGCCGTCGAGAGCAGAATTTCTGGATGCATCACAGCGTGAGATGGGAGCTGCGCTGCTCACAATCAGATGAAGCTACTGAAGGTGGGGAATGCAGCTCAGAACATCACACAAACTTCCCTCCCCTCTACAAACTCCATCTACATCTCTGCTGCCTGGGAAAGGCAACAGACACACTAAAGGCCCTGTCACACCCTAGACACACTATCTTCTCCCTCCTCCAAGGCTCAAGATTGTGAAATTGTGCACCAAAATGCTTTGTGATAGAGTATTTAGAGGTGGATTGGGAGGAATTGTTAGAGCAGCCTGCACTCATACATTTTAAAACACAGAATATTTGCAGGACTTTTGCAGAATGCTTTTTGCAAGAGGCAACAAAATATCAACAACAGCTTGCCTGGGAGAGCATGTGATCCTTGCAGGCAGAGAAGAGTTTTGCTCTCAGAAAGGGAGGGTGTGAAACAGAAGGCTTTTTCAGGTGCAATCTGCACTAAGAATGCGCCTGAAGAAGCAGAAGCGGCCCTTTAAATTGCCATTCAGGTGGCAGCATTTAAAGCGCAACGCAGGCCACCTGAAGGACACAGCTACACAGGATACGGCTCTGAGCACACTCTCAGCAGCTTGACCCTTTAACACCCGCTTTCAGCCAGCTGCATTCAGGTGGCAGGGGGAGCCATTGAGCTGAGCCGATTATCCCTCGGAGGAGGGTTACGTAGCTCACTCAAGACCGCCTCCTGCATATTCAGGTGGCCTCAAAACAGCCGCATATTACCTAAACATGCGGCTTTACATGCCTAGAGAGAGAGGAGTCAGAAATTATTTCCATAAGGACAAAGCTGGCAAACTTTGGAAGGCTGTCTGGTCAAAGGAGAAGACTGGCAGTCTGAAAGGAGACCTGGAAGAAAGAGTATCATCTGGAGAACCCTGAAGGGGGGAAAGTTTCGTCAGCAAGACTGATTGAGAAGGAATCAGTTGCGGATGTCCTTCTCTGAAAACCAGCAAGAACCCACCTGAGTGGTAACCATTTGCCTGTTAAGCACCAAAGACTGGTGAACTTTGTTAATGCTAACTTCTGTGCACAGTACATGAATTGCCTGCAACCAATGAGATGGGACTGTGAACCAAAGAACGTTTCTAATCTTAAATATACATTACACACACTTGAGCTTAGCGTTAGAGGGGGGTTTAAGTAGTTAGGTAGGTTAAGTAATAAGTTAAAGTTTAATTCTGTTTTCTTGTTCAAAGATAATTAAAAACGACTTTTGTTGAAGTAACCCTGTGTTGTGGTGCATATCTATTGCTGCTGGTTTTGGGGGTCGTCTGGACTCCGTAACAGCTTAAAGACAGTTTCTTCCCTGCAGTCATCAGGCTCCTGAATGAACCCCACCACAATGCTCTCACGTTGCCCTTGCTTTGTGCTAATTGATCTTTGTTTCCATTGTAACTCGAAACTCCATAAACTTTACATGGCTGTGTGAATGTTAGCGATAACCTACTAGACTGTTTGCAGAAGAACACTTCTCACTGTATTTGGTGTATGGGGTAGCACAGTTGGCTTAGCAGTTAGTGCAATGCTTTTACAGCACCAATAATCCGGGTTCGAATCCCGAGCTGTCTGTAAGGAGTTTGTACATTCTCCCCATGTCTGCGTGGTTTCTCCCCGGGGGCTCTGGTTTCCTAACAATGTTCAAATGTACAAGGGGTGTAAATTGGGCAGCACAAGCTTGTGGGCCAAAAGGGCCTGTTACTGTGTTGTATCTCTAAATCTAAAATTTTCAATTTCAATTAAAAAATTTAAATCGTGACAAATAAACTCGAATTTAACCAATTAAACTACCAACCTGCACACTTTTGGGATGTGGGGGGGAAACTGGAGCACCCAGAGAAAAACTATGAAATCACAGGGAGTGCATACAAACTCAACACAGGCAGCGCCGGAATCAAGATTGAACCCAGATCCTTGGAGCTGTGACAGAGTGGATAAAGAATAATCTCCAGTGCAGTTTCACCCCACTGACTGGAACAATAGGATGGAGTGAATACGGCAAATACAGTGCTTGTTATCAGGGAAACATGTCCCGTTTGAGGTGTGAGGCTACAGTGGAAGGGCTCAGTGTGAATATGGGCAGATTGCAGACTGCACACTGCCCTGGGGCACTGTGTTCCACCATGTCCCCTGGGTACAGTGGCAGAGTCCCTGCTGTTTGTTTGAAGAGACTTGAGACCTCTGAAGATGGGACCTGAGTGTAATGTTGCCAGAAGGCATGAAAAATTCATCTGAGAAACAAAGCATTAGCGTCAGCAAACTTGTCTGAAGCCTCCCCTAGACAATGAGCTGTTGACAGTTTCCCTGTGTTGGGATCACACAGCTGGGAGCGCTGGGAGATTGTTCATTAAAACAGCACAGCCCCACGTTTCGTTCTGGAGCCCATCATTCAGGTCCCGGGACCTCAGCTCCCTTCCACACAACCCACATGGCTGGAACGATGGGCCATTTGGTCCTGTCCCGGATCCCTGCAGCTGTGACCTTGACCCCCGTGCCCCTGAAACAACACACACCCCCAATTTCACTGTCACCCCACCTTCACCTTCCCACCCACTCACTTCCCCCATACCTCACCCTCACCTCCTCCCTCCCTATCTTTCCAAATCCCTGTCCTCACCTTCCCCAACCTCACCTCCCCATCCTCCACCCTCACTTTTTCACCACCCCCACCTCCCCTATTCACCTCCCCATACCCCCTCCATCACCTTCTCCCCACTCCCACCTCCCCCATAACCCAACCTTCACCTCCCCCACCCCACCTCTCCAAACCCCTGTCCTCACCTCCCCCACCCTCACCTTTCCCCCACCACCCCATACCTCCACTGTCACCCCCACCCTCATGTTCCTCCACCTCTCCACACCCCTCACCCCATTCACCTGCATCTCACCCCCAACCTCACCTTCCCTCATCCTACCCCCACCCACCTCCCCATTCTCACCCCCAACCCCACACTCTCCCCCAACCACAACTCTCCACACCCCTCACCCAAACCTCTTCTCCCCTCATACCACCCCCACACACACAACTTCCTGTGCTGTGTTGGTATTGCCAACTCATGTCCATCTAGTGCCCTGATGCTTCTTCACCCTGCCTCCTCCACCCTGCCTTTGGTCACCAGCCCCTGGTCGCCAGCTCCTGGTCACCAACTTTTGGTCACCAGCCCCTGCTCAGCAGCCTCTGGTTATCAGCCCCTAGTCACCATCCTTTGCTACCTCCTCTGCAATTGGAGGCGGAACAAGGATGCACTGATCACTCCTCCACCCCCACCTTCCCTGGCCACTACCAAGCTCATGCCCAAACCACAGTGTTTCCTGGCTCAGCTCTACAGCTGAGCTTCCAGGGTGATGGCTAGGTCAGTGCTGGCTGTGCAGGTCTGAGCTGGTACGCTGAGTCCTACGGTTTACATCCCTCAGCTGAAATCAAATAATACCCTTTAAACCAAAAGAGGTGCGGCACCTGATCTCATCTCCAAACCACCAATAGAAGCTCATTCCTCCCACATTTCACAGCTCTACACCCCAACTTATCCATGCTGACACAAGCTTGCCTAAAAGGGCATCAGTTTTACAGAGATGTAGAAAATTTCTTTATCCAGAGGTCCGTGAGTCTGTGGAACTTGGTGCCATAGATGGCTGTGGAAGTGAGGTCGTTGGGTGTCTTTAAGGCAGAGATTGACAGGTATTTGATCAGTCAGGGCATCAAGGGTTACGGGGAGAAAGCTGGGGAGTGGGATGGAGTGGGAGGATGGATCACCCCATGATTAGAATGGCAGGGCAGACTCGATGGCCTACTTCTGCTCTATATCTTGTGATTTGGCCCATATCCCTCTGAACCGTTCCTGTCCATGTACCTGTCTAAATGTCAAGTTCAAGTTCAAGTCTAATATCTTTTGATTGAACATATACACCCCAACAAAACAGCATTTCTCTAGACCATAGTGCACACACATACACACACAATACACATTGCATAATAATCACATATGTACACAAAGATTATAATTTAAGTATACGGTATATACAGAATATAAATGTTTTGGGTTGATTTACTCAGTTACAAGATACTATCACAGTCTGAAGGAAGAAGGTATTTCCCAGCCTTGCAGTTCTGATTTTGATGCTCCTGCACCACCTCAATAACATTTTCCCTCTCTCCACCCACCACTTTCTTTGACAGCTCATTCCATATCCATTGTGAAAAGTTTTCCCCTCAGGACCCTTTTATCTTTTCTTCTCTCACCTTAAATTTATGCTCCCTAGTTTTAGATTACCCTGCCCTGGAATAAAATACTGTCACCATCCACCTTATCTCAGCCCCTCATGATTTTATACACCACTCACCCACCCCTCTTCCTCCCATGCTCCAGGGAAAAAATACAAAGCTCATTGAGATTCTCCTTATAGCTTGCCCGCCAATCTCAGAAACATCCTTGTGAATCTTTTCTGCACTCGTTCCAACTTAAATGACACCCTTCCCTGGGGCTGGGTGAACAGAACCACAGACCACATGTGAGGAAATGATGGGAGCGACAGACCCTGACACAAAGGTCAGCAAAGGAACATAAAGAAAGAGAGAGTGTATCAGTGAGTAAGTGAGAGAGAGAGAGAGAGAGAGAGAGAGATTGGGGGCAGTCAGAACAGACATGGGGAAGAGAGGTGGTCAAGAGAGAATAGCCTGAGAATATAGCAATGGTACATAGAAATGAATAAATGTATTCCATTGGAAAAAATAACATATAATTTAAGAAATAACATCACAGTATTCGAACAAATTTGGGAACCGTACATGGAACACAACAGAGAAGTCCTACCGCGGACCTCCACCACCTAAAATGACAGAATGAGAAGAAGATGAAATGAACTGACTCAGTGTGTCAAAGTAGATGACAAAATTTTCTTGTTTATTTTCATTGTGATGACATTATTTAATGGGTTTAACGTATCGTATATGTTGAACGTTAAGTGGGTGGGGAGGGGGGTGGGAAGGAGGGAGGGAAGGGAGGGGGGAAAGGGGAGAAAATGACACTGTGTATATTCAAGGGGGAAATGTTTATGTGCATTTTGATCAATATGGTTCATAGAGTGAAAAATAAAAAAATTTAAAAAAAGAGAGAAGTGGGGAGGAAAATCAGATGCAGAGAGACAGGAGGAAGCTGAGAGTGGCCATCAGTCAGTGTGACGCAGAGAAGGCAGTGGATCATCGAAGGCGAACGTCACTGTGAGATGTCTGCACCTCAGTTTAACTCAGCATGAGGACAGCTTGGGGCTCTGCCATTTTGTATTAAAATGCCCAGGATTTCCCTAATGGCTCCCTTTAATGACGCTCGCCTCCTTGATTTGGTGTTTGCAAGCCAATTATCTTTCCAATATACTTTTCCCACATTTTGTGAGTTTGCACTGAGTTAATTATTGTCGTGGAACCATATAAAAAGCTTTCTGAGAATCACAGTTGATCGTCGGCAGTGACACTTCAAAACATTGACCTCTCCTCCCAGATCCACACTGCCTACCCTTTAACACACAGTGTTTCCCTGAGTAATGGCAGTGTTTACATCACCACTCCGTGCAGTCATTGTCCCTATCACACCCACCTACCAGACTGCTACACATCAATCAAAATGCTCATTACTCTCAGCCTTGTAGCAAAAACACGGAAATGCTGGAGAAACCCAGCTGGTCTTGCAGCATCCACATATAAATGATATTTCAGGCCTGAGCCCTTCTTTAAGGTAGGGGTAAAAAGTAGGCAGGCATCTGAATTAAAAGACTGGGGAGAAAGTCAGAAAGGGCAGGGAGAGGAGCACAGACCAACAGACAAAAGGTGTCAATTGAATCCTTGTGCAAGCCAAACTGGAAGGCCTCGAACCCAAGCTGGAATCTACGTGGCCTTGTTGGTTTGTACTCCTCCCCATGCCTTTTCTTCCCTTCTCAGCCTTTTAAATCAGGCACCTGCCTGTTTTTTACTCAGAAACTATTGTGTTCTTGCTTTTTACTCGTACCTTGAGGAAGGACTCAATATTTTTACCTCCTATGGACACTGTGAAACCTCCAGCATTTCTATGTTTTTACCTCAATCACAGCATCTGCAGACTTTCGTGCCACTCTCATCTTTGTCCACAACCTCATCGTCAGAGATATTGTTTGACAGCACGGAAAGAGGCCTTTCAGGCCAACCCACCCTTGCTAACTAAGTTGACCATCTGAGCTGGTCTCATTGGCCTGTGTTTGGCCCATTATCCCTCAACACCTTTACCTATCTAAATATCTCTTCAACATTGTCATTTTTCCTCAGGCAGATCATGAAACATATCTACCACCCTGCTGCACGTGAAGTAGGTCCCTCAGGCTCTCTTTTTAAACCTCTCACCTTAAATCTATGCTCTCCAATTTTAGATTCACCTGCCCTGGGGAAAGACCATGATGATTTACCTGATCTGTTTGCCTCATTACAGTACCCCCCTGTCTATTACTCTTCAGAGAAAATAATCCCAGTTTATCCAGTCTCTCCTTATAACTCAAGTCCTCCAGTGCCGGTAACATCCCTGTGAATCACTTTTTCGTCCTTTCCAGTTTAATTGCGTGCCTCCTATAGATGGGCATCCAGAAATGCAGACAGATGAAGGGCTCAAGCCCAAAACTTTGGTTCTGTATCTTTATCTCTGCTTGCATAAAGTGCCCTGTTTGACCTACTGAGTTTCTCCCGCAGTGTGTTTTTATTGCACAGAGTGTTCTATATGTTTTTACCACAATCACAGCATCTGCAGACTTTCGTGCCACTCTCATCTTTGTCCACAACCTCATCGTCAGAGATATTGTTTGACAGCACGGAAAGAGGCCTTTCAGGCCAACCCACTCTTGCTAACCCTTGGCTTCAGCAAAGAATTATACATCCCAGCTCCTATATTCAATGGCTGACTGATGAAGGCAAATGTGCCAAATACCTTCTTCACCCTCCAGTCCACCTGCTGTGCCACTTTTAGGACGCCATGTCCCTGTGCCTCTAGGTATTCCTACTCTACCGCATTTTCCAGGGCCCTACTATTCACTGTGAAAGCCCTGCCCTGGTTTGACGTACCAAAATACAACACTGCTTACTAATCCAAATTAAATTCCATCTGTCATACCCTAGCCCTTTGACTCACAAGTTCACAAGATATTAACAGAAGAAGGCCAATTGGCCCATCAAGTCTGCTCTGCTATTCTATCATGAGCTAATCCTTTCTCCCACTCAGCCCCACTCCCCGGCCTTCTCCCCATTACCTTTGATGCCCTGACTAATCAAATACCTGTCTTAAATATGTCCAATGACTTTGCTTCCACAGATGTCTGTAGTAACAAGTTCCACAGACTCACAACCCTCTGACTAAAGAAATTTCTCCACATCTGTGTTTTAAATTGATGCCTTTTTATCCTGAAGTTCTGCCCTCTTGCCCTAGATTCCCCTATGATGGGAAACAACCTTGCTACATCTACTCTGTTAAGATTCAAGATTCAATTTATTATCATACTAATTAAACAGCGTCGTATTACATGAAATTTCTTTATGCCTGCTACAAGGCAAACAGATTTGCCACCGGCAGGAACTACCTAAGCATCTCTTTCAGTCCTACAGTCAGACTTAGTCAGAAAGAGAGAAGCTAAAGAGAGCCCCTGCAGAGTCACCGAGTGTCTGTAGATTCACCTCCAGTGCTTTTGCAGCCCCTGCAGCCACACAGAGTCCAGTACAAACCATTGGCAACCCAAGCTCTGGATCCGAACCTTTGACACAGTCAAGAACCCTTCAGTGGCCTCAACACCTCCTTGCATCCAGGTTCCGAAACATGCACCCCTCCAGCCAGTTCGAGCCAGTCTCCAGCAGTCCGCAGCCCAGCGCAAGTCTCCTGACAGCAGTCTCCAGTAGCCCGCAGCTTTTGCAGGTTCCTCACCTCAAGTCTCAAGCAGCCTGCTGCATGCACTGGTCCCTCAGCCGCAGAGCCCCCTCACTGGTCTGCCACCATGGTCACCGTCCCCATGAGTCATCTCCTCCACTTCTCTCTCTCAGATGTGGGAGGCGGGGACGATCTTCCCATCCTCTGGTGCCCTGCTCCAGTCCTCCACTCTCTGGAGTCTGCAGCCCCTTGTGGCTGCTGTCAATTAATTGACGTTGCCATCTTGGGTGCAGACCAAATGAAACCAGGCCTTTTAACATTCAAAATGTATCTATGAGTGTGGTGCACTGTTAGACAGAATCAGACACACACAAGGTAAAGACAGTACGACAGGCTTTAATCCACAAAGACCTCCACAGAGCCAGGCTGGCTGTGGCTGCAGCAACTCTGTGTGAGGCCTCGGGAGGCCGGTACAGGCTTATATCCTGGAGAGTGATTGACACCCGACTGTGTGGGCTTGATCCATTCAGGCCAACTGATTGACAGCCGGCCAGGTGTTGTCCTGTCCCCTTACACTCCTGCAGATACAGAGGTTTCCCCCTGCAGTAAGCCGGTGGTGTACCACCACAATGAGGTCCCCTCTCATCCTTCTGCACTCCAATGAGTACAGTTCAAGAGCTGACAAATGTTCCTCATATGCCAACCTTTTCATTCCTGGTATCGTTCTAGTAAATCTTCTCTGAACCCTCTCCATCGCCAGCACATCCTTAAATACGGTGCCCAAAACCTTACATAGTATTCAAAGTGACTCAGTTGAACAAGATCACATTCTAAGCTTCCTCATTGCCAATATACTTCCAATTTCATTCCATTAACCACATCCCCCCCAACCATGGATCCCCGGCATTTGCGCTGCCTGCAATCTCCTCTGGATCATCTCTGTTTAATGGTTCCACCATAGCCACCAGTATTCAGCTGCGACTGTGTACTTCTCTAAGTCCCTCCACTTCTCTAAGCTTGCTCCTACTTTGTAGGTAGAAATTTTGATCAGAGACCTGCATCTACCTGATCACTTAGTATCGAACTTTGCTTGAGAATGCTCTGGAGACAACCTTGGGATAAATTCTGTTGTGTTAAGCACATCGCTATCAAAATGCAGGCAGCAGTTGTTGAAATAAATTGAGAGTTAACAGATTCAGCAGTCAACCTTTTGTGAGCTAATTGGCAATATATTATCATTGTGTTTCTGAGGGCATCAATGCAAAGGATCTTGCTCAACAATTTCTTTCTAAGCAAGTGGTATGATTTACAGGTGATTCTGTATAACTGAGTTATAGCCACAGTGGGAAGCAAATTGTGGAACTTGGGCACCATGAGATTTTCAGTTCAGACCTACTTGGCTTGGCAAATAATCTGATTTTAACAGACCCTCTCTCTAGATGCGGAGTCAGAGGGGTTTGTGTTGAAGATGAACTCCAGTATTCGTCTGTGAAGGGAATCAGTCAATCTAATTCTGAGGTTCATGTATCCATGGGGCTTTACTGATTTCCGGGATGGGAGAGGGCACTAGAAAGGCTGCAATCATCGCCTACTGACTTGAGGATAGGGTCAGAGAGTCCCAGCTTGGAAACAGGCCCATGAATCCATCGTGTCCATCCCACATGCCCACATCAGGACCCTGTCATTCTCTGCCTTTGCCTATTCAAGTGCCTGTTTGAATCACTCCAGTGTACTGACTGTATCTGATCCCACTACCTCCTTTGGCAGGGAGTTCCAGATATCAACCACACTCTGTGCAAAGAAAAACTTTCCCCACTGACCCTCTTTAAAATGGTTAGCGCGACACTATTACAGCGCCACTGACCTGGATTTGAATCTGGCACTGTCTGTAAGGAGTTTGTATGTTTTCCCCATGTCTGTGTGGGTTTCCTCTGGGTGCTCTGGTCTCTCACCCTTCAAAAAATGTACAGTGTTTGTTGGTGAATTCGTGTATTTTAGGGCAGCATGGGCTCTTGGGCTGGAAGGGCCTGTTACTGTGCTGTATCTCTTAAAAGAAACCTTTCCTCTCACCTGAAACCCACATCCTTGTTTCAGATTCTTTCATATACCTCTTTGTCCACCACGCAGTTTTTCTACATTTTCACCCACCATTCTATCCTTGACGACTTATGATCAGCCTTCCAAAAGCACTCCAAACTGCCTGTTGTAAACTGCGTGATGTTTCTGAGCCCAAGGTGCTGTTTAATGGGAGGTTGTCCATCATCCGTCTGTTCATCAGAGCCACTGTCACCCTGAGCCCTGTGCACGTCTGTTAACTTTGGGAGTCATGAATCATTCCCACCTCCTGTCCAGAAATACATCCAAATGAGCTGGCTACATGACATTACCGTTTATCTCTTGCAACTTCCCTGTATTGGAAACTAAAGTTTCATCTCTCACTCTAATAGAATCTAACCCAATATGAGCATTTTTTCTGTCGCCTCCCGTCCCATGGCTAGACATAGATTTTTATGTCAGGGACTTTTGCGATTGAGCTTCTGCCCGGCGAGAAATTTACAGCTTTTAAGTTTGCCTCTCCCTCGTCACCAGCTCATGATCTAATAGAAATACAGAAACATAGAAAACCTGCCACACAATACAGGCTCTTCAGCCCACAAAGTTGTGCCGAACATGTCCCTACCTGAGAAATTACTAGGTTTACCCATACCCTGTATTTTCCTATGCTCCATGCACCTATCCAAAAGTCTCTTAAAAGACCCTATTGTATCTGCCTCAACCACCGTTGCCAGCAGCTCATTCCATGCACCCAACACTCTCTGCATAAAAAAATGTACCCCTGACACCTCCTCTCTACCTACTCCCCAGCTCCTTAAACCTATGTCCTCTTGTGGCAACCATTTCAGCCCTGGGAAAAAACCTCTGATTATCCACACGATCAATGCCTCTCATCGTCGTATACACCTCTATCAGGTCACCTCTCAACCTCTGTCGCTCTAAGGAGAAAAGGTCGAGTTCTCTCAACCATGTCAACCACATCCATGTAAGTATCCTCTGCACCCTTTCTATGGCTTCCACATCCTTCTGGTAGTGAGGTGACCAGAACTGAGCATAGAACTCCAAGTGGGGTCCTATATAGCTGCAACATTACCTCTCAGCTCTTAAATTCAATTCCACGATTAATGAAGGACTTAACCACAGAATCAACCTGCGCAGCTGCTTTGAGTGTCCTGTGGACTCGGACCCCAAGTTCCCTCTGATTTTCCACACTGTCAATAGTCTTACCATTAATACAATATTCTGACATCATTTTTGACCTACCAAAATGAACCACTTCACACTTATCTGAGTTGAACTCCATCTGCCACTTCTCAGCCCAGTTCTGCATCCTATCAATGTCCCGCTGTAACCTCTGACAGCCTCCACGCTGTCCACAACTCCCCCAACCTTTGTGTCATCAGCAAACTTACTAACCCATCCTTCCATTTCCTCATGCAGGTCATTTATAAAAATCCCAAAGGGTAAGGGTCCCAGAACAGATCCCTGAGGAACACCATTGGGCACTGATCTCCATGCAGAATATGACCTGTCTATAGCTGCTCTTTGCCTTCTGTGGGCAGCTAGTTCCAGATCCACAAAGCAATGTCCCCTTGGATCCCATGCCTTCTTACTTTCTCAATAAGCCTTGCATGGGGTACCTTATCAAATGCCTTACCAAAATCCATAGATGCTACATCTTCTGCTCTTCCTTCTTCAATGAGTTTAGTCACATCCTCTCTAAATGTTCATATATCCTGCCTCTCATGATCTTCTCCATCAACTTACCAACCACTGAAGTAAGACTCACAGGTCTATAATTTCCTGGGCTATCTCTACTCCCTTTCTTGAATAAAGGAACAATGTCCGCATCCCTCCAATCCTCTAGAAAACCTCTCCCATCCCCATTGATGATTCAAAGATTATTGCCAGAGGTTTAGCAATCTTCTCCCTTGCCTCCCACAGTAGCCTAGGATATATCTCATCTTGTCCTGATGACATCCTTTCTTGAAAAAAGGAACAATATCTGCAACCCTCCAATCCTCCGGAACCTCTCCTATCCCCATTGATGATTCAAAGATCATCACCAGAGGCTCAGCAATCTGCTCCCTCACCTCCCACAGTAGCCTGGGGTACATCTCATCCGGTCCCAGCGATTTATCCAACTTGATGTTTTCCTTTCATTTTAAAAATATTTTTAAGCTTTACATATAAATTTATATGCAAAATTTTAAGTAAAACACATATGTCATCTCATATACATGCAAGGACAAAAACAAAATGGATGGAACTACGTTAGACAGTTCCTTAATCCACAAGAGAAACAAGTTATTTTATTGATCTATAATGTTAAGCCCATATTTATCGTTGATCCAAATAAAAATTGATAAAAAGAAAACAAACAAAAACCCTAAAAACAAAATCTTATCTAACCTTCCATCTAATCAAGGTTACCTTTGTATATAAAAAAGGGAAATTGTGGTTCAGATAGTGACTTCCAGACATCAGACAGAGAATCTCTCGAAATTCTTAATTCTTCCAATCATGACAGATTTCTATGAATGGGCCCCACATCTCTACAAATTAAAATTTTCTATCTTTATGCTGGATGCTTTCCAAAAGCTCCAACACATCCCATCTTTTAATATCTACATGTTCAAGCTTTTTAGTCTGCTGCAGTTCAGCGCTACAATCAACAAGATCCTTTTCCATAGTGAATACTGAAGTACCTCATTAAGTAACTGCTATTTCCTCCAGTTCCATACACACTTACCCACTGTCACACTTAATAGGCCCTATTCTTTCACATCTTATCCACTTGCTCTTCTAATGTCCTTCAAACTCATGAGATTCGTGTACAGTGTGGGCTCCCTGACTTCCATTCCTCAGACTTTTATTTACTCCACATTCACTCATGCTTCAGCTCATTCCCTTTGTGCTCTCTTTCACTTCTCTTTCTCTGATTGTTAAGGACACTAGACAATGCTCACAGTGACTCTTTGTTTGCCTTACGGCAGGCATAAGTTAAAGTATATCACATATGTTACATTTTTAATGTCTTATTATGTGACCATAGAAAGAACCTTGAACCGTGACCCTTTCTGCACTATAGCACACCAAAGGACAGATCAATTGCTCATTGTATCTGCACAGCTTTTTTGAGAGACCTATCCATTCAGCTGCTGTGTTCCATAAAGCAGCCCTGAAAATTGTACTATTCCTTTTTACTTAAGTTCCTATTCATGCTTCCAAGGACATCTCTAGCAGGGATGCCCATCCCTAATTGTCCCTGAGAGGGTGGGAGTAACTGCTGCAATCCATCTGGTGGTGGAGCTCCCACAGTGCATGAGATGAACGATAGTTGGATGAGTGACAGAGAGGGAATGTCAGGACCATGTGTAACTCAGAGGCGAACCTGCTGGTAGTGGTGTTCCCCTGCCTTTTCCGATAGGTTTGTGTGTCATTGGAGGAGGCTACTGAGCAAGCACTGCAGATCTTGGGACGTGTGCATGCCGCAGCCACTCTACGGATGCTGGAGGAGGTGCCAATCAAATGGGCTGCATTGCTCAGGGATTGCCATCACCTAGGTAAATAACAGGTGTTGTGTTTGGGGTGACTAGAGGTGACACCCTCTGATCTCGTCCAATGGTCAATGGTGACTCCCGATGAGTTGGTGCTGAGGCAAATGAATGTGCCAAAGGCTGAGAGTTGCTGTCCTTGTGCAGGAGGTGAATGATACCTAGCACCTCATGGCAGACATGTTTGCCTTTCGTGTGGAATTTGCTTCCGACCTTTGTGATGGCTCACTCTGGGTCACAATGATTCATCCGCACATCCCCTGACATTTGTTCACCATTCAGTCTATGCCCTCCAGACACCTCCTGTCCAGGAAACACACTTCTCAGCTGTCCCTCCATCATCCAACACCCTTATTAAATTGAGTGGAACACAAAAGTCTGCAGAAGCTGTGATTGTAGCCAAAACAGAAAAGCTGGAAAAACTCAGCCAGTCTCACAGTATCTATAGGAGGTAAACATATATAACCAACATTTTGGGCCTGAGCCCTTCCTCAAGGTATGAGTGATAATAGACAAGTAGGAAATAGACTCTTGTCATTTTCACTCATACCTTGTGGAAGGACTCAGGGCTGAAACTTTGGTAATATATCTTTGCATCCCATGGACAATGAGAGACCGGCTGAGTTCTTCCAGCATTTCTCTGTTTTGACCCCTATTAAATCTCTTTCAACCTCTCCTGGCTTTCGCACAACACTAAAATACTTCTTTATTCCTTGGAGGGCAGGAGAGGATGATGGGTGATCTGTAGAGGTGTACAAAATCTTGGGAGGAATAGATCGGGTGAATGCACAGAGTATTTTACCCAGAATGCGGGAATCAGTAACCAGAGGATATGGGTTTAAAGTGGGGGGGGGGGGAGAGATTTAATGGGTAAGTTTATTTTTACATTGAGGGTGGTGGGAGTATAGAGAAAGTCAATGAGACAAGGACTATTGCAATGGATAGATGGATTTAGATAGTCAGATGGGATTAGTGTGGGTAGGCCATTTTGGTGAGCAAGTTCTGCGCTGTATGACTCCATGATCTCGCCAGCTCCTTCCCACTTGCCCAGTGAAGCTGTTTTAGGTGACCAAATCACCAAACATATCTCCAACCTTCAGAATCATCACCACACAGGCAGAATAGCACACAAGCAGCTCAGAAAAAACAATGGGATAAAACAAGGTGCTCTTTATCCAAATTCACACAGCAGCCAAATGGAATGAGTTTCTGGGTACAATGAAAATGCATGCGACTGTTTGGAAAGCCATTGAAAAGTGACTATGGCTGGGTCGGAGCGTCAAACGTCTGTGGAGAAAAGATGGGATCATTGTGGTGAAGAACAGGCTCAAGGGGTTGCATCAGTCTGGGTGGAGATGAGAAAATGTAGATTTAAGTAGGCACTAGCAGGAGCAGTCCCAACAAAGCTTGAAAAACTCATGCAGTTTGGCATGCAGAGTTTTGCCGCCAGCCTTCCAGACTTCTGGGGGGATTCCATCCATACCTGCTGCTTTGCCACTTTTCAGTTGTTCGATTGCCTTATATGTCTCATCCAGGGTGGGAACCTCATCCAGCTCTAGCCTTAGGGGCTGTTGAGGGAGCTGGAGCAGGGCGGAATCTTGGACTGTTGGGACTCAAGCTTTGTTGGGACCAAGGTAAACTGCCTCAGGATCTTCGTGATGCCACCATCATCACCCTGTACAAAAACAAAGGCGAGAAATCAGACTGCTCAAACTACAGGGGAATCACGTTGCTCTCCATTGCAGGCAAAATCTTCGCTAGGATTCTACTAAATAGAATAATACCTAGTGTCGCTGAGAATATTCTCCCAGAATCACAGTGCGGCTTTCGCGCAAACAGAGGAACCACTGACATGGTCTTTGCCCTCAGACAGCTCCAAGAAAAGTGCAGAGAACAAAACAAAGGACTCTACATCACCTTTGTTGACCTCACCAAAGCCTTCGACACCGTGAGCAGGAAAGGGCTTTGGCAAATACTAGAGCGCATCGGATGTCCCCCAAAGTTCCTCAACATGATTATCCAACTGCACGAAAACCAACAAGGTCGGGTCAGATACAGCAATGAGCTCTCTGAACCCTTCTCCATTAACAATGGCGTGAAGCAAGGCTGTGTTCTCGCACCAACCCTCTTTTCAATCTTCTTCAGCATGATGCTGAACCAAGCCATGAAAGACCCCAACAATGAAGACGCTGTTTACATCCGGTACCGCACGGATGGCAGTCTCTTCAATCTGAGGCGCCTGCAAGCTCACACCAAGACACAAGAGAAACTTGTCCGTGAACTACTCTTTGCAGATGATGCCGCTTTAGTTGCCCATTCAGAGCCAGCTCTTTAGCGCTTGACGTCCTGCTTTGCGGAAACTGCCAAAATGTTTGGCCTGGAAGTCAGCCTGAAGAAAACTGAGGTCCTCCATCAGCCAGCTCCCCACCATGACTACCAGCCCCCCCACATCTCCATCGGGCACACAAAACTCAAAACGGTCAACCAGTTTACCTATCTCGGCTGCACCATTTCATCAGATGCAAGGATCGACAATGAGATAGACAACAGACTCGCCAAGGCAAATAGCGCCTTTGGAAGACTACACAAAAGAGTCTGGAAAAACAACCAACTGAAAAACCTCACAAAGATAAGCGTATACAGAGCCGTTGTCATACCCACACTCCTGTTCGGCTCCGAATCATGGGTCCTCTACCGGCACCACCTACGGCTCCTAGAACGCTTCCACCAGCGTTGTCTCCGCTCCATCCTCAACATCCATTGGAGCGCTCACACCCCTAACGTCGAGGTACTCGAGATGGCAGAGGTCGACAGCATCGAGTCCACGCTGCTGAAGATCCAGCTGCGCTGGATGGGTCACGTCTCCAGAATGGAGGACCATCGCCTTCCCAAGATCGTATTATATGGAGAGCTCTCCACTGGCCACCGTGACAGAGGTGCACCAAAGAAAAGGTACAAGGACTGCCTAAAGAAATCTCTTGGTGCCTGCCACATTGACCACCGCCAGTGGGCTGATAACGCCTCAAACCGTGCATCTTGGCGCCTCACAGTTTGGCGGGCAGCAGCCTCCTTTGAAGAAGACCGCAGAGCCCACCTCACTGACAAAAGGCAAAGGAGGAAAAACCCAACACCCAACCCCAACCAACCAATTTTCCCTTGCAACCGCTGCAATCGTGTCTGCCTGTCCCGCATCGGACTGGTCAGCCACAAACGAGCCTGCAGCTGACGTGGACTTTTTTTACCCCCTCCATAAATCTTCGTCCGCGAAGCCAAGCCAAAGAAAAAGAAAAAAGAAAGCAGGAGCAGTGTATGAGTCCAACAGGGGAGAGTATAAATCTCAAACTAATGAGGGCTTGGAAAAGAAGTATTGCAATAATTAAGGGTGATTTTAATTATCATATAGATTGGACAAATCAAATTGAGAATGATAACCTTGAGGGTGAGTCATAGAGTGCATTCAGGCTGGCTTTTAGAGAGACCAATCAAGGAGTAGGCTATTTTAGATCTGGCATTGTGTAATGAGATAGGATTAATTAATGATCTCATGGTAAAAGATCCCCTGGGAAAGTGTGATCGGAGCGTGGTAGAATTTCAAATTCAGTTTAAGGGTTAGAAATGTGGGATTGAAGCTGTTAAATCTTGTTTTTGGAGGGTCTAAAATTAATGTCCTGAACTTAAATAAAGGCGATTACATTGGTGTAAGGACAGAGTTGGGAAGAGCAGGCTAGGGGATACATCAGCCATGGTGATCAGGAGATATTTCACTGAGATATATTTTAGTAGGAATGAAAGGCTCCATGAAGAGGATGCATTATCCACGGTGAACTATAGAAGAGAACGATGGGATCAGACATTATCAAAAAGGTGCACAGAGTGGCTGCAACCTGCAGGAGGCCACAGGGATGGGAGATAATTAAAATCAGCAAATGATGACAAATAAAATTACAGAGGGAGCAAACAGTAATAATCATAAACTAGTAAACTGTAAAAACAGAGCAGTTTCTGCAGGTGAATAAATGGGAATGTAATAACGACAGTAAATATTGGTTCCTTGGACGACGAGACTGGAAAATTAATCATGGGAAATTGAGGAACAGCAGAGATTATAAATAATTATTTTCTATCAGTCTTCACGGTAGGAAACATCCGGATAATAGTTGATGATCAAGAGGGAAAAGAGGAGAAATATAAAAACAATCTTGAGCACTGAGGTAAAAGGCTGAGGCAAAATCACAGGGTTAAATACAAAAACTCAAGAAAACAGGAGCAAGATGTGGGAGTGGAGGACAGGCCCAGTTTGTCACTCATTGACAAGATATTGTTGTTGACAGGTTATCCCCCATGGTCTACGTCCTGAGGGGTGAAAGGCAGAGGTTGCAGAGATATTGGGTACATTCCCATAGTCTGCCAGTGTTCCCTGGGTTCCAGAGAAGATCGTGAAATCACAAATGTAACACCATCAAGAAAGTAAGGAGAAAGAAATCTGGAAATTCTAGGCCACGTGGCCAAAGATCCATCATGAGAACATCTTATGAAGCAAGCTGGACAGAGTGAGGGCTTTTCTCTTTGGAGTGGTGAATAACGAGGATGACATTGGAGGTGTACAAGATTATGAGGGGCTTAGATAGGGAGGACAGCCAGCACCTTTTACCTGGGGCAACAATAGCCAATACCAGAGGCCATCTGTATTAGGAGAGCTTAGGGGAAGTGTCAGGGGTAGGTATTTTGCACAGACACTGGTGGGTGCCTGGAATGCATTGGACAGGGTGGTGGTGGAGGCTGGTACAACAGGGAGATTAAAAAGAATCTTAGACAGGCACATGGATATAAAAAAATAGAAGGTTATGGGTGTGAGATAGAGAAAGGTTAGATTGTTGGTTGACTAGGTTTATAGAGGTCAGCACAACATCGTGGGCTGAAGGCCCTGTGTAGTGCTGTTCTATAAGGAGGTTGCTGGAATCCATTATTAAAGTGGTAATAACAGTTCATGTAAAAAAATTATCAAAGACTTGAACAGAGAGGGTGGTGAAAATGTGGACCACATGACCTCAGGAGGAGGTGGAGGCAGGGACTCTCACACCTGACATGCCACTGAAGATGACAGGCTGAGAGCTGGGAAACACAGAAGAGTATTTGATGGCCAGCACCAGCACAGTGGGAAGAGTGGGCATATGACCCCGTTATGAAATCAAAAAGTGCTTCATAAATCCATGGGGCTTCTTTGAGGAGGTACCATGCAGGATAGTGATTGGAGAACCAGTTGGCATAGTGTGTTCAGTTCAGTGCTCAAATGTTTCAGAAAACATTTGGTGAAAGGGTTTTCCCAGTGTAAGATCGTGTGGGTAGGGGTGGGATAAGATATTGCTGGGGTGGGGCGAAAAGTAAAAACACAATGCTGGAGAAACTCAGCAGGTCATACAGTGCCCTTAATATAGCAAAGGTAAAGATAAATAATCAAACTTTTGGGCTTGAGCCCTTCATCAAGAGATGGGGTGAATGGGTCATTTTGAGATTGGAGATCGGGATGTAGTGGGTGGCATGGATAATCAGCCTGGTGGTCTGTGCATTGATGAGTTAGAGAACCACATTTAAATGATTGAAAAATGTTTTCTTTGTGCTGCTCCATTCTGGAATGGGGAAGTGTGGAGATGGTGAGGAGCAAGTTAATTGTGAGTGGTGGGGTTGAGGAGCAATGGTCAGCTGTGTGGAAGTGGGTGGGTTTCAAATCAAAGTTCACCTAATTGGTGTGAGGATGTCTTGGGCGAGGGTTTGCTGAGGTCTGAGCACCAGCCCCACAGGGGGCTCCATTCACTGCAGCTCCCTGCAGCTTGCTGAAGCAGCAGCTTGCAACCATGCTAGAGAAAACACGAGGCTCACAGTCACAGTCACAAGCACTCATTATCAGCAGAAAACACAGGACCAGAATAGAAGGTCCACTCACTAGGAGACAACGCAGGGAAACAGGATGATATGATGTGGCTGGTTCCCCAAAGCTGGGGTGCTGGGGCATGCAGGAAGAATGAGGTAAGGGTGAAAGGTAACGGAAGGTGTCAGATGTGGGGGGGCGGGGAAGTGTGTCTGAGAGGGAGCATTGGGGATGCAGGTTTTAACCACACCAGATCTTGCCCATTTCACCGAAAACCTGGCTATTTGATCCAAATGGCAAGAGCTGGCATTAGTCCGCAGGTTCTCCCGTCTTCTTTCCCTCAGTGTTCATCCCACTCTCCCTTTCCTGCTGCTCTTCTCACCCCAGCCCCAGACTGCTCTACATTCATGGAGGCGGTCAGCACAGAGTTGGCACCATAGCCCAACTTATCCATTGGCAGTCTGGGTGAGTCCCATTGGCCCATGTTTGGTCCCGATCCAAATACTTCCTGTCCATAAATCTGTCCAAATGTCTCTTTGAGGTCTCTCAGCCTAAATGTTAAACTCACAGATTCTGCCTAACCCGTTGAATCATCCAGCAGCTCACTATTTACTCATTGGGGAAGATGGGTTCCCCTGAATTTCCATACACAGAAGTGACCAATGGAGTTCTGCAAGGATCTGTTCTGGGACCCTTGCTCTTTGTTATCTCTATAAATGACTTAGATGAAGAGGTGGAAGGATGGGTCAGTAAGTTTGTGGATGATACTAAGGTTTGAGGAGTTGTGAATGGTGTTGAAGGTTACAAAAGGATATGGACAGGATGTAGAGTTGGGCAGAGAAGTGGCAGATGGAGTTCGATCTGGATAAGTGTGAAGTGATGCATTTTGAAAGGTCAAACCAGAAGGCTGAGTACAGGGTTAATGGTCAGATACTTAAGAGTGTGGACGAACAGTGGGACCTTGGGGGCCAAAATCCATATCCCTCAAGGTTGCTGCGCAATTGATAGGATAGTTAAGAAGGCCTAAGGGATGTTGGACTTCATTAATAGGGGGATTGAGTTCAAGAGTTGAGAGGTCATGTTGCAACTCTACAAATCTCTGGTGAGAACACACTTAGAGTGTTGTGTTCAGTTCTGGTCACCACATTATAGGAAGGATGCAGAAGCTATGGAGAGGTTGCGGAGGAGATTTACCAGGATGTTGTCTGGATTTGAAAATAAGTTTTATGAGGCAAGTTTAGCAGAGCTGTGACTTCTCTCTTTGGAGTGTAGAAGGATGAGAGGAGACTTAAAAGAGGTTTATAAGATTATAAGAGGCCTACATAGGGTGGACAGCCGGTGTCTTTTCTCCCAGGGCAAGAATACTAAATATCAGAGGTCATGTGTACAAAGTGCAGGGAGGAAGATTTCTTTTTGAATATTTTACTTAAAGTTTTTAACCATGAAATTATACAATTAATAAAGAGAGATTTAAAAATAAACAAATTTGAATAATTACATGGAAATATAACCACCTCCCCATTCCTTCTCCATCCTCACCCACCCTCCCACTAAATATAGCATTACAAATATATAATACAGATAATTAAAAATAAAGATTTAAAGAAAAGAAAACCAAAAAAAAAACTAGCATCCATCTGGGTATCATGGAGGATTGGTTCGCACACTATATTCAAATGGCATTACTATAGGTAAATATCTTTTTGGTAAGAAGATCAATACAGGACTAAAGAGGCTGGGAGCACACTTTATAAATGATACCCTCAACTTCTGAGTTGTGTGGATAATAAGCCTCGGAGGGATTCTGGTCAAACTCCAATGGTGGATCCTTGCATCAAAGCACTGGATGCCAACCATGACAGTTCAAGAGGCGCAGGCAGGGCTGGTGTGGGTGACGCTGAGAATGGAGTCACATACAACCCTGAAATTCAGGCCTGGGGTCCGCAGGGACATGGCTAACGCTCCAGCTGCCGCAATGTTGCTGTTCCCCTGCCAGCCTTCTACCTCTGGGTTGTTGTTTGAAGCTTGGTCATAGAGATGGGATATGAGCTCGACCTCTCTGGTTATCCTGTTATGTAACTCCCCCCCCACCCCCACTCCGAGAGAGGAATCATGCCCCCCAGGGAAGATGTGGCACAGAGCCAGGTTCCACTCTCATGTCCTGCGCTGCCTGTGTGGAGTTTGCATGTTCTCCCTGTGGCCATGTGGTTTACCTCCCATGTCCCAAAGGCATGAGGGATGGGAGGTTAACTAGCTCTGTGAGTGGTACAACCTGAAGTGGGGGGAGGAAGGGGTGATGAGAATGTGAGGAGACTAAAAGCTGGGATTAATGTAGTTTTAGTGTGAATGGGTGGTTGATGTGCAGGGCAAACAAATGGACCAAAGGGCCTGCGTCTGAGCTGCATATTATCCTGCTGGAGGAACTCAGCAGGTTACGCAGTGTCCATGGGAAGGAAAGGACCAACGCTTCGGGCCTATGGGTGCCTTATGACCTGCTGTCTTCATTCAGGAGCTCTTTGGAACTGAAAACTTGCCTGGCCTCCTGCATTTGGCTGGTAAAGCAATTCCAAGGGCTCCTCTCTGATCAGAATCCATCCTTTTGTCAAGGCTATGATGCTGGCAGCTGCCACTAAACAGGCGATCAGTGTCAGGAGGAGCTGATACCGCTTTACACCTGGTCTCAGCTTAGAATCAAGCTATTCTTGGAAAATTGACAGGATGCTTTTGTCAGAGGAACAGGTCACATCTGCTGCTACAGCTGGAGCTTCAGTGTTCAGTTAAAACCTCATCTGCAGGGAGACCTGCATCTCCTCCAGATGTCCTCTGATTCGTTTCCTGCCCAGCGATATACTACCTTTAAGGCCCCACTGATACTGCTTCAATTCAGATTTCAGATTTATTGACAAGAGTACATACATGACATCACATACAACCCTGAGATTCTTTTTTTTTCCCTGTGGGGGAAGCAGAATTACCACTAATTGGTAGTGCAAAAAAAAACTGTACACAATGTATTCATGTAAACAAATAAAGAAATGGAAACAAACTGTGTGATACAGAGAGAATAAATCACTAAAGTGCACAAGTAAGAGTCCTTACATGAGTTTGTTGTTAAGGAGTCTGATGGAGGAGGGGTAGCAGCTGTTCCTGAACCTGGTGGTGAGAGTCTTATGGCACCTAGACCTCTTTCCTGTGAACAGATCGTATGCTGGGGTGATTTGGAACCTTGATGATTGCTGCTGCTCTCCAATGACTGTTTCCCTCTAGATGTTCTTGAAGATGGAGAGAGTTTTGCCTGTGATGCCCTGGGCTGTGTCCACTACCTTTTGCAGGGCTTTTCGCTCAGGGGTATTGGTGTCCCCATACCAGAGCGTGATGCAGCCGGTCAGCACACTTTCCATTGCACATCTGTAGAAATTTGCCAGGGTTTCTGGTGTCATACCAAACCTCCACAAACTCCTGAGGAATTAGAGGCACTGACATGCTTTCTTCACAATGCCATTGGTGTGTTGGGTCCCCTTAACAATTGTGTAAATAGACCTTAGAACAGTACTACCTGGAACAGGCCCTTTGACCCAAGTGTCTGTGCTGAGCACAAGATCTAAATCAAACTAAACCTCTGCTGCTTGCCCCTGATCCACTCCCTCCAGGATATCTCCACATTCTGTTGGCTGAAATTCCATCTCCATTTCTGTGGATGAATGCTGATTGAAAGTCTCTGTGCAAACCAAGCCAAGTCTATTGTCATCTGATTGTACAAGTACAACCTGATGAAAATGTTCTCCGGTCCTTGGTTCAGAACACACAGACACACATCCAGACATCACACACATACAGACAAATAATTCATATGCAGGACATATTCAGATATACAAATAATTAAATTATGTTTCAGAATATGAGTCTCGGATAGTCAGTGCGAGCAGTTCCTTTTGTCGTTCAGCGTTCTCACTGCCTGTGGGAAGAAGCTATTCCTCAGCCTGGTGGTGCTGGCTCTGATCCTCCTGTATCTCTTCCCCGACATGAGCAGCTGAAAGATGCTGTGTGCAACGTGGAAGGGGTCCTCAATGATTTTGTGTGCCCTCTTCAGACAACAATCACGGTAGATCACATCAATGAGGGGAGAGAGGATGGGGGGGGGGGGGTGGGTTGGAGGGGGAGGGGGAGAAGAAGAATGTGGCAGGAAATTTCCATCTGATTTTCTGAGCCATGCAACCTAATCTGAGGTAATCAGCATGGGTGGAACTAGTGCCCATTACTGAGCAGAGAATTCTTTCCTCAAATAATCAGGTGATTGGGAACTTGCTCCTCCGATCTTGTCAGGACACATTTTTTAAGATGTAACAACAGTAATAACATCCATTTATGCAGCAAGTTTAACCTCCTGAGGCAATTTACAAGAACATAATTTTAAAAACTGTGCCAAATCTCAAAAGGAGATGTTAGGGGGCAACACAAAGGTTTGGTCAAAGGGAGAGGAGTGTTTATTGTCTTATACATGATTACAATATACAGATGCATTGACATTCTTACCTGCTCCAGTGCATAACAGACACTCACTACAATAACATAACATGTCAAGGAGATAATAAATGTAAAAGGATAGATAAATAATTGTTCACACTTGCAGTGAGGGCAAAAAAATAGTGATGTTTCAGTACTGAAGACAAATCTTTGGTGGCCCTGGGTAGTTTAGGGTCAGGGTGAATCGGAGAGGATCAAGAGCCTGATAGCTCAAATTGTTGGGTGTCAACATCACTAAGGATCTGTCCTGGATCCTCCATGTTGATTTAATCACGAAGAAGGTATGCCAGTGGCTATACTTCCTAAGGTGTTTGAGGAGATTTGGTATGTCACCAAAGACTCTCGAAAAATTCTACAGGTGTACCGTGGAAAGCATTCTGGCAGGTTGCATCACTGTCTTGTATGGAGGTGCAAATGCTCAGAACATGAAAAAACTCCAGAGGGTTGTTTACTTGGCCTGCAACATCACGGGCACCAAACTTCACTCCATTGAGGACATCAACAAGAGGCAATGTCTTAAAAAAGCTGACCCTCACCTCCCAGGTTGTGGTCTCTATGTTCTGCTACCATCGAGAAGAAGATGCAGGAGCCTGAAGACGAGCACTCAGCGGCACAAGGACAGCTTCTTCTCCATCGCCATCAGATTCCCAAATGATCAATGAACCACTGACACTGCCTTCCTTTGACTTTTTCTGCACTATTTCTATTTATTGTTGTAAGGTAGTTTATATAAATATTTGCACGATGATACTGCTGCAACGCAACAAATTTTGTGACTTGTTCATGACTATAAATTTCTGATTCTGATTCTCATTCTGTTGGAAATAAACTATTCTTGAACATAGAGGTGCTGTTAAATTCTTCCAGAAGATAGGAGTGAATAGAGATTGTGACCAGAGCAATGCCGTCGGGGGGTGGGGGGGGGGGGGTTCCTTTATAATATTGGCTGCCTTCTTGAGGCAGTGCGTCACACAAATCTCTGCAATGGATACTAGGTCGGAGACTGTGATGGAACTGGCTGGGTTTATCACTCTCTGCAGCCTTCTAAGTTCCTGGGCATCTGAATTCTCAAACCAGGCTGGGACACAACCTGTCAGTAGACTTTCCACAATCGATTCAACGACATGCCAAAACTCCTCAGAAAGTAAAGGAGTTGGCATACTTTCCCCACTGCTGGCCTCTGGCTTCCCAGGACAGGGACACCCAGCTGCAGCTCTCCAGAGCCAGGCAGCCTGGTCACTGGGTCCAAGTGGGGCAGCTCAAGAAGATCAAGGAGGGAGAGGGAGAGAGGAAAATCACCCTGCTTGCTTGCAAAGTGACTTTGATCAGTAGCAGGGGAAGGAGCCTGATTGAAGTCATTCCAACAAAATGTTAAATTATCACATTAATGCATCAACGTCCATCATGTTTCAAAGTCAAAGAGTAATTTCCATCCTGAGAGGGAGTCTGATGAATGAAACCTCAGCGACTGTGATTGGACTGAGGCAGAACCATGCCAACAGGAACACAGTCCACGTTGCACACGTGCCCACCTCGTCCCCACAGGAGATGCAAAATAAACACCTCAGAATCAGAATCAAAATATATTGTCATGAACATGTTATGAAACTCATTGTTTTGCAGCAGCTTTCACAGTGTAAAAAGTGTTACAAATTACATTTTTTAAATAAATAAATGAGTGCAAAAGAAGAGATAAAAAGGTGAAGTAGTGTTTGTGGTTCATTATCCATTCAGAAATCTGATGGTGGTGGGGAAGAAGCTGTCTTTGTGCCATTGGGTTTTTGTCTTCTGATGGTAGCAGTGTGAAGAGGGCATAGCCTGGGTGGAGAGGGTCCTTGAGGATAGAGGCTGCTTTCTTGATTCACCACCTCTTGTAGATGTCCTTGATGGAGTGAAGACTGATGGCCATGATGACACTGGCTGGGTTCACAACTCTCTGTAGTCTTTTCCTGTCCTGGGCATTGATATTTCCATACCAGACAGTGATACAACCAGTTGGAATGCTCTCCACGATACACCTGTAGAAATTTGCAAGTCAGTGATAACACATCTCCTCACTAAGTATAACTGCTGGTGAGCCTTCTTCATGATTCCATCGACATGGAGGTCCCAGGACAGATCTTCAAAGATGTTGACACCCAGGAATTTGAAGTTGGGGTCATCTGAAGTGGGGAGCTTTACATAATACTCAATCCTTTCAGCAACCTTGCTGAATGATGATCTGTTTGAATTCTGTTTGCCGTGTGCAACAACATCCAGTCTCTCCCTCACCATGAGGTGACCTGGAGGGAATTTCTATCAGTTAGTTCACTTGGGAATTGAGGTCTGATGAGTCAGGAAAGGGTTAAAGATTGCGGAATACAACATTCTACCATCCATCAATGTGCTGAAGCTATGGATTCCTGTACTACCCCTGCACCGACTCGTACATGATCCCTGGGAGGGTGACTGATTGTCAGACAGTACTCTGTCTGGTTGTGCCTCTTTTGACCATGCCTTTGATCATCTCTGACATAGGAAGAGGCCATGTGGCCCATCATATCAGTGCTAGTTCTTTGGAGAGTTCTATTACCCCTATTCTCTCCGTGTCCCACCATTCTCACCCTCCTGAGCTTTTTTCCCTTTCTTTTTATTCAGGAACCTGCCTGATTTTTACTTGTACCATGAGGCTCAGGCTTGAAACGTTTACCTCCTATGGAGCCTGCAAGAGCAGCTGAGTTCCTCCAGCATTTATGTGTTTTTACTTCTCTCTTTCCTGCCTTTCCATGAACCATGTTGCTTCATTTTCAGGCAGTAAGTTCCAGATCAGAGTGGCACCAGGTTGGTGGAGGGCTCTCCTCACATCCTTCCTATACCACTTGCCCGTGACTTTGTAACTGCTATGAGGAACTATCAAAACCAGCAAGGATTTTGTTCACAGACATCACATCTTCTCTCAGTTCTAAAAATAAATAAACTCTCAGTCAGCAATTCTGGGGAGTTTAAACAAGAATCTGCAGGTGTTGGGGCCAAGTGCAGTACTGTGTTGGAGGCACTGAACAGGTCATGCAGCATCCACAGGGCGTAAAGGTAGTCCTGCAGAAGGACTCCGACCTGAAACATCGACTGCTCTTTTCTTCCTCTGTATGCTGTTTGACCCTGCTTTGATGCTCCAGTACAGCATAGTACAGGCCCTTTGTCCCCAATGATGTGCCGACCCATATATTCTTTTTAAAAAGTACTACCCTGTAACCCTGTAACCCTCTATTTTTCTTCCATTCTCTTAAATGCTTCCACCACCATCCCTGGCAAGGCATTCCAGGCAACCACACTCTGTGTAAAAGACTTACCCCTGATGTCTCCTCCAAACTTCTCTCCCATTCTCAATTTAAATGGCCAAAAGAGGCCATTTGTGTATTCTGATAGATAACAATTTGAACAACTTGTATAAACTGAACTATGCACAATTGCTTTAAAAAGTAGAAGAGAATTTAAAGAAATGGGTTACTCCTTCCTCCAATAATTTTAGTAAGTAAATTGTATAAAGAATAATATTTTCCCATGGGTGCAATATCTTTTTCAAATATTACCAATTTTGTAACCACAAAAGTTCTTTCAGAAACTGAATAAATATATCAAGATTTTTTTTTGTGGAAGGGGAAGACATCTTGGGTATCTATAGAAAAGTTAACTTGGAAGTATGAATTGGGAGGGCTGCAACTTTCTCATTTTAAAAATTATTATCAAGCAGCTCAGCTGAGATTTCTTGCTTCTCTGAGGAATCTAAAATACCAGCCCCTGGATTAAGATAGAACTGGAGAGAACCTAGCAGAAGAGGTTATTTAGAAATGGGATTCAAAATTGTTAACTGGTTCAAGGGAAGCACCCTTACAACATTTGATGACCTTTTGAACAAAACTGAACAATGCAATTGGTTCAAAGAGTATAATCTTATACCTTTAACAAAGGATAATCAATTTATGAATATTTGGTTTCTTAAAGGAATTAAGATAAGTGGAAGATTGTTTTGAAAAGGGACAAGTGTTGTCATTTCAACAATTATAAATAAATATGGAATGTCACAAAATATGCTTTTTTCTTATCTACAAGTGAGAGGGTATTTGCAAGAAAAGTTAGGCACCACTTTGACGTCACTGTCTGATAGTGAGATAGAGCTTCCTATTAGGAAAGTTGTACTAAGAAATTTACTTTTATAATGTATAACATGTTACAGGCAAGTATTATTAAAAAAGCACTTCAGAAGCCAAGACGGAAATGAGAAGAGGATTTGAACATGGTGATTTGTGAGAAATGAAGGGCTGAACTTTGTATGACCAATGTCATTAATGTTAGGTATAGTTTAGTTCAATATAACTCTATACATCAACTATATTTAACACCTCAAAAGCTGCATAAAATGAAATCTGATTTATCAGTACAATGCTTTAGATGTGGTGAAAAGGTAGGTACTTTTTTTTTACATTCTATGTGCTCATGGTCTAAGGTTAGGCCTTTCTGGGTAAATCTGAGTAGTTTAGTAAACCACAATAATATATTTTTGTCTGAAGAAAAATTTGCGTAAAGTCCAGTAACTAATTTTGGAATTTGATGATGTGTGTTCCCTGGATAATTGCCTCCAATTTTAAGACCTTGCCAGGAACATTAAGTGAGCCATTAATTTTCATTTCAAACTGCTGTTAGTACATTCTGCAGAGCAAAAGCAGAAATCCCTGGTTCAGCCCCATGAGTCTTTTTGTCGCAGGAATAATTAAGCTGACAAAATCAATCTTTGGAGCTACTACAGCAAGATAGTCGGCAGAAAAAGCTGCAGAAACGTCATTCCTAGAGTGAAATGAGTGGGGAGTGTTCCCCATCAGAGAGCAGGAATGTTTGGAGAGGTCGGGTGTGGAGAGGGCCAGGGAGCTGGGGGTAGGGGGAGCCTGGGGAGATAAATGGCTCCAAAGGTTGATCACATACAGATACAGGTCCTTCAGCCTACATGGTCTGTGCTAACCATGGTGCCAATTTCAACTAATCCCATGGACTGGGCATGGACTATGTCATGGAGTGAAACAGGTATAATGGAACAGGTGTCTACCTGAGATAGCCCCATTTGTCTGTAACGTCCTAAAGGGTTTGGGCAGCGTGGTTGGTGCTACATAGTTACAGCACCAGTGACCCGGATTCAAATCCCACATTATCAGTAAGGAGTTTTTTCGTTCTCTCCGTGTCTGCATCAGGGGCTCCAATTTCCTCCCACTCTACAAAACATGCCGCTTTAACACCAAAAGGAAGAGAATTTGCTGAACATTCCTGGGCTCACTGTGATCGCTGTTGAGTATATTTATGGCATTTGTCTCATTAAAACTAACTTTTTTGATGTTCTTCGTAAAATTTTGCATACAAATTTTCTGTTGCTTATGGTATTTTGGACTGTGATTCATGCCATTGTCAGGATTTTAATGATGCCAGCGCTTGCTTTTGCAGTGATTGGAATCGCTGACTTCCTCTGGGAATAATCAGGCCAGCTCACACTGGAAAATGCTGCAAATTAGTCACTGGGGGAGACACATTGTGAGAAGAGATGGTCTGAATTTCAAAGGGCGGGTGGGCCTATATGAGTGAACAACAGAGGAGCAAGGAATTAGGGCAGGGCGAAATCTCAGGCTGGGAGACTGGACGTCAGTAAAGGGAAAGAGAATGAACATGGAGTCAGTAATACAGTCACATACAGGCAGGGGAGCATGATGTCGGTCGCACACGAGACTGCTGAGCAAGGTAAGAGGGTGTGGCATTACGGGAAGGATACTAGCAGGGTAGAAGACTGGCTGACTGGCAGGAGCAGAGAGTGGGGATAAAAAGAGCCTATTCTGGCTGGCTGCTTGTGACCAAAGGGGTCCCACAGGGCTTTGTGCTGGGGCTGATTCTTTTCATGCTAAAAGACCAGAAGACATCGGTACAGAAATTGGCCATTCAGCCCATCAAGTCTGCCCTGCCATTCCATCAAAAGCTGATCTATTTTCCCACTCAGCCCAACTGCCTGGCCTTCTCCCCATGACCTTTGATGCCCTAGTTAATCATGAACCTATCAATCCCTGCCTTAAATACTCTTAATGGCTTGGCCTTCATAACCGCCTGTGGCAACAAATTCCACGGATTTACCACCCTCTGGCTGAAGAAATTCCTCCACATCTCTGTTCTAAGTGCATGCCCTTCAATCCTGAAGTTGTGCCCTCTTGTCCTAGACTCTCCCACCATGGAAAACAACCTTTCGACATCTACTCTGTTCACGCCTTTCAACATTCAAAATGTTTCATTGAAATCCCCCCTCATTCTCCTAAACTCCAGTGAATACAGGCCAAGAGCTGTCAAACACTCCTCATATGATATTCCTTTCATTCCTGGAATCATCCTTGTGAACCTCCTCTGAAACCTCTCCATCGTCAACACATCCTTTCTTAAATGAGGAACCCAAAACTGCTCACAATACTCCAAGTGAGGACTCACTTATAAAGCCTCAACATCACATCCCTGCTCTTGTATTCTATTCCTCTTGAAATGAATACAAGCATTGCATTTGCCTTCTTCACCACTGACTCAACCTGCAAGTTTACCTTTCGGCTATCCTGCACAAGGACTACTTTGCATCTGGGTATTTTCAATCTTCTCCCCATTTATAAATTTGTCTGATCATTTATTTTTCCTACCAAAGCACATGACCGTACACTTTCCGACATTGTATTTCATTTACCACTTCTTTGCCCATTCTCCCAATCTTCCTAAATCCTTCTGCAGCCTCTGTGCTTTCTTTATACTACCAGCTCCTCCACCTACCTCCTTACCATCGTTAACTTGGCCACAAAGCCATTCATTCCATCATCCAAATCGTTAATATAGAACATAAAAAGAAGTGGCCCAACACCAACCTCTTCAAAGAATTTCAATAGGTTTGTCAAGCAAGGTTTTCCTTTAAGGACATCAGGCTGGCTTCGGCCCATCCTGTCATATACCTGCAAGTATTCATAACCTCCCTTGAAAATCGATTCCAACATTTTCCCAACCACTGATGTCACGCTAACCAATCTATCATTTCCTTTCTGCTACCTCCCTCTCTTCTTGAATAGTGGGGTGACAGTTGCGATTTTCCAGTTCTCCAGAACCATGCAGAATCTATTGATTCCTGATTGCTCCACAATCTCCACTGCTACTTCTTTCAGGACCCATCTGGTCTGGGAGACTTATCCACCCTGAGATTCAGCCTTGTAAAAGTAACTGCACTCACTTCCATTCCTTGGTACTCTTTGATATCTAGTACACTGTCAATCATTTGGGTGAGGTTGATACAAAGATAGGAGGAGGGACAGGTGGCATTGCAGAGTGATCACTGGATGGAAAGGTCATTGTATTGTGTGTTTTTGTGTGTGTAGTGTGGACTGGAAAGACTGTTTCGTCGGGTTGTACATGTACAATCAGATGATAATAAACTTGATCTTGAGTTAATTCTGGCCCATCACAAGAGAAATCCATTCATCCCACTTACACAGAACAGTGCATCAAAGGAATAGGCCCTTCAGCCCAATGACTGCACTTCCTTCTGCTAGCCCATGATCCATATCCCTCTTTTCCCTCCATGTGTTTACCCAAAGATTTTTTAAAACGCTACTATAGTATCTGCTTCCACCACTACCCCTGGCAGCTCGTCTCAGGCACCCACCACTCTGTGTAAAAAACTTGCACATCTTGTTCAAATTTCCCCCTTTCACTTGAAATGCATTAGAGTACATTTTGTGTGTGAAGCTTTTACCCTGGGGAAAAAGATTCTAACGGTTCATCCTGTAATTTCATAAACATTTATTAGGTCCCCCCTCAGCCTCCGACACTCCAGACAAAACAACCCAAGTTTGTCTGACCTCTTCCCATTGATCACACCATTTAAACCAGGCAGCATCCTAATAAACCTCTTCTGTGCCCTATCAATGGCTTCCACATCCTTCCTGTCCTGGGGAAACCAGATCTGTACACAGGATCCCAAGAGTGATCTCCTCAATGTGACCTCCTAACTTTTATACTCAATGTCCCACCCAATGAAGCCAAGGGTACGATACTCTCGATCTACTTGAATGACAACTTTCAATGAGCAATGGGCCTGGACCCCTCAGCACATCAATGCTTATGACAGCCCTATCATTTACTGTGCGCATTCCCCTTACATTTGACCTCCAAAACTTTATTCCTTTCAGATATTTGTCTAGTTCCCAATCCAGTGGGACTTTATAGTTGGGGCAATACTTGAAGCTATCATTAAGGATGAAAAAGTGATGTATTTGGTAGAAATGCCAGGGAAATCAAACATGGATTTAGGACAAAATAACTGGAATTCTTTGTGGAACAAGTGGATGTTGTGTACTTGGATTTCCAGGAGATGTTCGATTAGGTGCCGCATAAAAGAGTAATCTACAGGATTGTTAGCACCCGTCCGTATCGACCCACTTCTGACCCCACTTCTCCGTACTGACACCCTGACTTCGCCTGTCTATACTGACCCCCCTCCTGACCCCACTGGTCCATAATGACCCCTTCCTGACCCCACCTGTCTGTACTAACCCCACCCATCTATATCGACCTCCTTCTGACCCCACCTGTCCTTACTAACTCTCTCTGACCCAGTCTGTCTATACTTTGCCCTTCCTGACCCCACCTGTCCATTATGATCCCTTCCTGACACCACCTATCCACCTGACTCACCCTCTCTGACCTCACCTGTCCATACTGACCTCTCCCTGATCCCACCTGTCCACCTGATCCCCTCCTGACTCCACCTATCCATACCAACTCCTTCCTGACCTCTCCTGTCCATACTGACTTCTCCCTAACCCCACCTCCATCGTGAACCATCCCTGACCCCACCTGTCCATATTGACCCATCCTGATCTCACTTGTCCACCAGACCCCCTCCTGATCCCAGCTGTCCATCTAACCCCTCCCTGGCCTCACCTGTCAACCTGACCCCCTGCCTGACTCCACCTGTCTGTACTGACCCATTCCTGACCCCACCTGTCTGTACCAACCCGCTCTTGACCCCACCTGTCCGTATTAACCTCCTCCTAACCCCACCTGTCCATACTGACCCCTCCCTGACCCCAATTGTCTATACTGCTAAGGGTATATGTCGCAAGATCACAAGATAAAGGAACAGAAGTAGGCCATTCAACCCATTGGGTCTGCTCTGCACCACCACCCTGAGCTAAACCATTTGCACATCTAGTTCCAAATTCTGGCCTTTTCTGCATATCCCTTGATAACCTGACTAATTAGATACCTATCAATTTCCTTCTTAAACTCCCCCAATCATCAGGTCTCCACAGCTGTACATGGCAAAGAATTCCACAAATCCACGACCCTCTGGCTAAAGAAATTTCTCCTCATCTCTGTTTCAAATGGATACCTTCTAATTCTAAGACTATACTCTCTTGTCCTGGATTCACCCACTAAGGGAAACAGATTATTCACATCTACTCTGTCCAATCCTTTCAGCATTTGAAATGTTTCTATGAGATCCCCTCTCATTCTTCTATACTCCAATGAATACAGTCCAAGAGCCACTAAACGTTCCTTGTATTCCAGGAATCATCCTGGTAAATCTTCTCTGTACTCTCTCCAAAATCATTACATCTCTTCTAAAATAAGGGGCCTGAAACTGCACACAGTTCTCCAAATGAGGTCTCACCAGTGCCCAACAGAGTGTCACCAACACCCCTTTAAACTTATACACTATTCCTCTTGAAATGAATGCCAACATAACATTCACTTTCTTTACCACTAATCCAACCTGGTGGCTAACTTTTAGGTTTTCTTGCATGAGGACCCCCTTTGCACTTACGAAATTTGAATTTTCTCCTCATCCAAATAATAATCTGCCTGTTTACTTCTTCTTCCAAAATGTCCAACTGTACATTTCTCAACATTGTATCTCATCTGCCATTTCTTTGCCCACTCTCCTAAACTGTCCAAGTCTCTCTGCAACCTTTCGGTTTCTCCTCATCCTTTTCACTGTCTGGACACCTCATCATTGAAACACTTCAGTCATTTACCCTCAGCCTCCCCTGCTCCAAAGGCCCTAATCTTTTCCCACAGTTACAATTTCCAAACCTGGCAATATCCTGCTAACTCTCCCCTGCTCCATTTCCGGTCCCGTTATGTGTGTGTATAGGCTGATAACCAAATCCACCTGCCTACTTGGCATCACATTTACTTCTAGTGGGCCTCTCTGCTCTTGAATGTCAGGTTTTGGCCAATGAAGCAAAGCTTCCTGTTGGCTCTGATCAGGGTGGCTGTGTACTGTAAATTATCACACCACCACTCCAGGACCACCAACAACCAGTCTACATTATTGACACAGCGTTGACAAATCTTCCTTTCATAGTCATTATCTTTGATTTCTCTTCTTGTATGTTAATTATATTTTAATTGTTGTTGGTCCATTTGACCTACTTGCGCGGCCACATTTTTAATTGCATTTTAAAATTTAAATTTAGACATACAGCACTGTAACAGGCTCTTTTGGCTCATGAGTCCATGCTGCCCAATTACACCAAATTAATCTAAACACCGGTAATTTTGAACAGTGGGAGGAAACCAGAGCCCCCAGGGAAAACCCATGCAGACTTGAGGAGATTCGAACTTGGGTCACTGGCACTGTAACAGCGTTGTGGTAATGACTACACTAACCGTGCCACCCATCATTACACTAACCGTGCCACCCATCGCTATGCTAAGCATGTCACCCACCATTATGTTTACTGTGCAGCCCAAAGCTACGCTAACTGTGCCGCCCACCATTACACTTACCATGCAGCCCACTGCTACTCTAACTGCGCCACCCGTTTATATAATAAATTCTCACTTTGACATAGATACCCCTTTGTTCACCCACACCATTCACGTAAACACTTGTCTTGCCATCACATAACTCTATAGGTTACAATCCACTTTTCTGTCTAACCGTCAGTCTATCTCTCCACATAGGTGCCCTGACCTGATAAGTCTTTCCAACATTTTCTGTTTGTCTTTCAGATATCCAATCTCTGCAGTGGTTTTAATTTGCTTCTCTATTTTCCTGCAGTCTCCATCTTTTTTATTTTCAGGGCTAACTAGACTGAAAATTTGGGCATAATCTTCAAACTTCTTTTCAAAACCCCTCACTAAGATTAAATTCATTTTAAACAACAATGATAACTCAGTTTATTTCATCCTTAGACTTAGAATCAGGTGTAAATAGATCACAGAGTGAGCAGGAGATGTATCACAGAAAGAGCTGTGTAGTGAGGAGAATGTATCACAGTGATATCTGCTGTGTAGTGAGGGGAGGTGTATCACAGTGATATCAGCTATGTACTGAGGGGGAGGGGTATATCACAGTGATATCCGCTAAGTAGTGAGGGGAGGTGTATCACAGTGATATCAGCTATGTAGTGAGGGGGAGAGGTATATCACAGTGATATCCGCTAAGTAGTGAGGGAGGTGTATCACAGTGATATCAGCTATGTAATGAGGGGTAGGGGTATATCACAGTGATATCCGCTGTGTAGTGAGGGGAGGTGTATCACAGTGATATCTGCTGTGTAGTGAGGGGAGGTGTATCACAGTGATATCAGCTATGTAGTGAGGGGGAGGGGTATATCACAGTGATATCCGCTGTGTAGTGAGGGGAGGTGTATCACAGTGATATCAGCTATGTAGTGAGGGGTATGGGTATATCACAGTGATATCCACTGTGTAGTGAGGGGAGGTGTATCACAGTGATATCCGCTGTGTAGTGAGGGGAGGTGTATCACAGTGATATCAGCTGAGTAGTGAGGGGAGGTGTATCACAGTGATATCAGCTATGTAGTGAGGGGTAGGGGTATATCACTGTGATATCCGCTGTGTAGTGAGGGGAGGTGTATCACAGTGATATCCGCTGTGTAGTGAGGGGAGGTGTATCACAGTTATATCAGCTATGTAGTGAGGGGTAGGGGTATATCACAGTGATATCCGCTGTGTAGTGAGGGGAGGTGTATCACAGTGATATCAGCTATGTAGTGAGGGGAATGTACACAGTGATATCAGCTATGTAGTGAGGGGGAGGGGTATATCACAGTGATATGCGCTGTGTAGTGAGGGGAATGCATCACAGTGATATCAGCTATGTAGTGAGGGGTAGGGGTATATCACAGTGATATCCGCTGTGTAGTGAGGGGAATGCATCACAGTGATATCAGCTATGCAGTGAGGGGGAGGGGTATATCACAGTGACATCTGCTGTGTTGTCAGTGGAAGTGTATCACAGTGATATCGGCCATATGGGGGGGGGGTAATTGCTTGATATCTGCCATGTAATGAGCTTTCCTGAACACGTTTGACAAATCCCATCCCATCTAAACCTTTCACACTGGCTTTTCCAGTCATTATTATGGAAAGTTAAAATCCTTTACTAGGACACCTTATTTGATTCCTCTAATTCCTGGTGACTCTCTTGGGGCCTGTGGTTTCATTCCAACAAGGTGATCCTGTTTTTCTTATTCCTCATCTCCACCCATATAGCTTCACTAGCCAGCCCATCTGTAATGTCTCCTCTGGCCATCACCATGACATCCTTCTTCATCAATAATGCAACCCCTTCCCTCCACTTCTACCCCCATCTCTGTCCCTCCTCAAGCATTTATACCCTAGAAGTTCTGTTCTGAAAGTTTCTGCAAGATTTTTGTTTCTTCTAACTATATTAAGTGTGGGGAAATTGGGCTACATTGCAGTGAGGAATCCTCCTGCCAGTAATAAAACCAAGATTGGTTTTCTGATTGGTGTTCAAGAGGCAGAGTGATGAAGGATATTCAAGGCAATCAATTGTGAAACCATATGTGGCAGGATGCTGCGATAAAATCTCCAGGAAGATTATAACAGGATAGAGACAGGTGCAAAATTGGGTGGAGAAGTGGCAGATGGGGTTTGATCCGGATAAGTGTGAGGTGATGCATTTTGGAAGGTCAAACCAGAAGGCAGAGGATGTGGCGGTGCTCATCCTCATGGCGAACCGGCCCCGCTTGTATCGCCACGTGGCGGGGCAGCCATGGGGAAATGGCATCGTCAGAGTTTTCTCTCTGACTCCAGCCTCCCTTCCAGCGCGCACCCTGGGCAGCGATTATGACGTCACAATGCACCAGGTGACTGAGCTCATGTTGCCCTTAAAGGGGTGCGCGGAATTTAAATAAAAAACAGTCGTTAACGACCCTCAATGTGGTGGCTGTGTTTCTTCCACTGCTCACACCGCCACAAGGGCATGGTTAATGGAAGGATTCTTGACAGCGTGGAGGAATAGAAGGATCTTGGGGTCCAAATACATAGATCTCTCAAGGATGGCATGTAAGAGCTAAGGTTTTTCTCTTTGGAGAGGAAAAGGTTGAGAGGTGACAATTGAGAGATCTAAGATAGGGTGGATAGCTAGTACTATTTTTCTGGGGCAACAAATGCAAATACCAGAGGTTGCCTGTATAAAAGGTGAGGGAAGGAAAGTTTACGGTAGATGTCATGGGTACGTTCTTTTTTTTTTACACAGAGTGGTGACTGCCTGGAATGCATTGCTTGGGGTAGTGGTGGAGGCTGGTACAATAGGGACATTCAAATACTCTTAAATAGGAACATGGATGTAAGAAAAATAGAGGGTTGTGGGTGTGAGGTAGAGAAGGGTTAGATTGTTGTAGTGTAGGTTTCCATAGCGCAGTGTCAACATCATGGGCTGAAAGGCCTGTAGTGTGCTGGAATGTTCTACGTTCTATGTCAGCTGCCCATACAGAATTGGCAATCCCAACACAATGCAGATGACAGGCAGTTTATAACAGCCCTATCAGATGTGTACCAGTGGGGAGTATTGTAATGAGGAGAAATGTGTACAATGGAATGATGGAGCTACTTAAGTAAAGAGGGCTCTCTAATTTGGAGTCTTTGAAGGTGATGCTATTCATGTTCCTGTGAAGACAGTGAAGGAGAGAGCATGCTGATTCTGTCAGCCCACTCGGTGGCTTTGGCAGGACTGTGCGTGCAGGATGTACTGGTTCTCAGGGAGTTTGAAAACCCAAATATCAACCAGCTCATTCTCAACTCAAGGCCTCAACTTTCCAAGAGGTCTGAGGAGATTTGGCATCTCGGCAAATACTCGATCAAACTTCCACATGGACTGTGGAAAGTATACTGGCAGGTTGCATTTCAGAAGGCTCCAGAAGGTAGCAAACACATCTGTCATGGGCTCCAACCTCCCATCCACTGATGACATCCCTGTAATGCGTTGCCTCAAGAAGCCAGCCAACATTATAAAGGACCCCATCACCTTTTTCTCATTGTTACCTTAGGGCAGGAGGTACAGAAGCTTGAAGACTTTCACCTCTAGGCTCAAGAGCAGGTTCTTTCCAACAGCTATCAAGCTCTTGAACCTCCCCCCTACTACGCTTAGCATAAAACTCCTCCAATGCCACAAAATAGACTGTCTGGACTATGTAATACAAATTTCCATAGGTTTTTTTTAAGTACCTGTACAGCTGCAGCAAGAACTTTGGTGCCTATATACATTGTACAATGTATATGACAAATGATCATTCTCAATCTCCCCAAAACATCCCAGCACCACTCCGAGGAATCGAGAAGTTTACTGACCTTTACCTTTGGATTTGGATGCAGCCACTGGGAGCACAGAGAGTGAAGCAATGGGTGAAGAAAACAGAAAGGAGGAATTAGACAGATGTTGGTTTAGAGCTGGTTCAAAGAAACTGTACCCCATCTCTCCTCCTGCCAGCTATTCAGACAGGCTCAGAGTTCCGGTGGGTACAATTTCCCTGGCACACCAAAGCAAGCAATTCTATTCATAAACTACATGCAAGACATGCACAGTGAACACTGCAGCAAATGTTGCTTCAGCAACCCCATCAGGCTGAGTCCGATAGTTTCACTGACAGAGATGGGCAGGGGCACGGGGCAATGGTGGAGCTCAGCTCTGATTGGTTGTGGATAGACCTCTGGAATGAGCTCCTGTGTTCTTTGGGTTGGTGGGGAACCAGGAACGTTCCTCATGCTGCATCATAGGGTGGGTTCCCCCTCAGCAGAGCGCTCAGATGAGGGGAACATACTTCCTGCCACAGGGGCAAGGCTCGCCTACAGCTCTGGAACAACCAGCTCAACCTTCCTCAGAGACTTTGGAAGGAAGAAAACAGCTTCAGGGTTGGCCATTGCTGAATGGCTGTGCAAGGCAGGAATGGATCCAAGTAATGCATGCATTCTCGACCAACTTCTCAATGAAAATGTAAGGGTTTCTGAAACAACCATTGTCTTATTCCACTTTTTGTCAGGTCAGTTCACATAAAATTACTATTCACTCAAAAATTCAGGCACATTAATTTTGAAAATTAAGGCTAGAAAAGAAAAGCGGTTAGTGGATTATTATCATACATTATTTCCAGGTTAACCTCCCCATTCAAAGAGCACAAAATGTCTGACACACACAGTAAGGATTAATACTGAGACTAGTGGTTTGGGCTGAGAAAGAAGAAAAGTGAAGCAGCAAGCTGCTGGTCACAATGGAGTGGAGGCTTGGCTGGGTCCACAGCACCCATCTCACCACAGTTTCCCAGAATTGGTGGGGCATAGAACATGGGATAGTGCCTGTGCTGACCATGCTACCACATTAATCTGCCTGCATTTGATCGAGATCCCTCCATCCCCTGCTCATTCACAGGCCTGTCTAAATTCATCTTAAACACTGATGATGCATTTTATATAAAGCCTGCCCTGCACATCTTCAAAAATTCCCTCTCTCACTTTAAACCTATATCCTCTAGTATTTCAAAGTTAAGGTTCCTTTTATTACCACATAAAAATATATTACAAATGTAACACACATGACATACTTTAACTTCATACTTTGACATTTAAACCCAGGGTTTAAACCATCTATCCTATTGATGCCACTCAGGATTTTATAAACCTCCATCAGGTCTCTCCTCAGCCTCTGATGCTTTGAGGGAACAACTCACATTTGTCCAACCTCTCCCCATAACACACACACACACACACACACACACACACTCTAATCCAGGTAACATCCTGGTAAACCCCTTCTGCACCCTCCCTAATGCTTCTGAATCTTTTCTTCATTGCGGTGACTAAAACTAATATGGCCTCATCAAAGATTAAAGCAGCTGCAACATGACTTCCTGACTTCTATACTCGATGGCCCGACTGATGAAGGCAGGTGTGCTGTATGTCTTCTTCACCACCTAACTTACTGTGTTGCTACTGTGGACAAGCCCCCTCCCTCCCCCCCTCAATCCCAAGACCTCTCTGTTCACCACTGCTCCAGAGTCCTGCCATTTATAATATACTTTTCTCTTATATTGACCTCTCAAAGTTCAGCACTTCACACTTGTCCACATTAAATTCTGCTGTTTCATACCTCAAATCCCAGGTCTTTATCCTGTTGAATCCTTTGACAATCTTCCACTATCTTCAACTCTGCCAATGACCGTGTCTTCAATGAACTTCCCTATCAGCCCACCTACATTTCAGCCAAGTCATTTATATGAATCCCATGCAGCAGACGTGCCTGTGGAAGACCCCCGACCACAAAGCTCAAGTCAGAGAAACATCCCTCTACCATGACCCTCTGTCTTCAGTGTCCAGGCCCATTTTGAATTTAATCTACCTCGCATCCATGCATCCCATGTGCCTTCGGTATCAGGCCAATGTGAGAGAACTTATCAAAAAATTTAATAAATGTCACTTTTCCAGCATCCACAGCCTTAATCAATCATCTCTGTCACCTCCTCGAAAACTCAATCGTTTACAAGATGACCTTCCCTGAACAAAGCTATGCTGATGATCTCTAAAAAGTCTTTGCTTTTCCAGATGCAAATAAATCCTATCCATAAGGATCCTCTCCAATAATTACCCTACCACTGACATAAGGCTCACATCAGTTATCAAATTGTTTCTCATCTAAAAACCAAATCAAGCCTCACTGTGAAGTTTTGTCTGGCAGAGGAAGGAGAGCAGGAGGCCTTCACTGGAGAATGGAGATCCAGAGAGTTGTCTGGCAGAGATGAAGGAGAGCAGGAGGCCTTCACTGGAGAAGGACAGAGATCCAGAGAGATGTCTGGCAGAGGAAGGAGAGCAGGAGGCCTTCAATGGAGATGAACGGAGATCCAAGTTGTATGACAGAGGCGTGGAGGAATGAGGTCATGGAGAGGGTTTGCAAAGTATCCAGGTGGGGTGTGAGTGACATGGGTCAGAGAGCTGAGATGAAGTCCATATTTGGTTACAGGTGACAGAGAAACACTAGATGCAGAAATCTTAAGCAAACGACAAGAAGCTGGAGGGGCTCAAAGGGTCAGGCAGCATCCGTGGGGAGAGATGGACAGTCAGTGTTTTGGGTCTGGATGCTTTTAGGTTCAAATAATGGGACCTGACCCAAAATGTTGATGAACTTCCCTCTCCATGGATGCTGCCTGACTAGCTGGTCCCTCCAGCCTTTGTTTTCTGCAGGTACCAGTGATTTGGGGAACTCTGGTTTGTACACGGTCCAAGTATTTCAATGCTAGGGAGTGGTAAACACGTCAGCTTAATGCAAGCACACCACACTGCTACCGGAACATTGCAATTTCAGCCAAGGAATAAAGCAATGTCATGGAAATCACTGACTTCAATCCAAAGTATTTATCTCACATTCACCATTTGGTCTGCTTTGTGATTCTACACACCTATTTCCTTCCATTTTCTAAAGTCCAGTGTTCCACAAAATTAGCTGGTGTTCACCAGAACATAGTCCTTTGTAGATGACTGGCGAATGAAATTAGATTTTCAGTTCAGTGCAGTCAAAGAACTGATGCCAACTGCTCCCCTCCAGCAACAGACTTTGGACATAAGTGGGAGATAGCAGATGCTGGAATCCAGAGCCAAACACAATCTGCTGGAGAGGTTCAGCAGGTCAAACAGCATAGGTGGAGGGAAAAGAACAGCTGATGTTTTGGGTCTAAGCTCTTCATTAAGACAATGAAGGATTCCGACTAGAAGTGGCATCTATTCTGTTTCTCCCTTAACCTGCTGAGTTCCTCCCACAGATTGTGTTTGGCTCCTGGTCCAGTTGACAATGTGGGTGATGCTGGAAAACCTGACATTTCCCAGATCTCCTTGTCCTGATCTGGGGAAGCAGCGAATAGCCAACCATGTTGGTGTGTTTGGAGTCACAGTTTACCCAGACCATGTGGAGACAGTGAATTTCCTCCCCTGAAGGAGCTTGAACCAGATGGGGCTTTATCCAAACCAATGCTTTCATGGTGACCATAGGAAATAGGAGCAGGAGTCGGCAATCCAGCCTGTTGAGCCTGCTCTGCCACTCAGGAAGGTAATGGCTGATCTGGTCCTGGACTTGGCTCCACTCACCTGCCTGTTCCCTAGAGCCTTTCATTGCCTTGTTCAGAAATGTATCTGTGCCTCAAATACATTCAATGAGGCAGCCAAGACTGCTTCCTTGGGCAGGGAATCCCATGGATTCAATTCTCTTTGGGAGAAACAGTTTCCCCTTAACTCAGTCTTAAATCTATTCTCCTAAATCGTGACGTGATGTCCCCTAGTCCTGGTCTCACCTGCCAGTGGAAACCTCCTGGTTCTATTTATCTGTTCCTTTCATAATCCACAGTCTCATTCACATCCTGAACTCCAGCGAGAAGAGTCTCAGGCAACTCAATCTCTTTTCATAGGCTAACCCCCTCATCTCTGCAATCAACCTAGTGAGCTTCCTCTGCACCACCTCCAAAGCCAGTACATCCTTCCTCAAGTAAGGAAACCAGAACTGCACACAGTACTCCAGATGCGACCTCACCTTGTACAGTTGCAGCATAACTTCCCTGCTTCTAAATTCAATCCCTAAATTTGTCCATTTGTTTCAAATTCCAGACTGATTCACAGTTTAAATTCCCCAGCTGTGGTGGGCTTCAAACTCACATTTTTGTATCAATGAGTTAAACACAAACATTTGCAGATGCTGTGATTGTAGTTTACACAAAATTGTTGGAGAAACTCAGCAGGTCATGCAGCATTCTTTATGTAGCAAAGATAAAGATAATTAACCAACATTTTAGGCCTGAGCCCTTAATCAAAATGAGAGCTAAAAGCAGGCAGGCTCCTGAATAAAATGGTGCAGGGGCAAGAGGTCACAATTCAATATGGGTGGGAGGACACAAAAGAATGAAGCTCAGTAGCAATGGGGAGGTGGGGATAGCTCTCTGAATGGGGATCGGCGGGGGGGGGGGGGAATGAAGAGCTGGAGAAGTCGGAGGGGGGAGGTGGAGGTTGAGAAAGTCAGAGGGTTGAGGTGGAATTTTGAGGAGGTCTGAGAATGGAGGTAGAGGAGGTCAGGGGAGGTGGAGGGTTAAGGAGGTCAGAGGGTAGAGGTGAAATGTTAAAGAGGTCAGAGAGTGGAAGTAGCAGGTAGGGGGAGGTCAGGGAGGAGGTGAAGGGTTAAGAAGGTCAAAGGGTGGAGGTGGCAGGTTGGGGAGGTCAGAGGTGGGAGGTGGAGGCTAGGAGACATCAGAGGGGAGTTGGGGAAGATGAGGGGGGGTCTGAGGGCTAGTGTAATGGGAAGAAGGGGAGCTCAGAGGAGTAGATGGGAGTGAGTGGAGAGAAGTGTGCAGAGAGAGTGAAGGGTAAGGAGGTGGGGTGGAGGGCAGGTGAGGCAGTGGGATCCAGCATCGAAGGCATCCAAGTTGTCAGTCTTGTGGAGGCAGAGGTTGAAGTGGTGTCCAATGGTTCAGTATTCTGACTGTTGGTGCATTAAGTTAACCTCTACACAGTGCTGTGCTGAAATCTCTGTGCCCAACCCAGCTTTCCTCTACATTTCCTCCCACCAGACAATAAAGCATCCATCCTGACCCCAATGACCCCCAATTTTTTCCAATCCTTCAGTTTATTTCAGGATGATGTGTGTGGGATACTAGATCTTGCATCAAGCAAGCAACACATGCAGGTTATATTGTTGGAAATGACATATGAAGAAAGGTTGGAAAGACAAGGTTACACACATTGGAATTAGGAGAATGGGGGGGGTGTAAACTCATTGAGACATTAACATTCTGATAATACTGGACAGGTTCGATGCACGAATAATATTCCAGATGTTTGAGAAGTCCAGAATAAGGGGCCACATGTCTAAGATTGGGGGAAGACATTTCGGACTGAGATGAGGAGAAACTCCTTCACTGAGAGTTGTGATTCTGTGGAACTCCCTGTCATAGAATGTAGTTGAGGCCAGTTCATTAGATAGATTCAGAAGGGAGTTGGATGTGGCCCTTGTGGCCAAAGGGATCAAGGGGTCTGAAGAGAATGCAGGAAATGGGACAGCGGTCACATGATCATCTTGAATGGAAGTGCAGACTTGAAGGGCTGAATAGCCTTCTCCTGCTCCTATGTTCTTTGATTATATCAAATCATTGGGAGGAAAGAAACCACTCCTCAGGAACAGAATCAATGTAGATCCTCACCAGCCCCTCCATTTGCTCTGGTTTTGTCTCTCGCTGCAGGGAACCAAAAGGGTAATTTGTCTGACCCTCCAGCAAACTTCAGATCAGCTTCTAAATCAACTGTGAAATCTCAACAAACAGTCCTGCAAACACTGGGAGATAAAATTAAACAATAATAAAAATAAAAAGCAGTCAGTCGCTGGCATAACCAATGTCCTTTCATCTGCCTTGCTCCTGATGTGGGGTCTAGAGCCTCCACTGTCTGAGCATAGCTCAGTGTTGCATGAAGCTCCTAGATGGTATACCTAAAATGGATGAGAAGGGGGTGGGGGGGGTGGGGGGGGGTGGTTTGGGAGGAAAGGGGGGGGGAGAAAAAGTCACTGTATATGTGTGAAAAAGAAATAGTGTATATCATGGCTAATGTGATTTATGGTGTGAAAAATAAAAAATTAAAAAAAAAGCAGCCTGCTGAGAATTAGAAGTGACAGCCTCACCTCCTCAGTGTACAGATAAGAGATCCCGTTGCTGTATGTTACAGACCTGCAGAGGGACAGACACAGATTGCTAAGGTTACCTCTCCCACTGTCCCTGACTTGGTACATTTTGTAAATCTCTTTAAATTGTGTTTTGGGAGAATTTAGATCGAGCCAGTGGTTTAATTGAATTTGCAGTCAAAGCGATTTGTTTGGAAGAGTGACATGTTGCCAGAAGTGAACCTGGCACACAGCTGTCCCCAGATATGTAAGGGCTGCCATGGAAACGGGTTGTCCTTTTATCAAGCTGTTCAAAGGTGGTACTCTTTTGGCCTTTGGCCCATCTTCTTCCTATACTTAGTCCCTCCACAGTTAGCATTGCAGTTAGTGCAATGTCTTTACACTCCCAACGATTGTGACTGGGTTCGAATTCCATGCTGTCTGTAAGGAGTTTGTACATTCTCCCCCTGTATGCATGGTTTTTCCATGGGGGTTCCAGTTTCCTCTCACCATTCAAAATGTAATGTGGGTGTAGGTTAATGGGGTGTAAACTGGGCAGCATGGACTCATGGGCCAAAATGGCCTGTTATGTTACTGTGCTGTATGTCTAAATTTAAATTTATAAATTAAAAAAACATTCCTGCATATTTTAAACAGTTTCTAACTCTGGCAGTCTGTTCTAGGAACCCAGCACTGACAGAGTAAATAAACCTGTCCCACACATCTCCATTAAACTCTCCCCCCTTACCTCAAACATCTTCCCCAGTGCTTGACATTTTGACCCCAGTTAAAAGATTTTGACTATATACCCTATCCAACCCTCGAAGAAATTTTATAAGCCTGGAGGTCGAAAAGATAATAATACAATGTGACTGACAACAATTTGATAGAAACTGCTGTCATGAGATGAACATGGAGCTCTTGTTTAATCGCTGATGCCAAGATATCTGTGGTCAGGACTGTCAGGATGTATACATGATGAGAATACTGTCACATAACACAGTGAGTGCTGCTCATTTCCAGTGAGTTAACGGAGTTTTGTATCGGCACCGGCGAAGTTTGTAGCTGCTGTAAACAGGCCACTGGATGGACTCAAGAGTGCATAAACATTTATTCTGCAGAACGTGGGCTCCTACCCCAATGAGCAGGAGGCATTATTTTGTTAGTTAATTAAACCTTCATGTTTAAAAATTAAATTAAGTGGCTTATTTGGAGACAGTGGTTGATTATTATGGGTTCCAATCGATTTAATTTGAATGGTAATACAGCAGGAGAGCGATGCTCGTTATTGCCTGAATCAGAAACCAAACTGCTGGAGGAACTCAGTGAGTCAGCCAGCATCTGTGGAGGCAGAGGGACGGCCGACATTTCAGGCCAAGTGTGCAGAGGGAAGATAGGCAGTAATAAAGAGAGGAGAGGGAGGGTGAGGCACAAGAGAGCGGGAATGGAGAGATGGAACCAGTGGTGGGGGGGGGAGCAAAGAAAGAGAAACAAGGGAGGGCCAAATGGGAAAGGTAAGGGGAGGTGACGGGGAATGTTCATCCCTTAGGATCCAGGGGGTGGGAGGAGGTGGGTGGGAGATGTTCATCCCATTGGATCCAGGGGGTGGGGGATGTTCATTCTATAGGATCCAGGTGGATGGGGGAGATGATGGGGAACGTTCATCCCATTGGGTCTCGGTGAGAGGGGGAGGTGATCTGGGATGTTCATCCCATCGAGTCCAGCATTGAGGCTGGAATATATAATGGCCATTGCTGGGAGCAGCCATCATGCAGTGCAGCAGGGGACACACAGAGCCACCTCAGCATCGTGGGTCCAGCTGGAGTGGGCTGAGCTATACAGGACCTCTCCTCTCATTGCTCTCACCCTGTCTGCAGCAAGGAAACAACTGCAGATCACCTTCGGAACACTCAGGGTAACGGAGTGGAGAGGTTGCTGATCAATTGGACATTGGGGGATAATCATCAAAGGGGTCATGAAGATGAGCATGTGACTGCAGGGAGCGGAGGACAAGCAGCAGAGATTGAGGGGCTTCACATTCAGCAGAGGCACTGTTGGCCGAAGGGCCTGTTCCAGTGCTGTACTGTTTTGTTTGATGTCATGATGGAGTGATACCTTCCAATAGAGTGGCACCACTTCTCTTTCCACGTGGTTGACACAGCTCCAGGGACCTGGGTTCAATTCCAATCTCTGGTGCTGTCGGTGTGGAGTTTGCATGGTCTCCCCATGACTGTGTGGGTTTCCTCCTAAAGGTGTGCAGGTTCAATGGACACTGTAAATTGTCCCTTGTGTAGAAACAAGTGAGTGAGTAGAAGGAGTTGATGAGAATGTGTGGAGAATTTTCCAAAATGTTTGGCCTGGAAGTTAGCCTGAAGAAAACTGAGGTCCTCCATCAGCCAGATCCCCACCATGTCTACCAGCCCCCCCACATCTCCATTGGGCACACAAAACTCAAAACAGTCAATCAGTTTACCTATCTCGGCTGCACCATTTCATCGGATGCAAGGATCGATAACGAGATAGACATCAGACTCGCCAAGGCAAATAGTGCCTTTGGAAGACTACACAAAAGAGTCTGGAAAAACAACCAACTGAAAAACCTCACAAAGATTAGCGTATACAGAGCCGCTGTCATACCCACACTCCTGTTCGGCTCTGAATCATGGGTCCTCTACCAGCATCACTTACGGCTCCTAGAACGCTTCCACCAGCGTTGTCTCTGCTCCATCCTCCACATTCATTGGAACGACTTCATCCCTAACATCGAAGTACTTGAGATGGCAGAGGCCGACAGCATCGAATCCACGCTGCTGAAGATCCAACTGCACTGGGCAGGTAACGTCTCCAGAATGGAGGTCCATCGCCTTCCCAAGATCGTGTTATATGGCGACCTCGCCACTGGCCACCATGACAGAGGTGCACCAAAGAAGAGGTACAAGGACTGCCTAAAGAAATCTCTTGGTGTCTGCCACATTGACCACCGCCAGTGGGCTGATATCGCCTCAAACCGTGTATCTTGGCGCCTTACAGTTCAGCGGGCAGCAACCTTTGAAGAAGATTGCAGAGCCCACCTCACTGACAAAAGACAAAGGAGGAAAAACCCAACACCCAACCCCAACCAACCAATTTTCCCCTGCAACCGCTGCAACCGTGTCTGCCTGTCCCGCATCGGACTTGTCAGTCACAAACGAGCCTGCAGCTGACGTGGACATTACCCCTTCATAAATCTTCATCTGTGAAGCCAAGCCAAAGAAGAAGAAGAAGAAGAAGTGTTGGTTAGCACAGAGGTGGTGGGCCGAACAGCCTGTTTCCATAGTGCAACTCTACGATTCGATAACATTCAGTTCACTTAATGCCACTGACTAATAGCTTTCATAAATTACAATAATTTGCAGGATCAGACGACTGGCTCACACAGATACACTACATTTTGAATAGAACGCTAATTGGAGTTTTAATACTTTTCTATCTATTGCAGCTTTCTGTCAGAACACTTTCAGTTCCAAACCACCTTTCTATCTTAGATGTTCAGCAAAGAACAATATATCCAGCTGAGTTTCTGGGCTGGGGAAGCTGGCCCTTGGGGAGGGTGAAGGGAGCACCCTGCCCAGTGTGGAGCAGAGTTAACATAATAGCCGTGCAGCTGACATGCAGTGGAATCAAGAGGCATGGAACCACTGTAATGCTTCGAGGTAACTGAGGTTTGGATAGTCAATATCACAGCGACCACTACACACACCTGTTCCAGCTACAAAGTCAGGACATCCATCGCTGTCCACCATTACTCCAGGTAGGGAACACCAGGTGGAACTGAGCCAGAGTCAGAATTCTCTGGCAACACAGAATGAAGCCACTACAGTTTCCCATGATTTCCCCAGCCAATGGACCAACACATGATGGAATAGCAGAGCAGACTTGATGGGCTGAATGGCCTGCTTCTGCTCCCATATGTCATGGTCTTATGGCCGGGTAGCCAAGGACCAGCAAGCCACTCAGAAGTTGTGTCTCTCATTTGAATATGCTCATCATTCCGTCCCTGTTGCTGTTTCTCTGGACTAGCTGTAACACAGCCATCTGAGTTCAAAGCCTTGGAAAGTGGACATCTGAAGGAGGGTGAGGATTTCCACACAGTAGAGGTCAGTGCCCAGCACTGATCACAGGACAACAGGCGGTTTCCACCCAAGCAGCCCATCAACCTCTGGGGTGTTGGGATTTCAGTACGACAGGCAGTGTGTCTATCACAATTTGCCTATGATAGTGAACCTATCACAGTGTGTCCATCATGTGTGCCCATCACAGTGCGTCTGTCACCGTGTGTCCATTACAGGGTACCCAAAGCAGTGTGTTCACCACAGTGTGTCAACTGCAGTGTGTCAAAATGTATTGATCACAGTGTTGATCACATACAGTGTATCGATCACAGTATGGCAATCAATGTGTCAATCACAGTGTGGCTGGAACAAGCTGACTGAGGAAAAGGAAGACATGAATACAATTAATGAACTCAATCAACGTTTGGACATATCTAGCCCAGAATGCCAGCCTTGGTGAGTTGGGTTGAAGGGCATGGACCTTGCTGTGTGACTTTGTGACTTTGACTCTACTAATTCAAAGAGATGGAAGGTTCCAGTAGTGCCGAGCGAACAGATGGAGGGTTCACCCCACACCCTGGCCAAGAGCAACCTTTATCTGCTCATCATTGTTTTTGCATCGGTTTCGATCTTTGCTGTGCCACATCTCCTACAACAGAGACCCCACTTTAAATGCACGTGAACATTGCAACAGGATGATGTTTGCAAATACAAGACTCGTACCCCCATTAATGTTAATGTGAATATGTAAATAAATTCCTGACCCACTGATTACATAATACACAGCTTAATCACATCACTTATATTGCCCATTCATCCGTTTGTGTCACAGCTACATTTATGCAGATCTTATTCCCATCTAAATGTGAGTATTGCCGTAATACTTGTTCCTTTTTGATTACTAAAACATAACAACACTTGGTGATGGTTTGTCTCTTGTGTGGGAAGCAGGTTCATTGTCCATATCTGCCAGCTTTGGAATGGATGAATTTAACTGTGAGTTTCATTCCACTTTTCCTCACAGTTTTGATGTGTTTCAAAAATAACATTCAGTAAGTCTGTTAAATCCACCAGCATTAATGTAGACACCTGTCCAAGCACTGCCTCCTCAAATCATCACCTCACACCTTTTGAACCAAGGAGGTGGATTGCATCAGCAGGGAGGCCGTGTGAAGCTCAACATTATTGTGGCAGGCGGAAATCTCAGGAGCCTGGGGAAAGAGAGCTGGCAAAACAAAGTCCTTCACTAGAATGTTATGTCCCTCTTGATCGTACTAAGTAGTGCCAATCATTCTCAAGGACATGGAGGACATGTCGTCAAACATGCTTTTAAAAGCTTTAGTCATCCAAGTGTTTAATATAATCAATGAGGGAGAGAAAATATTACCACTTGTATAAAACAAGAGGCCATAAATATTCAAGAGGTGCTCATAAATCCTGAAATTTACAGTTTCTTTCCATAGGGAGGGGGAGTCACTCCTTCAGGGAATGGGAATGGGGAGTCACTCCCACAGGGACTGTGGAGTCACTCCCACAGGAAATAGGTATGGAGAATCACTTGCCCAAGGAGTCGGAATAGGGAGTCACAGTCTCTTCCACGGGGAATGGGGAGACACTCCAACAGGGAGTGGGAATAGGGAGTCTCTCCCATAGGGAGGGTTTACGGGGAGGTTGGAAAGACAGAAGATGGCATCAGGACCATCGGATGTGGCACGGAGAAGGAGACAGAAGACCTGAATGGCCTGATTCTGTGAGGCCCTGTGATGTGGCTGAAGGTCCCCTGCCCGGGCAGGGGTGATGCTGTTGGCCTGGGATCTCTGCAGCAGTCTCAACTCTGTTCACAACTCCACCAGGCTGCAAACTTTGTAACCCACCCATCTACTATCTCTTCCAAATTATATATATATCAAAAATGCATAATATACATTACATAAATTACATAAATATAGATATGATGGAAGGATGTTGGGATCCATGTTGTTGATATATACTGTATACTCCACTGGTCACAGACCTCCAGTCTGCATAACATCCTTCCATCACTCCCCTGTCTTCTGTGGATCAGCCATAGAATCCAAACTATCAACTCACCATGGATACACCTCATGAATCAGCCTACCATGAGGGACCTTGATAAATAACTTACAAAAGTTCAATTCTCTCCCTTCATCAACCACCTCTGTCATCCCTTGAAAAATCTCATTCAAATTGGTAAGACCTGACATGTCCCTGATCAGACCACACCTGTCCAAATGTGTGCCAATCCTATCACTAAGTATCCTCTCCTATTGTATCCCTGCAACTGATGTGAGATTTAGGACTATAATTTCTTGGATTATCCACATTTCCCTTCTAGTACAAAGGAATAATGTTGGCTACTCTCCAGGCCTCTTGGATCTCGACTATTGCTGGTGAGATGCTGACTCATTGTTTTGAGAGTAAGTTCACAAGCGTGTATCCAGGATTGGAGAGATTAAGTTGTTGGGACAGACTCAATAGGCTGGGACCTCTGTTATTTGTATAGTGCTTGGATAGGAAAGGCTTCGAGGGATAAGGGCAAATCCAGACAAATGGAATGAGCAAAGGTAAACATAGGCCTGGCATGGATAGTTGGGCCCACAGGATTGTTTCCCTGCTGTTAAACCCTGTGACTCCACATTGCTATGTGTGGTCTTTATTGTAGGGCATGTTCTAATTGTTTAAAAATGACTCCATGAGATAATCACCCCAGCACCTCGTGACTGCAGACGCATAGGGGAGTTCTTCAGACTAAAATGGGTTTTCAAACACAAAGGCTACAGTAGGTACAGGTTAAATGTTCAAATATTAAAAGTACCCAATTTAGTGTGAAATTGAGTTTAATATATTATTAAAATTAGAAAATGTCCCAGAATGGGCTTAAATCATTTTTAATGATTTAAAATCAGGTTATTCATAGGTGATGGTCTGGGCCTTCTTATTAAATGAATCATTGCTGGTAGTAACTCTATTTTTATCTTTATTAATCAGACTACACTAGATTAGCACTTTTAGATCCACAAGGGAAAAACTTGAATGCAATGCAGAACCTTTACCACATCGATTGCTGCTTTCTGTCAACCTTAGTGGTTCGTGGACAACTTTCCCTCAGTGGCTATGGGAATGAAGTTTGCCAGAAGTCCTTGACCCAGCTGGGCACAGTCAAAGGTCCCAACCATCTCCCCAAGCTCACTCCTGGCTCCACCAATCCAGGCTGGGACAGAATATCAGTGATAGCCACAATGGGGCCACTGTCCTCAGGTCTTGAAATGGAGCTTGCAAACATGCCAGTAAGATATCCATCCCTGGTGGAGTCAGATACCTGACCCTCAGTAGAGTCAGGTGTCCATTCCCAGTGTAATTAGGAACCCGTCCCTGGTGGAGTTAGGAAACCATCCCCAGTGGAGATATGAATCCATTCCTGGTGGAGTCAGGAACCCATCCCTGGTGTAATCAGGAACTTGTTCCCAGTGGAGTCAGTAACCTGTCTCTGGTGTATTCAGGAATCCGTCCCCGGTGTAATCAGGAACCTATTCCCAGTAGTCAGGTACCTATTTTTGGAATCTGCTACCCATTATATATGAAATCAGGAACTGGTCCCCTGTGTAATCAGGAACCCATCCCCGATGTAATAAGGAACCCATCCCCGGTGGAGTCAGGAACCTGTCCCCTGTGTAATCAGGAACCCATCCCTTGTGTAATCAGGAACCCATCCCAGGTGGAGTCAATTACCCATTCCCGGTGAGTCAGGAATCTGTTGACAGTATAATCAGGAACCTATCCCCTGTATAATCAGAAACCCGACTTCGGTGGAATCAGGAACTCGTCCCTAGTGTAATAAGGAATCCATCCTCAGTGAAATGATAGAATGGCAGATCTGTATTGTTGGGCTGCATGTCTGCCGCTATATCCGATGGCCATGTGGCCATCAGGAATGCATCTCCGGTGGAAGGATTCCTGTCATCATGTAGACCAGTCAACGCTGGAGGATTCCCTTAGCTACTGGTTTCCTTCCCTTCTCTATCAAGTGATATTGAAATCTGGTTAATGCTCTTGGGCCCATTGGAATTGCTTTCATCATTTCACCTTACTTATTTTGCCATTTAAAACTCCAATGCACAAAAAAAAACACATTAACGTAATTTTTTTGTGGCTGCTCACTTTTAGTGCTGTTAGATTAAAGAGATCAGAATGGAGATTAAAAACTCATTGAAGCTCAATCTTGCTTTCATTGTATTCTGATGAACCTTTCTCTAATTTATATTTGCTTCCGTTTAATCTGCTCCTCAAATATTTGGGAGATGGAAGCTATCAACAGGCAGCATATCCATGAACAGAGAGTGTTAGCCACTGGCACAGTGGTGTGGATTTCTGATCCAGACCCAGAAAGCTCAGTATTCTGCCCACCTCCCGCTGTCTCAGCACCGCTGCCAACACCCGTCCCACCCCTGTTGCACTCTCTCCTCCCCTCTTGTCAGGGAGAAGGTGCACAAGCATGGCAACACCAACCCGCATGTTCAACAAGTTTCCATCCTACAGTTATCAGACATTGTTAACAGATGTTTAATAGTACTTCCGTTTACACACCCTGAACTTAGTCTTCACTACACTGTACCCTGCACTGTGACTCACTGTAACACCTCACCCTGTGACTCACTGCAACACCACACTCTGCAATCTTAAACTGCAGCACCTGGGTAGCCCTCCTGGGACCCAGGTGCGATTAATGGGGCAAAGGTGCTGGAAGAACCTTTTAAATAGCAGGGGAGTTCTACCCATTAAATTGCCAAACCAGATATTTAAAGGGGATCCCACCCCCACAATGACGTGTCATGTGTTTACCAGAAGTACTACGGGACGTTCAGAAGCTGGCTGCCTGGTAACGCATGCATGCAAGCGCTGATGTCACCAGAATAAGCGGGTCAGCCATTTTCCTGTTCAAATTGCCTTTGGACATGATCTAGGTATGTTTAACTGTGTTCCCTGATTACCTCTGAGATAGGGCAGGGACCCAGTTGGGTTCTGACGGGGGTGACGGGGTCAGACCGTTCCTAACTGCTGTGTAACTTGGCGCTAACCGGGCAAATTTCCTGGTTAACCCCATTTTACATGGCAGTTTGAAAGGGCCTACTGTAACAGCCCACCCTGCACTCTGTGACTTACTGTCACACCACACCCTGAAAAATGTGGTTAACTACTATGTTACCTCTTTACTTAAGTAAGGGTTGACTTGACTGGATAGCACACAAATCAAAACTTTTCACAGGTCATGATACAATTCAATTCAAATCCAACAGTGACACGAGAGTACACTATGTGTGGGAGTTCAGCAAGCAGAATGACCATTGCAGATGACAAATGTATATACTGGGGAGAGAGGTGCTCAGCAGGGCAGGCTGTATTCCGTGTAACACAGTTCGTGGTTCAGACCATGATCTTGATTTAGGTTGGCTTGGGAGGGTTGCAAAGGTTTGACCAGTCGACGGTGAAGAACGGTGATAGGTTTCCATGCCAGGATGGTGAGTGTTGGGCAACCTCCAAGGGGTGGTGTCCACAGGCTTTGGCCACTTTGTCCTCCTGTCTGTCAGAGGTGGTGGGTGAAGGAGGGGCTGTTTAAGATTTCACACTAGGTTGCTGCAGTGTGTCCTGTAGACAGTACAGACTGCTGCTCCTGTATGTAGACTGTGGAGTGAGAATTACCCTGGGGAATCGATTCTGACTGTCCAACCTATCGATACCTCTCATGATTTTATAAACTTCTATCACGTCTCCCCTCAGACTCCGATGCTCCAGGGAAAACAACCTAGGTTTGTCTGACCTTCTCTCCACAGCTCACACCTTCTACAATAGGCATCATCCTGTTAAAGCATATCCTTCCTGTGATGCGGTGACCAGAATAAGTGGTTCACACAACACTATTACAGCGCCAGCAACCCTGATTCAATTCTGGTGCTGCCTGTAAAGTGTTTATGTTTTCCCCATGTCTGCTTGGGTTTCCTCCAGGTGCTCTGGTTTCCTGCCACATTTTAAGACGTATGGGGGTTGTAGGTTAATTGGGGCAGTATGGGCTTCATGGACCAGAAGCCCCTGTACCACATTGTATGTATAAATTAATTTAATTAAAAATTGCACACTGTAATCACGTCTCACAAATGTGATGATGAAGATGATTGATGAGAACAAGATGTATAAAATAAGGGGGAGGAAGTTTAAGGGGATGTGTGGGGCAGAGAGTGCAGGAGCTGCCAAGGGTAGTGGTGGAAGTAAATATAATGATTGTGTTTAAAAGGCATGTGAATGGACACGTGAACGTGGAGGGGATGGAGGGATATGGATGAGACACAAGCCACAGAGTTTTAACTATGTTGGGCATCATGTTCAACACAGACAGACAGGCAGAAGGGCCTGGTCCTGTGCTGGGCTGTCCCATGGTAAACCTAATTGATGAGATTGCCCTGAGAGCAGTCCTACGGTTGACAGACCAAATAACCTCCAATTTCATGAGAAAAATGGGAGAAACTGTTTTCTGGACCTGGGGTGGCACAGTTAGCACAGCGGTTAGTGCAACACCTTTACAGCACCAGTGATCAGGACTGGGGTTCGAATCCCACACTGTCAATAAGGAGTTAGTAAGTCTGTTTTTGCATGGGTTTTCTCCTACTGTTCGAAACATACCATGGATTGGAGGTTAATTAGGTGTAATTGGACAGCACAGATTTGTGGGCTGAAATGGCCTATTACTGCGCTGTATGTCTAGTCAAGTCTAAGTCCTTTGAGTTGATGGAAGTGACAGGAGAAACCCCTGACATTTCCCTCCACATTGGGGCAACAGCTGACACACCTCTCCCCCTCTCCAAGCCGATGATGTCACAGTCAGGGTAATGCTCTGTCACTGTCAGAGAGACCTTCCTCTGGCAATAGGTTCTGGTCTCTCCCCTACTGGTAACTCACATTCAACTCATGGAGGCCAATATCCAACAGGCTGCACAACTTGGGAATGTGTCGAGCGTTGCTGTTAAATAATGCATCATAAACAGTCCCCAGAGTGCCAGCAAAATTAATAAAAGCCTAGAGCATCTCCTCAAGAACCCATAGCTGTCAAAATCACTCTTTGCTAGTGTTTGTATTTTGTTGCATTGGCATTATTTTTAAAGGAACAAGTTTAAAATGGCCAGACTGGCTTTCCCTGAAATAACCTCAAAAAGCTCAGGCTTCACACAAGCGTTCTGAAATCATTCCCAAGTAATTACCATGCTGATCTAGTGTCTGCCCCCACCCCCATCCCCCTCCCCCCACAGCTGCTCAATGCAAATGCCAAGATCAAAAGCTGTCAGCTTCTGGCATGCCACTCAAACCAAACCAGCTCATTTGCATGTGAATATTTTACAGTGTATACAATGGGCTAAATCAAGATATTAGCAACACATTTTGATGTTGCTGGAGAGTCAGTCCAAGGTAAATCTGAGTGCATAATGAGAGCGGGCGAATTGGGAATCTTGCTACATACAGACCAAGCCCAGGCACTAATTTGACACGATCTGGCAGAATCCTTGCCATCTTCTGGAAAGTTTACTGATCCGATTCTACTCCAACATGAAGTAAACAATATCGGAAGACATTACTGGAGATCATTTCATTGAGCACCTTTTCTCCATCTGCTGCAATGATGGGGACACAGGGTGTGATGCAGGGATGGGCGCCGTCCATATGGTTTGTCATCTATATTAACAATTTGGATGAGAATGCAGTTGGCATGGAAAATAAGTGTGTGGATGATTGGTGGTAGGGTGGTCAGTGAAGGTTACCCAAGATTACAACATGAGTTAGATCAATGGGGAAAGGGAGTCAAGGAATGGCAGATGGTTTAACCTGTTCAAGAGCAAGCTGTCGTATTTTGGGAAGTTAGATGAGGTCACAACTTACATGGTAAATGACAGGGCCCTGAAGCACATTGCAGGAGAGAGACCTTGTGTTGTTCCAGCCCTGGTGTATGCTGCCAAGGAATGCTGGGCTGATTGGCATAAATTCTTTTATTAAGGGGCACCATGTGTTGGGATCATTTAATTTTCTCTGCTGGAGAGCAACCTTGCAGTTATCCTACATTAATCAACCAGTTGAAATGTTTGTCAATTGAAAACTAAATCTGGTCTGAGTGCTGGATAAACAAATGTGGTGAGCTGCTACTCTCTGCTCCAATTGGTTCATGTTCATACTGTGGGCTGCAGGTGGAGGCCACCGGGCACAATTCTACAGCCAGGTTTCAGTCTCTGCAGTCACTTAACACTGACATCAGCAGGAGGCCAGCTGCAGCCTCTGGTGTGGTGGCTCCTGAGAGTGATTCTAGGTCTTAGCCTCTTTCGCTCCAGGAAAAAACAAGGCCAGCCCCCAGCTCAAGCTTGAAACATCGGGTTTGTCACTTTCTCTACTATATAAAGTACTTTGTTTGACTTGCTGAGTTTCCCCAGCATTGAGTTTTTAATTTCAATCATGGAGTATGCAGACTATCATGTTTTACTCCAGCCCCAAGCCTAGAACATAGAACATGACAGCACAGTACAGGCCCTTCGGCCCTCAATGTTGTGCCAACTTGTATATTCCTATCAAAAAAGAAAAAAGTATTAAACTCTTCCTACCTCATAACCTTTGTTTTTCTTTCATCCATGAGCCTAAAAGTCTTAAATACCCATGCCTGATCTATCCCCAACACTAAAATTCTCCAATCCAGGCACCATCCTGGGGGCTCTCTCCAGCATCACCACATCCTTCTTGCACAATAAACCACTCAGAAAGGAAACTGGACAACAGATTCTAGTGAAGTGGCTCTCTGGGGCGAGAAGCTGTGACTCAGTGATGACATTTCTTCCTCTGGAGGGGTCCCAGCTCCTTCCATGGACCCCTGCATCCCACACAGGCAGAATGAGATGAGTTTAAAGGCATGTGGGCTAGAAGCACGGATGAGTTAGGCTGAAGGGCCTGCTTCCATGCTGTGCAGCTCCGGGTGTCTGTGACATTGGTGGAAAGACGTGTGTTTGCAGCTCCGAACTGATGATGCTCACTCAGCGTTGTTCTCGGTCAATAATCTTGCATAGTGATAGCAAATTAAATGGTGGATGTTAAACATCGCTCCCATCATTAGCCACAGCAAGGAATTGAACAACAGATAATGTTTCACCCGGAACATCTGATCACAGAGCAGGCCATCCAAAGCAGATCATTAAGTGAGCAGCAGAGAGTGGCCGTTAGAATGCCACACATTTCTCTGAGGTAGTCAGGATGCATCAATCAAATACTGACAGCTCTCAGATTTGAGGGAAAGGTTTTCAAATATCCATGGAATATTCTTTCAATCCCATTGCTGTTTCTGATCTAGTGGTGTCAAATCTACCCTGGCACCCAGAGTAACTTCAAAATAATAATAGAACAGTATGATGACACCATGGGTAGTGCTGCTATTTCACAGCTCCAGGGGCCTAGGTTTGATCCCAACCTCTGGTGCAGATGGCATTGAGTTTGCATGTTCTCCCTGTGACCCTGTGGGTTTCAGCTGGTGCTCTGGCTTCCACCCATGGCTCAAACATGTGCAGGTTTCAGGGTTCATTGTCCTTCGCATGTTGGGAGGTGGAACCCAGGGGCAATTGATGAGAAGATTCATGCAGTACCAAAGAAAATAGGTGGTTGATGTGGGGGGAATAATGCTGGCGATCGCCAAGGTGATCTAAGGAGGAGGTGGAGTAGGAGACAAGTAAGGCATGCACAGATGGGGGAGGGGGTGCCAGGGGCCAGTGCACCATGATGGAGAAGGGGGCAGAAGGAGGTGTGGATGGGGCAACGGAGTGAGTGAAGTCTATGGATGGAATAGATTGCAAGGCAGAAAGCAGTACGAGGCCAAGCTTGGAGTGGACTAAAATGGTCGTTGGCAAGGGTCTGCTTGTCTTTCTTGCATGGTTGTGTGTGCTGCAAGATCATAGTGCTGCAGAGGTGAGGCAGGGAGGAGGATTATTGGAGGAGCAGGGCTGGTGAAGGGGGGCATCCCTAATCATCATACAAAAATGTCTGGATAGCAATCCTTTGTGTCACCTTTCTTAAGATTCAAACACATCACACCATCAATTCAGTGTGCTGTCATCTCCAAAACCTTGAACGGATTTGTGATTCCCTCCTTTCTGGAATACAGATTGGCTCTGCTCAGTCCTGAGAAAACCTGTGGTGGGATCTCGAAGCAGAGAATGCAGAGCTGAGACTTTGATCACTTGGCCGCTGGGCCCCCTAGCTGAAACCTCTTCCCCCCCTCCCCCAGGTTCTTGCTGCCAGGAAGAAAGATATTATAGTATGTTCAGCCCCAGCTTGGTAATAAAGCATCACTTCCCTCAGACCCTCCCTCCTCAAGCCTCCGTCACTCCTCTGCTCGACAGCCTTACAAACCCATCAGTCAGGCCTGTTGTTTTGCTCCTAAACCCTTGCTCTTTTTGCTTGTTGTCTGGTCCCATAATTGTTTCATATTAAAGACTTTGTAGCGAGGTGCTACTGCAGAGCGAGTGAAGAACAACACACATATGGGTGTAAGTGAAGGCAAGACTAATTTATTGATCACCCCAGCCCTGTTTTTATTGACTTCAGCTTCCCACCACTGGGCCTGGTATTCCTACCACTGTGGGCAGATGTGATGCCACTGGTAAGCTGGCCTTTGATTGACTGTGGTTCCTGCCATGCAAGCTCCTGGCTTGTGAAAGCCATTAGTGTGTGCAGGCTTTCCACGATCACCTTGTTAGTCTGCCATTTTGAATGCTGGTTCGCTTGTCAGGTATCAGGCTGCTACACCTCCCCCCCCAGAACTGGCGATGCAGACACTGTCGTCTATGATTGTGGTCCGCCTTTGCTTGGGCAGCCTGTCCCTGTGACATGGTGGCTGTGTGTTGACTGGTTGGTTTGCGTCCAGGTGTTCTGGTTTGAGGCGGTTAACGGTGAATGTCTCTTCTTTCCCGCCTATGTCCAACATGCATGTTGACCCATTGCCCCTGATCACCTTGTACGGACTTTCATATGGCCATTGTAATGGTGCCTGGTGTTCTACCCTGCAGACAAAGACATACTTGCAGGTCCTCAAGACTTTGGGGATGAAAGTTTCTGTTTGCCCATGCGATGTGAATGGCACTGGGGCCACAGTACCTAGTCTTTCCCTGAGCTTCTCCAGGGTTGCTATGGGTGGCTTGTCTGGGTCTTTGGCGGTGGGCACACATTCCCCAGGAATGACCAAAGGTGCGTCGTACACTAGCTCTGCTGCTAAGGCATTTAGGTCTTCTTTGGCTCTGTATGGATCCCCAGCAGGACCTATGGAAGCTCGTCTGTCCAGTTGGACCCCTTGAGTCGAGCCATCATTGCCACTTTTAGGTGTTTGTGGAGCTGAGGTGGTTTGCTGTGGTATGATGGAGCTGTGTCCCCAGTAGGTTTGCCAGTGCTGCCCACAGATTTGAGGTGAACTGTGCACTGATGTCATGTATTCTGGGACTCTGAACCTTGCCACCCAAGTATTTATCAGGGCTTTGGCGCAGGCCTCCATCATTGTCCTTGTCAGTGGGACTGCTTCAGGCCATCTTATGAAGCGATCGACCATTGTCAGTAGGTATCATGTCCCACAGGACACTGACAGTGGTCTCACAATGTCTATGTGTATGTGGCTGAACCTTCTTCGTGCCAGCTCGAACTGGTATCTGATACAATGTGCAGATTCTGGCCCACTGGCTGACCTGCTTCTGGAGGCCATGCCACACAAACCTATCATGTGAAGGGTTGTCCTGACGGCCGGGTGTGCCAAGTTGTGTACCGTATCAAAGACTTGTCACCTACAGGCCGTGGGTACTATGGGGTGGGGGGTGATCCGGTGGATACGTTGCAAAGGAGCACCGTGTAACCTGGACCTACTGGGATGTCTTCCAGTCAGAGCCCCGACACCACCTGAATGCTGGTATCTCTGGGTCTGCTTGCTGTGCTTCTGCCAGAGCCGTATAGTTTATCCCCGGACAGGGTCTGTATGCTTTGCACTGTTGGTCGTGATAAAGCATTGGCAACCCGTTGGGTTTTCTCGGCTATGTGCTCAATGTCGGTGGTGAATTCTGACACGTGTGACAGGTGCTTCTGCTGCTGAGCTGACCATGGGTCTGACACTTTATTACATGCAAAAGTCAGTGGTTTATGGTCTGTAAAGACTTTGAATCATCTTTCTTCCAGAAGGTAACGAAAGTGTCAGACCACAAAGTACAATGCCAAGAGCTCTCGGTCAAGGCGCTGTATTTCAGCTCAGGTGGTCGAAGATGCCTGCTGAAGAAAGCCAGAGGCTGCCATTGTCCCTCAACCAATTGCTCCAGCACTCCTCTGTCCACCGTGCTGGATGCATCCATGTGAGGATTGTCAGGGCGTCTGTTTTGGGGTGCACCAATGTGGCATTGGCCAGTGCCTCCTTTACCTTCTTGAAGGCCGCCGATGATTCCTTGTCTCAGGTGATTTCTTATTCTTCCCTGCAATTAACTTGAACATAGGGTGCATGATGCGGACCACTGCTGGTATGAAATGGTGGTAGAAGTTGATCATACCTGCAAATTCTTGTAGGCTCTTCACTGTGTGAGGCTTGGTGATGTGCCTGATGGGGTCTACCTTCTCCAGCAGCAGTGTTGCTCCATGCCTGTTAATCCTGTGACCCAGGAAGTCGATGATTTCAAGCACGAATTGGCATTTGGCTGGGTTGATTGTTTCGCCAAAATCCCTCATGAGGGTTAATAACTGTCGCAGGTGGGCTGCTTGCTCCTTATAATCATGGCTGGCGACTAAGGTGTCGTCAGGAAGATGAATGCAAACTTGAGATCCCGTCCCACCATGTCCATCAGCTTCTGAAACATCTGGGCTGCATTTTTGAGCCTGAAGGGCATCGTCAAGAATTCAAACAGGCCAAACGGGGTGAAGAGGGCAGTCTTAGGGATGTCGTCCCCCTGTAGATTTGCTGTGAAATCCTGTATGTGTGGTACAGGATATCCTCTGGCATGGTGGCCTCATTCAGGTAGTGTTCTGCTTGGCTTCCAACCTCCTGCGGCCTTGGGCACCATGTGCAGCAGGGAGGCCCAATGGCTGTCGGAGCACCACATGATCTCCATCTCCTCGAACTCTTCCTTGGCGAAGTTGAATTTTTCTGGGGGAGGTGCCATACCTGGCTTGAATCGGAGGCTCTTCTGTGAGAATTGTGGTGCCTCATCCTGTGTTTGGGCTCAGTTGAGGTGAACTGTGGCACCACTATGGAGTGGAATTCTGCAAGGATGCAGGTGAACATTGCCTGAGAGGGTGATTAAGTCAAGGATGGGGGCTGGTAGCTTTGCCTCGCCCAGGGAAAAAGTTTGTAATGTCTTGGCATGTACCAACTGCTGCTCTTTTAAGTCTACCAGTAGGCAGTGAACCCGGAGAAAGTCTGCACCCAGGAGTGGTTGTGCCACCACCGCCAGCATGAAGTCCACGTGAAGCGGCTGTCACCAAAATGGAGTGGGATGGTGAGGGTGCTGAAAGTCTAGATGCTGCTGCTGTTCGCTGCCCTCAGAGCCAGGCCAAGCTTTCTGTTCCAGCAGCAGTTAAAAGTCCTCAGGCTCCAAAAAATTCTGCTCAAAGTGCAGGCAAGGCTTGTGCCCCTCAGCCAAAGCCAGCATATCACTTGGGGGTAGATGGGGCCCTGTCCCCTAGGCTGTCCACATGCAGCAAATGGGCAGCGCGCTCGGGCCTTGAGTGCCCGAAAGTGCGGGTTAATAGTTCTTTTAGAGGTTCATAATTACTTTGTTCTGGAGGCTGCTGTAGAAAATCAACAACCCTTGCTGCAATGTCCTGAGCTAATGAGATCACCATGTAGTAGTACTTCGTGGAATTGGTGGAGATCTGCCACAGTTGGAACTGAGCTTCTATCTGTTCAAACCACACCATTGGTTGAGATGTCCAGAACCTTGGCAGTTTTAGTGAAACTGTGTAGAGTGTAGACAGGTCTGTCATCTTTGGGTCTAAATTCTGTCACCAATGTAGTGAGGCACTACTGCAGGGTGAGAGATGAACAACAACACACACATGGGTTTAAGTGAAGCCAAGACTGATTTATTGATATCTCCCCAGCCCTGCCTTTATAGACACAGCCTGCCACTGGGCCCGGTATTCCTGCTGCTGCGGGTGGATGTGATGTCACCGACTAGCTGGCCTTTGATTGACTGTGGTTTCCGCCATGCAGGCTCCAGGCCATTAGTGTGCGTGTGCTTTCCGTTCTCACCCCGTTAGTCTGCCATTTTGAATGCCTGTTCGCTTCCAGGTAATGGGCCACTGCAACTTTATGTAAATGAAGCTTCTTATTTCAAAAATTCATTCGGTTTGCCACATCTCCTTTCTCTGCTGAATTTCCATTCCCCCTCTCCTTCCTGTTTGTTGTTTTAACTTTTGTCTATTATCACCTCATCTGACATCTCCATTACTTTATTTCAATGAGAATCAGAGACAAATATATTCTGTAAAAACGACACATCTCATTAACGGTTGGCTGAATGCACTGTAATATCATTCTTCCTGGCAGCAAGGCCCAGGGGGCAGAGGGTTTGTCATTAGTTTTGTTCTTAAAAATCAATCCAAATGTTAATTAAAATATTATTAATAATAATACCAGAGATTGAATAACCCTAAAGTCTTGTAAAGATATTGAAAATCCACACAACACGAACTTGAAGCTTATTCAATTAATAAATGATGAAGTTAGAATGTGCCTGCCTCACACTTACGGGGCGGATTAACTGAGATGACAGATAGAAATTCAACATCTTCATCCCCTCTTTTTCCATCTATTTCTCACTTACCTCCTTCAGGTTTCCTTTCTCCTTCTCTCCATACTCCCCACCCATTCTGGTCCCTGCCACCCCCCTCCCCCATTATGCCTTTATCTTCTGACTTTCTCTCTCTCCAAGTTTCTCACTCCTCTCCTATGTCAACTTTCGTTCTCAACATGTCCTCCAACACCCTCAGATTCTTGCCATCACAGAGGTTCACATCACAGAAACAGGCCCTTCTGCCCAATTTCTTCATGCTGACCACGCTAGCACCCTTTGCCTGTGTCCAAGATACCTGTCCAAAAGAGTTACCTGTATCTGCCTCGAATACTTACTCTGTCAGCTCATTCCATACACCTTCCTTCCTCGATATGAAAGAAGTGCCCGCAAGTCCCCTTTTAAACCTTTTCCCTCTTCCTTAGTTTTAGCCTCCCCTTCCCGGGAAAAAGACTGACTATTTATCAGATCAATGTGCCATGATTTGCACCTTGCAGAACAAGGTGCAATATTACTATAAATTACAAGATGGAATTGAGATTCAAAGTAATTTTGCACCTTCTTCTGCACAATACTGCTGCCACAAAACAAATTTTGTGACACATGTTTATGACAATAAGTTGTAAAGCACAAAAGTCTGCAGACACTGTGGTTGAAGTAAAAACACAATGCTGGAGAAACTCAAAGGTCAAACAGTGTCCTTTATGTAACAAAGATAAATAAAGATGATGAGCCCTTCATCAAGGTATGGAAAAATGTAGACAGGTGCCTGAACAAAATGGTGGGGGGGGGGGAGATGGGGGAGGAGCATGGTCCTAAAGTCAGGAGGTAATAGGTGGATAAGGGAGGGAGGGCACACCAGCAATCGGGGAGGAAGGATGGCTCTGCGAATGGAGAGGGAAGGGGTGGAGAGCTGGAGGAAAGGAGACAGAGGGATGAAGGAGAACAGGGAATGGTTTAGCAGAAACCGGAGAAGTCAATGTTAATGCCATCCAGGTGGAGAGTGTCCAGGTGCAATATTAGGTGTTGCTCCTCCAATTTACAGCTGGCCCTGGTTTAGCAGTACATGAGGCCATGGACAGACATGTTGGCGTGAGAGTGGGGTGCAGAACTGAAATGGGTGGCCACTGGCAGATCCCTATTATTGATGTCAACAGAGTGAAGTTGCTCAGCAAAGTAATCCCCAATCACTGTCCAGTCTCTCCGATGCGGAGAAGGCGACAACAGGAGCATCGGATGCAGTAGATGACTCCTGCGGATTCACAAGTGTTGCTTCACTTGGAAGGACTGTTTGGTGCCCTGAATGGTGGTGAGGGAGGAGGTGTGGGCACAGGTGTGCCACTTCCTGCAGCCACGGGGAAAGTGCCAAGGGTGCAATTGATGAGAAGGGATGAGTAGACAAGGGAGTCACAGAGGGTGTGGTCCCTACAGAAGGAGAGGGGAAGATGTGTATGGTGTTGGGATCATGTGTAGGTAATGGATGCTGAGGGTGGTGGAGTTATGGCGAGCACAAGGGGAACCTTGTCCTTCTTGTGTCTGGAGGCAGAGGGGGTCAGGGCAGATGAGTGGGAAATAGAGGAGATGCAGGCAAAGGCTGAGTTGATGGTAGTGGAGGGGAAGCCACGTATTTGGAAGAAGGAGGACATTTCGGGTGACAACTTTTAGTGTGATGCCTTCCTTTATTTCCTGAGTTTGCTGAGACTGGCCCTCCCTACTCTGACTGTCCTTGCTTTTCACTGGGATTTGCTTTTGTTGAGACTGTGTTAAGTCCAGTTAAACTAAACAGCTGGTGGAAGGCTCGAGAAAGGCAAAGATTGATAGCAATTTGAATTGTCAAGGTAGCAAATGTTATGAGGAGAAGGCAGGGGAGTGGGGCTGAGTGAAAGAATGGATCAGCTCATGGTGGAATGGCAGAGCAGATTTGATGGGCTGAATGGACAACTTCTACTGCTATATCTTGTGGTCCCAGTTATTTGTGTGCTGCCCAATGTAAGATATACTGATAGGGGAGACCTTCCAGATGAACACCTGCATCATTGAGGTATACAAGGCTACAGACCAAGAATTTGTATCAGTGGTTAGGATGGACACTGTATGCTGAAGGGCCAGTTTCTGTGCTGTGACCTGACTGTAAGGAGCTGAACATTGCCAGTTTTCAGATCTTGTGTCCTTCACTGCTTCACACACGGAAGGTAGTCAGGAAATGGCAGTGTCTGTGAGGAACAAAGGATTTGTTTGGCTGTTCAGTCTCCTGGCTGGCTTAGCTGCCCACTCATGCAACTAATGGATGTGATCTCATGTTTAATGAGAGATCAATAAATTGGACTTATACCAATGATTGGAATCAGGGCCTGGATCTTTCAGTAATCACCTCATAAATCCCCTCATCCCAGCTGCTTCACTGGGAGGGGGAAGGGTCAGTGAGCTAGAGTTAACAAGATGAACAAACTTTCCCTTTCTATCACAAGCCAAGGCCTCCTCACTCCACTCTCTCTCTCTGCTCGTCTCACCATCACCCCCAGCCCTCAGACCTTCCCCTCTCCATCAGCCCTGTTTACCACAGCTGGAGTAATTCTTGCATCCTCTTGGTTTCCAGTTTTAGCCAGAACTCCCATCAATACTGTAAGGAGGTTGGAAGTAGGAAGATTCCCTGGGACATGAATACTAGACAACGCAGTTCCCTCCACCACCGCACTCCACAGCAGGTATGTAGACACGGCTAATTTAGTTTCAGTCAGCGTAGAGGCAGGCCCTTTGGCCCACTGCTGACCACCACTAACATACCACACTGTATTATCCCACTTGCCTACATTCAATCCATGTCCCTCTGCACCCTGCTCATTCAAGTACCAGTTCAGAAGCTTCTTAAATGTTGTTCCTGCCTTAAATACTGCCCCAGTCTCCACCACCTCCTCTGGAGGCCCATTCCAGACATACCCCCCTCTCCACTTAGCCAACCAGCTTTCAACACCCCGACCCTGGAAACAGGCTGGTTTTCTATCCTGTTTGTGTCTCATTTTACCTCTCCACCTCCTGTATTCCAGGGAGAACAGAGCCACCTTCCAACTCTACTGTTAACAAGCCCTTGAAGGCTTTTCTGAGGTTACCTCTGAATCTGGGACACGTCTTTTCAGGGTAGCCTGCAGTATGACAGACAGGAACTATGTCGGGAGATTTCTGGAATGAGAAACCATCAGTGCTGTTGGTGTAGGGACCTATTCACCCACCAAAACTGCACAGAAAGATCCCACAGGCAAGATTGATGGTGGTGGAGGTTATTAGACTGGGCAGCAATCTCTTCCTTTGTACACGTGACGATAAACTTCAACTTGTTGAACTTGCAGTCTCAGTCTTGGTGACGAGTTCAGGCCACAGCAGTTTTGCTCAGGTGCTTCTTGAGCTGCTGAGATCCTGTTGTGTGTTTAGCAGCCAGTAACGAGGCTTCGTTAATGACTGACAGTGACAGATGCTATATTTCTCTCTCATTTGCAAAGAGCACCATGGAGAATTAACTCCAAGTTTATATGTTTCTCATTTCTTGAAGCATCCGCTTCCAAAGCATAGTTTAGTAAAGTTAAAGCAGAGTTACCAATGTTTGAATGGATTCAATGTTTTTTTCTGGTCTACCTGCTTAATAAAAGGTTTCCCATCAAACCCATCCTTAAATACAATGTGCAGCGTGATGAATCTGTCAGATCTGCCTCCCTCATCAGTGAGAGATCAGCAGACTTCATGAAGAGCAGAGCATTGTCTGGGTGTCATATAGAATGTGACATTGCTTGGTTCTGAACTGGTTCCAAGCCAAGGCACTGGATGTATTTATGGTAGAGATTGATTAGCCAGGGCATCAAAGGATATGGGGAGAAGGCTGGGCAGTCAGGGTGAGTGGGAGAATGGATCAGCTCATGATTAAATAGCATGGAGTTGGAAGGAGAGCCATTAAGTATCTAATTGGTCAGGGCATCAGGGGATATAGGGAAAAGTTCAATAATTGGAACTAGATGTGGGTATAGTTTCAGGTTAGGGTAGAGTTGTGGAACAGACTTGATGGGCCAAGTGGCCTACTTCTGTTCAACTTGTGATCTTGTGATTATATCCCATTAGACTGCTCACGCTCCCGGAGGTGTGTTCCCCACAGACTACAGGCACCCATGGCCTATCGTAAGCAGACAGCAAGACCTAGACAACATTCAGGGATGGGCTAACAAGTGGCCAGTCACTGACACCCACATCAGAGGCAGGCGATGAGCAGTTCCAACAAGTGAACAAGGGACCCGCCTTTGACATTCAATGTCATGTCCATCACCTGCTCTCCCATCCCTGACCTGGGAATCAGCAATCATTCACTAGAAGGGCTGGACTTGTCTGGAAAGGATACAAAGAAAAGATTTTCACTGTATCTCAGTGCACATGACAATTCAATCTGAATTGGGTTGGTTCATGGCTGCAAGACCAGGTCAGAGGCAGGATATCCCACAGCGAGTAGCTTCCCAAGGCCTGTCCACTATCAGCAGGGTGTGATGCTGCTCTGTGTATGTGGCCGGCCGGCCCACTGATGACTCGACCCCATGCAACCTCTCCTCCTGTGACCTGGCCATAAAGGTCGACCTCCCTGCCTCCTTTCATTATTCGAGCACATGGAGTTAGGCCAGCTGAAATCTAATGTGTATTAAAGCCTATCGTTCCTTATTCAGTCTTTAGAGTCATTAATAGAGCGTATCACAGGGCCCGGCAGGAGTTTGTCATTCAGAGTACAGCGCAGGTAACAGACCCACAAGCCCATGACGCGCAAATACATCCATGTAACTAACTTTGGAACGTGGGAGGAAACTGGAGCACCCGGAGGAAACCCACAAGGACATGAGAACTTATAAACTGCTTACAGTAGCAGATTCAAACCCAGGATACTGGCTCTGTTACAGCATTGTGCTGACCATGCCACCCCCCAAGTATGCTGGAATATTCGTCAGTGGTCTGGACTATAGAACATAGAAATCTATAGTAGAGGTCAGGGCCTTTGGCTTAGTGTTGTGCCAATCTAATAACTTATTCTAACAACTGCCTAGAACTTCCCCAGTGCATTACCCTTCATTTTTCTCAGTTCCATTTACCTTTCTAACAGTTTCTTAAAAGATCCTATTGTACCTGCCACCACCACCGTTGCTGGCGTACATTCCATTCACCCACCACTTTCTGTGTGAACAACTTACCTCTTACTTGCCCCATATTTACTCCCCAGCACTTTAAAACTATGCCACCGCACATTTGCAATTTCACTCCAGGGAAAAAGTATCCACACGATCCATGACTCTCATCATCTTGTACACCTTTATCAGGTCACCCCTTATGCTCTGTCCTCCGAGGAAAAAAATACCAAATTCATGCAACCTATCCTCATAAGGCATGCTCTCCAATCCAGCCAGCATCCTTGTAAATCTCTGCACCTTACCTATAGTATCTACATCCTTCCTGTAATGAGGTGACCAGAACTGAATACAATATTCCAAATGAGGTCTTCTATAGCTGCAGCATTATCCTCGGTTCTTGAATTCGATCCCACAGTTAATGAAGACCAACGCCTTCTTAACAACACTATCAACATGTCCAGCAGCTTTGAGTGTCCTGTGGACAGAGACCCCACTGCTCAGAGACTTCCATTAACATTGTAGGTTCACCTGGGCTACTCAAGTCAAGTTTATTGTCATCTATCGTACAAGAACAACCCAATGAAACAGCGTTCTCAGGCGCAAAACACACAACCAGGCATAATACGTATGCAGAAAGAGTATTTCGTCAAAATAAATAAATAGAGTTTCATGAATGTGAGAGTCTCGGATGGTCAGTGGGAGCAGTTCCTTTGATCGTTCAGCATCCTCACTGCCCGTGGGAAGGAGCTGTTCCTATATCTCTTCTCCGACAGGAGCAGCTGAAACATAATGTGTGCAGGGTTTTTGATTTTACGTGCCCTCTTCAGACAACGATCCCGGTAGATCACGTTGATGGGGGGGGGGGGGGTGGGGAAGACCCCAGCGATCCTCACTGCCACTCTTAGATCCTGTCGATTGACTGCCAATCCATTTTTCTACAGCTACTATTCCAATAGCACCTTCCAAATTAACAACCTCAGCCACAAGAATGACAAGTGGTTACCCTGGACGCCAGACATCATCCTGAATGTGAAATGCATCACTGATCCTTAACTATCACTGGTCTAACCCCTCTCCCATCAGCACTGTGGGAACCCATTTGCCTCAAGTGCAGAGCTGGCTCCTGAAGGGCAATTAAGAATAGCAAGAAATGTTGTGGTCACACAACATCCATGACAGCAATAGGCAGTCGACATTTTAGTCCCTCCTCAGGAACCATGGTGAGCTTTTTGGTGAATGAGATGGGTCAGTGATTACATAGGCTGTACATTTCCTACCACCATTGGAAGATCTGTGTACGGTTACAGCTGTTTGGGCCCTTGGTGAAATTGTTCGTAAGTGTGGGTGTCAGTCAGAACAAGTGCCGGGAGCAAACCTGAGGGACAGTAAGTGGGAATAATTGGTAATGAAACATTCAGAATAGCTGAACACTGTGCTAAACTTGATAGTGTCAGAATGCAAAGAGGATGACAGTGAATTAGTGGGAATCAAAACGGTGAGCGAACTGCGACCCACATCACATTGTCATCCTTCTAATGTGGCATGAGGACCTCCAAGTCATCGGTGACACACAGTAGACAGCAGATATACCAGACCACTGGTGACACACAGTAGACGGCAGATGCTCCAGACCACTGATGACACACAGTAGACGGCAGATGCTCCAGACCACCAGTGGCATACAGCAGATGGCAGACGTTCCAGATCACTGGTTACACACAGGAGACGGCAGACATTCCAGATCACCGGAGACACACAGGAAACGGCAGACATTCTAGACTACCAGTTACACAGCAGACAGTAGATGTTCCAGATCATCGGTAACACAGGGGATGGTTGACTTTCCAGATCACTGGTCACAGGAGACAACAGATGTTCCAGACCCCCGGGGACACACAAGAGATGGCAGACAATCCAGACCACCAGTGACATACAGGAGATGGCTTACAATCCAGACCACTGGGGAGACACAGGAGATGGCAGACGGATATGAAATGAGTTGCTAGAGGATGTGCTTGAGGTGGGGAGAATTGGAACGTTTAAAAGACACTTGGACAGGGACATGGATCAGGAAAGTTTACAGAAGATGCACCAAATTCAGGCAGTTTGGGTGGACAACTCAGTCGACATTGGGCTGGAGGGCCCGTTCCTGTGCTGTAGAATATGGTACAAATCCCGCACTGCCTGTAAGGAGTTTTTACATTCTCTCTGTGTGGATTTTCTCTGGGGGTTCCAGCTTCCTCCCACCACTTGAAACGTACTGGGGGTGTAGGTTACTTGAATGTAATTGGGCAACCTGGGGTCGTGGGGTGAAATGGCCTGTTACCGTGCTGTATCCCTAAATTAAAAAAATTAATTTAAACTCAAGGACTCTGTGATATTTGCCTGCAATCTTTGGGATATGCCCACTTCCTCCTCTGGGAGTGATAGCACCATCTGCCCAGATACTGCTCTCTGCCCCAGTGCGTCGTGCCCTGGAACTTGTACCAGCTTACACAGAGGCACTCCTGATGCCAATTTTCAACAGGAATCTGGATCCAGCAGTTGTGCATTTATGATTTAGCCTAGTTTCGATAACTTTAGTGGGGGTCTGCTTTCAATCTTTCCAAAATTAATTATTGTAAGATTTTAAAACAATTTTAGACAGGCAGACAACAGCACACATGGGTGAAAAGCAACATAAATAAACACTGCCAAGCAGTTAGAAATGGGCTGAACATGAAATGGAAGTAAATTGCATTAATTTCCTGGCCTCTTGGCTCCAGCAGGTAATTTCAAGTGACTTTGTCTCAGGGATTTTGGTGGTATTAGATGGGGTCATTTGGTATAAAACTCCCTCAATCTGAATCAACAGGAGTGTAAGGTCCAGCCTTCAGAGGTAGGCTTTTCCATCTGAGAGATCAAAAACTATTATTCCGTGGAACACCATGGCACAGAAGCAGGCTCCTCAGCCCTTCTCATCTGTGCCATACTTGCACTGAGTCCCATCAACATGCAGCCGGACCATACCTCTCCTGTCCCTTTACTGATCTAATCTTCTCTTAAATGTCAAAATTGAACCCTCATCCACCACTTTTGCTGGCTGCTCATTCCATAATCTCTCCCCAATGTTCACCTTTCACCCATAACCCATGTCCTCTCAATCCTGTCTCACCCAACCTCAGTGGAAAAAAGCCTACTTGCATTTACTCTTTCTATACCTCTATCAAATCTCCCCTCATTCTTCAAGACTCCAAGGAATAAAGTCTTAATCTGTTGAACCTTTCCCTGCAACTCACCTTCTCAAGTCCTGGAAACATCCTAGTAAAATTACCCTGCACTCTTTCAATCTTATTGATATCTTTCTTGTAGATGACCAAAGCTGCACACAATACTCCAAATATGGCCTCACCATTGTGTTGCATACTTCACCCCTCCAAACCCTGTAATACTGGGCAGTGGGGTGACTCAACAAGCCTCAATACTGAGCCTCTGCAGCAAGACTTGGAAGTTTGGTCAGAGTGTCTGATTCAAGCCCATGATATTTGGGTCAGTCTGGAATGAGAACCAATGGGACAAGACAGTCACTAATACAGCTATTCAGAAATTTTGAGTAACTACTTTCCCTCTGAGAATGGAGAAGGTAAAATTTTGCCCCCTTGTCGAGTGCAGAGGAGTCTGGATCCCTGCCTGAAGGAGAGGGAGAATAAATGCCTGTGACAGGTGCAAGGTAAACCACTGAGACTGCACATCAAGGCTGTGGGAAGATCATCAGGAGAGGTGTGGCTCTGCGTTGCCTCCTCTAGCTCCTGACTCACTGTCAGAAGGCCCGAGGACAATGCACATTCAACTCACCGGTGGCCTGAGCTCAATGAGCAATACGTTTACTAGTAGAGGCAACAGCCTGGAGATGGCCAGCGCATCTGGTTACAATTCAGATAAATTCCACACGCTGACCATCCAATTGAGTCTCAGAATACAAGATATCAATGATGAGATTTCTCTGCTCATAGAATTTGGCAGGGTTAGTTGGTTTGTTGGGAGAGTTCCCATGCTGAAGAATGCTGCAGTGCCTGGGGGTTTGAAATCCCAGAAGAAAACCAATGACTAACTGGCCCCAGGGTTATCGGAGGAGAGAAAGTATGTTCCTTTCATCAAGGTCTTGTTGCTGCCTTGTCAAAATTCCCAAGTTTATTAAATAATACCTTCTGTCAGGAAACCTATTCACTGCAGACATGCCTGCCATTACCCACCATGATTCAAATTAAGCAATAATTGCAATGTTTATTGACTGTGCATCATGACAATTTAAAGCATTAAATGTTCCTCTCAGGGGGTCAATAGAAAAAAAGATTTTTTGAGTAACTTGTGAAAGAAAATAAACCCTTTCATCCAAGACTTATCCCCAAGAGTAGGATCACTAAAACAGCTTTGCAGAAAGCATACACTCTTGGCCCATTGAATCCACACTGGCTGATCACAGGGGCATTCCAGCTGGCCACTCCACTGCACTCCCTTACAGACCTTCAAACCTTGATCCGTTGGCACCCCTCCTGATTTTAAATCCCCTTCGGGTCTTCTTGCAACCTCCTCTGTTCCAGAGAGGACAACTCCATCTTCTCTTGTCTATCTGCACATCAAAGTCCCTCATCTCTGGAATCTTTTTGGGAAATCTCCTCAGGACTCTCCAAAACCTTCACATCCTTCCTCAAGTGCAGCCTCGAACTGTTTTATCAACATTTACCTTGACTTCCTTGCCCGTGTACTTCATGGCTTGGTTTGTAAAACCCAGTAAGTTTTTTTTCAGTCACTTTGACTGACCTGCATATACATCCCAGGATTTTTGTTTTTATGCTTCACTTCAACCACCTGATTAAGTTTTGGCATTCGTCTCCCCACTCCACCTGCATTACCTGGTTCCTGACCAGCCTCCCCCAAGGTCACTGCACTGCACCTCTGATCTTGGAGCCACTACAGTTGTTGAAACTGTCCTGACTACTCAAGGTCCAAACCAAGAACTTCAAATTCCTGGATGTCAACATCTCAGAGAATCTGCCCAGGAGCCTTCATATCTAGAAAATTCTACAAATGTACCATGGAGATCATTCTGGCTGGTTGTATCACTGTCTGGTATTGAGGTGCCAATGCTCAGGAAAAGCTCCAGAAGGTTGTCAACTCAGCCTGCGACATCACAGGCACCAGACTTCACACCATTGAGAACATCTACAAGAGGCGGCATCTTAAGAAAGCAGCCTCTATCCTCAAGGACCTTCACTACCAAAGCCATGCCTTCTTCACTCTGCTATCATTGGAAAAAAGATACAGGGTCCTGAAGTGAGCACTCAGAGGCACAAGGACAGCTTCTTCCCCTCTGCCATCAGATTCCTGAATAATCAACAAACTACAGACATTGCCTTACTTTGACTTTTCATGCACTATTTTATTTTTGTAAGGTAGTTTATATATAGTTTGCACTATGGTGCTCTCACAAAACTATGAATTTCATGACTTGTTCATGACAATAAATTCTGATTTTGAAATGATGAGGGACTCTGAGGGACTTTGTACTTGGAAGGACCATCCTCTCCTCTGCCATCCTGCCACGTGACCAATCATTTTATCCATGCTGTTACACCACACTTTGTTCCATGATCTTCAAACTTCATGACAAGACTGTGGGAAGCAGAGTTCAACAACGCAGAACCAGGGCCTTCAACCAGCCTATCCATTCTGACCACCAATTATGTAGATGGATGACTCATTCCCCAGAGTTTGGTCTATACCACTCTGCAGCGGTGGTTCATAGCGCCTGTCTGGATCACGTGACACTTTTGCATGTCCATCTATCTCACTTGCAATTGACTGGCCCTCTCTACTACCTCACCAAAACATTCATCTCAGTTCAGCTGATTAATCTTTAATAAATTCACACTGCTTTTCTCTAATCAACTTCCTTTTGTCTAAGGGACTGCCAATTCCATCCATGCATACTGTTTCCCCAACACCAAGGTTAAAGTGATTACCCTCAGTTTCTTACACTCTTCTTCAAACAAGGGTGCAATGTACTCTTGTTCTTCTACTTTCTACAGCTATATGAATGTTAGTGATAGACTGCTCACAGAAGAACCATCCTCACTGGACCAGATATAAAGTGACAAATAAACTTACACATTCATCGCTCATGAAATCACTTGCTCAAAGCTTACTCTTCTCAACCCACAGTTAAAATGGCATAATTAATTCAGATAGCTCCGTGGGCCCAAACTCAGATTCCTCCCCAAATCACTCCACCTTACCTTCCGCTTGATCAAGTTCTGGTCACTGCCCCAAGATCCCTTCAGATGACTCTGCATCAAACCCGGTCAGATCAACAAACAATCTGCTGGAGGAGTGAAACACAAAAGCCCAAAGATGCTGTGATTGTAATAGAAACACAGAAATATTGGAGGAACTCAGCAGGTCTCGCAGTATCCATTGGAGGTAAAGATATATAGCCGACCTTTCATGCTAAAGTCACTGTAATAACCATGAAATGTTCATGTATCAGGAAAAGTTGAAATTAAAAGTAATCCAGAACATTTTTATGAGGAAAAAAAAGCATGTACAACAAGACAGTTTTTAGTTTGACATAGCTAGTAGAGCTACTGCCTCTGAGAATCAGAGATGGGGTTCGATCCCCACCTCAGGCACTATCTGTGTGGAGTTTACACATTCTCTCTGTGATGGTGTGGGTTCTCCATGAATGCTCCAGCTTCGTAGCAAAAATCCAGGGGTTGGGAGGCTAATTAGTGCTGTAAATGCCCCCAGTTCATGGGGTAGTGAAAAAATCTGGGGGATTTGATGAGACTATAGAATCATTGCAAATGAGTGTTTGATGTTCAGCCCAGACTCTATAGGCTGAAGGGCCTTTTTCTGTTTTGTTTCTCTCTCTGACCAAGGTTTGCAAATAGGATGTGTTTTAACTGCAATGTTTGAAAGCAAATAACATTCATGTTGGTAAAGAAAGAAAATTCCAGGATTATACCCTGATGATCCAGCCTGTGGAGCATTGGAGCTCATGAACTATTTCAATGTGACAGTGAGAATAGATCATCTTAGCCCAAGCTCATTAAATCAGGGTAATGCCCAGCAAATTATTCACTTTACACCCACATTTCCAGGAATTGGAGAGGGGACCATTTCTAATGACTGCAGATAAGCAGATGGGTAAATAGAAGTGACGGATCTCTGATAATTGGCATAAAGGAGGCAAACAAGAGGCATTTTCACATAGTGAGTCACTCTAATTTCAGATACACCACCTGGAAGGTTCTGTGGGATCTTGCAAACACAAGTTGGATGCCACTTGAAGGAGGAAAATCTGCCAGGGTGTGTGGAATGGCAACAGAAATACAGTGCTCATTCAACAAGAGTGAAAACACGAGGAAGCAGAAGGGGTTTAAACCAGGAATTGGGGCATAATGCTGTAAACTGAACAGGGATCAAAAGTCTTCTGGTCTGAAAGTTACTGTGGCATCTCACGTGGGGTGGTCCACTATGAGGGGGGTTGGGGGGGAGCTGCTCATTTTATTTGGAAAAATAATCCAATTCAGTCAAGAAAAAAACAGATATGTGTACTAGATTATCATGCTGTGGCATTTAGCTGGGTTCACTTAGCATTGCCATCAGAAAAGCACTGGAGAACACAAGGTCATGGACATAGAATGATTGACTAGAATTTTAATATTACACTCCTAACTTCTCCTAGTATGCTATTAAATGGTGTCCTCCTGAAGAAAAGACACTCAGACTGCTTTCAGGAGTAATTACAGCATCTACGACAGACCAAGACTCATCATAGGTTCAGAAACTGCTGCAGTGAAATAGATAAAAATAAAACTGGATAGGTGTGGAGGTATTAGCAAATTACGCACTTGTCAAATCCCAGCAAAGCAGCAATAAATAATGCAAATAGAGGGTTTCATCGCAGTTTTAAATCAGTGAATGTAGAACAGAAGATGTCCTGCTGGAGGGGTAAAGAACTTTGGCCACTCACACACGCTGCAAAGCTGCGGCCAAGGTGAGGAGAACCCTATCCAAGGTGAACCCACTCAAGGCGGCAGGACTAGACAACATACCTGGTCAAGTACTGAAGGAATGCACAGATCAACTGATGGAAGTTTTCACGGATATCTTCAACATCTCAAGACAGCCACCATCATCCCGGTACCCAAGAGGGCCACAGAAACAGGTCTTGACGACTACAGTCCTGTGCCACTGATCTCCACCATTATGAAATGCTTCAACCTTCTGGTGATATATCGCATCAAAGCACACCTCCCAGAGACTCTGGCCCATTTTAATTTACCTATAGAAAAGAAACTCTTCCACAGGTGATGCCATAGCTTTTTCTCTTCACTCCATCCTGTCCCACCTGGAGAATGATGGCTCATACATCAGGGATGCTGTTCATTGTAAAAACACATCAAAATGCTGGAGGAACTCAGCCAGTCTTTCAGCATTCATAAAAGACAAGGATGTTTTGCTGACATTTCGGGCTTGAGCCCTTCTTCGAGGAATAAGCAGAATAAGCCAACAGCAGGAAATCTCAGAATTCAGACAATGCTTGTTGTGGATATGATAAGGGGATATTATAAGGGGAGAAGCGAGAACATGGTCATGGGGCTTGAGAGCAGCATGGAGTGCAGATGTGGAGCAGTGAGAGAGCCTCTCACAGAACTCCTTTCAAAGAGAGGAGGACTTCTTCAGGGTAGGCATACCTTGAATAGATTGACTTCACTTTGGTGTTTAATATGATAATTTCCCAGAGGCTAGTGGAGAAACTGTCCTCGCTGGGACTCAACACACCTCTCTGTAAATGGATCCTAGATTTCCTTATGGAAAGACCATAGTCTGTCCAGGTCGGTAGCAGAACATTGACAACCATCACACTGAGCACTGGTGCACCTCAAGGCTGTATCCTCGCCTGTTCCTGCTCATGTTACTGACCCATGGGTGCATCGCCAGATCCAGCTCTAACAGTGTCATCAAGTTTGCAGATGACACAGCAGTAGTTGGTCTAATCAGCCACAACGACGAGTCACATTACAGAGAAAAGGTGGAAAATCTTGTGAAGTGGTGCGGAAGTAACAACCTGAGTTTCAACATGGACAAGAGGAAGGAGATCATTGTGGTCTTCAGAAGGAACAGGAACAACCACCTTCTGCTACACATCAACAACTCTGTAGTAGAGAGAGTGGAGAGCACCAAGTTCCTTGTTCACTAGTGACCTATCATGAACACTCAAGCTCCTCACTTGTCAGGAAGGTGCAACAGCGACTACATTTCCTGAGAAGACTGAAGTGGGCAAGGCTACTGGCCACCATTATGTCAACCTTCTATAGGAGCTTTACTGAGAACGTCCTGAGCAGCTGCATCACAGTGTGGTTCAGATGTTTCAGAGAAATGGATCAGAGGTCAATCCATGGAACATAAGAGCGACAGAGTATTGACAAGGCGAGGAGAGCACACAGAGACTTGAGAGGGTTTCAGATAAGGTGATGGAGGAATTTCAAACAGGCAACCTCCACTCAGGGTCTTTGAGAGATGTGGTGCTGATACTGATGCAGAGTGCTGAGGTTTTGGGATGAATCCAACCACACAGCCCAGCCAACACGGATGTGTGCAAAATAAACAGACATCTCATTGTAGCTGGATCAGTTTGTGTAATTGGAGGGTAAAGTCCATTTTCTTTCATTAGCATGCATGAGCTAAAATAGGTTTGTGGCTTTCCTCAGCTCTATTTATCTTGTCCTGTGAATCAGTAAAAAAAACTCAACAGTGTGGATATCATCGAGGAAGATTATCAGTTTCATTGCTGACACAGTGATAACACCCTTCAAATCTGCATCGTTTGAAATGACATAATGGAAATAAAAATATCTTAAATAGCTCTGAGAGCAATACGAAAATTGCTGAAATGCCAAAACTATCCCCTCCTACTCCTTATCACCTTGGAGTTGGATGTCTGAGAAGCTATCAAAGCGATCTCAGCACATCTTCTAATGAGTTGATCATCCAGTGAGATGTGTAGCAGCCAGACAAAAGCAGAGTGCTGTGTGCAGTACTGCACAATGTTAATACCACATCCAGAAGCCCACGTTCCCTGCCTCTGGCAACACACTACAGCATCCAAACTCCCTTTGTTACATGGCCCTGGCTTCATACTTTGGAATTTTTTTTCCCGAGACTAATTAGCAAGTTCTTTCCCTGCAGTTAGAGAAGGCAACTTCTCGAATAATTGGGCTACTTTACAGATATTGCAGGTTAGTTCTGATAGGAACAAAAAAAAAATCAAAGGATTCTCAGCACAAACAGATTGACAGGCTGCAAGAGATTTTGCAGATTGAGAGCCATTTTGCATTGAACCCCCTTACTCTGGAATAAAACCATGCCAGTTGTTTCCAACACAAACTTCAACGTGCTGTTGAACAGCTCTGGGAATCAGAGGCTCGAAATGGCTGATACAGTACACCCATCTCCATGGCAGGGCTTGTGATCAACCGGAAACAGTGGAACTTTCTCGTGCCAAAGCTTCCTTCGAACTCCACAATTTCCTCACCTGTGAGAGTACACACAATCCTAGCAAAAGATTGATCAAGGTGACTACATGACTGAATCCACTTAGAGCAAAACAGCACAGATCCAACTCTCACCCACATGTCAGTGCAAAACACCATGTGATCAAGTAAAACCACAAATGCTGGAAGAACTCAGCAGGTTTAACAGAGTCGATAGGAGGAAACAATAGGTTAATAATGATTCACTCCTGAGCCCTTTGTCATACCTTCCGAAACTCCTCATTCCTTTCCATTAAATTCCATCAACAATTCCTTTACCCACCTGCCTAAGCAATCAAGATCTTTGGCAACCATCTTCACTGTCTACAATACCAAACACTTTGGCATCATCCATAATCTTGCAAATTATGAGGGTACATTTTCATCATTAATTTAGTTGACAAACATCAATGGGCCCAGCATGGAACCCTGAGACACACCACTCATCACAGAATAGTCTGAGAAACTACTTTCCACTCCCACCACCTTCTGCTTCCATGAAATCCATTTTCTATCCATTCTGCTCTCTCCTTGTGACCCAGACAATCTAATCTTTTCCAGAGGAGCCTACCATATAGAACCTTATTGAATGCCTTGCTGAAATCCATGGATACAAAGTCTACAGTTCTGCCCTCAACCACACATACACATGCACATGCTCTCACACATGCATGCAAATGTGCACGCACATACACGCACATGCAGGCAAGCATGCACATATTCTTACACGCATGTGTGCGCACACACACATGCAAGTGCAGACACAAACACACGAGCACACAAGCATACACACATGCACGCAATCTCTAATCAACCCTTGTCCACCTTTCCCTCAGAACACTCTCCAGATGTTAGCCTCACTGGTCTGCAGTTCCCTGAAGCACTTCCTGAAGAGCGGCACAGCATTTCCCACCCTCCAGTCTTCCAGCACATCTCTACTTAATGATGACTCAAATCTCAGCCAGAGCACCTGCAATTTCCTCTCAGGCTTCCCACAGTGTTATCAGATGCATCTGATCAGGCCCAGGAGATTTGTTCACATTCATACACATCAACACCTTCAGTACCTCTCAATTCAAGACACTACTATTGCCTGCCCCAAGCTCCCCAATGCTCAAGGCTTTCTCCACAGTGAACACAGAAGATATGAACTCATTGAGGACCTGCACATCTCCTATGATTCCATAAAGAGTTGACTGCATGGTTCCTGAGGGTCCCATTTTTTCCCCGGTTACCCCTTTTCCCTTTACGTACATGTAATCTCTTGGGATTATCCTTACTGCTACTTGCCAGAGCTATTTCCTGTCCCCTTTTCGCCCTCCAGATTTGCTGAAACTCCTTCAGGTATACACAATACCAACTCCTTGTATCTGATCCAAGCCTGTATCTTGCTGTTGAAGAGAGCATGAATTTACCCCATCACCACATTTCCCGGTATGACCCTTTACTCTGACAGGACCTGGACTCTTGTCGACACACTTTTAAAAACATCTCATTTTCCTCATGTTCCTCTTCCTTCAAACCAAATCCAATGAATTTGACATGCTGCTCAACTTTTACCTTCAAGGTTTGCTTTGTCCCAGTTTTAAATTTTAATTCATGGTTCGACCCAGTCTCTCTCCCTAACCATCTTATATTTGATTGAATTGCAGTGGTTGATCTCTAATGGCTCATCCACAAACACTTAATTCATTTGCTCTTTCCAACATTTCACCATTAGATCAAGCATAGGTCTCTCATTTGTGGGACCCTCTACATATTGCCTGAGAAAGCTTTCCTGATCATATTTGACAAATTGCACCCCATCTAAACCTTTCACCCTGACATTCCCAGTTAATATTTGGAAAGTTAAAATCCCCTACTAGGACACCCTTATTTGACTACAGTGGCAGCAATCTTCTATTTGTTCATCTAATTCCTATTGACTATCTGCAGGCCTGCAGTACCATCTCAACAAGGTTATCCTGTCTTTCTTGTGACGCAACACCCCCTCCTCTTCTACTCCATCTCTGTCCCCTACCTGGGACAAGGCAATAGCCATTTTTTAAAAATCTATGCTCCTTGTAATTTTGTGTGCTATTGTGTCCCATCTCAACCTTCTGTACTCAAGCCTCTTCATTCAACTCAAAAACCTTGTGCCAGTAACAACTGCAACCTTGCCATATCTGCTACCACACAGCTCCAGGGACTGGGTTCAATCTTGACTTCAAGAGCTGTCTGAGGGGAATGCACGTTCTCCCTGAGACTGCATGGGGTTCCAATTTCCACCAATGTCCCAGCAGCTGGTAGGTTAATGTGTGGCTGTAATTTTCTCCTGGCATAGTAATTAGCAAAAGGAACTTCATGGGATTGAGTGGATTCAGAAGGGAATGAGGAAAGAAGGCAGACAGAGGGCTGGAATTAATCTGAAGGCTGAATGTCTTCCTGAGTGAAGGGTCAGTGTGGAATGGAGGGTCAGTGTGAAGGGTCAGTGAGGAATGGAGGGTTAGTGTGGAGGGTCAGTGGGGAGGGGAGTGTCAGTGAGGAAGTTCAGTAGGGAGGGTCAGTTTGGAGAGGAGGGTCAGTAGGGAGGTTTAGTGGAGAGTCATTGCAGAGGGTCAGTGTCGAGTGAAGGGTTAGTGGGGAATAGAGGTCAGCATGGGCCTGTCTGTGTTTAAAACACAGTTTATATTTCACAGGGAAGATCAGAGGGGATAATCATTCCCTTGCTCCAGGTTGAGAAAAAAAACCTGAAACTGAAAGCAAACATTCCTTCACAATTACATTTCCAGGTGGATCAACTACAGTGACAATAAACATGAACAAGTAGAGAATGGAGTCATCTGCATGTTGGACAATGGGTGGGTTAATGTGGGAGCCAGTAAAACTCCATGAATGAAGCCTGGCTCAAATTGTTAACCAACGTGTGGGATTCATTGTGTGTGAAACATCGAGTTTCTATAATGTTGGGAATAATGTTGTGCCCACAGTAAGGGCCGAGGGAAAAACTGCTCTTTAATGATGTTTGCTGAGTGGTGTCACTGAGCAGGGTGAACCTCCCTGGTCTCCTCACCATATACGGAGGGATCACTCAGCATAGAGTATAAAAGCAGGGATATGATGTTGAAGGTTTATAAGGCATTGATCAGACTGCATTTGGAGTATTGTGAGCAGTTTTGGGCTCCATGTCAAAGGATGGTGCGTCGGCTTTGGAGAGGGTCCAGAGGAGGGCCACTGGAGTAATCCATGGAGTGAAAGGGTTTTCATACGAGGAGTGTTTGAAGGTTCTTTGACTGTACTCAGATGGGTTCAGAAGAATGAGGGGATCTCATTGAAACCTATAGAATACTGAAAGGCCTGGATAGAGTGGATGTGGGGAGTCTGAGACCAGAGGGTTCAGAATACAAAACATACTTTTAGAACAGAAATGAGGATGAATTTTTTTACCCAGAGGGTGGTGAATCTGTGGGATTTGTTACCACGGATGGGTGTGGAGGCCAAGACATTGGAGATATTTAAGAGGGAGGTAGATAGGTTCTTAATTAGAAAAGAAATTGAGGGTTAATGAGAGAAGGTGGGAGAATGGGGTTGAAAAAATCAGCCATGATGGAATGGCGGGACTGTCTCGATGTGCCGAATGGCCTAATTTTGTTCCTATGTCTCATGGCCTTCAGGTCTTAAGGTAAGATGCAAATGCATCTGTCTCTGCATCAGAACCACAGACCCAAGTGTGACAGCCTGGATTATGTGCTCATGTCTCTGGCCTGTGACTTCCAATATTCTGACTCACAGGCGAGAGAACGCCCACTGAGGCAAGGCTGACAGTTTTGTTCAGCTGTCAGAGCAATAACTACCGAACATATCAACCAGAGGCCAAGCTTCTGACACAGACTGAAGATGAATGAACCAAAACATCCCATGGAGATGTTAGAAGTAGTATCACTGAGGATAATCTTGTTGAGAATTTGTACGTTACGGAGTATTGGAGTTCATTCAAATTACCTCTCAGCTTGTGGAATTCAAAGGTGTGGAACATTATCACAGGAAAGAATTCTTATAAATGTTTGTATTTTCACTGAATCAGATTCTCATAGAGGAATCCATCATGGGGCTTGAGAAGCTCTGAAAGAGGGTAGTCAGCACAGTGAGGAATGGGGAGTGTGGGAACAGAGAACAAGAGGAACGAGGAGTGTGGGAACAGGGAGGGACGGGAATCATGGGAACAGGGGAGGGACGTGGAGCGGGGGAACGAGGAGGACGGGGAGCGTGGGAACAGGGGAACTGGGAGAGAGAGATCACAGAAAATGTCACCTGGAGAGGCAGGTGCAGGAGCATGGAGGTTTCCGATGGTCAGAGTGCAGATGATCAGTCTTATCTGAGTGTAAGCATTTCCCCATTGTCTTGGGATTGCAAGAGTAAACTACAAACAAAAAGCAAATAGTGAAATAGGGAAAGCAGTAATCAGGACTGTAAAGGCCATTACACTCAGCCAAACAGCTGGTTTGAATCTAACGCTGTCTGTACATTCTCCCTGTTCCCACAAGGATTTTCCCCAGGTGCTCCGGTTTCCTCCCACCCTCCAAATGCATGGGGTTGGCATGTTAGATGGGTGTAATTGGGTAACATGAGCTTTATGGGCTGTATACATCTTCTGCCATGTTGCAAGTGTAAAATGTAAAAATACAAATCACGATGGCCACTAGAGCAGGAAGCAAAGGTCCCGAACATTTCCACACAGTCACTGGTGGTTTGTGTGGGGAAGATGGCTGTGCATTATCCATGAGCTAACTGTGACACGGTGATGGTAATGGAAAAGAGCATGTAATTTTCACACATGGCTGGGTGTGAATTGGAAAGGTTTACTGAGCAGCCACGGGAGGCTAAAGGCAAGGTTCTGCCATGGTGCCGGGGTGGGGGGGGGGGGAGTCTTGTTCACAACAGCCAGCGGGCTTGTACTTGACTGATGGCAGGTTGTCCGAGATCTGGGTCACAGAGCAACAGTGAGAGGAGCAGTGGTTGTGGTGGAGACTGATTCAATGTGAAAAGTAACCCACAGGCATGCACCTAGCAGCACGCTCAGCATTGTTCAAGGAACTCTGATGCATGACAAAGCAAATCACCCTTCATTCTCTGACACATTTCATCTCACTGCCGTTTATGATTGGATGGGACACAGATACCAGCAGGAAGTCCAACCGCAACTCCAGGATCAAATTTTCCTTCCTGACCTCAAATTCACTTGGTCCATCTCTGTCAACATTTGCCTTACTTGACCTCTCTGTCTCCATCTCGGGAGACAAACTCTCTGCAGTCATTTTCTACAAACCAAGCAACAGCCACAGCTACCTTAACTACATCTCTTCACTCCCTGTCCCCTGTAAGGATTCCATTCCTTTCTCTCAATTCCTTTGTCTCCATTGCATCTGCTCCCAGGTCAAGGTCTTCAATTCCAGTTCATACGAAAATCCCCCTTCTTCAAAAAGCACATCTTCCCATCTACCACCATCAACTCAGCCCTTATTTGCATTTCCTATTTCTCACACATATACCCACTCTGCCCCAAGATGTAACATGGACAGGATTCCTCTCATCTTCTCCAACTACCCCATAGGCCTCCACATCCAAGATATAATCCTCTGCAATTTCCGTCACCTGCAACATGATCCCATCACCAGGCACATTTCCTCCTCTCCACCTTCTGTAGGAACTCTCCGTAACTCCCTTGTCCACTCCTCCCTTCCCACTAATTGCCCCCTTGGCACCAACTCTTGGAACTGCAGGAGATGCTCCACTTGCACCTACACCTCCACCATCATCACCATTCTGAACCCAAATACTCCTTCCAAATGAAGCAACAGTTCACTTGAGAATCTACAGGAATCATCTACTGCATCCAGTGCTCCCATTGTCATTTCCTCTACATCGGAGAGACTGGATGCAGAGTGGGATATTGTTTCGTTGAGCACCTTTGCTCTGTCTGCTGCAATGACAGGGACATCCATCGCGATAGTCAACCATTTCAATTCCACACCACATTCCCACACTGAAATGTGTGTCCATGGCCTCGTGCACTGCCAAACTGAGGCCACTTGCAAATTGGAGGAGCAACACCTAATATTCTGTCTGGGCATTCCCCAACCGGATGCCTCAACTTCGCATTGTCTTCTCCAGTTTCAATTAGGCCATTCCCCTCCCTCTCTCTCTCTCTCCACCTTTCCCCTCTGTATCCTTTCATTCAGCTCCCCACCCCCATTCCACTCCATTCAGCCAGCTACACCCTCCCCGATCACTTCTCAGCCCTTCTGCCCTCCCACCCATATCCACCTATGACCTCTTGCCTGTTGGCCTGTGCTCCTTCCCTTCACATTCTTCCTTCCTCCCCCACTTTATCATTCAGGCGCCTGCCTGCTTTTTGCTCATCCCTTGAAGAAGGGTTTGAGCTTGACGAGGAGCTTGGTTATCCTTTCCTTCCTGTGGGCGCTGCGTGACCTGCTGAGTTTCTCCAGCACACTTGTGCATGGCAATCACTGTGTCTGCACATTTTCCTGTTTGAGTCTTTGTGCACACCTAAATTTCTCCTGTGTTCTGCTCATCCCATGACCTTGTTTCACTTCAGTGTCTCTCACTCGCAGCCCAGTGAGAAAGCCCACTCCAGAGAGACAAGGGGGACAAAGTCCGGATCTGACTTTTTACAAGAATATTGCTGGGACTTGAATAGTTAAGTTACAGGGAATGGTTCAACAGGTTAGGACTTTATTTCCTGGAGCATGAGAGAATGAGGGGAGATTTGAAAGAGCTATACAAAATGATGAGGGTTATTGATAGAGTAAATGCAAGCAGGCTTTTTCTACTGAGTTCAGGTGAGACAAGAATGAGAGAAAATGGGTTAAGGTTGAAAGGTGAAAAGTGAAATGTTTAAGGGGAACATTAGGGGAGACCACTCAGAGGTGAGAGTGTGGAACAAGATGCAGGTTCGATTTTGACATTTTAAAAAAATTGGATAGGACCATGGATGGGAGGGGTATGGAGGTCTATTGGTGCAGGCCAATGGGACTCTGCAGAATAAATATCTTGGCATGGACAAGATGGGCCAAATAGCCTGTTTCTGTGCTGTAGTGTTCTATGGTTCTGACACAAAAGCAGTGTCCTTTCAGGTCAGATGTTGAACTGAGGCCCTGTTTCAGCAGATGTTGAGCAGACCACATGATCCCACCATCCCTGCTGGTCATCAGTTACCCAACACACATTGATCTGGTAATGAACATTTTGTGGTTTTGGGACTTTATTGTGTTCAAATTGACCAATCCTACATTACATCTCTGTGTAGATTTCAACAGTGTTCTATTAGGAGTAAAATGCTTTGAAACATTTCAAGTTCACAAAGAAATAAAATGTCTTCCTTCATTGGCTGCATCCCCTCTCGGGAACCTGACTGTCTCTGAACCCTTTCTGCCTCAGGTCTACATCAGAAGCAGACCCTTCTGGTCACTGAGTCTGAGTCAGTCATTTACACTCACCCAACAAACCTTTCTTGTTCTCCCACATTCTCATCCCCACCCCGATTGTACCTTCCACCCACGCACTGGGACCAATTAATCCACTGACCAGCATGTCCTTAAGATGTAGGAGGAAACCACACCACCTGGGAGAAACCCACGGGGTCACAGAGGGAATGTGAAAACTCCACACAGACAGCAGCCACAGTCAGGATTGAACTGGGGTCAGTGGAGCGGGGAGGCAGCAGCACTATCTGTTGCTCCACCGTGACACCTAGAAGTCCTTCTCCTGCTCTTTCCCTACATCCTCCTTCAAAGCTGTAGTTTCCAGAGGTCGCACAGGCAAATAAAATTGATTCTAAATTCTACCGTTCACATCACAATCATTCCTTCTGAATTCTTCAGTATCTCCAGCCAACCTCCTTGAATCAGAAACTTTTGTTGATAAAACAGTCATGAAGTCAGAGGTTAAATGCCTCTGTCATCTCTTCACCTAAAGCAGCCTCTCACCTCCTCAGCTGAAAACTGAGATCAAAACCTTACACGAAAATGCTGGAGAAACTCAGCAGGTCACGCAGCACCCTTTGGAAGTAAAAGGCAGTTGGCATTTTGGGCCACAGCCCTTCCTCAGGAGTATTGAAATGAGGCAGAAGCTTGAATAAAAAGATGGGGTAATGGTGAAGGGGCGAATCACAGGCCTCATGCACTGCCATATCAAGGCCACCAGTAAATTGGAGGAACATTTTACATCCTTGAAATCTGATATCCCATTTTGGCAGTCTCCAACCAGTCGGCATTAACGTTGATCTCCAATTTCCACTCCCCGAGTCTCTCTCTTTCCCTATCCCTTCTGTTTTCTTTCCTCCAGCTCTCCACCCCAATGAGAGAGCTACCCTTCAGCCCTCTGCACCCACCTATATCTACCTATTACCTCTTACCTGTTAAACTGTGCTCCTTCCCCTTCCTCCTCCCCATTTGCCCATCTTATCATTCAGGCTTCTGTCTTATTTTCAACACTCCTGATGAAGGGCTCAGTCCCAAAACGTTCACCCACGTCGATGTAATGGCTAAGAGAGTGTACCAGTGCCTCAATTTCCTAAGAAAGCTGGGAAAATTCACCATATCACCTGTATAAACTTCTACAGGGGCACCACAGATAGTATCCTGTAAAACATGCAAGTCTGCAGACACTGTGGTTGAAGTTAAAACACAATGCTGAAGAAACTCATCATGCCAAACAGCATATTTTATATAGCAAAAATAAAGATACATAACCAATGTTTCGGGCTTGTGCCCTTCATCAGGGAATGAAAAAATGTTGGCAGGAGCCTAAACAAAATTGTAGGGGGTGAGGGGTTGGGGAAGAGTACAGTCCCAAAGGAAGGAAGTAATAGGTGGATAAGGGAGGGAGGGCACACTAGCAAGCGGGGGGGGGGAATGGCTCTGTGAATGGAGAAGAAAGGGTGTGGAGAGCTGGAGGAAAGAAGACAAAGGGGAAGGGAAGGCAGGGAGAACAGAGAGTAGGCTAGTAGAAACCAGAGAAGTCTATATTAATGCCATTTGGTTGGAGAGTGCCCAGGTGGAAAACCAAGTGCTGTTCCTCCAATTTACAGGTAGTCTTGGTGATGTGTGCAGAATTGAAGTGGTTGGTCACTAGGAGATCCCTATCACTGATGTGGACAGAGTGAAGGTGCTCAGAGAAAATATCTCCCAGTCTGCGCCCAATATTTAATCAGATGCTGCAGAGGACTCCCATGGAAACAAAGTGAAATGTTGCTTCACTTGAAAGGCCTGTTTGGGGCACCAAATGGTGGAGAAGGAGGTGTGGGTGCAAGTGTGGCTCTTCCTTTGGCCACAGGTGAAGGCAGGGGGGGGGGAGGAGGGGGTGATTGGTGGGGAGAGATGAACAATAAAGACATTCTGCTGCTTCAATATTTGCTCCCATCTTCTCCAAAGGTTTCTATGTTGCTTCAGAGAACATTTACTTTTACAATTTTAAATTTATATTTAAATTTATTTATTTTTTTTGCTGTTGCATGAATTGCAGATAACAGGGGTCTTACTGTATCTGGTTTCTTTCCTACAACAGTTCCCAGATTCCTGCCATTTACTGTGTAACTCATGCCCTGATTTAACTTACCAAAATAAGACAATCTGCCATACCAGCTATCAGTCCAGCAATCATTCTCTGAACTGCTTCCAATGAATTTAAATCTTTCCTTAACTAAGGAGACACCATGAACACAATGCTCCAGATGGCCTCCAGAACTGAGTCCCTATTTTGGTATTCAAGCCCAGTGTAATAAACAATGAGATTTTGCCAGCTTTCCTGATTACTTGCTGCACATGAGCCTTTAGTGAGCCCCGATCTCCCCATCTCTCAGAGCTCTGCACTCTACCTCCAATTTGTTACAAAGCTTCTTTCCTACTTACCCACCAAATAAACAATTGCATGTTTCTCACTGTAAACTCATTTGCTTGGTCTATGTCACACATAATTGATTTATGTCCCTTTGCCTCTTTAGGCACTCTTCACACTTCCCTTTCCTACCCCTCTCTGTTTCTACAGAAATTATAGCAGGGAGACCCTCGCCCTAGTCACGTCCACCTGGTGTGAAGGTTGAGGCCCAACACCAATCTCAGTGAACGTCAGGCATCAGGCCAAGCAGCAAAGGACATTTACACCTTCTGCCCTGTTCCTACTCATGGCGACATATACTTCTTCAATCAGGGACCTTTATTTTTCACAAGAATCTTTGATGTAGCACTTCATCTAAATGCTACTTGGAAATTCACAGCCTGTGTAATTTCTTCAAAGAACTCCAGTAAATTGGTCAAAGATGATTTCCCTTGAACAAAACATTGCTGTCGGACAAGTCTTGGAGGAGTAACGCCCACCCTGCTGGAGGAACTCTGGCTCGCATTCATGGGAGCAAGAGAGCAGTTGACATTCAGGGACTTAACCATAAGATATAGGAGCAGAAGTAGGCCATTTGGCCCATCGAGTCCACTATGCCATTCCATCACGAGCTGATCCATTCTCCTAATCAGCCCCACCCCCCTGCCTTCTCCCTATAACATTGGATACCCTGGCAATCTCTGCCTTAAATATATCCAACCATCTGACCTCCACAACCGCCCGTGGTATCAACTTCCAGAGGTTCACCACTCTCTGGATAAAGAAATTCCTCCACATCTCTGTTTTAAATGGGTGCCCTTCAATCATGAAGTTGTGCCCTGTTGTCCGAGACTCCCCTACCACAAGAAACAACTTTGCCATATCTACTCTGTATAGGCCTTTCAACATTCAAAATGCTTCTATGCGGACTCCCCTCATTTTCTGAACTCCAAGGAGTAAAGTCCAAGAGTTGTCAAATGGTCCTCTTATGCTAATCCATTCTTGTCGATCTCTGAACCCTCTCCAACGTCAGCACATCCTTTCTTAAAAAAAGGACTTGGAACGTATACTCCAATTAATGCCTCACCAATGCTTTCTAAAACCTCAACATCATATCCCTGTTCTTGTATTTGATTTCTCTAGATATGAATGCCAACATTGCATTCACCTTCTTTACCACCAACTCAACATGGATGTTAACCTTTAGGGTATCCTGCACAAGGAATCCCAAGTCCCTTTGAACCTCATAATTTTGAATGTTCTCCCCATCCAAATAAGAGTCGGCCCTTTTATTCCTTCTACCAAAGTGCATGACTGTACACTTTCCAACATTATATTTCATTTGCCACTTCTTTGCCCAATCTCCTAATCTATTTAAGTCTCTCTGCAGCATCTCCATTTCCTCATCACTACCTGCCCCTCCACATATCTTTGTATCATCTGCAAACTTAGCCACAAAGCCATTTATTCTGCAATCCAAATCATTAACGTACAATGTAAAAAGAAGTGGCCCCAACACCGACCCCTGCAGAACACCACTGGTAACAGGTGGGCAACCAGAAGAGGATCCCTTTATTCCCATTCTCTGTTTCCTTTCAATTAGCTAATTTTCTACCCATGCTAGTATCTTTCTTGCAATTTCACAGTCTCTTATCTTGTTAAGAAGCCTATGTGAGGCAAAAGGCCTTCTGAAAATCCAAATGTACAACATATACAGGGTTTCAACTCAAAACATTGGCCCTTCTCTCTCGACTCGCTGAGTTTCTCTCACAGATTGTTTGCTGATTCCAGATTCCAGCGCCTGTTGTCTCCTGTGTGTCTCCAGAGTGTTGGAGGAATCAAACTTGCCTGAGGGTGGTCTACATCAGCATCACCCACCGGAAACTCACCATCGTTTTGGAATCATAATAGCTAAAAATGGATTATTTGCAGCTACAACAATATCAAGGTCATGCCTGGGGAATTATTTATTTTAATTGGGATAATGGACATTAAAACACCAAGCATGATTGAATGGATAACTCGGGGAAATGATATTCCAGAGGGTAAGTGCATGAACATTCTAACAGGTACATTTTGCTCTGGGATTTCCCAGACTTGCAGCTTTCTCTCTGCACATGACATGGACTGTCTCCAACAGGGACCCAGTGCTAGTTTGATGCTGCCTCTGAGGAGGTGAACAAGGATCTGCCATCCCTTGGGCCTCCTCGCCCCATGACGCGCTTGGGAGCTGGGGAGATGGGGGTCTTTCGAGAACAAATACCCTTGGTATCCAACAGGAAGAGCCGGCATGAGGAAGGGTTAACTGGAAAGATGCTGCTCACCATGAGGAGACAGGAAGGCAGCAGAAATCAAATAGCCTATCATTTATTAATTGTGAAGACAATTCAAGGTACTCAAAGTAAATGTAATCTGGAAGGATGGTAGATTAAGTGCTGCCTCTGGCTTCTGCCCAGCAAAAAAAACACCCGTAAAATAAATAAATAAAAAACTCTGTGGTGTTTAAACTTTTAATGAGACATCAAGTTGAGAGAGTAACTGGGTGCATGTGTCAGTGGCTGCCCCATTCATGCCGTGATGTTCTAATAAGGCCAAAAATATTGTCTAATTAACAACAGATGTGCCTCACTGGACAGTGAGCAAGTCTGCTTCCTGGAGAAACCATCCTCTTCCATTCTCGTTACCAATAATTTGGAAAAATGTTCGACAGTGTGATCATAATCAGAAATAACTGACGAGCATTTAATGTCCTGTAATGCTGCACAGACAAATAAATAAAGACTGTGTCTGCTCTCTGGGCACTGCCACTCTATCAGAAGCAAAATATGCAAGTCTGCAGACACTGTGATTGAAGTATAAACACACAATGCTGGAGATACAGAAGAGCAGAAGAAATAGGAGGAGTCGGATATCCAGCCCATTAAGCCTGCTGATCTGATGATGGGCTCATTGCCACCTTATCTGCCTTTCCCCCGTATCTCTTAATTCCCTTACGTAAAAATCTATCCAATCTACTCTTAAATACATTTTCTGTGGTCTCCTCCACTGCTTCAATGGGCAGCAAATTCCACAGATTCCCCTTTGGGAAAAGCAGTTGCCCCTCATCTACATCCTAAATCTACTACCTGAATCTTGAGGTTATGTCCCCTAGAAAACAACTTGCCTATCTCTATGCCATTCATAATTGTACACTTTTCCATCAGGCCCCCTCTCATTCTTCTAAATACTAGCATGTAAAGTCCCAGGTGACTCAACCTCTCCTCATAGGCTAATTCCATTTCTGGAATTAACCAGATGAATCTCCTCTTCCTCAAGTAAGGAGACCAGAACTGTCTGCAGTACTCCAGATGTGGCCTCACCAGTACCTTGTACAGCTACAGCATAACCTCCCTGCTCCTAAATTCCATCCCTCTTGCAATGAAGGCCAACATTCCATTTGCCTTCTTGATCGCCAGCTGCACCTGCAAACTAATCTTTGGTGATTCATCCACAAGCCCTCCCAAGTCCTTCTGCATAGCAGTATGCTGCAATCGCTTGCCATTTAAATAATAATCTGAGGTTCCATTTTACTTACCAAAGTTGATAAGCTGAAATTTGCCAACATTATACTCCATCTGCCCACTCACATATATATTTCTTTGCAGACTTTCCGTATCCTCTACGCAATTTACTTTTCCACTCGATTCAGTATCACATCATCAAATTTAGATTCACTGCACTCTGTCCTCTTTTCCATTAATGCACATCATGAACAGTTGCAGGCCCAGCACGGACTCCTGCAGCACCCCACTCACCACTGACTGTCAACCAAAAAAAAGCATTCCCAATTCTCTGCTTTCTATTGGTTAACCAATCCTTTATCCATGTTAATATATCACAGCCAACTCTATTCATCTTGATCTTATGTACAAGTCTTTTATGCGGCACCTTATTGAATGCCTTCTGGAAATCCAGGTTAACGACATCCATCTGCTCCCCCTCCATCTACTGCACTCATTATATCCTCAAAGAACTCCAAAATGTTTGTCAAATAGGTTTGCCTGATGGATCCATTTCACTCCAGATGCCTCACTATTTCTTCTTTACTGATAGCTTAAAGTATTTCCCCACTACAGATGTGAAGCTCTTTTGTTCCTTGTCTTTTGCCTACATTCTTTTTTGAATAGTGGTGTGACATTTGCTGTCTTCCAATCCACCAGGACCTGCCCAGAGAATTTTGGTAAATAATCACCAAAGCCCTGTCTATAACTTCTGCCATTTCTTTCAATACCCTGGGATGCATTCCATCAGGACCAGGGGCCTTATCTATCTTTAGACCCTCAAGTTTTCTGAGTACAACCTCTTTAATGATAGCTATTACATCGAGGTCCTCACCTCCCATCACATCCATAACATTAGTCTTTGGCATGGCGGGGCAGACACAAGACAGACACAAAACGGTCATTCAAAGTCTCAGCCATTTCCTCGTTACCCAATTCTCAATTTCTCCTTTTCATTTTCCAAAGGACCAGTAAGTCACCCAGTACACTTTATACAACAAAGATAAAGATACAAAGCCAACATTTCGGGCTTGAGCCCTTCATCAAGGTATGAGCAAAATGTAGGTAGATGCTCAAACAAAATGGTGGGGGAGGAGAATAGTCCCAAAGGCAGGAGGTAATAGGTGGATAAGGGAGGAAGGGCACAGTAGCAAGCAGGAGAATGGGTTTGAGAGATTTTAATTTTTAAATTTAATTTAATTTAGACATAGCATGGTAACAGGTCCTTTTGGCCCATAATTGGCCTCCCAATTACACCCAATTGACCTACAACTCTCTGGTACATTTTAAATGGTGGTAGGAAACCTGTGCATACATGGGGAGAATGTACAAACTCCTTACAGACATTGCGGGATTTGAATCCCGGTCCCAGTTGTGTTAACTGTTACACTAGCCGTGCTGCCCAAAGGAGAGGGGAGGGAGTGGAAAGCTGAAGAAAAGAAGATAGGGGTATGGGGTAGCAAGGGAGAGCAAAGAGTGGTCCAGCAGAAACGAGAGAAGTTGATATTAATGCCATCAGTTGGACAGTGTTCAGACAGAATATTAATTGTTGCTCCTCCAATTTAGGGGTGGCCTCAGTTTAGCAGTGCATGAGGCCATGAACACTCATGCTTGTGTGGGAGTGGGGCACAAAATTGAAATGGTTGACCACTGGGAGATTCCTGTCACTGGTGCAGAAAGAGCAAAGACCCCCCCCTCCCCTGTTTGCTGGCATGCCCTTCCACCCATATCCATCGATGACCTCCTGTCTGTAGGCCTGTGGTCCTCCCCCTGGCCCTCCCACTCAACCATTTTGTTTGGGTGCCTGCCTACATTTTGATCACATCTTGATGAAGGGATCAAGACTGAAATGTTGGTTATGCATCTTTATCTTTGCTATATAAAGTTTGCTGAATGACGTGCTGAGTTTCTCCAGCATTGTGCCACTACATCAGAGCAGTTTTTCTTATCTCAATCAGTGGGTGGTGTGTGAAGACCCGACCCCAGTGACCAGCATGGGTCTGTGGTCTCTCTGGTAATGTGAAGATCTATGATTGAAATGTTAGATTAGGATCTTATCCCTATACATTGACCATCCCTCTGCCTCCACAAACACTACCTGATCCGCTGAATTCCTCTCGCAGTTTGTGGTCCCTTTTAACAGGAGATCCTGAGTGAGATAAGAGCAAGGAAAGGTCCATTTGAGTACACGGGAGTTAAAGTTGTATTTTACCCTGATATAAGTGCTGATTTATTAAAAAGAAGAGAACTTAACCCAGTTAACAAGATTCTTTGGGAAAAGAGATATAGATATGTACTGCACCATCCGGCAACTTTAAAGATTTTCTTGCCTGGAGGTGAAAATAAGTTTTTCTTCAGCTTTGCACAAGCAGAAGAATTTGTGCAAAATCTCTCAATAATCCAGAAGGAATGAAGAATTAGAATATAATGGTTACCAAAGTTTTGAAGGACTAATATTATTTGGCAGTATACAATAAGTGATTTAGTTTAAAATGCTTTCTACTTATTTTTCTTTTGTTGCTTTTTGAAAATTAATGAAATCCTTTTGAATTTTCCTCTTGTTTCTGTATGCACAAAATGTTTAAGATTAAAATACCAGGGGGTTTGGGGGAGGAGATGGGTTTCTAACTCTTACTGTATCATGTGGGCAACTGTGTCTTTGCTTGCAACCTGCAAAATGAAGGGAGTTTGTGTTGGGTATTATTTTACCAACACCTACTTGGGGTGGGGGGGGGGTTCTTTCTTGTTTATAAATAGTTATAAATGTGCCAATATCTGTGCTCTAGAAGTAAATTTCTTCTTTTTCTTGATTGCTGAGCAACAATACATTGGATATTTAATAAGAACATTGAAGGAGGGGGGCAATGGCAGGGGAGGGGGAAGGAATGGACTATTAGGACAAGTAACATAGTGAAATTTATAAATTTTAATGTTAATGGATTAAATGGGTCGGTGAAAAGAGTGTTGGCACATATTAAGAAAATGGGAGCAGACTTGGCTTTTTTTTTGCGAAGAAACTCACTTAACCGAGAAAGAACATCTGAAGTTTAAAAAAGACTGGGTGGGATATGTGGCAGCTTCATCATTCAATTCCAAGGCAAGAGGGGTGGCAATTTTAGAGAGAAAAAAATCTTCCAATTAAAATACAAACTGTAGTAACAGACTCCACAGGGAGTTATGAGATGATGCATTGCCAAATATATTCAGAATTGTGGACTCTTCTGAATCTTTATGCGCCAAATATAGATGATGAAAAATTTATGCAGGAAAATTTTTTGAACTTAACAGAGGCACATGAGAACATTTTGATAAAAGAAGACTTTAATATTTGTTAAATCCAATCTTAGATAGATCTACTAGAGAAACATCTAGAGCTAAAGCAGCAAAAGCCACACTGGTATTAATGAACTTAATAGATGTTTGGAATAGAATACATCCTAGAGAAATAGATTATTCTTTTTATTTAAATAGACACGACTCTTAATCTAGAATTGATTTTTTAAAATTTCAGCACAATTGCAGGATAGGATATTAGACACCAAATATAAAGCAAGAATTCTGTCTGATCATTCACCTTTATTCATGACAATTGTAATGGTAGATAAAGGGAAATCAGTTTATAGATGGAGATGGAATTCATTATTATTAAAAAGATCAGATTTCCGGGATTTTATTAGAACACAAATACAGTTATTCTGTGATATTAACTTGAACTCTGTAAATAATAAATTTGTAATATGGGATGCTTTGAAGGCATACTTGAGTGGCCAAATTATAAGCTTTGCTTCTAAAATTAAAAAGGAATATATGAAAGAGGTAGATCAACTAGAATAAGAAATAATGGCTTTAGAAAAAAACCTTCAAAGGAGAAACTCTGAGGATAAATGTAGACAATTAATTTAAAAAAACATAATACATTACAAACATATAAACAGAAAAAGCGATTACAAGAACTAAACAGAGGTATTTTGAGTTAGGTGAAAGATCACATAAAGTACTCGCATAGCAATTGAAAGTGGAGCAGGTATCAAGAATTATTAATATAATCAAAAATGATTTAAATGTTGCTAGTTATAAACCTCAAGAAATAAATGCTAATTGGTAATGATCCACCAATTTTGAAACATTTAATTGAAATATGAAATACAATTGATTAAGAGATAAGTAGAAAAGGTTTCAGTGAAAATGCCTTTATATCAAAATAAACCTTTTCCTTTTACTGTAAATAATCAGTTTTTAAATATATGGAATCAATTGGGGATTAAAATATGAAGATTGTTTTGAAGCAGGTAAGTTTGTATCTTTTAATTGAATGAAGGAGAAATTTCAAGTTACTAGTAATACTTTTTTTGTTACCATCAGGTTAAAACTTTTTTATTGGGAAAATTAGGTTATAGTTCAAAATTACCTAGACAATTTGCTTTGGAATTATTGCTTATAAAAGAAGAAACAAATAAGTTTATTTCTGAGATGTATTAAGTTATTATAAAAGAAAATGCCTAAGTTGAATGTTCATAAATCAAGAATGAAATTGGAACTTGATCTAAAGAGGAAGAGAGACAAAAATGTTTAGAGAAATTTGTGTAAGGATAGTATGACTAAGGTTATAAACGTAAGATATAGATTAGTATAATATAACTTTTTACATCAATTGTATTTAACCCCTCAAAAATTAAAGAAATTTTATTTAATTTCCTTGGATTTGTGTTTTAGATGTGGACAAGAGACAGGTACTTTCTTTCATTCGACCTGGACTTGTTCTAAAGTTAAGAATTTTTGGATACAAGTTAAATTGCTTTTGGAACAATTATTAAGTGAGTTTACCGTAGGATTCAATGTTGTTTTTATTAGGGGACATTACGTCAATTGCTTTAGGACTGAGACTGACTATGTATCAAATTGAATTTTTACATTTAGCTTTGGCAGTTTCTAAAAAAATGTTCAGCTATTACTTGGAAATCTGATTTAGTTTTAGGAATGCAAAGATGGCATATTGAAATGAAATCCTGTATTCCTTTAGAAAAGATAATGTATAATAATGTATAATTTGAGAGATAAATATCATTTTTTTGTAAAAATATGGAGCCCATATTTAAAAATTCTTGATTTGAAGATTTAACCTCTCAACCCACTCCATTGGGTGTCTCAGTTTCTGCAGCTAAAAAGTGATTTTTGTTGTTTAAGTTTTTCTTCTTTCTTTGTAGTTAGAAGGGGGAGGAGGGAGGGTGTTAGAGGGGTGGATGTGGGAGGTTTACTTAATTATATAATATCTGCATATGTTAAAATTAATGTTATATGATTCAAAATTTATAAATAAAATATATAAAAAGAGAAATAAATGAATCATTTATGAAATTTTATTCGAAGTTATATAGCTCAGAGTCTTTAAAAGAGGAGATCAAAATAGATAGATATTTATCTCAGATACACTTACCTAGACTGAAGTTGGTAGAACAAGCAGAACTAAATTTTAATGTTACACAATTAAAAGTGAAGGAAGCAATTAGTTTATTATAAAGTAATAAAGCGCTGGAAGAAAATGGTTTCCCATCTGAATTATATAAAAAATTTAAAGATTTATTGATCCTTTTTATGGAAATGCTTGAGCAAGCATCAAGAAACCATACTCTACCAGAATAATTTTTAACAGCAATAATTACTGTGACACCCAAAAAAGACCATGACCCTTTGAAACCTTCATCATATAGACCTATTTCATTATTGAATGCAGATTACAAAATTCTTGCTAAAATATTGGCAAACAGGATGACTATATTTTTACCAAAATTAATAAATATGGACCAGACACACTGTGTTAAAAAGAGAATTATCAGATAATCTGGCTAGACTATTTTGTATTATACATTTGGCACAAAAAATTAAATGTTGCTATAGCCTTAGATTCATTAAATGCTTTTGATCAATTGGAATGCGATTTTTTATTTAAGGTTCTGGAGAAATTTGGATTTGGTCAAACTTTTATAAATTGGATTAAGGCCTTATATAATGATCCCAATGCTAAAGTAAGAACCAATGAACAAATATCTACTTCTTTTCAACTGAAGAGATCAAGCAGACAAGAATGTCCTTTATCTCCAGCCTTATTTATATTAGCTATAGAGACACTAGCAAAAGTAATTCAGAATGCTTTGGAAATTAAAGGTTTCAAGGTTGGTCAAGAAGAGCACAAAATGAGTTTATTTGCAGTTGACAGATCCTGAGACTTCCCTGTGGAAACTAAAGTTTAAATTGGAGGAATACGGTAAGATCTCTGGGTATAAAATAAATTGAGATAAAAGTGAAATTATACCTCTGACAGAAGGAGATCATTGTCAAAGAAATACTCAATGTAAATGACCAAAAGATTAATTATTTAGGGATTTGTGTAGACAACAATTAAAAATATCTATACAAATTGAATTACTTGCCTTTACTTAAAAAAGTTGAAGATTTTAAAAAATGGATGACTTTACCTATAACATTAATAAGTAGGTTAATTGTATAAAAGATGAATATATCCAAAAATTCAGTATCTTCTTCAAACTTTACCTGTATTACTGTCACAAAATTTTTTTCAAGAATTAAATAAATATGTAATGAAATTTCTTTGGATAGGTAAAATGTCAAGAGTTTCTATAGAAAGATTAATGTGGAAATATGAATTGGGAGGCTTACAACATCCTAATTTTAAGAATTATTACCAAGCAGCTCAAATGAGGTTACTTACCTCTCTCTTTGAAGGACTAGAAAAACTGGCATGAGTCAAAATGGTTAGATAATATAGGTGAGGGTTTAGCCGAGGAATTTATATATTAATAGGATTAAAAGTTATTAACTGGTGTTAAAAAGTCACTATTGTTGAAACATGATTATTGCTTGGAATAAGATAAAAAACAAAATTGGAAATAAAAGGAAATACATCTCCTAAGATGCCCTTGATTAAAAATCAGCTTTACCTTTTTCAAAGGACAACGGACTTCTAACTATCTGGTTCAGTAAGGGTATTAAAAATATCAAAGACTGCATGAACAAGGTCAATTGATGTCATTTGAACAATTGAGGAATAAATATGGAATACCGAGCAACACTTTGTTCTGTTATTTCCAATTGAGAGCATATTTAAGGGACATTAGGTTTAGAAATGTGGTTACTTATTTGTAGTGAGGTGGAAACTCTTATTAGGAGAGGAAATACAAAAAAAATACTTCTGCAATCTATCTTTTATTGCAAAAAGGAACTATTCAAACTATTAAACAAGACAGAAATGGGAAATGGATCTGAATATTACAATTGATGAGCAAAGATGGTTAGATCTTTATCAAGATAGTATGAAAAACTCTATCAATGTAAGATGTAGATTAGTTCAATATAATTTTTTAATATCAGCTTTATTTAACACCACAAAAACTGAATAGAATGAAATCAAATATATCAGATCAATGTTTTAGGTGCAGTGAAAAGATAGGCATTTTCTTATATTCAATTGGTCATGTTCTGAGGTAAAACCTTTTTTGGGTGGATTTATGAAACTTCTTAGAACAAGTTACAGGTATAGTATTTCCACTAAATCCAGATTTATTTCTATTGGAATGTATAGAAGGAACAAGACTCAAACTAAAATGATCAATATATCAAATCAAACTTGTTAAAATAGCATTGGCAATAGCAAGGGATAGCATTGGCAATTGCAGTGTTTTGGAAATTGGACTCATATTTAGATATGGGAAGATGGAATGCAGAAGTTCAAAGTTGTATTCCTTTAGAGAAAATTATATATAGGAAGAAAGTGGGATGAGGTGGTACAAGCTGAATTTAGGGATCTAGGAGATAAATTAAGGAGTAGGACCTCAAAAGTAATAATCTCAGGATTATTACTGGTGCCATGAGTTAGCCAGAGTAGAAATAGCAGGATAGTTAAAATGAATATGTGGCTTGAACAGTGGTGCAGGAGGGAAAGTTTCAGTTTCTTGCAGCATTGGAACCGGCTCCGGGACAGATAGGACCAGTACAACCCAGACGGTCTACATCTGGGCAGGGTCGGGATCAATGTCCTCAGGAGATTGTTTGCTAGTGCTGTTGGGTAAAAATTAAATTAATGGGGCAGGGGGTTGGGAACCTACAAAGAAAGAATGAGGAAAGTAATACAGAGACCAAAGCTAGAGTAAGGAAAGAGGAAAAGAAAAATATAGAACAGAAAAATCAAAAGCAAGATGTAGTGGTCACTAGATTCTAAAAGGAACTTTATCAGAATATTAGAAACAAGGTAAGTGAACTTGAGGCACAAATCAGTACCCAGGCATATGATTTAGTGGCTTCACAGAAACATGGTTGCAAGGTGGGCATGATTGGGAATTAAATATTCAAGGGTATCAGGTAATACAAAAAGATTGACAGGAAGGTAAAGATAGTGGGATGGCACTCTTAATTAGGGATGAGATCAGGGCAATAGAGAGATGATATAAGATTTAAGGAGCAGAATGTTGAGTCCATCTGGGTAGAGATTAAGAATAGTAAAAGAAAAAAAAATCACTGGTGGGAGTTGTCTATCGCCAACCAAATAACAATAGCACAGTGGCACAGGCAATTAACCGAGAAATAACTGAGGCATGTAAGAACAGAATGGCAGTTATAGACAATAGGTGCTGGAGTAGGCCATTCATTTAGATCATGGCTGATCTTCCACTATTAGTACCCTGTCCCTGCTTTCTCCCCATAAACCTTAATTACCCTGTCCACAAGAACCTTATCCAGCTCCCACTTGAACTTATCCAGAGAACCTGCCTTGACCACCCTCTGCGGCAAACCATTCCACAGACCAACAACTCATTTCTGTCCTAAAGGACCTTCCCTGTATTCTTAAACTATGGCCTAGTCTTCCCCAACAACGGGAACATGTAATCAGTTTCTATTGTGACCAATCCCTTAATAATCTTATATACTTTAATCATATGTCCCCTCATCCTTCTAAATTCCAATGTAAACCTTTCAGCAATCCCGCCATCCCAGGACCTAACCTTATGAATCTATAGCAAGAATGTCCTTTTTCAAATTAGGAAACCAGAACTGGACACAGTACTCCAGGTGTGGTCTCACCAGGGCCCTGTACAACTGCAGAAGGACATACTTATTCCTATACTTTATTCCCCTTTTTATGAAGGCCAACATGCCATTTGTTTTTTTCACAGCTTTTTGAACCTACATGCTAGCTTTTAGTGACTGATGTACAAGTACACCTCGATCACTCCCCACTCCCTAATTTGACTCTATTTAAATAATAATCTGCCTTCCTGTTCCTGCCACCAAAGTGGATAACCTCACATTTATCCACATTAAACTGTGTCTTCCATGTATCTGCCCACTCACCTAACTTGTCCAAGTCCTGCATTTTCAAGACATTCCCCTCATCTAAATCATTAATATATATGATAAACAACCAAGAACCCAGCACCGAGCCCTGCAGGACCCCACTTGTCACATCCTGCCATCCCGAAAGTAACTCCCTACTCTGTTTCCTGTCTGTCAACCAATTTTCTATCCATGTCAGCACCCTACCCACAATACCATGCTCTCCAATTTTGCCTACTAATCTCCTGTGCGGGACCTTAAAAAAGTCTTCTGTAAGTCCAAGTACACCATATCCACTGGCTCTCCCATGTCCACCTTCTTCGACACATCCTCGAAAAATTTCAGAAGATTAAACAAGCATGATTTTCCCTTCAGAAATCCATGCTGACTTGTAATGATCTATTATTTCTGTCTAAGTGCTCTGTTATTTTTTCTTTCATAATAGATTCTAATATCTTCCCCACTACTGACGTCAGGCTAACCGGTCTGTAATTGCTCGTTTTCTCTCTTCCTCCCTTCTTAAAAAAGTGACACAACATTAGCCTCCCTCCAATTCACAGGCACCTCTCCTGAATCTATAGAACATTAGAAAATGTCAACCAATGTGTCAACAATTTAATGAGCAACCTCCCTAAGCACCCTGGGATGCAGCCCTCCAAGCCCTGGGGACTTATCAGCCTTCAGTCCTTTCAATTTACTCAAGACCACATGCTTCCAAATCTGTGTTTCCATTACTGTTGGAATTTCTATCAATTCTTTTGATACCACAAGACCTCTATCCCCTACCTGACCTTTACCAGTATCTTCCCTGGTGAAGACAGATCCAAAGTATCCTTTCAACTTGCCAGTTATTTCCTTGCTTCCCGTAATAATTTTGTCCGTTTCTGTTTTCAAGGGCCCAATTTTGGTGTTGACCAATTTTTTTTCCTCTTTACATACCGAAAGAAGCTTTTACTATCCCCTTTATTAATATTGGCTAGTTTACCCTTGTGCCTCTTTTTTTTCCCTCCTGAAAAGCTTTCTTGATTATCTTCTGTTGCTCTTTGAAGGCTTCCAAATCCTCTAGCTTCCCACTCCTTTTTGTTATATTATACTTCCTCTCCTTGGTCTTGATACTGTTCTTGACTTACTTTGTCAGCCCTTTGTTCATCTTAGAACCTTTCTTCCTCTGGTCTTGTACCTTCTGAAAAATGCCCAGAAATACTTGGCAATTTTGTTCTATTGTTCCTCCATTCAGGGCATCCTTCCATTGTATTTTGGCGAGCTCCACCCTCAGGGCTGCATATTCCCCTTTATTCAACATGTGACAGAGTATTTAAAGGTGGCTTGGGAGGAATTGCTGGAGCATCTTGCACACACACATTTTAAAACACAGAATTTTTGCAGGACTTTTGCAGAGTGCTTTTTGCAGAAAGCAACAAAATGCTTGCCTGGGAGAGCATGTGATTTTTGCAGGCAGGCAGGGACAGAAGAGTTTTGCTCTCAGAGAGGGAGGGTGTGAAACAGAGAGAGAAGGTGTCACAGAAATCAGTTCCAGAGGGACAAGCTGGCAAACTTTGGAAGACTGCCTGGTCAAAGGAGAAGACTAGTGGTCTGAAAAGTAACCTGAAAGAAAGAGCATCATCTGGAGAACCCTGAAGGGGGCAAGTTTTGTCAGCAAGACTGATTGAGAAGGAATTAGTTGTGGACATCCTGGAAAAGGAATCTCTCTCTGAAAGCCAGCAAGAACCCTCCTGTATGGTAACCATTTACCTGTTAAGCACCAAAGACTGGTGAACTTTGTTAAGGCTAACTTCTGTGCACAGTACAAGAATTGCCTGCAACCAGTGAGGTGGGACTGTGAACCAAAGAACTTTTCTAATCTTAAATATACATTACACACACCTGCATTTAGTATTAGAGGGGGGAAATTAAGTGGATTAGGTAGGTTAAGTAAATAGGTTAAATAATAAGTTAAAGTTTAATTCTATTTTCTTGTTCAAATATAATTAAAAACTTCTTTCTTTCTTTTCTTTTTCTTCTTTGGCTTGGCTTCGCGGACGAAGATTTATGGAGGGGGTAAAAAGTCCACGTCAGCTGCAGGCTCGTTTGTGGCTGACCAGTCCGATGCGGGACAGGCAGACACGATTGCAGCGGTTGCAAGGGAAAATTGGTTGGTTGGGGTTGGGTGTTGGGTTTTTCCTCCTTTGCCTTTTGTCAGTGAGGTGGGTTCTGCGGTCTTCTTCAAAGGAGGCTGCTGCCCGCCAAACTGTGAGGCGCCAAGATGCACGGTTTGAGGCGTTATCAGCCCACTGGCGGTGGTCAATGTGGCAGGCACCAAGAGATTTCTTTAGGCAGTCCTTGTACCTTTTCTTTGGTGCACCTCTGTCACGGTGGCCAGTGGAGAGCTCGCCATATAATACGATCTTGGGAAGGCGATGGTCCTCCATTCTGGAGACGTGACCCATCCAGCGCAGCTGGATCTTCAGCAGCGTGGACTCGATGCTGTCGACCTCTGCCATCTCGAGTACCTCGACGTTAGGGGTGTGAGCGCTCCAATGGATGTTGAGGATGGAGGGAGACAACGCTGGTGGAAGCGTTCTAGGAGCCGTAGGTGGTGCCGGTAGAGGACCCATGATTCGGAGCCGAACAGGAGTGTGGGTATGACAACGGCTCTGTATACGCTTATCTTTGTGAGGTTTTTCAGTTGGTTGTTTTTCCAGACTCTTTTGTGTAGTCTTCCAAAGGCGCTATTTGCCTTGGCGAGTCTGTTGTCTATCTCATTGTCGATCCTTGCATCTGATGAAATGGTGCAGCCGAGATAGGTAAACTGGTTGACCGTTTTGAGTTTTGTGTGCCTACATTTAAGGAAAGACTGGATAGTTACATGGAGAGGAGAGGACTGGAGGGGTATGGACCAGGTGCTGGTCAGTGGGACTAGGAGGGTGGGGATTTGTTACAGCATGGACTAGTAGGGCCGAACTGGCCTGATCTGTGCTGTAAGTGGTTATATGGTTATATCAATTGCTGCTGGTTTTTGGGATCCTCTGGACTACGTAACAAACGGTAATATTGATACTTTCGGTTTTCTTTCTTTCTCCCTTTCAAATTGCAAATTAAAACTTCCCATATTAAGGTCACTATTATCTAATAGCTCCTGTACCTCAAGGTCCCTTATCAAATATGCATCATTACACCACATCAAATCCAGAATTCTCTTCCCCCCTGATGGGGTCCATCATGAGTTGCTCTAAGAATGTATCCCGGAGACATTCTATAAACTCACTTTCTTGCAGCCCCGCACCAGCAAGATTTTCCCAGTCTACCCGCATGTTGAAATCCCCATAACAACTGTATCATTACCATTCTAACATGTCAATCTTAACTCCTGATTTATTCTGCCTCCTATATCTGAGCTACTGTTTGGGGTCCTGTAGATAACTCCCATTATGGTCCTCTTGCCCTTGCAATTTTTCAACTCTATCCAAACAGACTCTACTTCACTGCTTTTATGTCACTCCTTTCAAGGGACTGAAAGTCATTCCTCACCAACAGAGCCACCCCACTTCTACCCACCTGTCTGTCCTTTTGATAGGATATATACCCTGGAATAATAATTTCCCAATCCTGCCCCTCCTGCAGCTATGTCTCCATTATTTCTATAACATCAAACCCTCCAATATTTAGGGAGCCTCAGCTCATCCATTTTATTTCTTATACTCTGTGTGTTCATGTTCATCTTTAATCTGTTACTCCACACATCCCTCTCCTTGTTACCTGATGCACTTGGCCCTAATCTCCAATCCCTTTCTGCTCCTTTTGCCCTTTTAATTTCACTGCCTATCCAAACTTTTCCTGTTTTCACTTTCCTGTCCATTGGCCTAACACTCAGGTTCCCATCCCCCTGCCAAATAAACCATACCCAACAGCTCTATTAAACCTGCCCGCCAGGATATTGGCCCCTTTGGGATCAGGTGTAACCTGTCATTCTTGTAGAGGTCATGCTTTCTCCTGAAGAGATCCAAATGATCTAAGAATCTGAAACCCTGCCTTCTGCACCAGCCCCTCAGCCACACATTCATTTGTCTGATCCTTCCATTTTTTCCCCCACTTGATCCAAAGATCACTACCCTGGAGGTGCTGTCTCTTAGCTTCCATCCTAACTGACTTTAACCCCTCTTCAGGACCTCATCCCTTTTTTTAAATCTGTCATTGGCACCCACATGTACCAAGACACCAGGCTGCTTACCCTCTCTCAGAATACTCTCAACCAGATTTGAGATATCTCGCACCCTGGCACCTGAGAGGCAACACACCATGTGGTTACATCTATCAGGCTCGCAGAATCCCTTGTCTGTACCCCTGACAATGGAGTCCCCTATGACCACTGCATTCCTCTTCCTTCCCTTCTGCACCACAGCGTCAGGCTCAATTGTCATGTGGGACTTTAACTTCCATGTAGATTGGAAAAATCAAGTTGGTCAAGGTAGTCTGGAGGTTGACTTCATAGAATGCATCCGTGATAGCTTTCTTGAACAGCATGTTAAGGAACCAACAAGGGAGAATGGTATTTTAGATCTAGTATTGTGCAATGAGATAGGTAAAATTAACAATCTAGAAGTTGGGGACCCTCTTGGGAAAAAGTGATCACAGTATGATTGAATTTCTCATACAGATGGAGAGTGCAATAGTTAGATCTAAAGCTAGTGTATTATGCTTGAACAGGGGAGACTACAACAGGATGAAGGAGGAATTGGTCAGCATGGACTGGGAGCACAGGCTAGTTGGCAGAACAGTTGATGAACAGTGAAAGACTTTAAAAGATATTTTTCACAGTGCTCAACAAAAATATATTCCTGTTAAAAATAAGGACAGTAAAAGAGGGAAGAGTCAGCCTTGGTTAACTAAGGAAGTAAAGGAAAGTATAAAATTAAAACCCCATGTGTACAAAGTAGCCAAGAGTAGTAGGAAATGGAAGGATTGGGAAGACTTTAAAAAGCAACAAATGACAACTAAACAGGAAATAAGAAAAGAGAAGGATTATGAAGGTAAATTAGCACAAAATTTAAAAACAGAGAGCCAAAATTTTTTATAAATATATAAAATGGAGAGGGTAGCAAGAATCAACATAGGTCCCTTGGAAGATGAGAAAGGGAAAAGATATTGAGCAATGAGGAAATGGCCAAGGCATTGAACACATATTTTGTGTCAGTCTTCGTAGTGGAAGACACATCCAGCATGGTAAAAAGTGGTGATAGGGATGCGAAGGCCTCGATAAAATAATTATTACAAAAGAGATAGTGATAAGCAAACTAATGGGTCTGAAAGCAGACAAATCCACTGGTCCTGATGGGATGCATCCCAGGTACTGAAGGGAATGGTGGGAGTTATAGTTGATGCGTTGGAAGTCATTTTACCAAAATTCTCAGGATTCTGGGCAGGTCCCAGCAGATGGGAAGACAGCAAATGTCACACCACTTTTTAAAAACAGATATAGGCAGAAGACGGGGAACTATCGGCTAGTTAGCTTAATCCTGTAGTCGGGGAAAATGCTTGAAGTATACAAGAATGAAATAGCGAGACATTTAGAATGAAGAGGTTCTATCAGGTAGATGCAGCATGGATTCAGTTTTTTTTTTCGAAACTTTATTTACTAATTTTAACATATGAAGAAAGTAAGTAATTCACGTACAGAAAAAATAGAAAATAAAGTAATACAAGTACAAAGTAACATAGTTAATACAATACCAATCTCGCCATCTCCCCTAACAACTAAAAACTAAGACAAAAAAAACTATTTTTAACCCCTAAACCCCCCCTCCCCACCCCCACGATAAAGAGTGAAGAATTAATACTATTAGTATAACAAAAAAATAAAAAATATATATCTTAAAAAAAGATCGATATATATATAAAAACAAAATATTAATTAAGTATTAATTATTAATAAAAAAATTATTATATAAAAATATATGAAAAAACAAAAACAAAAAGAACTTAAACGAAAAACCAACTAATAAAAAAAACTAGAAAAAAAGGAAAAAAAGAAAAAAAAACATATATAGAAAAAAATATAATTTAAAAAAAGTTTTTTTTTTAAAAGAAAAAAAATGATTAATTCAAACTTATTTAAATTGTATATAATCAATAAATGGGGTCCAGTTTAACTCATATAAAGACATCTTATCTTGTATAGAAAAAGATATTCTTTCCATAACCAAACAAAACTTCATCTCTGAATACCACCTATCTAAAGACAATACATTTCTATTCTTCCAAGTAATCGCTATACATTTCTTGGCCACTGCCAGCGCTAAGTAAATAAAAGAGATCTGGTAATTATCTAATTCTAAATCAATCAATGGTTGCATATTCCCTAATAAAAACATATCAGGGTCTAATACAATATGAAGATTATATAGATTATTAAATACAGATTGAATGCCTTTCCAAAATTGTTGTAACTGATCACACAACCAAACAGCATGTAAAAAAGTACCAGAAACCTGATTACAACGAAAACAAAGATCTGACTTACTAAAACCAAATTTTTTAAATTTTTCGGGTGTTAAATATAATTGATGTATAAAACTATAATTAATCATCGCCAATCTAGCATTAATCAATTTTCGAACACTATTACGGCAGATTTCAGACCAATCTTCTTCAGTTATTGTTAAACTTAAATCTTTTTCCCATTTCATTTTATCTTTATCCCAATCTATTTTAGGGCAGGTCTTGTTTGACAAACTTATTGGAGTCTTTGAGGATGTAGTGGGTGTGGTAGATAGAGGGGAACAGATTGAGGTTGAATATTTGGATTTCCAGAAGGCATTTGATTATGGAGCCACACAAGAGACTTATCAATAAGATACAGATGATTGGAGTCGGGGGAAGTATATTGGCACGGATGGAGGATTGATCAACAGACAGAAGGCAGAGAGTCGGGATAAATGGGTGTTTTTCTGATTGGCAGACAGTGGTAAGGGTGTCGCAAGGGTCAGTGCTGGGTCCGCAGCTGTTCAACATTAACTTTGATGATTTGGAAGAGGGGACAGAGTGTAGTGTGGCCAAGTTTGCGGATGATACTGCATTGAGTGGAAAAGCAAATTGTACAAAGGATGTGGAGAGGCTGCAGAAGCATGTAGTTAGGTGAGTGGGCAAAGGTCTGGCAGATGGAGTACAACGTTAGTAAATGCAAGGTCATCCACTTTGGTAGGAAAAATAGAAGAGCAGATTATTATTTAAATGGTGAAAAACTGCAGCATGCTGTAGTGCAGAAGGACTTGGAAGTGCTTGTGCATGAATTGCAAAAAGTTGGGTTACAGGCAGCAGGTTATTAAGAAGGCAAATGGAATGTTGGCCTTCATCGCTAGAGGAATTGAATTCAGGTGTAGGGAGGTCATGCTGCAACCTGGTGAGGCCACACCTGGAGTACAGTGTGCAGTTCTGGTCTCCATACTTGAGGAAGGATATACCAGCCTTGGACGCAGTCCAGAGGAGGTTCATCAGTTTGATCCTGGAGATGATGGAGCTGACCCACAAGGAGAGACTAAATTGCCTGGGATTATTCTCACTTGAATTCAGAAGAATTTATAGAAGCATATAAAATTATGAAAGGAATAGATAAGATATAGGCAGGAAAATTGTTTTCACTGGTAGAAGAGACCAGAACTAAGGGACACAGCCTCAAGATTCAGGGGAGTAGGTTTAAGACGGAGATGAGGAAAAACTGTGGAATTCTCTGCCTAGGGAAGCAGTTGAGGCTACTTCATTAAACTTACTTAAGGTTTAGTTAGATAGATTTTTACATTAAAAAAAGGAATTAAGGGTTATGGGGAAAAGGCAGATAGGTGGAGTTGAGTCAATGATCAGATCAGCCATCTTCTTATTGAATGAATCAACAGGCAGGATGGCCAACACCTGCTTCTATATCTTATGTACTTATGTTCGAGTTTGAGAAATAAATATCCTATATTTTTGTGAATTTGGAGCATGTATATACAAATTTTGGGTATAAATATGTAGAAATATCCTTCCAGCCTCTTAAGACCTGTGTTAACCTTCTTTAAATGAAAATGATCACATAAAATCCGTCGAGTGCCAAAGTGTTGGGGGGTAATGCTCTGGGCAATCCATGATACTACATCTTTCTCTTTGTCTTTTTTTATAATATATTTAGTTCTTTTTATATACATATATATACACACTATATTCTTTTCTTTGGCTTGGCTTCGCGGATGAAGATTTATGGAGGGGTAATGTCCACATCAGCTGCAGGCTCGTTTGTGGCTGACAAGTCCGATGCGGGACAGGCAGGCACGGTTGCAGCGGTAGCAAGGGAAAATTGGTTGGTTGGGGTTGGGTGTTGGGTTTTTCCTCCTTTGTCTTTTGTCAGTGAGGTGGGCTCTGCGGTCTTCTTCCAAGGAGGTTGCTGCCTGCCGAACTGTGAGGCACCAAGATGCACGGTTTGAGGCGATATCAGCCCACTGGCGGTGGTCAATGTGGCAGGCACCAGAGAGAGAGAGAGAGAGAGAGAGAGAGAGAGAGAGAGAGAGAGAGAGAGAGAGAGAGAGAGAGAGAGAGAGTATATATAGGGTTGGGAGAGGGAGGGCAAGGGAAGGGTTATAATCATCATGTAACAAATGAAAATGTTTGCAACTTAAACACATTATTGTATAATGATTTATTAATTACATGGAAAAAAATTTAAATATTTTAAATAAAGGAGACCCCATGTGCTTTCTGAGGTGCAAAGCAGCTTCTAATTCCTCATGCCCCAGGCCAGTGTCTACTTCTAATCAGGATCACTGGAAAATTATCTGCTGCTTTGTGGATCTTATTGTGCACACATTAGCTGTTTAAGAACAAATTGCACATACATGGATAGGATGGGTTTGAAGGGATATGACCCCAACACAGGCAGGGACAATAGTGTGGTTGGGACAAGTTGGGCCAGAGGATTTGTTTCCACACTGCATTACCCTTCTTTGGCTTGGCTTCGCGGACGAAGATTTATGGAGGGGGTAAAAAGTCCACGTCAGCTGCAGGCTCGTTTGTGGCTGACAAGTCCGATGCGGGACAGGCACTATGGCACTATGAACTATAGAAAATTACTGCACAAAAAAACAGGCCATTCAGCCCCTCTAGTCTGTGTTAAAACATCATTCCTCTAGTCCCTGACCTGCATCCATTCCATAACCACCCAGATCTCTCCCATCCATGTATCTATCCAATTTATTCATAAAATGTAACAGTGAGCCTGTATTTACCACATCAGATGGCCCCTCATTCCAAACTTCCACCACTCTGAGTGAAGAGGTTCCCCCTAAATCTTTAATCTTTTACCCTAAAGCCATGTCATCTTTTATTTATCTCTGCCATCTAAGTGGAAAGAGTCCACTCGCATTTATTCTGTCTATTCCTCTCATAATTTTGTAAACCTCTATCAAATCTCCCTTCATTCTTCTACACTCTAAGGAATAAATTCCCAACCTGTTTAATCTTTCCATGTAACTCAACTCCTGAAGATCTGGCAACATCCTAGTAAATCTTCTCCGCCCTCTTTTAATCTTAATGATATCCTTTTTGTAGTTTGGTGACCAGAACTGCTCACAATACTCCAAATTTGGCCTTAAAAGTGTCTTATACAACCTCACCATAACATCCCAACTCCTGTACTTAATATTTTGATTTATAAAGGCCAAAATGCCAAAAATGTTCTTTACAACCCTGTCAGGGAATGATGTATTTGTATTCCCAGATCTCTTTGTTCCTCCACTGTTTTCAGTGCCCTACCATTTACTATGTATGTCTTTCCAAAATGCAATACCTCACACTTGTCTACATTAAATTCCAACTGTCATTTTCTGGCCCATTTTTCCAGTTGGTCCAGATCCCTCTGCAAGCTTTGAAAACCTTCCTCACTGTCTGCCACGCCTCCAATCTTAGTGTCATCAGCAAACTTTCTGATCCAATTTCCCACATTATCATCCAGATCATTGATATGGACAACAAACAACAATGATCCCAGCACCGATCCCTGAGGACTAACCACAGGCCTCCAATTGGAGAAGCAATCATCCACTACCACTCTTTATCTTCTCCCATTCAGCCAATTTTGAATTTATTTTACAACCTCTCCATGGATACCTAATGTCTGAACCTTCTGAACTAACCTCCCATGTGGGATCTTGTCACATAGACAACATCTACAGCCTTTCCTTCATCTACTTTCTTGGTAACCTCTTCAAAAAACTCTATAAGATTCTTAAAACACACCTACTACCACACACAAATCCATGTTGACTATCCTTAATCAGCCCTTGGCTGCCCAAATACTTGTATATCCTATCTCTCAAAACACCCTCCAATAATTTACCCACTACTGATATTAGGCTCACTGGCCTGTAATTTCCTGGTTTACTTTTGGAGCCTTTTTTAAACAATGGAACTGCAATGCTTCATCTCCCATGTGAGAATAGTATCATAGAGATAGGCCTTGGATTATCCTCCACTGATTCAGGGACACACATATTCATGGCATCTGTGGAATTTAGATTGATCTAATTTAAAAAATCTGGAATTGCTGAACAGGACTGAGTGTTGGTGATGATCTGGAGTCACCACAACTCTGCAGGAGAGCAAATCTGTTCCAAGCAACTTATCACCTCTCAATCCTTCCTGACCCTGCCCACATCACATGTCCTCTGTCCCGCAGATTAGTGAAGGACATCAAAATCTGGCCTATCAGAGATGTTTGCATGCTGCAAATGGGGAGGTGAAACTTTGCAAGTCATTGTGCTAAAAAATTTTAAATAAATGTAGAAATTCAGACATAATGCACATAACAAGCCCTTTTGGTCCACAAGCCTGTGCCACCCAATAAACCTATAACCCAACATTTTGAACAGTGGGAGGAAACTGGAGCCCCTGGGTAAAACTCATGCAGTCACAGGGAGAATGTGCAAGCTCCTTACAGACAGTACTGATTCCTGGTACTGTAAAGGCACTATGCTAACTGCTATGCCAACCGCGCCAACCTATAGGTTGCAGAGTGCTTGGGACATACTGATGGTCATGCAGAAACACTTGAGAAACCTCCAGTAGTCTGCATTGCAATGGTCCCTTCAGATCTGACAGGGTCAGGAAGGATTGAGAGGTGATTAGATTCCATTAAAAGAGGACCTTTGCAGAGATACCATTATTCAAATTCCGTGTGACTGAGCTGCAGGTAGATGCTGACCTTTTCTGCCATTTCTTTGCATTATTTGAACCATATGTCTCACAGAAAATGTCATTCTTATGTCCTGATGCCAAACAATGTCTCAAGTGTTGAATAATTAAAATTAAAAATATTCTACTCAGTATTTGAAATCCCTTTCAGAAGCTCGAATTTGGAAAATTACAGCTGTCTGCAGCAGCCTCATTATTAGTGGAGGCAGACAACTCAGATGCTATGCATTTGTCACTGTTTATTACTGACAACTCCCAATCTTCCAGTTTCGACCACAACAGACCGTCAGCACCAACCAGAGGCAAATGGCAAATTCTGTATCACTGGCTTGTGAATCTGATTAAATCACTATATCCAAGCAGGTTCCAGCTTTACAATGCAACAAGTCATTCCTCACGTGGAATAAGCCCCTTTACATCCAACACGTATTAGTACAGCACAGGAACTGGCCCTGCAGCCCATGCTGAACACTGTGCCCAAGTTCATCAAAAACTCTGATATATGCTTCATATCCTTCAAAACCTACAGGGTTTAGAAAGAAGCCTCAACCATGATCATTGTACCTACCAATACCCAGGCACCCACCACTCTTTACATGAAAAAATTGACCTGCTCTTCTGCCTGAAACTCTCCTTCCCTCGCTCACTTTAAACACATGTCCTCCAGTGTGTGACACGTCCACTCTGGTGGAAAGATTCCTACGTTCCACCCTGCTAATTCTTCTCAGGATTTAGGAGGAGGAGGTGGGGAGAGGTTGGGGTGGGGGAAGTGGGAGTGGTGGGGCTAGGTGGAGGAAATGGGAGGTTGGGGTTAGGTGGAGGAGGTGGGAAAGTGTAGGGTTTAGGGGAGAAATGGGGAGGGGTGGGGTTGGATGGGAAAAGTGGGGGGGGGAAGTGAGGATGGAGAGAGTTTGGGGTGGAGAGGGTGGGAAGGTGAGGGAGGCAGAGGTTAGGGTGGGGGAGTAAAGTAGGGAGGTTGCGGTGGGAGAAGTGAGGGAGGGGGTTGGGTTGGGGGAGGTGAGGAAAAGAGAGAAGGGGAGGAAGAGGTTGAGGTAGAGGGAGGTGGGGAACAGGAGAGGTTGGGGTGAGGGGGGTGGGGAAGGGGAGAGGTTGGGGTGGGGGAGGGGGGAGAGTTAGGTGGCCCAAGTTGGGAAACGGGAAGGAGGGGAACGGAAAGGGTTTGGCAGGCTTTGGGACAGTGACTATGTGTCCTGGGAGGTTGACAAAGGTGGTTCTTTGAGGAGGAAAGACACAGCAGTGTCTTTTCTGGCTCCCAATGGCTGTTGATCTTAACGTGAGCTGTGGGAATAACCAGCAGGGGTGATGAGGCCTCGTCTCCTCACTTTCCCATGCTGCCCGGCAGCCGGAGTGAGATGGGGAACAACCAAGGGTCAGTGCTGATCCCTCAGACACACTTCTCATCTCTTGCCACTGAGTCTATCTCATCGAAGAAAGCAGCAGGCTAACATTGACTGAAAACAAATCCTGCATTTGTTACTTGGGATCCTGGGATTGTGGCTCCTACAGAATTGGGGTTAAGTCACAATGTCCAGTCTTGGCGAGGACCGTCTGAATCTGCCAACAAGTACCTGCACCTTGCTCTAAATGAGAAGGGTTTAGAAAGAGACTAGACAAAATGCAGGCAGGCCTAAGAGCCTATCTGCATGGTGAGACTCCATGACTGTGATCATGACCTTACATTCAGCCAGGTTTCATTCTGCAAGCTGGTAGGTCAAGCTTCCTTCCTCTCTCACTGCCTCAACCTCAACTTCCACTCTGACCTCCCATTCACTTGGTCCATCTCTAGCAACACTCTCTCTTCCATCGATCTCTCTGGCTCCATCTCGGGAGATGAACTCTTCTACAAACTCACCAACTCCCACAGCTACTTTGACAATACCTCTTCAAACCCTGTCCCCTATAAGGACTCCATTCCTTTCTCTCAATTCACCTTGTCTCCAGTACATCTGTTCCCAGGATGAGAACTTCCATCCTAGTTAATCACAGATGTGTCCTTCTTCAAATAACGTGGCTTTTACTCTACCACCATTAACAAGGTCCTCACCTGCATATTGCCCATTACTCACACATCTGCCCTGCCCCCCTCCATCTCCAGGCGCAACAAGGACATGATTCCTCACATCCTCACCTACCACCCCAACCAGCCCCGCATCCAACACGTCCTCCTCCCCAATTTCCGCCACCTACTATGTGATCACATCACTAGACACATTTTCCTCTCTCCTCCCTTCTTTGCCTCCACAGGGACTACTCCCTTTGTGACTCCATTGCCCACTCCTCCCCCCCCCCACCCCAACCAATCACCCCCTTGGCACCCAACCCTGTGACTGCAGGAGATGCTCCACTTGCTCCCATGCCTCCTCCCTCACCTCCATTCGGGGCCCCAAACACTCCTTCCAAGTGAAGCAACATTTCATTTGTGAATGTGCAAGGGTCATCTACTACATCTGGTTCTCCCATTGTGGTCATCTCTACATCGGAGAGATTGGATGAAGATGGGGATCTCGGCTCTGCCTGCGCAATAATGTGAATCTCTCAGTGGCCACCCATTTCAATTCCCCATCCCATTCCCTTGCTGACATGTCTATCCATGGATTCATGCACTGCCAGACTGAGACCACCCACAAATGGGAGGAACAACATCTCATCTTCTGACTGGGCACCCTCCAACTAGATGGCATTAATGCTGACTTCTCTGGCTTTCATTAACAAACCCTTGAACTGCCTCTTCTTCCCTCATCGTCACTTTTTCCCCAGCTCTGTATCTCTCTTTCCTTTCCCTCTGTCTCCTTTCACAGAGCCAAAATCAATTCTCACCTCTCCACTTATCATATACAATTAACATCTTTTGTTGGTCTGGACGCCTCCCCCAGCCAGCACTGTCTTTATTCTGAGCAATCCTGTTATCTGCTTATTCTTTGCTTATTTCTCAAGAAAGGGCTCAGGTCTGAAATGATGGTAATATATCTTTACCTACAATGAATGCCAAGACACCGATTGAGTTTCTCCAGCATTTCTGTGTGTTTTACTACAATCACAGCATCTCCACACTTTCATGTTTCATGTCCTCCATTACACACTCCTTCTGCGCTGAGGATACTCTGACCATGTGTTTGGAGCTGGAACTGATGGAGTACTGCATGCTGGTCAAGGAGATATCAGTGCTGTGTGGAGATTTCTTTCTGGTGAAAGGATAGATGAATTCTCTATGAAAGGCTATGAAAGCACAGAAATGCTGGAGGAACTCAGCAGGTCTTTTAGTGGCCATAGGAGGTAAAGATTATTACTATTTCAGGCCTGAGCCCTTCTTCAAGGTATGAATAAAAAGCAGGCAGGTGCCTGAATTAAAAGGCAAGAAAGGGCAGGGGGAGGAGTACAGACCAACAGACAAAAGGTGATAATTGGACATGGATGGGAGGTGAGAAGAGGAAAGGTGAGAATTAATCAGGGGGAGGGGTGGCTCTGTCAATGCAGAGCTGGAGGAAAGGGGACAGAGAGAAAAGGAAAGAGGGACAAAGTTAGAGGAAAGGAGAAATAGGGATATGTGGGGGGGCGGGGGGGGGGGGGGGGGGGAGAGATGGCTACAGAAACCTGAGATGTCAATGTTACACTGGATGGAAGATGAGGTGTTGTTTATCCAATTTAAGGGTGGTCTCAGCCTGGCAGTGTATGAGACCATGGACAGACATGTTAGCAAGGTAATGGGTATGGGACAAAAAGCAGGAACAAGCTTTTGCTCTGAATCAACCTCAATGGAATAAGAACTATTGATGCTGCACAATCCCCCATTTGTCAAATACCTCGTGCAGTTTGCACAGCATGTCCACAGCATCTGTTTGGGGTGGGGAATTGAAATGGGTGGCCACTGGGAGATCCCCATTATTGCAGTGGACAAAGCCGCGGTGCTCAACAAAGCGATCTCCCAGTCTGCGAAAGGTTGCCAGGGAATGGAGTCCAGAGGAATCTGAGGCTGTTGGTGGTTAGATGCAGTGTAGCACCGAGCACACTACAGCATCTCCTCCCACCCAATCTCAAGACATTGTTCTCCAACATGGTTGGGGTCCCCAAGGTCCCTCAAATCTAGTGCTGGAGAGACAGATGAATCAACAAGAATCTGAGTTGAGTGAGTTGGGGCCCTGCACAACAGTGGTGAGAGGAGCTGCACTGACTCCCCCTGTGTGGTGATGGCACTCCAGTGTGTGACACACAGTAACCTGGCCAGCGCAACAATTGGAGCATAAATGGGGGAAAAACATGTTTGAATCTGCTGGGAAATGAATGGAAGAATGAAATATTGCAATCTGCTGATAACACTGATAAAGCAGCCTCCAGTTATCCCTGCACAGACCATAGCAAATTAACAAATACAGACTGACATTGGGTAGCCAGGTGGGATTTTGTTCAGAAATAAAAGGAATACAAAAACTGCTTTGTAGGAATCGCTTCAGATCCTATTTGTTCAGAGATAGACCCTCACCCCACTCAGGGAGGAGAGGGAGTCGTTAGCTGCCTCCTTTCACCGCCCACTTGATGCGTCTCACCATGGAACATGCATTAAAAGTGCAAAATGTCCCAAGGCACTTTTCAGGAGCTGTATCAAGCAATATTTGACATTAACTAGATCACTAAAAACTTGGTCAAAGAGGGCTTTTTTTCAGGGAACAGCTTCAAAGATAAAACGGAAGAGATAAAAATACATTTCCTGGGAAGACTGAAGCAGGAAAAACTACCATCCACCATTATGTCAACCTTCTACAGGAGCTCTTATTGAGAGTGTCCTGGCTGGCCGCATCACAGTGTGGCATCATTGCTGCAGAGAAATGGATTGGAGATCAATCCACAGGACCATAAGAGTGGCAGAGAGGATCACAGGAGACTCCCTACGCCCTCATCAACGTGATCATTGCCTGAAGAGGGAACGCAAAATCATGGAGGACCCCTTCCATCCTGCACGCAGCATCTTTCATCTGCTCTCATTGGGGAAGTGATACAGGAGGATCAGAGCCAGCACCACCAGGCTGAGAACAGCTTCTTCCCATGGGCAGTGAAAATGCTGAACGACCAAAGGAACTGCTCACACTAACTATCTGAGACTCTCAGATGTACAAAACACTTTATTTATGTAGATGAAATACTTGCCCTGCTCACGTATTGTTTGTCTGTGTATTGTGTTTGCACATTTTGCACTGAGGACCAGGGAGAATGCTGTTTCATTGGGTTGTACTTGTGCAATGAACTTGACTTGATAAAAGGAGGACACCAGAGTTTAGGTTCCAGGCCACTGAAGCTGCAAATGGTGCCACAAATGGTGAAATCAGAGCTTGCACAGAATGGGGTTCCAGGAAAGCTGCATGACAAAAGGATTTATAAAGGCACAGGGTGGTGGAAAATAGAAAAGTTAAATGTGGGCCTTTGCTGTGCTGGATAATTGGGCATGGTAGGATCACAGAGGTGGTAAGTGAACCTGGAGTATGGAGGCTAGTGGTCAGGTCATGAAGATGAAGTGGAGGATGAACGCAGCATGAGAGACCTGGAAAATCCATGTCCCCTCACTGCTGTGCTTATGTGGTGAGATGGGCCACAGAGTCAGACAGTGTGGGGACAGAGCCTTTTGTCCAACTTACCCATGCCGACCACAATGTCCCATCCACACTAGTCCCATCTGCCTGTGTTTGCCTCTATCCCTCTCAATCAGTGTTTCTCAACCAGGGTTCCCCGGAACCCTAGGGTTCCACAAGAGGTCGCTAGGGGTTCTGCAAGAAACAGTGATATGCATTTTTGAGTAATTTTTGTTTAATTTTATATTTGTAATTTTACTATACATGGATGGTATATTGTTGGAAAATCCTTGGTTATTATAATAAAGGCTTCAACCTCTTATTATTTAAAATGAAAACCTTGGTGTGAGGTCTCATAAACGAGCAGTATGATTTTTTTTGCAATGCCAATAAATTTGACAAAAAAAGGCTCATTTTTTCCTTAAACAAGTTATCAAAAAAAATGTAATGTTTACCATGTGAACTACACTAAAAATATAAAAGATAGATATTAATAAGTGTATATAATAAATTTTCTACAGGGGTTCCATGTGACATGAAAACTATTTCAAGGGTTCCACAAGGGTAAAAAGGTTGAGTAAACCCACGTTATCCATGAATCTGTCCAATTTTTTTTTCTTAAAACTTTCCAATAGTACCTGCCTCCAACCACAACCTCGAGCAACCTGTCCCATGCACCTACTACCCTTGGTGTAACAGAGTTACCTCTCAGGTTCCTCTAAAATTTCTTGCCCCCTCCTCCTCTGGGCAAAATATTCTATGCGTTCACCCAATCTATTCCTCATGATTTTGTACACCACTGAGCCTATCTCAGAGATTTTGAGATCGCCGCTCATCCTCCTGCACTCCAAGGAATAGAGCCCCAGCCTACTGAACCTCTCCCGATAGTTCAAGACCTCAAATTCTGGCAACATCCTCACAAATCTTCCCTGCACTCTCTCCAGCTTGACCACATCCTTTCTGTAACACAGTGACCAAAACTGAGAACAATCATCCAAATTGGACCTCACCAATGTCTTGTACCACTGCAACATGGCCTCCCAACATCAATATTCCGTACTCTGACTGATGTAATATGCCGAAAGCCTTTGTGCCCACCCCATCTACCTGTGATGCCACTTTCAAGGTATTGTATACCTATACACCTGGATCCCTCTGCTCTATCACACTTCATTCACTGTGTCGGTCCTGCCCAATTTAGACCCCAAAATGCAACCCCTCACATTTCATCTAAATCATTGATACAGATTACAAACAGTAATGGGCCCAGCACTAAACACTGAGGCACACCACTAGCCTCAAGTCTGAGAATCAACCTTCCGTTACCACCTTCTGCTTTCTACCATGAAGCCAATTTTCTATCCATTCTGCTTTTTCTTCTTGGATCCCATGTAATCTAACCTTCCAGAGCAGCCTGCTGTGTGGAATCTTATCAAATGCCTGACTGAAATCCATATATACAATGTCTAAAACTCTACCTTCATCAACCTTCTTGATCATATCTTGAAGAAACTCGATTAGATTTGACAGACATGACCTCCCAGTTACAAAGCTATCCAAACCAACCCTAATCAGCCCTTGTTCATATAAGTACACGTATACCTTCTCCCTCAGAATAATCTTCAGTAACAACTTACTGACCACAGACATTAAGCTCACTGACCTCTAGTTCTCAGGCTTTTCCATGCAGTTCTTCCTGAATAGTGGCACAACATTTGCCACCCTCCAGTCTTCTGGCCCCTCAGCTCAAGTTAATGACAGCCAGGGCACCTTCAATTTCCTTTTCAGCTTCCCACAATGTTAATGGATACATCTGATCAGGCCCAGCAGATTGTCTACCTTAAAACACATCAGCACCTCCTCAACTGTAACACTAACTGTTCTCAACACACGGCCAGTACTTCCCCAAGTTCCCCAGTCCCCATGGCTTTCTCTACAGAGAACAGAGAGAAGTACTGTTCATCTCCTGTGGCTCCTAAGGGGTCCCATCTTTTTTAATCTGGTTTTTCTTTCCTTCATATAAAATATTTTGGGATTAACCTTAATGTTATCTGACAGAGCTATCTCCTGCATCCTTTTAGCCTCTTGATTTCCTATTTTATTTTTCTCCCCAGTTCCCGAAACTCCTCCAGGTATACACTTAATCCCAGAAAACACATAATAGGGCAGAATCAACATGGTTTTACAAAAGAAAATGTTTTTGGGATTTTGCTGGCAAACTCAGAATGTAACAAAAAGGTGGATTAAGGATGTCTGGAGGATGTAACGTACCTGGATTTTCAGAAGACACTCAATGATTATTGATCAGATGTTTACTAATGTTTACAGATGTCACACGACCAGGTGGAGTGGTAGATAGTCATGGCAGAGTGGAGAATGGCCTACTCCTGTTCTTTTATCTTATGGATACAGACCAGTTGGAAATATGGCCAAAGAAGTAGCAGTGGAGTTTAATATATAGTAGTGTGAGGTGTTGCACTTTGGGAAGTCAAATGTAAGTGGAATCTATGCAGATGTATTGATGTACAGAAGGATGTTGGGGGCATTCACAGCTCGCTGAAAGTAGCCACAGAGTAGATAGAGTGGTGAAGGTGTATGCTGAGAGGGGAAATCTAAAGGAGATGCATGGACAACCTTTTCAGACAGAAAGTGATGGGTGCTTGGGAAGATGAGTAGGGGGATTAGCCTCCTCTCACTCCCATTCCTGATGGTGTTCCAGATCTCTAGAGCTTGCTGCACACATGCACCAGAACTGCGCTGGAGCCCTGATTCTCTGCCTGCAGTCACCCAGCAGCGGCATCTCTTTCATCCAGGAACTTTCCAGGGAGAGACAGCTACCTCCTTATGGAATCACATAAACCCTTGGCATTTCAACATTTCTGTAGATGTTAAGGCACGGGATAGTTGCTCCATGTCCAGGTGCTCTGGTGAGTTTGAGGATGATATAATGCCAGCCGGGTCACAATTGTGGGTTGATTATCCAGTTCCTTGGCAAAGAGAAGTTCCGAGAGGGACCTTGGCTGCAGTCAGCACTGTGATGAGTGGAGAGACAAGGCAACCCTTCGTACACTCATTCACTGACCTCAGCACCCAGGGGTAATTGGATCAACTTTAATCCATTTGTTTTCCTGCAACAATCAGCACGAATGGGAAATGTTTCAACATTGCCCAAGGCTGCTACTGACAAATGTGATTGTGGGCACGTTTAGTTCACAGTCAGCCTGCAGCTCTTGGGGTGCTAAGTATTGCCTGCAGTCGTGTCACAGCCCGAATATAACTTCATTAAGCATGCTAAAGGAGCTGCTTCCCTGCTGCTAGTGTTGTCACCACACTGCCAAGTCAGCTGCAGAACTGTGAGGAGGTTGACTTCAACTGAGGCAGGGAGGGGCGGGGGGGGGGGGGGGGTGGAGGGAGAGAGCTAGAGAGGAAGGGGAGAGAGAGAAAAAGGATAGAGAAGCCAAGAGGAGCAATAGAGAGGGAAGAGAGAAATGGGAGAGATAGAATGTGAGAATGGAGAGAGGCAGGGTGGGATAGAGGATGAGAGAATAGAGAGAAAGAGTGAGAGGGGAGCGGAGAGAGGGAGAGAAAGAGAGGCAAGGCCAATAAGGCAGAAGGTCTCCTTGGCCTCAAAGTCGTATACATCAGATATCCACAGCTATTGCATTGTGACTCTGACTGCGCGGGGTACAGACTATAAAGACTTCAAACTCCTAATGACTTTGCAGCGATGCGCTGCCATGCTACTGGGATTGGACTTTCAACGTCGCCTTAATAGCATGACTATGGAATATGACGGGCCCCATCCTCTCCCCCACTGTCTGGAACCAGCAGTTTTTAAACTGCCCTCTACTGCCAACTACCCTTCAGTTGTCTACCCCCCCCCCACTGACCCCTGCCAACAACTTAATTGATCAGCACACATGACACATGGACCCTCCACCCTCAAAATCAACCCTCCACCATTGTTTGCCAATCTAAACCCATCGCCACCAAAAGTAGTCGGTACAGTACCGAGGACGTGGCCTTTATTAGGGCAGAGGAGCAGCAGCTACTCAACAAAGGGAATCATTGAACTCAGCACCAGCCCTTGGAGAGCACAAGTGGTGAGGAACAGGGAGAAAAGCAGAATGGTTATCAACTACAGTCAAACTATTAATAGGTACACAGAGCTGGATGTGTACCCCTCTGCCGTATATTCGACATGATGAACCAAATTGTGCAATATTGGGTATTCTCCAACATTGACCTAAAGTTAGCATATCACCAACTCCCCATCCACCTGGAAGTCCACCAATATACTGGTTTTTAGGCGGATGGCCACCTCTATCATTTCCTAAGTGTCCTCTTCTGTGTCACCAATGGGGTCTTGGTCTTTCAGCAGGAGATGGACCGCATGGCCACATTCCTGTATCTAGACAACGTCACCATCTGTGGCCAAGATCTGTAGGACCAGTACGCCAACCCCAAAAATTCCAACGGACTGCCAGACTCCTCAACCTCATGTACAATACAGATAAGTGTGTATTTTGCACTGCCTGCCTTGCCATCCTTGGTTGAGTCATTGAGAATGGAGTCATTGGCCCCGACCCTAACCATATACACCTATTTTTGGAACTTCCTCCTCCCTCACAGCCTTAAAGCCCTGAAAAGGTGCCTGGGTTTTTTCTCTTACAAGGTGGACACGGCCCACCCTCTTGTTAAATCCACCACTTTTCCCCTAACACCAGAGGATGTGCAGACTTCATGAATCCACCCCGTTCAAGGTGGAGAGCGATGCATCCGACTTCACCCTGGCTCCCACACTTAACCAGACAGACAGACCCATCATTTTCTTTTCCCACACTCTCCAGGGCCCCAAAATTCGGCACTCTTCTGTCAAAAAAGGGGCCCAAGCCATTGTCATGGTGGTACTGTACTACTTGGCTGGCAAATGATTTACCTTGCTGACTGACTACCGTGCAGCCCTGTTCAATAACCAGCAGTGAGGTAAAATCAAAAACAACAAGATATTGAGGTGGAGTGTTGTACTTTCCACCTACAATTATGATATCTTGCACAGGCCCGGGAAACTCAATGAGCCCCCAAATGCTCTATCCTGTGAAACCTGTGCCATTGCACAAATTGACCTCTTACAAGCCCTCCACAATGATCTCTGACTCCCTGAAGTCACCAGGTTCTTTGACTTTGTCAAGGCTCACAATCTGCTTTACTCCATTGAGATTAGTTCGATGACCAAAAACTGCCAAGACAGTGCTGTGTGGAAACTGCACTTCTACCGGCTAGACAAAGCATAGCTGATAAAGGCCACCTGCCCCTTTGAATGACTGAGTATCAATTTCAAAGGACCCCTCCCCTCCTCGGTCTGCAGTGAGTACTTCCTCATCGTCAATGATGAGTACTTGTGTTTTCTGATTGCCATCCTCTGCCCAGACATGACAGTTGCCACAGTCTCTTCACACTGTTTGGCTTCCCCTGCTATATTCATAGAGGCTGGGGCCCTCCTTTATTAGTGATGAGCTGCGCCAGTACCTGCTGGCCAGAGGCATCGCCATGAGCAGGACCACCAGCTACAACCCCTAAAGGAACAGGCAGATGGAATGGGAGAACACTACAGTCTGGAAGGCAGTCCTCCTAGCCCTGCGATCTGGAAGCCTTCCTGTCTCCTGCTGGCAAGAGGTCCTCCTTGAGGTGTTCCACTTGAGAAGGTCACTCCTATGTACTGCTACCAATGCCACACCACATGAACAAATGTTTTCATTTTCAAGTCCACTACAGGGACCTGCTGCCGGCATGGCTGGCATCCCCAGGGCCAGACCTATTCCGGAAATATGAAGAGTCAGAAGTCCAACCCCACTGGTCAAAAAGGTCCATCTCTTTCAAGCTAACCCCTATGTGGCATACCCTGATGGGCATGAAGACACAGCCTCTATTAGGAATCTGGAGTCCTCAGGAGCTCCGGAAATCATCACTGATCACCCTGCACCCATTTCACCTCTCACCATCCATGATGTGCCAGGGCCACGACAGGTTACCCCAGCCCCAATGGATGGCATGCCAGACTCATTGCCACACACCCACCAAGCCAAAGCCAATGATTGCATACAGGTACCCCAGACTGTCCAGACTCCATCACTGCACCGCAGTCACAGCCAGTACTATGACAGTCGCAGCGGAAAATCAGACCGCCCAAGAGACTTAACTTGTGATTGTATCTAATGCACTTCACCTCGCCAGACTAAAAACAAGGGGTTAATGTGGAATCCATTGGTTGGCTGTACCTGTGGCTCCTGAACAAAGGTGACTGTTCCACAGCCCCCTCCCTAGTTTAGGACAGTCAACCAGCATGGATGTGCCTCCATTCTATTGTGAATAAAAGCCTGTCAGTTTTGCATAATTTCCAGTCTTTTGGAGTTATTGATGGTGCATCAAAGAGAGAGAGGAAAAGAGAGTGACAAGGGAGAAGGAGAGAGAGAGTGAGATAGACAGACAAGTACACTGCCCCATTAAACAATCCAAAGGCAGGAACAACATATGACTCAGCATGGAGAAGTCTATCCCATGTTAATATGGAGTGAGGGAGGTTGCAGTCTCTCTTTGATTACTCGAAGGGTCTGCTTCCAGTGGTATTTCACACTCCTGACCTCTGGACACCTACCCAATGCAGAAAGTGAGAGGTGGTCAGTCAGAGGTCCAGGCAGCTGAGGGGATCTGCAGTGGAGATTCCCCATCCTCACTTCTGGGGGGTACAAATGCAATCTCAGCTGGGTCAAAGTGGAGAGGGAGCACACTTGATGGTATAATATATTTGAATTTCAATGTTTGTTCTAAATCAATTTAAAATTAAAAAGGCAAATAACAAACAAAATGGATGTCTTGGGATAATGGAAAAACAAAATGGGTTGGACAGAGTAGTGTGTAGATAATAGGATGGGCAAAATTGTGGGAGAATGAACAGGAGAGATCAGGCTACCAGGGATAGGACTGTGGCAACATGGGTCTGGAGGAAGGCAAAGCTCTCCAGTATTCCTGTTAGTCAGTGTTCTGCTGAGGTCCCTGTGGCCAGGGAATGGAGGCATAGTGCTTTGAGCAATGATGTCGACAGGCATGGTTTGCCATTGGAGTTCCCTGATTATGGCCTGTAGCTGCAGTCGCCTCACATACACAGAAATGCTGCCAACTCTTTCAGCCTAGAGGGCCTGTTGATGATCACCCTCAAGCCCAAAGGTTTGGAAGCACCTGATCTAAACATCAGCAGGGAACCCCCAAGGCCCTTGTCTGATGATTGAACTGAAAGCCTTTCCCACTGCAGATTCTCAGTGACAATCAAATCCCTGAGGACTGGCATTTACATTATCATTCAATATAAAGTCAGCTCCCATATTCCGAGGGAAAAGAGAGAGCTCCTTGGAGATGTACGCCATGGGCTCTTGGGAGAGCAGCTGCTGGTTGTTGGGGAATCGATGTGATGGGCATTCCCAGTCACTGGGTCTGCAGAGGGCAGAGAGAGGGAGAGCAGAGAGTTGGAATGGGCCGCAATAACAAGATTCGGCTTCAAGTTGGCAGTGCTAGGCTGTGATGGGGAACCCTACCATGACCAGGGGTTCCCTTTCCCTTCATCCTCACAACCACCTGCCTGGGAAACAAAGTCTCTGCATTGGGAACCTGAAATGACCTGTAACCGTCTAATACAAATAAATTAATTCTGAAGACTGGATAATGATTTTGGTGAACAGCAACTAACATTGTTCTCCAAATGTACTGCATTTCTGCCAACTAAATAACAGCAGTATTACCTTGTTGCTGTGTCTGAGGGAACCCCTGAGGATGTACAATCAAAAAAATCTGACAATGTGATTTAAGTGCCTGCAGTCTCCTGTTGAATATTAATAATGATTTTTGAGGCGCAGAGCACCAACTATCCTGCTAAGGGCAGTGTGGAGCTGAGTTGTACATCTCCAGGCAGGTCAGGCAGGATCAGTCCCAGTCTGTGACCACTCTACTCATTATATCCCAGGTGGGAGCAGACTTTCCAACCATTCATCCTGTCCTGGAGGTGGAGGGAAGTGCCCCCCCTTGCTTGCCCTGTTGAATAATTAGGTCAGAGATAATCCACCTCTTACCTCCATTGACCAACCTTGTTTCCATAATCACTAGTAACTTGCCTTACCAAAAATATCTATCCATTTGCTTCAAAGTTTGCAGCACCTCTTAACCTTGACTGTCAGTTGCCATGGTGACATAGTGCTGGAGCGTCATAGAGCCACACAGTGTGGAAACAGGTTCTTCAGCCCAACTTGTCTGTGCTGACCTAGTTGCCTACCTGAGCCAGTCTCACCTGCCTGTGTTTGGGCCATATCCCTCAAAAACTTTCCTATCCATTCATCTGTCCAAATATCTTTTAAATCGCCCCCAGTTTTACCACTTCCTCTGGCAACTTGTTCCTTGTTCACACCACCCATTGTGTGGAAAACTTGCTGCTCAGATACCCTCTAAATCTTTCCTCTTTTACCTTTGACATGTCCTCTAATTTTAGATTCTGTGATGGTGGCTGAAACCATTCACCTTATCCATTCCCCTTATGATTTTATAAACTCTATAAGTTGTCCCACACAGCCTCTGAGACTCCAGGGAGAAATGTTGCAGCTTCTCCTTACAACTCATGCCCTCTAGTCCTGATAACATTCGTTTTTACCCTATTTCCAGTTTAATAACACTGTTCCTATAGCTGGGTGACCAGAACTGCACATAATATTCCAAGCGCAGTCTCACCAGCGTTCTGTACAGTGTAACATGACATCCTTGCTCCTGTTCTCAGTACCATGACTAATGAAAGTAAGTGAGTGAAACTCCTTCTTCATTGCCTTATCTACCTGTGTCACCACTTTGATTGAACCTGTGTTGTGTTTGTACCCAGGACCATCTATTCTCCCATACTCCACAGGATTCCATCATTCACTGCCTAGTTTAACTTACCAAAGGGCCGCACCTCACACTTCTCCAAGTGAAACTCGGCGAAATAAGACCAGAAGATCACAAGATCATAAGATACTGGAGCAGAAGTAGGCCATTCAGCCCATCGGTATCATTCTGACATTCCATCATGAGCTGATCCATTCTCCCACTTAGCCTAACTCCCTTGCTTCTCCTCATAACCATTGATACCCCGATGATTCAGATACCTATCAATCTCTGCCTTAAATACACCCAATGACCTGCCTCCACAGCTGCAGGTGGAACCTAATTACAAAGATTTACCACCCTCTGGCTCAAGAAATTCCTCCCTATCTCTGTTTTTAATGGATGCTCGTCAATCCTGAAGTTGTGACCTGTTATCCTAGATTTCCCCACCATGGGAAACATCTTTGCCTCATCTACTCTAGTCAGGCCTTTCAACATTCAAAATGCCCCTCATTCTTCTGAACTCCAAGGAGTATAGTCCATGAACCATCAGAAGTTCCTTTTATGCTAACCCATTCATTCCAGGAATCATTCTTGTAAATTTTTTCTGAACCCTTTCAAATGCCAGTGCATTCTTTCTTAAAGAAGACCAAAACTGTACCTCATACTCCAAGGGAAGCCTCACCACAGAACATAGAACATTAAAGCACAGTACAGGCCCTTCAGCCTGTGATGTTGTGCCAACCTATATATTCCTCCCCCCAAAAAACTAAACTCTTCCAACCTTGTAACCCTCTATTTCTCTTCAATCCACATGCCTAAGAGTCTCTTAAATGCCCCTAATGTTTCAGCCTTCACCACCACCCGGCAAGGCATTCCTAGCTCCCATAACTCTGTAAAAACTTATCCCAAAACTTCCTTCCCTTCACTTTTTACAGATGTTCTCTGGTGTTTGCTATTCCTACCCTGAGAAACACTTGCTGGCTGTTCATCTTATCTGGTAGACCTCTATTAAGTCACCTCTCATTCTTCTTTGCTCCAAATAGAAAAGTCCCAGCTCTTCTAATCTTGCATCATAAAACTTATTTTCCAATCCAGGCAACATCCTGGTAAATCTCTGCACCCTCTCCATAGCTTCCACATCCTTCCCACATAATACTCTTAAGTGCAGTCTCACCAGAAATTTGTAGAGTTGCAACATGACCTCTCGACTCAAACTCAATCCCCCAACTAATGAAGCCCAGCATCCCATGGGCTTTCTTAATTATCCTATAAGTGCCCTATAAACTTTCAACATCAGAGTTGAGAGTTGCACATCACTTAGGCCACCTGCTGTGGGCAAGTTACCCGTAACTTGATACTGCCCACTCTACCTGTCAGTACGGCGTGCATTCAATTGTCTGCTCTTTAGATGGTCTGGTACTGGAGTCACAAACAGATGAGTCAAGCAAGATTCAGAGTGTACAAGGAGGAATCAGGCCCTTTGGCCCAAATAGTCTGCACCAACCATGTATGACAGTCTGACACTAATCCCATTTTATTCTCCTCTTGTTGCCATCAACTCTCCCAGACTCTTGTCACAGAATGACACACCAATGGCGTATTAACTGAGTCAGCCCATGCCTTTGGAATGTGTAAAGATTGTGGAGTACCAAGGGAGGGTGGGGGGAATTTATTCCATTCAGACAGCAGCCAAACTCAGGGTGGAACCTGGGTTCCCAGGGCTTGCTATTGACAAAGACCAGCAAGACTCCATGCCTGGGGGAAATCACTGTGTTCATGCAGGGATCTGACAGCATTCCCAATACTTGCTCTTTGCTCCACATCATCACCTTCACCTGCAGTGGGATTTTCACTCACATTCTCGGCTTGTAATCACTAATGTCACTGCTGAGCCATTGTACCCAATGCTAACTTTGAAGGGTTAAAAGGTGGAGAAAATACTGGAAAAATCCATCTTGGGGGAACAGTCAGAAGGGTTTCCACCAATGGCCCCATGGTCAGAACATTGGTGAACAGCCTCACTCTGAGTGCCCCTATGCTAAACACATCCTCAGTATTTTGAGCATGTGTAAAATTAGCATATTTGTGGTTCCACTGTGCTGGAGATGAGGGAGTGGGGGAGAATAGTGGACCTTGTTGCAGTTTTAATTCAACTGAGCGATGCCCATTGGAAGGTCAATAGTCCAATGGCTTATGAAGATCAAGCAAATTGAAACACTCAGTGGAACTGAACTGCTGGAAATGAAAGCCCAATATTATCTTCCCAATCCTGAGGGAGCCTTTCATACATTGTGTGTTTCAAAAGAAAAATAACAATTTTTTGCATTTTATACCCTTCATTTCATCGTCTGAAGAGGGTGTGCAAAATTATTGAGGACCCCTTCCACCTTGAACACACAGCATCTTTCAGCTGCTCCTGTCAGGAAAGAGATACAGGAGTATCTGAACCAGCACCACCAGGCTGAGGAACAGCTTCTTCCAGTGGGCAGTGAGAACGCTGAACGACCAAAGGAACTGCTCACACTAGCCATCAAAGACTCTCATATTTAAAAAAACTGTAGCAACCATGTCAGTGCAAAATGAAAAACAAGAAAATGAACAGACATAGTAGAGTCAAAATTCAATAAAACAGTCACATGTAGCTTTTAAAAACCCTGTGCGTTCCAAATGACATCATCACATTGTGACATCATGACGTCACTTGGAACCTCCTGAGTCAGTTTGATTAAACCTCCAGTGAGCCGCTACAAAATAGTATTTATTTATCTATATAGATGAATTCTGCTTATGCATTTTCTGTCTGTATGTGAGTTATGTCTAGTTGCTTGCATGTTTGGCACTGAGGACCGTAGAATGCTTTTTTGTTGGGTTGTACTTGTGTAATCAGATGGCAATAAACTTGACTTGGCTTTTCAGAGCAGTCACTCTCTCCTGTTTGGACCAAGGTTGTGGTGTGATCTAGGCATAAGGTGTGCTGGTGAAACCCAATGTAGGCACTGGTGAGAAAGTCCTAATTGCTCCGTGATTGTAATCTTGATGACATGGAAGCTAAAATATGGAACATGAAGGAAGTAGATTGCACATGACATGCATCCTGTGAAAATCTTGCACCCTGCCTTGTTCGGTGTCGGAAGGAACAGTATTCGTTTGCTGATGTAAAGTGCTAATGAGAGCGTTGGTTGTTTATTATTGTACTCCAGGGAGATCTGCAGCAGGGTCACAAAGCTTTACTTGGTGCTTCCCCCAAATCTGGTTTCAATGCCATACCCTGCACCCTCAGTGTGGAGGTGACTGTGGCAGGGCTGGCAATACAGAAAAGCAGGTCAGATTCCAGGAGGTGACATTTCTGTCACCATCCTGCTGAATTCAAAGTCCTGAGCTGGGAATGTGTCTGCCTGCCAACGTGTGATGTGCAAAAGGGCAGAGAACATCAGTCCATGTCTATTACACTCTGACCCTTCAGCAACTTCTCTCTATCTGCAGAGAACACAGAGGCGAATCCTCACAAGGTTGCTTGTCTCTGAAATTATAACTGCAGAAGCCAGTAATCTGACAGCCCAAATCCCCTGGCTAATATTAGTAGTGACAGGACATCCTGACACTGCACTGGGCACCAGAAATAATGACACCTCTCAAAGCACACAGGTCCCCCTTAAACTCAAACAAGCAGTCAGCTCAGAAAATGCTCACTTCCACTGTCCTCTGCACATCTCCATGTGGAATTTACGTTCTTTATTTCATCATAAATATTAATATGACACTTGCATTTTCACCGAGAACTCATTAAACTTGCCTTAAATCACATTGGCAACCATGAGACATGGATCAGACAAGGCTGACCTCTAACCCATTTCCTGATGCCCACGGGCTCTACTTTGCACCTTCGAGCCAACAGCTCTGAAAATGCAACTTTTGTCCCTTCAGCTTTCTCTCTCATTATGTACCATGGGGTGAGACCACTTACTCTCCTCCAGTCTCTCCAACAATGGCTCAATGAGAACATCTCCACTTGAATCCTGAGACAAAAGGTGCCTTCTTCACTACAAAACTTGCCTGCGTTTAAACGCTGTGTGGTAATTTAAGAAGCAGAAAGCTAAATTTGCATTGAATTATATCTGATAAACGTAAATGACTAAACTTGCCAGGACATGGTCACTTTGCACACTTCTGTTGATTAAAGGCTCTGACAAGACCTGACAACAGGTAAAACCTGAATGATTCGTGGATGCTGGGCACAAATTGGTTGCAGGTTTTGCACATTAAAATTCAGAAAGATTCTTCTGAGTAACATCACTGGGGAGAAGCCTTTAAAATTCCAATGATATATAAAAAAGAAAACTTCAGCAGTTACTACACACAGGAATTTCAAATTTCACAGGTCTCAGAGACTGCAAGTGGGTTGAATAATAAAATGTTACATTTAGTTCACCTCAATCTGATACATTAGCTGAATGCCAAAAAGCTCTGCAAATTCACTTCAGCTAACCTCCTGAAAATGTGTTCTAACTCGTGCCTTGATCCTCTCAAACAGCTTCTCCAGTTTAACCTTTGTAGGCAACACACAACAGTACAACCACTCAAGACGTGTGGCTTCCCTCTTCATGCTCCTCCCACCTTCTCCCAACATTTATCTGATGCAGTTGGAGGCATTAGGTGACTAATAAGAGTGAAGCTGTTTAAGATTTCATGCTTTCTATGAAGCATCATGGAATGAGTAAAGGGACATGGGTCTGCGATGAGGAAGTTGAAACTCTGCAGATGGACTTGGGCACGATGGGTAAAGAAGTGGGAGGTGCAATATCAGTGGGGAAATGTATGGCCATGTACATTATAGAAGAAATAAAGACTATTTTCTAAATGGGGAGAGAATTCAGAAAGTGGAGGCCCAAAAGGACTTGGGGGCCCTAGTGTGGGATTCCCTATGGGTTAACTTGCAGGTTGAGGCAGTAGTGAGGAAGGCAAATGCAATGTCAGCATTAATTTCAAGAGGACTAGAATATAAAGGCAAAGATGTAATGCTGAGGCTTTACAAGGTGTTGGTCAAACATTTGGAGTATTATGATCAGTTTTGGCCCCCATAATCGAAGGAAGGATGTTTTGACGGTGGAGAGGGTCCAGAGGAGCTTTACAACAATGATCCTGGTGATGAGATGGTTTACATATGAGGAGCATTTGTTGGCTTTAGGCCTGGACTCGCTGGTATTGAAAGGGTGATGGAGTGACATGGAGAAGATGTTTCCGGAAGTGGGAGAGTCTGGGACCAGAGGGCACAGCCTCAGAAAAAAAAGCAATGTCCTTTTACAACATGGATGAGGAGAAATTTCTTCAGCCAGAGGTTGGTTAATCTGTGGAACTCGTTGCCACAGACAGCTGTGGAAGCCAAGTCATTGGGTAGATTTAAAGTGGAGGTTGATAGGTTCTTGTTTAGTAAGCACATCAAAAGTTATGGGGTGAAGTCAGGAGAATGGGGTTGAGAGGAAAAATACATCAGGCATGATTTGAAGGCAGAGCAGACTCAATGGGAAGAATGGCCTAATTCTGCTGCTAAGTCTTATGATGCAGATACTTTGCAATTCAAGTACGACCTGATTAAAATTGAGACTTTCCTGTTTAAACATGTGAACATATTGGTTTGGAGAGTCGAAGCTGACAGCGTGTACCCAGAGTGCATCATTCAGAGCCACAGACCAAGCCCTTGACGCTGAGTATTTCAGCCGGCAGAGATTTTTCCTCCCTGAGCTTTACCAGACTTGACCTTGTAATGTTCCTGAGGCACAGGGATTTGCTAATTTTATCACTCTCCAGAATAATTCAGCGTTTGGGTTGACTGTGGCCACAATTCAATTCCTTGGGCAGTGAGATGTACGGCTGCTCTAGGAACTAGGCAGCAGCAGTCTATAGCCCATTACACTTCCGAGATCTCCCAAAGAGGTAGCAGAGATATGGTGGACTGAATAGCCTGCTATTGTTCAGTTTCTCAATGTCTAACTCCATGACTCTTTCCCTGAGCTCGTAAAACCCCATCTAACTCTTTTAAAGCCTGTTCAGTTGGCTTTCTCCCCATCATAATTCTCGGTATGAAGTAAGGCACATTGGGTAGGAGCTGGTCCTGATAGAACTGCCAGAATGGCCTCAGTAACAAGCTAGGAACATGTTTAAAGGGCGCAGCATTGCTTGAGATTGGGTGATTGAAGCTGGAGTGAAACTTCTGGTGACACAGAATGGGCTGCAGCAGGTTATCTACCCATTGCGCAGTGTTGCATATGCGGCTGGCTAAGGTTTGTGCAAGTTGACTGCTACGTCCACGCAGCTTATGACAGTGGTATATCCTAGCACACATGTTTTCAGTGATTTGTGGATGTGAACATTGATCTCTCTTTCTCCCTGCATCTTCTCTGCCTCCTCATCTTTTCTGTTTAATGCTTCCATTTCCAATTGTTTCTCTCGACTTGTTGGGAGTAAGCATCATTTGGCTGGCACCATGCTGGACCTATCCATTGGCCAGTCACGAGCGACAGTTCACCTCATCTCTGATGGAAGGTCATTGCCCTTAAATGTTCATCCTGTGTCTAGCCTGCTGAACATTCACAGGTTTGAACTGGATCAGTTCATTGACCTTCATGAAACTGATAAAATCTGGCACATTCTAATGCCTTCATCACGGTGAAGTTAAAAAATACACAGAAATGCTGGAGGAACTCAGTGACCTCGCAGCGTCCATAGGTGGTAAACATATATTAGGACATCACAGGAAAACCCCTCCCCACTATTGAGAACATCTACGGGGAACTCTGCTGTCGGAGAGCAGCAGCAATCATCAAGGATCCACATCATCCAGCATACGCACTTTTGTCACTGCTACCATCAGGAAAGAGATACAGGTGCCACAGGACTCGCACCACCAGGTTCAGGAACAGCTGCTACCTCTTCACCATCAGACTCCTCAACCACAAACTCAATTAGGGACTCATTTCAAGATCCTTACTTGTGCTCTTTAGTGATTTTAAAAAAATTCTGTTAGGCACAGTTAGTAACATTCATGATCTATTTACAGTTCTTTATTTGTACATTACATATAGGTGGTAATTCTGCTTCATCCACAGGCTCAGGGTTGTGATGTTATGGTATGTACTCTAACAATAAATCAAAAACCTATATTACTGACGTTTAAGGCCTGAGCTCTCCTTTGAGTACAGGTACAGAATCTTTTATCTGAAACTCTTGAATTCTTTGGATGATAGAATAATAGTAACAGCAGTATGTTAATTAATTGCTATGATTTCAGATTTGCGCAAAACAAAGACACACTCCAACTAGAAGGGTCTCTGGATCAGGGGAGGTGCGCGTGGCAGCGCTGGATCAGGGGAGGTGCGCGTGGCAGCGCTGGACGGGGAGGTGCGCGTGGCAGCGCTGGACGGGGAGGTGCGCGTGGCAGCGCTGGACGGGGAGGTGCGCGTGGCAGCGCTGGACGGGGAGGTGCGCGTGGCAGCGCTGGACGGGGAGGTGCGCGTGGCAGCGCTGGACGGGGAGGTGCGCGTGGCAGCGCTGGACGGGGAGGTGCGCGTGGCAGCGCTGGACGGGGAGGTGCGCGTGGCAGCGCTGGACGGGGAGGTGCGCGTGGCAGCGCTGGACGGGGAGGTGCGCGTGGCAGCGCTGGACGGGGAGGTGCGCGTGGCAGCGCTGGACGGGGAGGTGCGCGTGGCAGCGCTGGACGGGGAGGTGCGCGTGGCAGCGCTGGACGGGGAGGTGCGCGTGGCAGCGCTGGACGGGGAGGTGCGCGTGGCAGCGCTGGACGGGGAGGTGCGCGTGGCAGCGCTGGACGGGGAGGTGCGCGTGGCAGCGCTGGACGGGGAGGTGCGCGTGGCAGCGCTGGACCTGGAGGTGCTCGTAGCAGCGCTGGACGGGGAGGTGCTTGCAGCAGTATATTCAAGAGTGAGTTGAACATGGGTCACGTAGGTCATGTTTGACACTAAACACGAGCTTTGTATGTAGATACATGAAAAAAATGTCTGGTTTTTTGGAGGTTTTCAATTTTCAGAATTTCGGATAAAAGACAACATACCTCGAAGAAGGGCTGAGGCCTGAAACATTGGTAATATATCTTTACCTCCTATGGATTCTGCAAGTTCAGTTGAGTTCCTCCAGCATTTACAGTGTTTTTACTTGAATCTCAGGTCTGCAGACTTTCCTGTTTCACTGCCCTCATCATGCCAAAGGTCTGTCTGAGATATTGTTTGACCCTGAATCCATTGACATTTCATGGAACACTACAGCAAAGCACAGGCCCTTCAGCTCTTGATGTTGTGCCAACTCATATATTCCTTGAAAAATACAAAACCTTTCCTACCTCGTAACCAGTATTTTTCTTCCACCTATGTACCTGTCTAAGAATCTCTTAAATACTCCTAATGTTTCAGCCTCCACCACCATCCCTGGGAAAGCATTCCAGGCACCCATAACTCTCTGCATAAAATAACTTACCCCTGATGTCTCCCCGAAATTTCCCTCCCTTCCCTTTGTACAGATGTCCTCTGGTGTTTGCTATTACTGCCCTGGGACAAAGGCACTAGCTGTCCACCCTATCCATGCCTCTCAATCTTGTAGACCTTTATTGCCTCCTCTTATCCTTCAACACTCCAAAGAGAAAAGTCCCAACTCTGGTAACCTTGCCTCATAAGACATATTTTCCAATTCAGGCAACATCCTGGTAAATCTCCTCAGCACCCTCTTCATAGCTTCCACATCCTTATAATACACTAAGTGTGGTCTCACCAGTGTCGAGTTAAAACATGACCTCTTGACTCTTGATGTCACCTCTTGATTCATCAACCTGCAATAGCTCATAATAACTAACTTCAAATTTCATCAGAATGGTTTGCCCATTTCTCACCTTATTGTTATCCTTTTGCAGCTCCTTTGGAATTCAGTTTTCTAAGTCTCTCCTATTGCTGTAGAAGAGTATTGTGGTGGTAAATCACATTGGGGGTACCATTCCCACTGAGGTTACTGGATCTGATGGGCCCTTTTCCCAATGGCACTAACAATCCTCAGATCCATAGAACATTACAACACAGAAACTGTCTCTTTAGCCCTTCTAGTCTGTGCTGAACCATGTTTTGCCGAGTCCCACTGATCTGCACCAAGTCTATAACCTTCCATACCGCTCCCATCCATGTACCTGTCCAAATGCTTCTTAAATGTTAAAATTCACCACCAGGTGACAGCAGGCCATTTCGGCCAATGAGTCCATGCCGTCCACACTTCCAACATTCTTTGTATGAGGTTCCCTTCATGTTCCCCCTAAACTTTTCCCCTTAACCCATATCCTCTGGTTTGTATCTCACCTACCCTCAGTGGAAAAAAGCTATTTACATTTACTCAGTCTATCCCCTTCATAATTTTGTATACCTCTATCAAACCTCCCCTCATTCTTCTTGCTCCTGGGAATAAAGTCCTAACCTGTTTAACCTTTCCCTGTAACTCAATTCCTGAAGTCCAGGCAACATCCTAGTAAATTTTCTTTGCACTCATTCAATCTTGATATATTTCCTATCGTTAGATGACCAAACCTGCACACAATTCTCTATATTTGGCCTAATTCTTGTACAACTTTAAAGTAACATCTCAACTCCTGTACTCAATACAGTACTTTGATTTATGAAGGCCAATATGTCAAAAGCTCTTTTTACAACCCTATCTACCTGTGATGCCACTTTCAGGGAATTACACATCTTTATTCCCAGATCCCAGTTCTACAGCACTCCTCAGTACCCTACCATTTACCATGCATGTCCTTTCTTGGTTTGTCCTTCCAAAATGCAACACCTCATACTTGTCTGTATTAAATTCCATCTGCCATTTTTCAGCCCATTTTTTCAACTGGTCCACATGCCTCTGTAAGCTTTGAAAACCTTTGCTGTCCACAACACCTCCAGTCTTAGTGACATCTGCAAACTTGCTGATTCAATTTACCACATTATCCATCATCCAGATCATTGATACAGATGACAAATAACAATGGTTCCAGCACCAATCCCTGAGGCACACCTCTAGTCCCAGGCCTCCAGTCTAAGAAGCAATCATCCACTATTACTCTCTGGCTTCTCTTGTCCAGCCAATGTTGAATCCAGTTCACTACTTCACCTAGCGCCTGAACCTTCATGTCTAATCTCCCATATGGGACCTTGTCAAAAGCCTTTCTAAAGTGCATATGAACAACATCCACAGAATTTCTTCATCAACTTCCTTGGAAACCTCACAAAGCCCTTGGGGTGGTATGGTTGGCATAGCTGTTAGCACAATGCCTTTACAGCGCCAGTGATCGGGACCGACTTTAGAATCCTGTGCTGTCTGTAAGGAGTTTATAAGTTCTCCCTGTGTCTGCGTGGGTTTCCCCCGGGGTCTCTGGTTTCCTCCCACCATTCAAAACATACTGGGGGCTGTAGGTTAATTGGGTGTAAATTAGGCAACATGGACTCGTGGGCCGAAATGGCCTGTTAATGTGCTGTATGCCTAAATTTAAATTTTATAAATAAGATTGGTTAAACCTGACCTACCAAGCACAACGCCACGTTGACTATCCCTAATCGGTTTCTGGCTATCCAAATAATTGTGCATCTGATATCTTTCTTCATTCCATGCCTGACGGCTCACAATTTCCCAGAAACCATCGCAGCTACAACAGCAGGTCAGGGGCTGGAGGTTTCACAGGTGAGTAACTGTTCTGATTCCACAAAGCCTTTCTACTATCAACAAGGGACAAGTGTGATTTCAGGTTTATTGTCAGAGTGCATTATATGACATCATGCACATTCTGAGATTCTTTTTTTCTGCAGGCCAGGCAGAATTACCACTTATTGGTAGTGCAAAAATAGATAGACAGTGTATACATGTAAATAGAATCCTCTCCAAGAACTCTGAATCCAGGACAAAGCTCACCTCACCCCCTCCACCACAGCACCTGCATAATGCAGCATTCAGGCTATGAGCATGTGTCCTAGCCACTACTTCTACCACAATGGAGGACAAGTTCCCCTCCTGCAGGCCCACTACCCTGACTGGTTCTTCATTAGATCTGAATCCTAGAGTTGCCTATCCAATGGCACTGCTTCACCTAAAGGACTAAGATGGTCCAAGAGGGTAGGTCACCTCCACTTTCCCAAGGGCAATAAGATCTGACCTTGCCACTGAAAGCTATGTTCCATGAACAAGAAACTTGCTCAAAAATCTCCCATGCATTCTTGTGTTAAAGGGTTTCCTCCTCAAGAAACTACTCAGTATGATGATCCCCTTGAAATTCTTATCTCTCTTCACTGTTCGGTAATTTCATCTTTAATCTGACACTCCCCAACTCCCACCTCCACCCCAGTTACGTCACTCAAATTACCCAATGAGATCAGTCTACCTGTGAGGAAGTAGGCATTACATTGGTCACTCAGTCCCTGGCTCACTTCCACTCTCATTCTGCCAAGGACTGTGTCCCAAGGAACTTGGCAACATCCTGCCTCTGGACCCAGGCATCCTATCATTCTCTCTTGAGCCTCGTCAGTTGGCTCGGTTTTGCTTTTATCCATCATACTGTAATATTGATCACCGTGCTCTCAAGCAGTTTCAGGATTCACCCACCATCTGATATCTTTCACTTCAGTGAAGATCAATGCGAGGTACTTATTAAATGCCACTGCATCTTTTTAATTTGCATCCATAAAATTGGCAACCCTCTCCCCTCAGCTCTCCAGCCACACTTATTAATTTATTGACTGATTTATTGGAGGAGAATTTTATGTTCCCTTTGATGGTTGTTAAATTACATTCTCCTCAACCTCATTTTCCAATATTTCTTCTAATGGTCCTGAGAAGCACTTCATGTTCAATTGGCTTCAGAGCTCTTGAAGCTTGTTTCGAGATATATAGCGTGCAAATAGGCCCTTCAGCCCAACATCCATGCTGACCAAATAACCCAAGGGATTTCAAAACTGCTAGTAGTTTCCTTCCAGTTTAGTGCCTTTTTTTGTTCCATACCTTTGCAATAATTTTGTAGAGGTTATCTCACAATTTCATATCCCAGTTTCTCCTTCGGACCCTCATGGGCTGGGATGCAGAATCATGTGTATTGTGTTTGACCTGAAGCTACGCTTTGCATGACAGCACTAACATTTCCCTATTCATAAACTACTCCTACACTACAAAAAAGACCCACCTGCACTATTGTAACCCCATTTATTTAATCGCACAATGGTAACCATGAATTTTTTTGTACATCTTTCTCATTAGTTCTTTAAAGTAATGTATACTATTGATTTTTTAAAACCAAAGCACCTGTTCAGCTGCAGCAAGACTTTTAGTGTATATGTACACTGTACAATGTGTATAGTTATCATGAATGGAATTAATGGGAGCTCTGGAGAATGAGGTCCTTGAGTGAGACACGTAGCAACCTTAGAGGTGTGTAGGGTCAGATCAGAGGAAAGTGCTTGAGGCTGAGGGAGAATGAGAAACATTCACTGCCAAGAGCTGTAGGATAATGAGTTAAACTGAGCTGAAGAAATGCTTTAAGCCCCTTTTTAAAATGGAAATTTCTTTCCCTTGCCTGAGCATCAGATTTGTATTTATCATATATACTTAAGCAGAGTCATTTTAGATCTCATTTATCAAGATGCAGCAAAGAGGGTGATTGAGTAATTTCAAGTTTATGGTAATAGCCTGTTCCTTCAAACCATTATAATGTACAATTATCAGTTTCATGATTACAGATGATGTCCTGAAACTGTCCCACAGTGCAATAATTACAAGTTTATGGTTATAAATTATATCTGAATTTATAATGTGACATCTCTCCATCAACTTCAGAGCAGACGCGGGAAGTTTTATTTGAGTGAAAGCATTCTATCCTCCTGAAGTCACTTCTTCTTTCTGCCTTATTATAGAACAAGTGTCAGTGGCACGGCGGCTGTTTAATACTGTCAGCCTGCAAATCAATCATGTGGTGCGCTGTCAGAAAGGAAAGCAGCAAATAAACGAGCAGCACTTGCTGCACCAGCTACAAAATACAAAGCCTGTCAGGGGGAGAGTAATCCACATCAGTCAGCCGTGAAGCGAGGAGAGGGAAGTGCACATCAGGAGCAGTTGACTCTGCATCTTGCTCTCAGCTCAATGAGAAGGAGATGGCTCTAATCCACATGGCAACCTCCCCAGGGTAGAACAGCTGAAGAGAGAGAGCCCAGATGAATAGAAGAATTCAGGACTCGACCCAAAACATTGACCGCCCATTCCCCTCCTTGGGCACGCCCTCAAGAGGTTTGTATTTTCAACCTGTTTAACATGCATCCTTCCCTCATCGAAATCCCCTTTGGATTACACTGTCATAAGGACATAAAAACATAAGAAATAGGAGCAGGTGTAGGCCATCCAGCCTGAACTGCCATTCCAAAAGATCATGGCTGATCTGACGATTGGCTCATCTCCGCCTTTTCCCCCGTATCCCTCAATTCCCCTACTATGTATAAATCTATGCAATCTAGTCTTAAATATATTTACACAGGTTCACTACCCTCTGGGAAAAACACTTCTTCCTCATTTCTGTCTTAAATCTATGATCCTGAATCTTGAGGCTATGTCTTCTAGTTCTAGTCTCCCTCACCTTAATCTTATCCCTGGAACACATTTCCCTTACCCTATGGATTGAGAAATAAATATTGGCCAGGGCACTGGCTATTCCTCATCAATATAGAATTTACTTTTTTCTCATGCCAATATTTAGGTTGTGCAGAGGCTCTCTACACTTCCTGAAACTACAGCAATGGCAATGGGGCTCAGGAAGGAGAAAGCTCAAAGAGTGAAATAGTGCTTGAACAGGCTTTTAAAAAAAAAATTTTGAGGCCTAATTTTCTACTTCTAATGTTACTTAAAAGAAATATCTCTGGTTTTTTTGTATGTTATTTTTTGTAATTTTATTTAGTATCTGATTTAATTCTTCCCAAAACATATTTACTTTCGTACATGCCCGAGTTGCATGTACTGTTGTTCCCATTTCCTTCAATACAGCGAAAATATCTATCTGATAATGTTGAATCCCATTTTTTTAATTTTTGAGGAGTGATGTATACCCTGTGTAACCAATTATACTGTATCATACATACCTTGTGTTTATTGTATTCTTCATAGTTCCAGAACATAACTTTCCCCATACATCATTTTTTATCTTTATGTTTAGACCCTTTTCCCACTTCTGCTTAGTTTTATAGTTTATTTCATTTTCCTTATCTTGCTGCTTAATGTACATGTTAGTTATAAATCTTTTGATTATCATTGTGTCTGCAATCACGTATTCAAAGCTGCTTCCTTCAGATAATCTCAAGCTGTTTCCCAATTTATCCTTTAAATAAGCTTTCAATTGATTACATGCAAACATTGTACCATGAGTTATTCCATATTTCTACTTCAACTGTTCAAATGTTAATAAATTATTTCCCAAAAAACAGTTTTCTATTCTTTTGATTCCTTTTTCTTCCATTCTCTAAAGGAAAGGTTGTCTTTGTAAAACGGATTAGCAGATTTTGTGTCAATAGTAATTTTGGTATTTGATAATTTGTTTTTTTCCTTTCGGAGTGGATCTTCTTCCATGTATTAAGTAAATGATGCAGTACTGGTGAGTTTTTATATTGCACCAGGTTTTCATCCCACTTATAAATTATATGTTCCGGTACCTTTTCCCCTATCTTATCTAGTTCTATCTTAGTCCAGTCTGGTTTTTCCCTTGTCTGGTAAAAAAAATCTGATAAATATCTCAATTATGCTGCTCTATAATAATTTCTAAAATTTGACAACTGTAAACCACCTTGATTATACCTCTCTGTTAAGTTATCTAACGCTACCCTTGGATTCCTCCCTTTCCACAAGAATTTCCTTATTATTCTCTTTTGTTCCTTAAAGAATTTTTCTGTTAAGGGAATTGGTAATGTTTGAAATAAGTATTGTATCCTTGGGAACACATTCATTTTAATACAGTTTACCCTTCCTATCAACGTTAGCGGTAATTCTTTCCATTGTTCTAAGTCTTCCTGCAATTTATTTATTCGTGGCTGATAATTTAGTTTGTACAAGTGGCTTAAGTTATTATCTAACCTGATCCCTAGGTATTGGATTGTTTGTGCTTGCCATTTAAATGGTGATTCTTTTTAAAATTCTGTATAGTCTGCGTTACTCATTGACATCACTTCACTTTTATTTGCATGGATCTTGTATCCTGATATTTCTCCATATTTCTTCAATTTCTTATGTAATTCTATTACTGATACCTCTGGTTCTGTTAGGTATACTATGATGTCATCTTCAAATTAGCTGATTTTATACTCCTCCTTTATTTTTATCCCTTTTATTTTATTTTCTATTCTTATCAGTTCTGCCAAAGGTTATTTTGCTAAGGTGAATAATGAGGGGGATAGTGGACATCCCTGTCTAGTTGACCTACTCAATTTAAAATGACTCGATACATATCTATTTACTGTTACCTTCTCCAACGGTCCATTATACAATGCTTTAATCCAATTTATATATTTTTCTGGTAGATTGATCTTCTGTAATACTTTAAGTAATTCCACTCTGTCAAAGGCTTTTTCTGCATCTAGAGCAACAGCCACTGTTGGTTTCTTATTTCCTTGAACTGCGTGGATTAGATGAATAAGTTTGCAGACATTGTCCGCTGTTCGTCTTTTCTTAATAAATCTAGTTTGATCTTGTTTTACTATTTTAGGAACACAATCGGCCAATTTGTTGGCTAATAATTTCGCTATTATCTTATAATCTGAGTTAAGTAGAGATATTGGTCTATATGATGCTGGTGTTAATGGATCCTTCCCAGTCTTTGGTATTACTGTAATTATTGCTGTCTTACATGAATCTGGCAAGTTTTGTGTTTCTTCTATCTGGTTCATTACTTCCAGGAGAGGAGGAATTAATAACTCTAAATGATTTATAAAATTCTATTGGAAAATTCATCCTCTCCTGGTGTTTTATTGATCATCAGCTTTTTAAATATATCCTGTACTTCCTCTATTTCAAATGGCTTTATTAGATTATTTTGTTCCTCTTCTTGCAATTTCTGCAGTTAAATTTTAGCTAAAAATTCCTCTATTTTATCATCTTTCCCCTCGTTCTCAGTTTGGTATAATTGTTCATAAAATTCCTTAAAGTTTTCATTAATCTCTGTTGGGTTATATGTAATTTGTTTGTCCTTTTTCCTTGATGCCAATACAGTTCTTTTAGCTTGTTCTGTTTTAAGTTGCCAGGCTAATATTTTGTGTTTTTTCTCCCAGTTTGTAATACTTTTGCTTTATTTTCGTTAAGTTCTTCTCCACCTTATATGTTTGTAATGTTTCATATTTTATTTTTTTGTCTGCCAATTTTCTCCTTTTTGTTACATCATCCCTTTTTACTAATTCCTTTTCTGTACTTACTATCTCCCTTTCTAACTGCTCTATTTCCCGATTGTAATCCTTTTTCATCTTAGTTATATAACTTATTATCTGCCCTCTAATGAAGGCTTTCATTGCATCCCATAATATAAATTTGTCTTTCACTGATCCTGCGTTTATTTCAAAATGTTTTAATTTGGCATTCAATCAACTCCCTAAATTCCTGTCTTTTAAGTAGCATGGAGTTTAACCTCCATCTATATGTTCTTGGTGGGATGTCCTCCAGTTCTATTGCTAATAACGGGTGAATGGTCAGATAGTAATCTAGCTTTATATTCAGTTTTCCAAACTCTCCCTTGAATATGGGCCATCAACAAAAACATATCAATCCTTGAGTATGTTTTATGCCTACTTGAATAATATGAAAATTCCTTCTCTCTTGGGTGTTATCTCCTCCGTATATACACAAGTTTCATTTCCTGCATTGATTTAACCATAAATTTGGCTATTTTATTCTTTTTACTTGTCTTTTGTCCAGTTTTATCTAACATTGGGTCCAAATTAAGGTTAAAATCCCCTCCTATCAGTATATTTCCTTGTGTGTCTGCAATCTTCAAAAAAATATCCTGCATAAACTTTTGATCCTCCTTGTTAGGTGCATATATATTGAGCAAATTCCAAAATTCTGAGTATATCTGACACTTTATCATTGCCAGATCTATTATTTTCTCCTCTATTTTGATTGGTACATTTTTGTTCCTTCCTCCTCTTTAAGAGTTCAAAACTTGTGTCTGGGTAAAAAAAATATTTTTTGACCCTTGTATTCCAATGGTTTATTATCTTCTCTAATTTTATTTCTTGCCCATTCCAGTATACTTTCTCTTGTTGTGTATCTCAAAAATTTTACTAAGATGGATCTTGGTTTTTGATGTGTCTGCAGTTTTGGAGCTAATGCTCTGTGTGCCCTTTCCATTTCCATTTCTGTCATTCCCAGGACCTTCGGGATCCATCCTTTTATAAATTCCTTCATGTCTGGGCCTTCTTCACCCTCCTTCAGGCCCACTGTTTTTATGTTGTTTCGCCTACTATAATTTTCCAACATATCAATTTTCTGAGATAACAACTCTTGTGTCTCTTAATTTTTTTGTCACTTTCTTCCAATTTTTCTCTTAATTCATTCACTTCCATTTCTCTAGCCGTTTCCACCTCTTCCACATTCTCTCTTTCCCCTATTTGTCATTACCAGCTCTAACCTTTGCATTTTATCTTCTGTTCTTTTCATTTTCCTTTTAATTGCATTAAACTCTAATGACAACCATTCTTTTCGTGATCTCATTTGTTCTTCAAAAAAGACTTTAGCTATATTCTGTTCAACAGTTTTATCTTATTTCTCTTTGTCCATCAGTTTTACCTTCTATTTCTCTATGAAGATCTTGGTCTTCTTTCTCTTCTTCTGTGTCTGTGTTTGTGTCTTCTTCTTTTCTTTGTGTCTATGTCTCTTCTGTTTTTCCTGATGAGCTGCTTGTATCTCTTTGTCGGGCCTCTTCTTGCTGGGTCTCTTGTTGCTGTTCCTCCCCTCTTGCGCTGCTTGTCTGTTGTGCTTCTTGACATTGGTCTTCTTGTCAATCTTCCCTCCATCTGTCTTCCACGTCTGTTTTGTCACACCCTCTTCTGCTGTCTTCCTTATCCTCCAGCTGAGAACGCTGGTGTTGGGTGTCCCTTAGCTGCTTGGTCTGTGACAGCCCACTCCTCTGCTGAGCCCCCCTCTTGCCAGTGTCCTCTTTTTCCTCTGATTGCGCACTTTTGTTTGGCTCGGAGAGCCATTTTTGTAGAGCACTGGTGGTGGGTCATGACTCTGTAGGGCAGGTACTGACCTCGAGGGTCGGGCGCTCCTTGTCACCACAGCGTCCTGTTCCTTTCTGCAGGTAAGGCCTTCTTCCTTCTTCTCCGGCAACTTTTTAAACTTTTTTTTCCAGCTGTTCTTACTTTCTCTTTCTTGGAAGCCATCTTCTTTCTCTTCTCTGTATCTTTATCTTCTATTTCTTGTATTCTATTTTTATTATGCTTGGCTTTTTCTGAACTTTTTTCCTATTTTCCTGGAGAGGGCTGGTTTTCTCGACTGGCCACTACTCCATCACGTGATTCCTCCCGTGCTCAAACATGCTTGAAGACAGTTTCTTCTCTGCAGCCATCAGGATCCTGAATGACCCCCACAACAGAATTTTCACACTACCCTTGCTTGGTGCTAATTGATCTTTTTTCATTGCAACTCCATTCTCACTCCCTTACTTTGTATCAGTGCATACACGTTAGAGTTGACTTGGTGGCCAGCTCATGGAAAAACCCTTCTCACTGTACCAGACATAATATAGAAAATAGAATATTACAACACAGTACAGTCCAGTCCCTTCTGCCTTCAAAATTATGCTGACCTATATATTCCTACCAAAAAGTACTAAACCCTCCCTACCTCATAACCCTCCATTTTTCTTCCATCCAGGATTCTGTATAGAAGTCTCTTAAATCCCCCTAATGTTTCAGCCTCCACCACCATCTCTGGCAAGGGATTGCAGGCACCCACAATTCTATGTAAACAAAATATACCCCTGATGTCTCCCCTAAATTTTTCTACCTTCACTTTATACTCATGTCCTTTGGTGTTTGCTTTTCTTGCCCTGGGAAACTTGTGCTGGCTGTCCACCTTATCTATGCCTCTCATAATCTTGTAGACCACTATTAAATCACCTCTCATCCTTCTTCACTCCAATGAGAAATGCCCCAGATCTGCTAACCTTGCGTCATAAGATTTATTTTCCAATCCAGGCCACATCCTGATAAATCTTCTTTGCACCCTCTCCGCAGCTTCCACATCCTTCCTATAATGAGGTGACCAGAACTGAACACAATACTCTAAGTGTGGTCTCACCAGGGCTTTGTAGAGTTGCCACATGACTTCTCGACTCTTGAACTCAAGTCCCCTATTAATGAAGACTATCCTATCAAACTGCATGTAATATAAATTTGATATAAAAAGTTATATAATATAAACTTGAATGGTTCAGTAAACAGCAGGCATATACAGCAATTAGAGGATTATAAGAGACAAGATTAGCAGTGTGATGTTCTACTCAGATCAGTGCAGTACAGAATAAACCTCCCCATCTTCAGCATCAATGGACTCTGAGGGCTGTATCCACATTTTCTTTGTTGCCCTATGCAAGCAGTGGTCTCTCAGATAAGGATGGCTGCTTGCAACAACTCTAAGTATTGTTGAGGATAAGAAGTGGGAGCAGTCCCAGCACAAGTTCCTTTAGCCCCAAGAGTCCACTGGCTCTGGGTTTCAACTGCAAAGACCAAGTTTCCTCAGTCTCAGCACAAGGCTCTATCAATGGATGTTATTGATCCAGATCACAGACTGGTTAAATTGTACAGCGCGGCAAGGGGCAATTGGGGCCATCTCTTTGCAAGAGCTCTCCAGAAGACCCAACTTTTCTTTGATCCTATTCCCCTTTTAAAGTTCTTGTTGGAATTGTTCATGGCATGAGGTTCCAGATCGCAACATGCACACTCATCTCAGCACTGCTTCTACTGCACAGCGCGCTCATATGTTGTTGCAGAGAGATACTACTCGGAAACCACCCCTTTGACAGACTCACTATCAAACCACCCTTCTACACCAATCCCACACTATCCCTTTCCTATTCTTGCCACATTTCCATCAACTCTCCCGATGCTGTCACTCACCCACACTGTGAGGAGTAGGGGTGTGATCCATAGCAGCCAGTCAGTTAACTTCCCAACCAGCATATTTTTGAGATGTGTGAGGGAACTGGAACACAAGGAGATCATGCAAACTCCAGCACCAGAGGTTAGGATTGAAGCTAGGTGTGAGGCAGGGCTCCACCATTCTGCCTCGGGGTCAAGGACAAGGAACACGACCATTCCTGAAGGAACACTTTATTTATAGAAGAGAAGATGCATCAAGGCACATCAGGACATGGACAGCCCTTGTTCAGTCCCTGCTGATCCCTGCTCCTCAAGTTCCTGAGCATCCTCCCTTCCAGGAGCAACTTCCCCCCATTTCTGTGATCAAAGCAGTTCCAGCAAATCTCTCCTTAACAGCTCTGGGCAGAATTTCCTTTGTCAATGCAACCCATTACCCAGGATCAGAGGCTTATCTTTTAATTGTACCGCACTAATCTGTGGTGTTGCCACAATCAGAATTAGCGTGATGCCTTCAGCAGGACGATTAGACCAAAGCTGCTGGCTCCAGGTTGGTGTTGGTTGTCAAGCGTTCAGAGCAAGTTAAAGTAGTGCCTTCCCTTGACACCTTGCAAATGATCAAACTAATCATACTGACATTAACGAGCATTTAGAGTCTTTTTTTAATTTCCAACCTTTTATGAAGTTCATTCTGTTTCTTATTAAATTCAGAACATTCCACCAATAGGTTTGAATCCGTAATGGATTATTCAATTACTTAGAAAAAAATAAAGGCTTAAAATGAGAACAGTTTTTAGATTATTGCAAAGTATCTCACAAAGGGAAATGCCATAGGGTGCTGTTGGAGATTGGTGAGCGGTGTCGGAGGGAAGGAGCGATGGTGAGAGGAGGGGGATGTGAAGGGAGCAGGGCAGATGCAGGGACATAGGGAGTGGACTCACTCCTGGCTCTGCACACTTGCATTAGAAACACCTGGATCGGGTATCACATCCAACCCCCATTTTGGGAAATTACTGTGATCAATTCCATCAACCCATTTCTTTTCCTCTGCTTCTTGTTTTTGCTCAACATCCATCTCTTGTTCATTCAATGAAACACTTTGGTTTTTAAGTCTGACTAAAAGTTAGCTCAAAATATCTTTTGATTGGTCTTATCTTCAGTAAGTGCCATGAGGCTCCCAGTGCTCTTATCTTTTACTGTGTTTGTTATTGCTGTAATATTTCTTTTTGTCCCCAGTGTCAGCTTGGTTCAGTTGGAAGCACGCTCTTCTGTCTGAGAGAGAAAACACGGGGTCATGCTTTACTTCAGAGACTTCCAAACCCAATCCAGTGCCATACCTGTGTGTCACACCGAGGGAGGACTGCATGAGAGGCAGTACTGGGGAGGGGGGGGGGTCACATAGAGGGAGCCCCTCAGAATTTTTTATTTATCAATTACCTGAGCATCACTGAGGGCCAGCATTTGTTGAACATACCCCTTGCATATAGAGGGGTGAATCATCTGTAGCCAGCCACGGATCATGTAGAAAACAACAACTCGTATATACGGCTGCTCTTCATCAATTACAGCTCAGCCTTCAACACCATTATTCCCTCAGTGCTGGTCAACAAGCTCCAAACCCTGGGCCTCTGCACCCACCCCCCTCACCCTGCAACTGAATCCTTGACTTCCTCATTGAAGTCAGTAGGAATTGGAAACAAAGTTTCCTCCTCACTATCAACAAAGGTGCACCTCAAGGATGAGTGCTTAGCCCACTGCCATACTCTCTCTACACTCATGACTGTGGGGCCAGGCACAATACAAATGGCATCTACAACTATGCCCGTGATACCACAGCTGTCGGCAGAATCACAAACAGCAATGAGGAAGTGTATGGGAGGGAGATAGATCAGCTCGTTGAGTGGTGTCCCACCAATAACCTTGCACTAAACAAAATAGCAAAACCAAGGGGATGATTGTGGATTTCAGGAAGAAGTCAGGAGAACATGAACCAGTCCTCATTGAGGGCTCAGCAGCGGACAGGGTCAAGATCTTCAAATTCCTGTTTGTCAATTTCTCTGAGAATCTGTCCTGGAGCCTCCATGTTGATGCAATCATGAAGACGGCTCACTAGTGGTTATATCTATGTCACCAAAGACTCAAAAACTTCTACAGGTGTATCGTGGAAACCATTCTGGCTAGTTGCATCACTGTCTGGTACAGAAGTGCCAATGCTCAGGACAAGAAAAAAAACCTCCAGAGGGATGTTAATTCTGCCCGAGAAATCATGGGCATCAGTCTCCATTCCATCAAGGACATCTACAAGAGGTGGTGTCTTAAGAAAGAAGCCTCTATCCTCAATAACCCCAGCACCCAGGCCATGCCCTCTTCACTCTACTACCATCAAGGAGGTACAAGAACCTGAAGACGAGCACTCAGTGGCACAAGGACAGCTTCTTCCCCTCTGCCATCAGATTCCTGAATGATCAATGATCAATGAACAAGCACTGCCTTAATTTTGACTTTTTCTTGCAGTATTTTTATTTATTTTGTAAGATGTTTTATAAATATTTGCACTGTGATTGGTGACGCAAAATAATAAATTTTGTGATATGCTCATGAAAATAAATTCTGATTCTGATCTTTTTAAACACTCTGTCCTCTCAAGGCTTTGTTGGGGAAAGAGTTCATGAATTTGGAACCTGGGTTATGAGAGAAATGGCAACATATTTCCCTGTCAGCCTGGTTTCTAATTTGTAAGGGCCTGCTCTGTCACTGTGGCAAGCATGGTGGACAAAGTTGGGTGTCAGAAGGAGAGTCACCCGCTACAGGAAAGCCACTCCTGATCTTGTTTGTGACCACAGTAGTCTTGCGGCAGTTCAGTTGAGTTTCTGATCCAATCCTCCAGGATGGCAGGGCACCAGATTTGGAAACGCTGTTGAACATTGAGGGTGGGTGATTGGATTCTTCAGTGTTGGAGACAGAAACAACTTGGTATTTATGTGACATGACTGCTATTTGTCATTGATTGCCCCAGGTGCTGCTGTATGCAGGAGGGGACTGCTTTCTGGCTGAGGAGTTCAACACCAGCAAACACTGAACAATACCAGAGCTCTGCAGATGTTGGAAATCAGAAATAAAAAAAGATAACGCTGGGGGGGCACTCAACAGATCAGCAGGATCTGCCGGAAGAGACATGTAGTTAACATTATAGATAAAAAGCCCTTCACTAAAGCCTGTTACTTTGTGCCAGTGATATCTAACTCTGTCCCAAGCTCTGGACAGCTGGTGTTCTGGTCTGCTCAGTATGCCTCAAGGACATATCTGAAGGAGTACACTGCAGCAGCAGTGCCTCCGCTGGTGTGGAACCACAGGGAAGGAGAGCTTCCACAGGGTCCAGCCACTCAGTTGACTGCCATTGACTCACAATGGGCTTTGAATGGCACATTGAAGGAACAAACGGGTTTTTATTTGAAATCCCATCGGTCCATGGGTCTGCGCCCAAGATGGTGGTGCCTATTAATTGGCAGCAGCAATGAGGGGCTGCAGACTCCGGGGAAGCAGAGGACTGGAGCAGAACATCTGAGGACAGGAAGACCAACCCCCCATCTGAGGGGGAGAAGTGGAGAAGATGACCTGTGAGGTCAGTAACCATGGCAGCAGACCAGTGAGGGGCCTCTGCAGCTGAGGGACCAGTGCCTGCGGCAGGCTGCTGGAGGCTCAAAGCGAGGAACCCATGGACTGCTGAAGAATGGTTTGAATTGGTTGGAGAGGTACTGGGTATCGGATTCAGGATGCAAGGAGGTGCTGAGGACACTAAAGGGTTGCTCCCTGTCGGAGGTTCTGATCTGGAACTCGGATTGCCAATGGTTGGGACTGGATTCTGTGGCTGCGGGGGCTGCAGAAGCGCTGGAGGCAAATCTATGGACATTCGGTGACTCTAGGGGTCTCTTTTGCTTCTCTCTCTCTGACTCGAAGTCTGACTGTAAGACTTGTAAGGGGCACATAGCCTGCTGGTGGTGAAATTGTCTGTCTTGAAGGAAGCAAAAAGAAATTTCATGTAATACGACACTGTTTTATTAGTATGATAATAAATTGAACTTTGAATATAATACACTATAGCACAGAAAAGGCCCTTCGGCCTGTGATGTTGTGCCAACCCATATATACCTACTGAAAAAAACCGAGACAGAGTGCAGAGAGGAGATGGTCAGTGTAATAGGGGTGGGAGGGGTAAGTAGGGGAGAGGTGAAGCAGGGATGGGGTGAAGGATGACGGACAAATGAGTAGGGTGATGGATGGAGTTTGGAGTCAGAGGGAATTGAACTTGCATCTCTGGGTCATTACCCAAAGCTTCTGGATTGTGTCAAGTAATGGCAGGACAGACTTGATGGGCTGAATAGCCTATTTCTGCTCCAATGCCTTATGGATTCTGCATCTCAATACTTCCTATATTCCAACTTATCGAATACCGTCTGAAATAAACAATAATCTAAACCACTGGCCCTTCTTAATTATACATAGTCACCCCATGAAAAACTAATCCCAAACACATGAATTCTAACTTCTAAATCTAGATTGACTGCGCCTAAATTTCCAAATGCTTTACAACAACGTGCTTAACAACAAATTTGAATAATAAAACACAAAAGTCGGCAGCCACTGTGGTTGAAGTGAAAATACAACGCTGGAGAAACTCAGCAGGTCAATCAGTGTCCTTTATTCTTTGGCTTGGCTTCGCAGACGAAGATTTATGGAGGGGGTAAAAAGTCCACGTCAGCTGCAGGCTCGTTTGTGGCTGACGAGTCCGATGTGGGACAGGCAGACACGGTTGCAGCGGCTGCAGGGGAAAATTGGTTGGTTGGGGTTGGGTTTTTCCTCCTTTGCCTTTTGTCAGTGAGGTGGGCTCTGTGGTCTTCTTCAAAGGAGGTTGCTGCCCGCCAAACTGCGAGGCACCAAGATGCACGGTTTGAGGCGATATCAGCCCACTGGCGGTGGTCAATGTGGCAGGCAACAAGAGATTTCTTTAGGCAGTCCTTGTACCTTTTCTTTGGTGCACCTGTCACGGTGGCCAGTGGAGAGCTCGCCATATAACACGATCTTGGGAAGGCGATGGTCCTCCATTCTGGAGACGTGACCCACCCAGCGCAGCTGGATCTTCAGCAGCGTGGACTCGATGCTGTTGACCTCTGCCATCTCGAGTACTTCGACGTTAGGGATGAAAGCGCTCCAATGAATGTTGAGGATGGAGCGGAGACAACGCTGGTGGAAGCGTTCTAGGAGCCTAGGTGATGCCGGTAGAGGACCCATGATTCGGAGCCGAACAGGAGTGTGGGTATGACAACGGCTCTTTGTGAGGTTTTTCAGTTGGTTGTTTTTCCAGACTCTTTTGTGTAGTCTTCCAAAGGCGCTATTTGCCTTGGCGAGTCTGTTGTCTATCTCATTGTCGATCCTTGCATCTGATGAAATGGTGCAGCCGAGATAGGTAAACTGGTTGACCGTTTTGAGTTTTGTGTGCCCGATGGAGATGTGGGGGGGCTGGTAGTCATGGTGGGGAGCTGGCTGATGGAGGACCTCAGTTTTCTTCAGGCTGACTTCCAGGCCAAACATTTTGGCAGTTTCCGCAAAGCAGGACATCAAGCGCTGAAGAGCTGGCTCTGAATGGGCAACTAAAGCGGCATCGTCTGCAAAGAGTAGTTCACGGACAAGTTTCTCTTGTGTCTTGGTGTGAGCTTGCAGGCGCCTCAGATTGAAGAGACTGCCATCCGTGCGGTACCGGATGTAAACAGCGTCTTCATTGTTGGGGTCTTTCATGGCTTGGTTCAGCATCATGCTGAAGAAGATTGAAAAGAGGGTTGGTGCGAGAACAAAGCCTTGCTTCACGCCATTGTTAATGGAGAAGGGTTCAGAGAGCTCATTGCTGTATCTGACCCGACCTTGTTGGTTTTCGTGCAGTTGGATAATCGGCCCCGGTCCGGGCAGTATGGACCGACCTAGGAGGGGAGGCAGACCCCTCCAGCCCGGGTAAGAAACCTGCATAGGAGAAGGCCACTCCGATATAAAACCTACGACCCAAGGACCTCGCTGCCGATATAAAACAGTGTCCTTTATAGAGCAAAGATAAAGATACATAACCAATGATTTGGGCTTGAGCCCTTTTCATCAAGTAAACTCGAGCACTTTGCCTGCTGGGAATGCCAGGCCAACTTGACTACAGTCCCCAGCTTTCTCTCTCCCTCCTTGATGGAGGTGCTGAACATCACAAGGGTTGTGATGAAGTGAAATGGTTTCCAAAGGCTGAGGATACTGGTAGCCAAAGGACTATGCGAGCTGGAGTGGTAGGAGTGGGTGTTTGAGGCACTGTTGGTGAGATCCAGACATCAGCCAGCTGAGTAGATTTAATCATTTTCTCATTGGGGAGTGAGAGAAATACAAAGGGGAAACATTTTCCAGGTTCAGGGAACAGAACAGAGTGGGTCTGCACTGGCTCTGAGAGAGTGCTCGTGACTAGGGGAGCTGTGTGCTCTCTTTCTGCATTGTTCTCTGCTTCTCTAACCATTTGAAGCATTTCAAGATTATTCAGGGCCTGTGGCCTCAGACTCGCAGCAGTTGTCCTTTTTTTCCAGAGAAGGAGATGTTTTATTTTGCTACCGGTGAAAATGCAGCTAATGAAGTCTCCTGCTGGCCTAGAGTGTGCATTAGTGACTTCAAAAATCCATCTCTTCGCTGGTGGGGAGAAAGCTGCACAATGCATTGATATCACAGAGGGAGAGGCAGCCAAGTCTGAGTAACCTGTGGCCCACAAGCCAGCATTCTCTCCTCACTTCTAATTGTCTGTCACTAATGGGACAAGGTGAAAACCCCATGGGGGTTATTGTTAATCTTAGCTCGGATCAGATGCTCTGCTGGACTCCTGATGACAACACAAAACCAACAACAGAATGGAAAGTACCTGAATAGGTCAAAAGTCTCAGAGCAGCAAGTAGAGGCATTGAGTGGGACAGTCAAGAGGGGCAGGATGTGGTGGCAAGAAGGGCGAATATCAGGTTCCTCTCCTACTTTGCTCCCGAATACAAAATCAGCTTGGAACTGAAGCCCAATGGGCAGACAGATTCATGGTTGGTTTGTAAAAGAGTTTTTCAATTAACACTCCTCACAGCTTAGTCACACAGCCACATGCAGAGGCCCGATTAATATTTTACTCAAGTGTAGCTAAACTATAGAACATAAAATTTACTGCAATTGCAATATTAATGAGAAAATTCCCACACAAACTATTGAGGGAAGGACCTCCAAAACTGACTGCTCACATATCCTGCCGTCACCAACAGCATGCAGACAATCCAAATATTTCTGTGCTGCAGTCACTAACTTTAAAAGAAGTGTGATGGCAGAGGTGTGAAGTTTTTGTGCAGACTTCACCTGAACTGTGAAATGTGCCAGCAATACAATGATGATCGTTGCAGGGGTAGCTCGCGTCAGCCTCAGTGCCAGCACTGGTGCCATGCCTCGTGTTTGCAGTGTCAACATGGTTAGTCGTCAACTGAATCACACGGGAACTTAATTTCCACTGGCTCTGGTAGAGGGAGGAGTGGGCGGAGGTGTTTTGTGGAACCATCACACCTGGGCTGACGAATGGTTGGGGAGCATCCACACTCCCTCACCATTGGTTGCACACCTTGATCCTCCCTCACACCTCATGCATTCCAGCCTCTCCACCTTCACTGACATGATACAGTTGCATCTTTCATTGACCAGGCTACTCCAGAACCCCAGCCCTTTCCCACTACCCAGGAACACATGTTGTCTCATCAACCCATGCCCCCATCTCTGGCATGCTGGGTGAAAGGGTGCCAGTTCACTATATAGCCTTGGGGTTGTGCAGTAGGCAAAAATGCTGCAGGGACTCAGCAGGTCATGCAATATCCTGGCTTGAGCTCAACACCAGGGACTTCAAAGATGGAGAGGGGCAGAGGCTGACTGATAGGTGAGTAATAATGGAAGAGGGATAAAAGGAAAGAGCTGAGAGATGATTGGGGAGAGGAAGAAGATTATCTCTGATAGAAGGGATGGAAGGGATGAGAGCTGCAGGAGGGAAGGTGTGGGTGACAGGAAAGGGAAGGAAAGAGTTTAGAGAGATTAGTGAAAGCGAGAGGGTGGAGTAGAAGTTGGGGGGGTGGGGTTTAAACCAGAAATTGGAGGTCCCATTTGGAGACTGCCAAGACAGAATCCAAAGTATTGTTTTGCAGGTGGTCTTGGTTTTAAGTGCATGAGGCAATGGACAGACATGTCAGTGTAAGAAATGTTTGGCTATTGGGAGGTCCTTGATGTTGCAGCAGACAGAGTCAAGGTGCTCAACGAAGAGATTTCCCAGTCTGTAAACAGTCTCCTTGATGTAGAGGAGGCCACAACAAGTGCAACAAAATTCCTGCTGATTCACAGGTGAAGTGTTGCTTCATTTGGAAGGACTGTGGAGCCCTGAATGGTGGTGAGGGAGGAGGTGCAAGTGGAGTGCCTGCTGCAAGTCATTAGAGTATGTACAGTGGTCAAGTGGAACTGGTGTGGTGCAGTATTTCCAGGCACATTCCTGGAACAAAATTCCATTGTTACAGTCACAGATGCAGACACTAACCAGCACGCCACTCAATGATATGCTTATTGGCGACTTAAACATTTTAAATGCCAACCTTAAATAGGATGGCTCATGTGAAGCTATACTTCTGAGGCTGAGTCTCCAGGGAGGACTGTTGGGAATGTTTAAAACAACTCTGAGATGAGTATTGTTCAGTGTAAGCCAAGATGATGGACTCCTGTGCCAATACTCACACTGCTCAAAGATCTTGAAAGATTTTTCTACTCCCCTCTTTCCTTCCATACACTCCTGTCTCAAACTGCAACACTCCGGCAACCTTGACATCAAGGGTGGTGTTGTGATCTCACAGAGGCTAGACATCAGCTCTCAGATACATCTCCCTCTGGATCGAACCGGAACTGTGGAGCTGTGAGGGAATCAAGGAATGAATAAAATGTAGGCAGGTCCCCGAGTTCAAGCACCTGCTGACATTTTGCTCATAACTTGAAGGGGTCAAACCCGAAATATTGGTCATGTATCTTCATCTCAGCTATATAATCTGCTGAGTTTCTCCAGCATTGTGTTTTTACTTCAACCACGGTGTCTGCAGATTTTCGTGTTTTATTTTTGTAAATAAAAATAATGGGATTTTAATTTGAAAATAAAAAGCATGCATTGAAAGGGTGGCATTGATTTACTAATGATTGCAAATTTTTTATCTCTATATAAGTAGTTTATTAGATGTAGTTGTGTATAATTTTTTGTAAATTGTCACATTGTTTGTTGAAATAAACATTTTTTTTTAAAAAACAGGTGATATGCTTTCTCACATTCTAAACCACAATGCGCAAACGTTTCATTGAAATGGTTCAGTTGAAACACTGACTAATTGTTTCTCCCCATTGATGATGCCTCCAGCAATTCTGTGTTTGCATTAAAGCAGGGCTGGCCAAACATCAGAGCCACATACAATAAACTTAAGATATTTAAGATCTGCAAGACATGAAAAAATATTACATACATGCATTTACTCTTACATGCACATTTTGTTACAAAAATTATATAAATATTAAGAAATACATGTATGTAATAATATTTATTTGTGCATGTAGTTTTTAAACTGCTAATTTGTATTAGTTTCATTAACAAAAAGTGAACAGATGTAAGTCAAATTTTGTGGACCAATATTTAGAGGGTTGACGAATAGGAACATAGGAAGTAGGAACAGGAGTAGGCCAAAAATGGCCCATCGAGCCTGCTCCGCCATTCAATACGATCATGGCTGATCGTATTACATGCAGACTATTTCATGCAAACTACTTTTGACCGTGTTAAGTACATGTGGTGTTCGTGGCATTGTGAGGATGAGCAACCAGACCTGAGACAGTTATGGCAGGTGTGGCATTGGAAGCTTGGATGGATGGTCTGGGCCAAAAATAGGGAGCTGACTTTTACACAGTATCGACTATTATGTGCATATATGCTGTATACATACCAAATATTTTAAATTGTAAGCCATGCCCCTTAACAATGTGTACACTAGCTCGTACGATTCTTGTCTCAGCCAACATAGTTCCGTAAGCCACACATTATGTCAAAGAGCTACATGAAGTCCGCGAGTTGCAGTTTGGCCACCCCTGCATTAAAGTTTGTTGGCATTGTTGAATTTCCCTTTGTTGGAAACATTCAATCTCATTTTCCCCAATTCCAAACAAGTCAGGGATAATATTGCCACATTCAACACCTTGTTCTTGTTCTGAACTGCAAGCGGAGGTTGATGGACAGGAGGTGCACATTGCCCCGACACAACACTGAGACACCAGCTACTATTCACTGCTCATTCTGGCTGTGAGCAACATCTCAAGTCGGATGCAAGAGCAGATGCCTCAGACCAGGGATACAGAGTGGAGAACCATTCCATCCCTGGTGCAAAGGTGCTGGAGAAACTCAGCAGGTCAAGCAGCATCCCTAATGTAGCAAGGATACATATCCAACATTTCAGGTATCTTGTCAAAGGTCTCAGGTCCTACAGGGTGGATACATCAGGGATTCTGCATGATCTACTGAGTTTCTCCAGAACTTCTGTGTATTGAATTGCAATCACATCTGCAGACTTTCCTGTTTCACTCCTGGTGCACTGTTTAATGCTTTCAATCAAAATGGATGCAGGAATGTATTTTTTTTAATGATAAATGTTCTGCTCAGCTTTGGTACCCAAGGTAGAAGTGTCAAATATTGGAGGTGGGAGGGGAAAGATTTAAAGGGACCTTGTGGGGCACCTTCTTCACAGAGAGGGTGGTGGTTGTGTGGAATGAACTGCCAAAGGGTAGAGATGGAGAGAATTACAACATTTAAATTTAAGACATTTAGACAGATCCATAGTTCATAAAGATTTAGAGGGATATAGGCAGGAAAGTGAGGCGAGATTAGATAGATAACTGGGTCAATGTGGACCTTGGGGCAAAGGGCCTGATTCCATGCTATCAAACTCTGTGACACTCAGGAGGCAAGGGATGGGATTATGCTTCATGGTACACATTATTTAAACCTGGGTAAAGGCCAAAGGGCTGGACGTTCTCTAATAGCAGGCATTAAACGAGTGGTGTGCAGTGGTTGACAACATCTCCATGGTCCCTTCCCTGCAAATCTCAAATATGGTGGGATTGTTTACCAAGACAAATGAAAAAAAGTGTGTGTGTGTGTGGGGGGGGGGAAGAGATTTGCTTCAATTACTCACATCTGAAGTATCTTGTGCAGCGCTTCTCGTAGTGTTGGTTTACTGGACTGACACCCGAGTCCACAGAAGTTTGGAACATTGAAACATCAAAGATCCTGAGAGACAGGATGGACAGGCAGGAAATCTAAAAGTATGGTCACTGTTTAAAAATAAGGAATGTCCATTAAGACAAAGATGGTGGCACAATTTTCTCTAAGAATGGTGAATCTTTGATTCTTTGATGAGGAGGCAGAGATAAGGTTGCAATCAGATTGAATGGTGAGGAAGGGAAAAAGAGCTGTGACCTCCTCTGAATGCTGGTACGTTATTTTACTCAGCACTATATCTATGTGGTAATAAACAGGCACCTTATGTGCTCCACATCAGTCAAATTAGAGAGGGAGTGGGCTCTGTAAGGTTGGCATTGCTGGGGTGAGGGAGCCCAGGCAAGGTGCAGGGAGAGTGGAGAAGTTGGTCACATAGGGTTGGGGCCTTGTGAGCTGGTGATGGAATGTCATAACATCCTCATTGATGGGGAGAAAATCAGACTGTGGGCTGTGTAATGACCAGACCAGGGGCCCAGTCCAGAGTCATTGTGAAGACTGCTAGTCCAATGTGAAATGGATCTCAGTGGAGCAGGCTCCATCACATGACATCACTGCTGGGAACTTAATCTACCCTGAAGATCAGCTCCTACACGAGGACACTATGTTCATTGGGCAGGCACTGAAATGCCAACCACACATGTGAATGGCACAGTGCCGTGTGTTCTGTGATGTTCGGCAACGTTGGATACCACTGTGTCATGCAACACTATATTTCACAGTCTGGGACACTTGTGTTACCACTGTGTCTGTCGCATAGTGTCATGCAATATAATACATTTCACAGTGTGGAGAACTATGTGTTACACACTGCTATGTGTCTGTTACACAGTGTCATGCAACGCTGTATGTTTCAATTTGGGACACGCATGTTACACTGCTGAGAGTATCACACGGTGTCAAGCAGTGTTGCATGTTTCATGGTGTGGTACATGCATGTTGCATACTGCTGTGTCTGTCAGTGTCACACCATGATATATGTTTCATGGACACATGTTGCATTCTGCTGTGTGTGTCACACAGTGTCAAGTTATGCTGTGCTTTTCATGATCTCCTGCACCGCATGTTACACACCACTGCACCTTCTGTGCATCTCCTTGTGTTTGTGCATCAAATGCATGGAGGGTTTACATGGGGAAAACAACAGACTACACAGGAAGCTCCTGACATTCAACAGTTAATATTTTTTCATTGAATTTCAATCAGGCACAAACCTTGTACTTAATGATTGAATTTCTCGGCTCTGCTCTTTCCTCAGCTAAGTCCTTTTGCAATGGCAATATTAAATACAGTTCAGTTTGAGACATTTCTGTGAGAATTTGCACAATATTGTCTGATTACGTACAGTTTGATTCTATATCATCTAATGGACTACAACAGGCGTAACGCATGAATGATCAGAGCCAATTTTTAACCATGAAAATAGGGTTTTTAAACTCGTACATTGGATCTTTCCAGAAAACGTAATGAAAAATTCCAATCCCCAATACATCTCTGCGGTACGAAAATCATCTGTAATTCAAGGTGGCTACTTCATACAGAGTGTTACTGGCAGAACAGATTTCCTCAGTTCCAGCCGGTACTCTCTAAAGTCCAGTTGTTTTTATGACTTTGACTGATTATTTTGTGACAATTTGCAATAATGAAGGTATAAGATCTTTAGACCATCAGAAACAGGCGCAGGAGGAGGCCATTAAGCTCTCCAGCCTCCTATACCATGCAAAGATCATGGTTGATCCAACATTCTTGTTTATGAATGCTTTGTTATCACATCAATCCCTATAACGTGCCAATGCAATTTATGACTTGCTGCAGCTTCTCAGTTATGCAAAACAATTCAAGCACAATTAATACACAAGATGCAAAAACGATCAAACGTTGGAGGAACTCAACTGTTTCACAGTGCCCATAGGAGGTAAAGGAATAGAAATGACATTTTGGGCTTGAGCTCTTCTTCAATGTAACAAGCAAGATGCCACAAAGAGAAATATATAGTAGATATAAAAGGAAAGAAAAACAAAGAAACACATGAATATTCACAGTTAAGAAAATGTGCAGATCCTGTGATTGTAGTTTACACAAAAATGCTGAAGAAACTCAACCGATCACACAGCATTCTTTATGTAGCAAAGATAAAGATATATAATCAATGTTTTGGGCCTGACCCCTTCATCAAGGTATGGAAAAATGTCAGCAGGTGCCCAAACATAACAATAAGGGAGGGCGGGCATCGGTGGGTAAGGGAGGGCGGGCATCGGTGGGTAAGGGAGGGCGGGCATCGGTGGGTAAGGGAGGGCGGGCATCGGTGGGTAAGGGAGGGCGGGCATCGGTGGGTAAGGGAGGGCGGGCATCGGTGGGTAAGGGAGGGCGGGCATCGGTGGGTAAGGGAGGGCGGGCATCGGTGGGTAAGGGAGGGCGGGCATCGGTGGGTAAGGGAGGGCGGGCATCGGTGGGTAAGGGAGGGCGGGCATCGGTGGGTAAGGGAGGGCGGGCATCGGTGGGTAAGGGAGGGCGGGCATCGGTGGGTAAGGGAGGGCGGGCATCGGTGGGTAAGGGAGGGCGGGCATCGGTGGGTAAGGGAGGGCGGGCATCGGTGGGTAAGGGAGGGCGGGCATCGGTGGGTAAGGGAGGGCGGGCATCGGTGGGTAAGGGAGGGCGGGCATCGGTGGGTAAGGGAGGGCGGGCATCGGTGGGTAAGGGAGGGCGGGCATCGGTGGGTAAGGGAGGGCGGGCATCGGTGGGTAAGGGAGGGCGGGCATCGGTGGGTAAGGGAGGGCGGGCATCGGTGGGTAAGGGAGGGCGGGCATCGGTGGGTAAGGGAGGGCGGGCATCGGTGGGTAAGGGAGGGCGGGCATCGGTGGGTAAGGGAGGGCGGGCATCGGTGGGTAAGGGAGGGCGGGCATCGGTGGGTAAGGGAGGGCGGGCATCGGTGGGTAAGGGAGGGCGGGCATCGGTGGGTAAGGGAGGGCGGGCATCGGTGGGTAAGGGAGGGCGGGCATCGGTGGGTAAGGGAGGGCGGGCATCGGTGGGTAAGGGAGGGCGGGCATCGGTGGGTAAGGGAGGGCGGGCATCGGTGGGTAAGGGAGGGCGGGCATCGGTGGGTAAGGGAGGGCGGGCATCGGTGGGTAAGGGAGGGCGGGCATCGGTGGGTAAGGGAGGGCGGTCATCGGTGGGTAAGGGAGGGCGGGCATCGGTGGGTAAGGGAGGGCGGGCATCGGTGGGTAAGGGAGGGCGGGCATCGGTGGGTAAGGGAGGGCGGGCATCGGTGGGTAAGGGAGGGCGGGCATCGGTGGGTAAGGGAGGGCGGGCATCGGTGGGTAAGGGAGGGCGGGCATCGGTGGGTAAGGGAGGGCGGGCATCGGTGGGTAAGGGAGGGCGGGCATCGGTGGGTAAGGGAGGGCGGGCATCGGTGGGTAAGGGAGGGCGGGCATCGGTGGGTAAGGGAGGGCGGGCATCGGTGGGTAAGGGAGGGCGGGCATCGGTGGGTAAGGGAGGGCGGGCATCGGTGGGTAAGGGAGGACGGGCATCGGTGGGTAAGGGAGGGCGGGCATCGGTGGGTAAGGGAGGGCGGGCATCGGTGGGTAAGGGAGGGCGGGCATCGGTGGGTAAGGGAGGGCAGGCATCGGTGGGTAAGGGAGGGCGGGCATCGGTGGGTAAGGGAGGGCGGGCATCGGTGGGTAAGGGAGGGCGGGCATCGGTGGGTAAGGGAGGGCGGGCATCGGTGGGTAAGGGAGGGCGGGCATCGGTGGGTAAGGGAGGGCGGGCATCGGTGGGTAAGGGAGGGCGGGCATCGGTGGGTAAGGGAGGGCGGGCATCGGTGGGTAAGGGAGGGCGGGCATCGGTGGGTAAGGGAGGGCGGGCATCGGTGGGTAAGGGAGGGCGGGCATCGGTGGGTAAGGGAGGGCGGGCATCGGTGGGTAAGGGAGGGAGGGCATCGGTGGGTAAGGGAGGGAGGGCATCGGTGGGTAAGGGAGGGAGGGCATCGGTGGGTAAGGGAGGGAGGGCATCGGTGGGTAAGGGAGGGAGGGCATCGGTGGGTAAGGGAGGGAGGGCATCGGTGGGTAAGGGAGGGAGGGCATCGGTGGGTAAGGGAGGGAGGGCATCGGTGGGTAAGGGAGGGAGGGCATCGGTGGGTAAGGGAGGGAGGGCATCGGTGGGTAAGGGAGGGAGGGCATCGGTGGGTAAGGGAGGGAGGGCATCGGTGGGTAAGGGAGGGAGGGCATCGGTGGGTAAGGGAGGGAGGGCATCGGTGGGTAAGGGAGGGAGGGCATCGGTGGGTAAGGGAGGGAGGGCATCGGTGGGTAAGGGAGGGAGGGCACAGCAGCAAGGGGGGTGGGTAGATGGGTCTGTTAATGGAGAGGGAAGGGGTGGAGAGCTGGAGGAAAGGAGACAGAGGGATGGGGAAGAGAGGGAGAACAGAGAGTGGGCTAGCGGAAACCAGAGAAGTTGATGTTAGTTATCCTGAGTGCCAAGATGGAATTTTAGGTGTTGTCAGGCAGTGCTAAAATGGGCCCGCTTTGGTAGTGTTAGCATTCAGGTGGTATGGCGAGGTTCCAAAGCCAGGCAGCTGTTGGAAAAATATGCTTTTAAACTCAAGGTGCAGGACTCCCGGGTGGTGAGCCTTCTGCCAGAAGGGTGCATTGATGATCAATGGGTCACAGAGAAATAATGGAGGAATATAATGAATGGATTGCTCAGTCAGTGTAGATTCAGTGAACAGAGTGGTAGCCTTCTCTGTTGCAAAGCAACTCCAACAAGAAGCACTACACCATCTGCGATATACCAGCCTCATCAACCCTTCTGGTCACTTCCTTCACTGCTGTGACATAGATTGCACCCTCTGTTTTTATGTAATGGTGTGGGGGGGGGGGGGGGGATTTTCAATGCCAGCATGCTTGCTGAGGTGGGGGAGGGGTGCCTGCTAGAATTCTGCAATCCTCTGATTAGGGTGCTCACACAGTGCTACTGTTCAAGGATTTAGAAGCAGTGGCGCTGAAGGACTGGCGATCTAGTTCTCAGTCAGGAAATCTGCAGCAGCAGGATGGTGCACCATCATCTTCTCAAGGGCAATTAGAACAGGACTAACTGTTGGCTTTGTTAGCAATGCCACATCCAATGAATGAATAAGAAAGGACAATTCCATATATAACACTCTCTTGGTCCCCACACAATTACAACATCATGCCCAGTTCCAGCAGTGCCAAGCTGATTAGAATATACTTAACGCCTTGAATTTTAAAGAGAAGGGGAGGCCCTTCACAATTGAGGGAAGCCTCAAGCAGGCCCAGTAGTCACTGCAGCCCAGGGTAAACACAACTCCATATAAAAAAAGCCTTTATAACTAGAAGATTCGATTACAAAGAGGAAATTCTTCTGCAACTGCTGTACATCTGGATTCAACATCCAGTGTTCCCTGCATGGATGTGGGAAAGGACATTTTGAAAAGAAAGCTAAAATCTTTGGAAACACACCAGGTCTGGCAGCAGCTGTGGAGAGAGCAACAGTTATCATTTAAGGTTGTGATCCTGTTGTCTTTGGAGCAGGGTAACAGATGCATCAGATTCAGAGGGTATTTGGGTTATGATTAAAGAACATACATCAGAGAACAGCAGAGGAAAAGGCCCTTTGACCCATAATGTCTGCATTGTACACGATGGCAAATTAAAATAAATTTCTTCTAAATTAAATCTAGTACAGTGGACAATGAAGATATTGCTTCCTGAATACTTTTGGGTGTATTTTATGGATTTTAGGCTGCTGATCACAAAATTTTCCTTGAAATGTTCCTTTTTTTAAAAAAAAAAATTATAACCTAGTTTTGTGATTTCCTGTCATATTTAAATCTACTTTAAGCATACAAAACTATTTTACAAACTGGATTAAGGCATTATACAATGAACCTAAAGCCAAAGTGGTGACCAGACAAATCTCTACATCATTCCATTGACAAGATCTAGTAGTTAAGGATGCCTGCCATCTCCAGCTCTATTCATTTTAGCTATTAAACCACTTGTAGAAGCAATCCATTGAGACCCAGACATTAAGGGATTTAGGGTCAATCAGGAGGAAGATTAAATTATTTGCTAATGACATATTTTGATATATTTGATATAACCAGCAACTTTGTTTACAAGGGTAAGATGTCAAGGGTCTCCATAGAAAAATTAACATGGAAATATGAACTGGGAGGTTTACAACTCTCTAATTAAAAAAATTACTATCGAGTGGTTCTGATGAGATTTCTTACGTTTTTGAGGAAGGAGATAAACCTGAATGGGTGAAAATAGAATTGGATAAAATAGGAAAGAGAATGGCAGAGGTTTTTATATATAAATGGGATGGGATTAGTAATTGTTGAGAAAGAGCCCCCTTTGCTAAAATATTTAATCAATATTTGGTATAAAATACCAGTAAATAGTGGTATTGGAACAAAGGGTGGCAGGGGGGAGGGGGGGGGTTGTTGGCTTATCTCCCAAAACCCCTGACTCATAACAGGCTTATAAGCTATACAATGGGTAACCAAATTTTTGAAATTTGGTCTCATAAAGGGATCAGATACATTGAAGATTATTATGAGCAGGGCAACTGATTTAATTTGAACAATTAAAAAAAATTAAGTATGGAATTCTTAATAATACAATCTTTTGCTATTTTCAAATACAAGCATATCTAAGGGAGAAATTGGGACCAACAATGTTTTTTACCAAACTGTCGTGATATGGAGACTGATTCAAAAGGGAAATTCAAAGAAATTTACTAATCTCTTACTTCAAATGGGAACCCCCAAACAAGGGGAATCATAACTCCAGGCAGAGATGGGAATCAAAATTAAATATAAGAATTGGTGAGCAAAACTGGACTGAATTATGTCAGGATAGCATGACTAACATGATAAATGTAAGTTTATAGATTAGTACAATATAATTTTTTGCATCAAATATAATCTCACGCCACAGAAACTAAATAAAATCAGACCTATCAAACCAATGTTTTAGATGCGGCAAGGAGGTAGGTACCTTTCTATATTCAACTTGGTCATGTTCTAAAGTGATACCTTTTTTGGATAGATTTAGGAAATTTTATAGAGCAGATTACAGGAATTCAATTTCCACAAAACAATTACTTTTACTGGGGAATATTAAAGCGATAAGACCTAAACTGAAACTAGCCAAACATCAAACAGAATTTGTTACGATTACGTTGGCAGTGGACAGAAAATGTATAGCAGTTATTTGGAAGTAGATACAGCATGTTGGAATGTGGAAATGCCCTTGAGAAGATTACCTACAAGAAACAAGAACGACATATTTTTACAAGTTTGGTGTCCTTATTTGCAAATCTCAGGTGCAAATCTTTAGTTGTGTTTTTCCTAGACCTTCAGTCCTGATATGATCTTCTTTAAAGAAAATTAAATAGAATATGAACTTATGATCCATGGAGCGTGTGACAATTTTCAGCCATCCATCAGCTTTCTATTTCTAGCTTTTTCCTGCTTCTCTTTTTTTATATCTACATCTTTTTCTTGGGTGGGTGGGGGATTGGGGTATAACCGTCAAGGAGTAAATACTGGATTTACCTTTGTACTTATACTCTAATTTTGACTGCAATGTATGGTCAAAAAATTTAAATAAAATGTCAAGAAAGCATCCAAAATCATGAAGTGCTGTGTGTCATTGAAAATTCATTTTCTGTATTCACACTTGGACTTTTTCCCCTGCTGATCTTGGTAAAGCCAGTGACGAACATGGTGAAAGGTTACACTAGGACATTGAGAGCATGGAAATGCTGGCCGACTATTATTGAACACTGACACGAGACGTATCAGATGCTGAGTACAAATTAAAATCAGAGGAAATGGTCAATTGAACTTGTGCAATGTGTCAGCATCATTATGCAATTAAACATGCACATTCAATAAAAGTTAATTTAATGTTTCTCCAACTTCTTATGTGATGCAGCAAATCTGAAATTATCTTTGTGTTCAGCTTGAAGTTGTTTATCATAATCCCCAATTTTTTTTCATGAGGTAAGCCTTTTGAAAAAAATTGTTGTCCATTGTTATGAGCAGCAATTGCAGAGATGAGGTGGAGTGTTCCTGCAGTAGAAAGTTTTTGTAGTGTGTGCATCAAGGTTATTGGATTCTGGAAGGAATTTAATGATGATGTTACAGAGAAACCTTTCCAGTAATTGTTGAGCCCTGGGACAAGAAGACAATACAAGATTCAAGCCTGTTAGAAACAATGGGAATCTCTGCCCGAGAAAAAACATTGAATTTATAATTCCTCACGTTTGAGTTGATCTTGGAATAGTTTTTGATTCGACGAGGATACAAGGGGATGTGGAGTTCAGGTCAGTAAATCAGAATTAAAGTACACATCAAGTAACCTGTCCAAGCTAGTTTATTGCTGATTTAGACCGTGTAATATCTTTCAAATGTGACAAGGGAGATGGTGATTGTATAACATCCCCATCTCCCGGCTCTCTGGTCCATGATCTCCTCCTCACCAAGAGGCTGGCTTTCGGCTGGGAAATGTGTGCAGACTTTGTGCAAAGCCCAAGGGGCTGAGGTAGAAAGGGCAAGGAAGTGGCTGTGGGAAAATTCCATTAGTTTCCCATCATATCCATGCTTCCTCCACCCTCATACACACCTACATTTACCAACACACTCACTCACATACAAACATGTACACAAATGCAAACATACACAAACTCACATGCAAACACCCTACATGTACACACTCAAACACATACTCACCAACATTTATATACATGTAGTCACTTTCATACTCACTGACATATGTTCACACACAGTTACACACTTAGATGAACATTGACACATACTCACATGTACACGCAAATGCCAAACACATATTTACATACAGACACTGATATTTTCTCATGCACCAGTACACACACATTTTCTCATTCACTCACTCATGCAAACTCATTTAGGCACACATACTCTCACATATTCATGTCAAGAATATAATGCACCGCAAAGCTTTAAAATCTATTAGCATTTGTATATTTACTCTCACTTATGAAAGATTATTCAGATATTAAAAAAATATCTCAAGAATGCTCTGTAAGGTCTTTGTACATTCTCCCCTGTCTGCATGGGTTTCCTCCGGGGGCTCTGGCTTCCTTCCATTGCTCGAAACATACAAGGGGGTTGTAGGTTAATTGCTAATTGGGCAGCACAGACTTGTAGCTGAGATGGCCTGTGACTGTGCTGTTCGACTACATTTAAATTGAACTCCATTACAGAGGTACATGCAGGACAGAGGCTCCCTAGAATCCCTAGAGTCCCATGGCCTGTGACCCATCCTCAGTATCCATCCTTGGCTACAATCACAGCTACAATGATGGAGCATTGATGCCCTCAGTGAAGTATCGTGATAGCTAAATCTTGCCAATTTCCCCCTCTCCTTGTAGGCTGCGGTGTTCTCTGTAGACTACAAATGTGTTTAGCCTTTAGTCTTTCCTGACCTTGGTCAACCAGCAGGAGTCTCTCCATAGAGCAGAAGAAGCAACAGATTGGCCTGATATGGCATGATCTGGGACTGCTCCGTGATGGTTGGAGGTGGTACCCCAACATTCAATCCAGGCCAGAGGGCCATTGTGCTGTTAGTGACACGTGGGAACCTCCTTGAACAGGTAAAGCAATTTTCCAATGATCTGGCTTCAATCAAAGTCGGTTGATTGAACAACCTTGCTCTGGGTTTCCTGGTGTTTTAGAACATCGAACATTACAGCACAGTAGAGGTGCTTCAGCTCACAAGGTTGTGCTGTCCTCTGTAAACCTACTCCACAATAATCTAACCCTTCCCTACCTCACACCCATGACCCTTTATTTTTTTTCTTGCAAGCATGTGCCTGCCTAAGAAACTTTTAAATGTCCCAGCTTCATACATCACCCCTGGAAATGCATTCCAGTCTCAGTTTTAAAACCTTGCCCCTGACTTCTTCCCCCAAACTTTCCTCCCCTCACCTTGTACACAGGCCCTCTGGTGTTGTATGATTTTTGTACTGTGTTAAGAATCCATTTTCTCCACTAATTGCTCCCAATAACACTCTCAACCTTGGGATACTTACAAGTTGCCTTGCAAATGCAGTTTGTTGTTGTTCTGGCTGTGTTTCAAACAGTGTAATGAATTTTATATTTGCAGGATGAATGAAAATGTTAATTGTGATGAGCAAGGCCTGCCAGTGAATGGAATTCAAGCTAGACTTCTCCTTGGAGAGATGCTTAGTGCTTCAAGTTCAGTGAAAGTGACTGACTGGGTCACAGACGCACACACAAAGCACAGTGAGAATTAAGGCAGGTCGAGTTGGATGACTTTGCCGGATGCTAATGGGGTCTGTGGCAAGAGTTAGATCTGGATATTTTCAGCTCTGTTGCCGGTTCCATTTTCCACAGTTGCACTTTATTTCATAATATGCTGGAGATCACTCAACATATTGCTTGGGGCAGCTGCATGTTATTTATTTTGAACAAATGTGCCACAATACAATGAAGTTTGCCACTGAATCCTTCAGAACATGCAGAGAAACTCAGAATTACTTGGTCTTCAGCAGGTCGTGAATCTGCATATTCAGATAGATTCCTCTCAAAAAGCAGGTAATGCTGTCCAAACTCTGCAATCAGTTAATGCATCACAAGTCAACTGAGATGGTCACCAGCATCTCATAACCAAAGATGAACACCCCATCATAACTAAGCCCATGAAACCCACCATTTTCATCAGCTTGGGTATCCCTCAGGAATGATGATGATTAGTTCTCTGTAATAACTCCACACCTTATAAAAACCTGGGCCCTGCACCCTGTAATAACCTGGGTCACCCCTCAGTGAAAGCGAAGCCCTACGCCTGCATCAAACAGGAGCACTTTGCAGGTAGCTATATCAGCAGATGAGGTTTTGATTGTTCCTGTGGTTATGATCCTTATGATGTCATAGTTCTCTGAAGGCATCATCACTGGTTTTGAACCCTGGAGCTGTAGTGCACGATTACAGAAAACCTGCTCACTCCCTGCTGCTTCCTCGGAACTCTGAAGAGTTTTCCTTTTCCACTATTGCCCCACCCCCCTAGCCCTGCGCCGGCCGCCCCAGCCCCGTGCCAGGGGACTGTTGGGCAGCGGGGACTGCTAGGCACCTGAAAGCTGCTAGCTGCTTTGCCTGGTGCTGCTTTCAGGTGCAACGGGGGGGTTCTGCAAGCTGGAGAATATACCTACAGGAGGAGGGTTAGGTAAGTGCTCCTCCTGGCCGGGTTCTCCATTCGTCAGCCGCATTGGGGTTGGATAGGCGGATTTACAGTTGGGTTTTCTGGCCACCTGAAAGCGGGTATAGAGGCATTTTGTATTTTGAAAAGTTTAGATAGGGTGGATGTGGGTAAGATGTTTCCCTTGGTGGGTGAATTGAGGACAAGGGGTCATAGTCTGAAAATTAGAGATTATCCATATAAAACAGAGATTGGGAAGAACTTCTTTAGCCAGAGGGTCGTGGATTTGTGGAACTCACTGCCACATACAGCAGTGGAAGCCGCATCACTGGGAGTATTTAAACAAGAAATAGAGAAGTATCTCATTAGTGAGGGCATCAAGGGATATGGGAAAAAGGCCATAAACTGGAACTAGTGTAGAGTCACTTAGTGTAGATTTATGGAACAGACTCGACGGACCCAGTGGCCTGCTTCTATTCCTTGGTCTTGTGAGCTTCACGAGGTGTCTTAAAAAGCAGCCTCTATATCCTCAAAGATCCCCACCACCCAGGCCAGGCCCTCTTCATTCTGCTATCATCAGGAAAAAGCTACAGAAGCCTAAAGATGAGCAATCACAAGGACAGCTTCTGTCCCACTGCCATCAGATTCCTGAATCATCGTCAGTACACTATTAGTTTCATTTCTTATAGTCATGCTGTAAGATGGTTATAATATGAATGTTTGCTCTATGATGCTGCCGCAAAACACCAAATTTCATGACTTCGTGACAATAAATTCTGATTCTGAGAATGATTAAGGAGAAACTTTTTCTTCCGAGTCAGTAACCAGACAATAGAGATTTAAAATAATTTACAAAATATCCCAGGGGGAAACTATGGAAATTAATATTGGGGGCAAGTTGAGACATGCTGTGTGTAGTGGTAGAAGCTAATTAAACAAGAAATTTCAGAAGGGAATTGAGGAAATAGTGGAAAAGGAGAACTCTTCAGAGTTCGGAGGAAGCGGCAGGGCAGTGAATCCGAACAATTCAGAGAGCTGGCACAGCCAGCCCTGGATGAGCAGCATTCTTCCTGACTGCTCGATTCTACTCAATACAAGGGATAGTCAATGGCGTTGTTCATGGTAGGCCATGTTTAACTAAACTGATAGAGTGTTGAGGAAGATACCAAGAAAGTTGATGAAGGAAAGGCTGTGGATATTGTATACACACATTTTAGTAAGGTCTTTGACAAGGTCCCAGATGGGATGTTTGTCAGGAAGTTCAGATGCTCCGCATTCATGGTCAGGTAGTAAACTGGGTTTGATATTGTCGATGTGGGAGATGCCAGAGAGTGGTGGTGTGGTGGATGATTGTTTCTCAGACTGAAGGCCTGTAACTAGTGGTGTTCCTCAGGGATCAATACTGGGACCATTGCTTTTTGTCATCTGTGTCAATGATCTGGATGATAGATAATGTGGCAAATTGGATCAGCAAGGTTGTAGATGACTAAGATTGGAGGTGTTGTGGACAGCAAGGAAGGTTTTCATAACTGCAGAGCAATCTGGTCCAGCATGGAAAAATTGGCTGAAAAATGGCAGATGGAATTTAATACAGACAAGTGTGAGATGTTGCATTTTGAAAGGACAAACCCAGACAGGATAAACACGGTAAATGGTAGGACACGGAGGAATGCTGTAGAACAGAGGGAATACAGATACATAATTCCCTGAAAATGGCATCACAAGCGGATATGGTTGTAAAAAGAGCTTTTGGCATATTGGCCTTCATAAATCAAAGTACTTTACTGAGTATTGGAGTTAAGATGTTACTTTAAAGTTGTACAAGACATTAGTGCGGCCAAATCTGGAGTATTGTGCTCAGTTTTGGTCATCTAATTACAGGAAAGATATCAATAGATTGAAAGAGTGGAGAGAAGATTTACTAGGACGTTGCCCAGACTTCAGGATCTAAGTACAGGGAAAGGTTAAACAGGTTAGGACCTTGTTCCCTGGAGCCTAGAAGAACAAGGGGAGATTCGATAAAGGTACTTAAAATTATGAGGGGGATAGACAGAGTAAATGTAGATAGATTTTTCCCCACTGAAGGTAGGAGAGATACAAACCAGAGGACATGGGCTAAAGGTGAAAGGGGAAATGTTCAGGGGGAATATTAGGGAGAACTTCTTCACAGAGATTGGTGGGAGTGTGGAATGAGTTACCAGCTGAAGTGGTGAATGCAGGTTCAATTTTAACATCCAAGAAGAATTTCGACAAGTATAGAATATTACATCACAGTGCAGGCCCTTTGACTCTCGATGTTGTGCCAAGCTTTATATTCCTTAAAAAAAATACTAAACCCTCCCTACCCTGTAACCCTCTTTTTTTCTTCCATCCACATGCCTGTCTAAGAGTCTTTTAAATGCCCCTAATGTTCCAGCCTCCTCCACCACCATCCCTGGCAAGACAACACTCATCAGGGTGGACAGGTATGCTGTGAAACTGGCTCTATTCTTCCCTGCACCTGCCTCACTCAGCATTTCCATCAGCTCCTGATGACCTTTCCAATTACAGTCATTTGCTTTGGTTTCAAGGTACCTGGCACACAATTTACAACAAGATCTAGAACATTCCACCAATGTCATTGAAGGAAATGACAGGTAGTCAAAGGATGTCCACACTTGATTCTTGCCAACCCCCAGGTCCTGTACAAGTGGAACCCTTTTATATCAAAGGACTTTATTCTAATAAGACCATAAGATACAAGAGTAGAAATAGGCTATTCAGCCCATTAAGTCTGCCCCACCATTTAATCTTGAGCTGATCCATTTTCCCACTCAGCCCTATTGCCCAATCTTCTCCCCATAACACCTACATAGAGGGTCCTTGCAAGACACAGAGTGTCAGGATCAGAGCCTAAACTGTCCAATTCAAATCCACAATGCCATGTTGATTCAATAAAGAGAATAGAACCATCTTCACAAGCATACCAAGCCAAGCACCTGATGCAATTTCAGAACACTCAGAAATATTGTATTGGAGAAATCAGGAAGACATCTGCCACCCCATCTCTGATGAGCATAGAGTGTTTTCCTTCCTCAGATGCTGCCTGATCTGACGAGTATTGCTCCATATTCTGCTTTTGATTCAGAGTCCCAGCAACTGCGTTTTTTTGTATTTCCATGAATAGTCTCGCCTGATGAGCAGTTTTACTATGTTTATTCGGGCATCTGTTCAAACCTATTAGTTCCAGATCCTTGGTCAACTGCTTTATGAGATCAGGCATGTTGCTTGTTACGGCATGCTATGGTTTAATTAAAGCTCCATGACATGTGTAAACCATGAACTTCACCGACTCACTAAAGAGCTGCCTCCATCACACTGGCCATGATGGTGCCCCACAGCAGGGCAGCAGCTGCCAGTGATGGCAATTCAGTCGCCCACAAACACACCCCTATGAAAAGCCATTGTCGAGTGCCCTGATACAGTCGCTCACCCCTCAGAAATAGGCGAGTCAGATACACTGCAGCTCACTGACTGTCATTGTATTTAGATATGCCAGTCAACACATTAAGCCAAATTCCCACAAGCATCAACAGTCAACAAGTCTGTTGCTCTTTAAGTGAATAGGGCTGATGTAACAGATGAAGTGAGAGCATCAGTGATTTTAGGATACAAGGCAAATACATAAAATACTCAAATGAATGAATGTGTTTTTTTCTTACAAAATGGATATTTCTGATCCAAAAACATATTGCCTTTCAATCCAGTCAACAGAAACTCCAAAGTTAATGGCCCTTTATGACCCAAATCTCCTGCTGTTCAGTAATTTATGGCAGCACATATTTGATGGGATTGAAGAGAAACATAGGAGTATAGCTGCAGAACCAGGATTGTTTGGCAGACCCTGGTCAGGGCTGATTGTGCATCCCCTTTCCACACCATTCACTATTGATTTTCGACCTCCTTCCTTTCAATCAAATCATTGCTAACTAATGATGGGAAATTAACTGCCTTGACGTCACCACTCCCTCCAACCTAACTTTCTCTAAACTGGCAGCACGTTCATGACACTAGGGATGTCCTCTGCCATTTCACTAGTTTCCAACTGGCCCACCTTCACATGAACATCCAATTATAAAGTCATAGAACAGGCCCTTCAGCCGAACTCATTGTGCTGGCTAGGTTGTCATTCTGGACTATTCCCATTTGATGCATATTCTGCACTGAGACCAGCAGTGAATGCTGGACAGAGGTGGTCTCAGGAGGCAGAGGAGCAGCTTTACAACTGTCTGGAGTTGGTCAACACTCAAGGACTTGGTGATGGATCTGAATGAATATGCTACAGTGGTCACTGACTATCAGGAGGTTCGCCTACTAAGACTATTTAGGTGTTTCTTAATCAGAAACCACAAATAAATCAAGAGATCAGCAAAAGACTAAATCCGAAGTGTTCATGTCAGGAGATTCAGAAAGATATTGGAAGATTAGATACACCCTCTGGAAGGTCATCATTAATACAGACAGTTCTGGACCAAGTGGGCGTCCCAGCCAGCTTCCATACCATCACATCTGATAAGACGAAACAAGGCAGTATTATTAACTATGGTACATCTTTCCTGGACGAGCCCAATACCTTCTATATTCACTTCGAAAGGGAGAACAATAAAGATCCCTCACAGGCCCCACAGCCACTGGTGACTCTGTGCTCCCAGTTTCTGAGCCTTTAGAAGAAAATTTAGGAGTGCGAATTCTCAGAAAGCATCTGGCCCAGATGGTGGACCTGGCATGTCCTTAAAACCTACATCAACCAACTGGCTGGAGTTTTGATGGATATCTTCATCCACTCGCTACAGCGATCAGAGATTCCATTTACCTCAAAAAGACATCCATCATTCCGGTGCTGAAGAAGAGCACGGTGACCTGCCTCAATGGCTAGAGGCTCTGATGTCTACTGCGTTGAAGGGCAAACGCTCCTGTCTCAGGGAAGACAGACCTACTTCAGTTCACCTACTGTCACAAGAGGTGAACAGCAGACTAGCTCACTGGCCCTGGTCTCTGCATTAGATCACCTAGCCTACAGGAAGACTGACACCAGAAAAAACTCAGCCAAACTAAAGAAGGTGAGACTGTCTGTATTCTCTGCATTTGGGCCCTAGACTTCCTCATTGGCAGACCCCATTTAGTGCAGATCAGCAACATCACCTCCTCCTCGCTGACCATCAACACAGGGGCACCCCAAGGCTGTGTGCTTACTCCCCTGCTCTGCTCCCTGTCCACCCATGACTGTGTAGATAGTGAATTGTAGATTGAGTTGAAGCTGAACCTATTAACACCATTACTGTGACAAATAACTAGAAAGGGTGAGTCAGGATGCAGGATAGAGATCAAGAACAAGGTTGGTGGGTGGGAGGGGGCAGTGTGCCAGAACAAGCATCTTGTCCTCAACATCAAGACCAATGAGCTTTTGTGGACTTTAGGAAGGGGTGTTTGAGGGACCACACACCAGTCTGCATTGATGAGATGGAGGTGGAGAGGGTTGGTACTTTTCAGTTCCTGGGAGTCCACATATCAGAGGACTTCTTCTGGAACAGGCACATTGAGACAACTGTGAAGGGGACACACCAATTGCCTCTACTTCCTGAGGAATCATCAAATACTCTATCAAACCACTACAAGCTGTGCAAAGTATACTGGTTGGTTACATCACAGCTTAGAAAGTAAAACTTCATCAGGTCCATCACAGGTTATGACCTCCCACCCATTTGTAGACATTAATTTGAGGTGCTGCCTCAAGAAGGCAGGCAACATCATAAAGGACCCCCATCACCTTGGTCATAACTTCTCACTGCTACCTTCAGTTCACCTCCAAGTTCAAGAACAAGTTCTTTCCAACAGCTATGTAGAACAACAGTTTTCACTAGTGTCAGTGGCTTTGTTACATTGATTAGGGACTGCTCTGACGCCACAAAACAACTGCCTGCACTACAGCAAAGTCACATTTTTTTTTGCACTCAGGTAACTATGAATATTTATTATCTATTTATCCTTTGTATTTAATTAAGTATACTGTTGAAATTGTGTTTTTTTTAAAATGAAGTATCTGTTCAGCTGCAGCAAGTGTATATGTACAATGTGTATGACAATAAAGTCACCATCATTCTCATATCCTTCTCAACCTATATATTTGTCTGTCATTTGAATGCTTATTCTACAGTTTCCTCTGACAGTTCATCCTAGATATGGACCACTCTCTGAGTGGATCCCTCTTAAATCATTCCCCTCTCTCTGTAAATTTATGTCCTTTAGTTCTAGAACTGTCTGCTCTGGGAAAAAGTGAGCCTATGAGCATTCACTTCATCAACACTCCTCATGATTTTATAAACCTCTATAAGGCCACACCTCAGCCTCCTCCATTCTAGGGAATAAAGACCCAGTCTATCCAACCTCTCCCAACAACTCAAGCCCCCCAGTCCTGATATCATCCTGGTGAATCACCTCTTCACCTCTTCCATTTTTGACCTCCTTCCAGCTTCACATGGTCCATCTCCTACCACCTTCCCTTTCTCAATCTATCCATCTCCACCTCAGGGAATTGGCCAGCAACAAGTGTCCATTACGAGACCACTGACCCCATAACTATTTGGACCACTCCCACCCTGCCCCCTATAAGTATTATTCCCCTATCTTTGCTCCATTACCACACAGATACTGATGAAATGTTTACTTCTTCATTCCTACCATAGTGAACAGAGCCTCTTCACTATTCCCCACATCCTACTCCACCTCTCTCAGACAGAGCAAGAGCATAATTCCCTGGTCCACACCTTCCTCTGCCATTGCATCCCTCCCTTCATCAGGTAGAAGTGAAAACAGGCAGGCATCTGAATAAAATGGTCCTTCATCATATACCTTACGAAGAGCCCAGGCCCAAAACATTAGTTACCTTTCCTTCCTGTGGATGCCATGTGATCTGCTGAGTTTCTCCAGCACGTCTCCGTCTGCAGACTTTAAACTTCACTTTTTCGCAGCTGTGGCAAAAGGTCTCAGGCCTGAAACATTAACTTTTTTCTCCCTGCAGACATTGCATGACCTGCAGAGTTTGCAGCAACTTCTGTTTCTAATTGTGAATTTGCAGCAGGTGCAGTTTTTAAGATTCGCCCTCAGATCTATGCCTTGAACAGATTCATTTAGAGAGTACCAGAGCTCACTGAGGTCAGGGATTGGGAAGATTGACCTGAAACCTTTCACCTTGCCTTCCTGCCAGCCAGCCCCCATTCTCAGTGTATTGTTATAAAAATGAAGAGCTGAAAGCTCACTCTGCCACCACTCCCAGTGAGAGACTGACAACTGGAGAAAGATGTTTGTTCCTCCTCTCTGATTTCTGTCCTTTACCCAATTCTCTCTCTGTGCACACGTATTAATGGCAAACAGGTGAATCCTTTTTATCTAACAGCCTTTGGTGCTACCTTATCAAACATCTTTGATAAGAAACACCTGTGCTGTGTTCTGTAATGTGCACAGTGACTAAGATGGGCATCTGGTTAAAATCATTATTGGTTTTGCCTAGTTCACAGAGAGTATTGATGTGCCTCTGTGAGTGGGTATATCAGATAAAAGGTCACTTCTGCTTATCATTCACAGGCAGCAGATAATGACTGCCATACTGCTCCATCTCACCATCATGGGCAATCACAGAGTGCTGGCAATCACAGAGTGCTGGCTCTCTGAGGGAAAATTCATCCACTCCTGATGTCTCTGTACACACTTTGTAATAACTTCCCTTTAGCATCCACACCATTCCCTGTTACACATCTTGCCCTGGGAGGAACCATGTCCTCATTTTCGCCATCTTTTTTCCAATCACTTAAATACCCCTGCCTCCTTTGCTCATCACCTCTCCTCCTCTGTGACCCTCCTTCCAGCCCCTCCTCTCAGATCCTCCTCCAAGCCCCTCCTTCCCAACCCTCCTTCCAGCCCCTCCTCCAAGCCACTCCTCCTCGACCCTCCACCCCACTCTCTTCCCCGACCCTCTGCCCCAGCCCCAATATCTATTTGGGCACCATTAGGGTGCCTGCCTACATTTTGCTCATGTCCTGATGTAGGGGTCAAGCCCAAGACATTGGTAATGTATCTTTATCTTTGCGATATAAAGGACACTGTTTGACCTGCTGAGTTTCTCCAGCAGTGTGTTTTACATGGGATTATTTAAGGTGGTATGTGAGTTGAAAAGGTTGAGAACCATTGCCTTAGATCTGTGCTTCCTGACCTGAGAGGCAGACGTCGAAGATTACAGAGGTTTCTTCAGATTATACAGAGAGCAGGGTGCTGTTGTTTTCCTAGCTATAAGAAGGTCATCAATGAATTGGAAGGGATTCAGAGATACACCAGGATGTTCAGAATCAGAATCTGAATCAAGATTTATTGTCATGAACAAGTCATGAAATTCAGTGTTTTGTGGCAGCATCATTATGCAAACATTCATATTATAATCATCTTACAACATTACTATAAATTTTTAAAAAAATAATAGTGCATGAAAAGTAAGGCAGTCCCTTTGGTTCATTGATTATTCAGGAATATGATGGCAGTGGGGAAGAAGCTGTCCTTGTGCTAATTTTTAGCCTCCTGTACCTTTTCCCCGATGCCAGTAGAGTGAAGAGGGCATGGCCTGGGTGGTGGGGGTCCTTGAGGATAGAGGTTACTTTTTAAAGACATTGCCTAGATGATGCCAGGGCAGATAAGGGAGAACATGGATAAGCTGTGACCGTATTCCCTGGAGCGAAGGAGACTGACCTTACAGAGGTTTAGAAAATTACGACAAACATGGGTAAAGGGAATGGTCACCTTTCCCAGGGAAGATGATTCTGGAATTAGAGGGAACAAGTTTAAGGTGAAAAGAGGCCACTGCACCTTCTTTGGAAGTAAAACATGAATGTCTGTAACACTCTGTGGTCGAAGCAAAAACAGAATGCTGGAGAAACTCAGCAGGTCAAACAGTGTCCTTAATAGAGCAGTGATAAAGATACATAACCAATGTTTCTGGCTTCTTCATTCAGAGGGTGGTCTGTATCTGCAATGAACTGCAAGAGGAACCGATAGAAACCTTGTACAATAATAACACTCAAAAGTTATTTGCAGACAAATACAGGCAAATGGGACTAGCCAAGAAAGTCAAGATGGGTCAAAGAGTCTGTTGTGTGTTATGAGACTCTAATATTGAGGTAATTTAGTTCAGGAGTTCATGGGATGGAAGCTATAGCTGACTCAGACCTGCTCCAGCCACCAAAATATTGAGGTTTCAGGTTACCCTGGTACTGCTGAACCAAGCTGTAGCAAAGTCTTTGGTGCAAAGGAGGATGTGGGGGAGAGGGGACTGAGTGGGGGATGGTGGCACGGTGCAGGAACTGGTGGGCTGGATGATGGAGACTGCGGGAAGCAGAGCTGGATAAAGCCAAGGATGAATAAGGGTGCAGGTGGGTGTTCTTCTGTATCCAGGGCCAAGCCCGTTGGCACAAGGTTCCTACCCACTTTATAAAGTGACAATCGGACCATCAGGCCTGGCCGCTCCTCTGGAGTTTCTCCATGGCCCCCAACAGTCGAATTTGAAGGTGGGGAAGTGACTGGGCCTTTGCCTTGGTGCTCCTGAACTTGCAGTGCATGCTAACTCAGTGATATCCCTCGTGTAGACTTTCCCCAGGTCTGGTTCCTCTGGGAAGGAATGGTGTTCCCAGGACAGCTGTGCAATGTCCAGCAACAGATGGCACTGCCTGCTGCTCCCTTATCCTAGCTGAACAATACAACTGCCATTCAGGGCTGCCAGCTGGTACTTCACTCTCTCTGGCAGGAGTGGCTGAGATGGAATGTAAATCTTTGACCAGACAACTGTTTTCCAGGATTCCCTCTGGTCACTGTCTAAACTTTCACAGCATGTGTGTTATTTAGAGCATTCCAGGGGTTCGAGCCCCAGTGTGTGAATGTGAGGAGATAGAATCAAGATTGCTGAGCCTTTTAAGAAACTGTTCATTGTCCGTCCCTAATTGCTCCTTCAACGCAGCACTGAGCCAGCCAGGGCAGCAGATTGTCTTCTCTGCAGCAGCATGCTGAACCTGATGAGTCGTTTCACATCCCCAACACTGAGCTTCCTTTGATGGCAACTGTATTGAATGACTTGATTACAGACCTCCTGGTGGTGTGGCAGAATTCAAACAGTAACTCAACCACCAGGCTAGCATACCATTGTGGAGAAGAGTCTGTCACTGAGCTGCAAGCTGTTTAACAGCGGTCGATTCTATTGTTGATATGAATATTAATAATTGGTCAAGCAAGTAAACACCAAGGATTCTGGAGAGATAAATTTCATGCTCTACCACCCTATGAATAGGGAGGGTAGGGAACAACGTATTAGAGTTGCCATAGAGCTGAACTGCACAGAAACAGGACCTTCAACCTGACTCATCCATGTCTGCTAAGGTGACATATGCCTTCGTTCAGCCCATATCCTCAACATTTCCCACCCATGCACCTGTCCAAAAGTCTTTTAAATATTACAATTATCCCCACTTCCGCCACTTCCTCTGGCAGCTCATTCCACACGTCCTCTACCCTCTGTGTGAAGAAGGAGCCCCTCAGGTCTCCTTCAAATCTTTCTACCTTCACCTGAAACCTTCATTCTGTGACTCACTGTAAACCCAGACCCTTCCCTCTGATTCACTGTAACACTGCACACTGCACTCTTTGTCTCACTAGGCCCTTTCAAACTGCTATGTAAAACGGGGTTAACCAGGCAATTTGCCCGGTTAGCGCTCCAGTTACATAGTAGTTAGGAAGAATCTGACCTGGTCAACCCCATTGGAATTCAACTGGGTCCCTGACCTACCTCAGAGGTAGTCAGGGAACCCAGTTAAACTTACCTAGGTCACGTCCACAGGTGAAATGAAAACAAAAAATGCCGACCCGCTTATTCTAGTGATGTCAGCGCTTTCGTGTATGCATCGAGCATCTGAACATCCAGCAGTACTCCGGTGAGTATGTGACGCATCATTGTGGGGACCAGATCCCCTTAAATCGCCAGGCCCCAGGTGCGATTACTGGGGCAAAGGTGCTGGGAGCACCTTTTAAATTGCAGGGGGATCTACCCATTAAATTGCCAACCTGGTTAACCCCATTTTATATGGCAATTTGAAAGGGCCTTTTGTAACATCGTACCCTGCCCTCTGACTCACTGTAAACACTACACCCTGTGCTCTTTGACTCTCTGTAAACATTACAACCTGTGCTCTGTGACTCACTGTAGACACTAAACCCTACACTCTGTGACTCACTGTAACACCGCACCCTGCCCTCTGTGACTCACTGTAACACCACTCCCTGCACTCTGTGACTCACTGTAACACCACTCCCTGCACTCTGTGACTCACTGTAACACCACACCCTGCACCCTGTGATTCACTGTAACACCACACCCTGCCCTCTGTGACTCACTGTAACACCACTCCCTGCACTCTGTGACTCACTGTAACACCACACCCTGCCCTCTGTGACTCACTGTAACACCACTCCCTGCACTCTGTGACTCACTGTAACACCGCACCCTGCCCTCTGTGACTCACTGTAACACCACTCCCTGCACTCTGTGACTCACTGTAACACCACACCCTGCACCCTGTGATTCACTGTAACACCACACCCTGCCCTCTGTGACTCACTGTAACACCACTCCCTGCACTCTGTGACTCACTGTAACACCGCACCCTGCCCTCTGTGACTCACTGTAACACCACTCCCTGCACTCTGTGACTCACTGTAACACCGCACCTGCACCCTGTGATTCACTGTAACACCACACCCTGCCCTCTGTGACTCACTGTAACACCACACCCTGCACCCTGTGATTCACTGTAACACCGCACCCTGCATTCTGTGACTCTCTGTAACACCACACCCTGCATTCTGCAACTCACTGTAACATCACACCCTGCACCCTGTGACTCACTGTAACACCGCACCCTACACTCTGTGACTCACTGTAACACTGCACCCTGCACTCTGTGACTCACTGTAACACCACACCCTGCACTCTGTGACTCACTGTAACACCGCACCCTGCCCTCTGTGACTCACTGTAACACCACTCCCTGCACTCTGTGACTCACTGTAACACCGCACCTGCACCCTGTGATTCACTGTAACACCACACCCTGCCCTCTGTGACTCACTGTAACACCACACCCTGCACCCTGTGATTCACTGTAACACCGCACCCTGCATTCTGTGACTCTCTGTAACACCACACCCTGCATTCTGCAACTCACTGTAACATCACACCCTGCATTCTGTAACTCACTGTAACACCACACCCTGCACCCTGTGACTCACTGTAACACCGCACCCTACACTCTGTGACTCACTGTAACACTGCACCCTGCACTCTGTGACTCACTGTAACACCACACCCTGCACCCTGTGATTCACTGTAACACCACACCCTGCCCTCTCTGACCCACTGTAACACCACACCTGCACCCTGTGACTCACTGTAACACCACACCCTGCACCCTGTGACTCACTGTAACACCGCACCCTGCATTCTGTGACTCACTGTAACACCACACCCTGCACTCTGTGACTCACTGTAACACCACACCCTGCACCCTGTGATTCACTGTAACACCACACCCTGCACCCTGTGACTCACTGTAACACCGCACCCTGCATTCTGTGACTCACTGTAACACCACACCCTGCACTCTGTGACTCACTGTAACACCACACCCTGCACCCTGTGATTCACTGTAACACCACACCCTGCCCTCTCTGACCCACTGTAACACCACACCTGCACCCTGTGACTCACTGTAACACCACACCCTGCACCCTGTGATTCACTGTAACACCACACCCTGCACCCTGTGACTCACTGTAACACCGCACCCTGCATTCTGTGACTCTCTGTAACACCGCACCCTGCATTCTGCAACTCACTGTAACATCACACCCTGCATTCTGTAACTCACTGTAACACCACACCCTGCACTCTGTGACTTACTGGAACACTGGAATGAAAATGCTCCTTTCAGTGGTGGTGAATGTGAAGCTTCTAGATGGTCATAGACAGTCATGGCTCTCTGTAATCTGCTGAGGAATGGTTTCTACCACCTTCATCCACTGGCTTATGTGCGACTCGTGGCTCCATGCTGATCATGACCAGAGCAACCTGAGCTGAAGAAAGCTGTTCCTGCCTCGTGGCCCTCTGGAAACGTATATCATGATGTCATCCCTTGGATATGGTTCTATCAACTCAATCTTCGTTTTGTTGCATCCAGCTTCAGGAACAAACTTGCAAGCTTTGACTTACTTGAAGGGGAAAGTACTCCCCACAGCAGAAAGAGCAGTGAGGGAGCGAGCCTTGCTCAGCCAGTGCCAATCCAGAGGAAGCTGCTGCCATTGGTCACTGGTGGAATCATGGCTTAACCTCTATAGGCACATGAACTCTGAGGCAGAAATGGCATCACTGCTTTCTGTGGGAGCAAATAATGTTGCCTGTGTCAGAAAAAGCATCACATGTTTGAAATGATTTCAATTTTGTCTTAAAGTAGGAGGAAGCTGTCAGCCATTGAGTGTGGTGTCAGACTAACACTTCCCATCAAGCTCACTCCTCCATTTATTTCATAACTGATTCCCCCTCACACATTTATTGCCCACGTTGATTCTCCTACCACCCAGCCACTTTGTCAGTCATCTATAACGGGCTGTTACCCAACCAGTCAGCATGCCTTGGGACACGGGACTCCTGGAGAAAACACAAAGGGTCACTGGGAGAACATGCAAACTCAACTCATTAGAGGTCAGATGGAATTGGAGGGGGTGGGTGGAGCAAGAACCGGTGAGGCAGTTGCACCACCTGCTGCATCCTGTGCCAGTCTTGAGAAGATGGAGTGGTTTGCAGAAGCTACTTATCCCCCACCCAGGCCATTGTCAAGAAAGCACATCAGCACCTCTACTTCCTCAGAAGCCTGAGGAAATTTGACCTGTCACTTCTGTTATTAAATGAGCCATTACTGACGGCTTGTTTGTTACGTTCAGTCACACAGATAGATTAATCCCATCTGTGCAGGTTCTAAATTCATCCATTTACTTCTGATCCACTTTCCGTTCGACATTTTTTGCTGATCCTTGTTCCTACTACTGAAGATGATATAGGCTGACATGCGAATGTGCAGTCAGCCCCGTGCTCATGCTTGCTTCAATCACACAGACAACTTCATTGCATTTTATATTTAATTGACGTGCGCCTGGGAAATCAACAAATTGCATCATTAGGAGCCACATGTCAATCAACCTACACCAAATTAAGGGGAGAAATCCAGAAGTTAATCTTTCATAATTGGATTTTACAATCAACCTGCACTTCAGTCGAATCATGTTTCAATCATGAGAGTTAAAATGTGTGCTCAACAGGTGTATTTTGGAAGAACATTGCAAGTGAGATGGTGCTTAACTGGAGAAAGTGTCATCAGTACTACCCATCCAGTGACATCTCCAGGCTTTGACGCTCAAATAGGAGACACCGGGAATCAATCCAAGTTTATCTCACTACAATTTCCAAGGAAATTCCGAGCAAAGCCAGAAGGATCAATGTGGGATGATGAGGGAGGGAGAACAAATGAAACCCTCCATTAAATATTTGTTTAATCTTGGCAGGTTGATCAGAAGGAGTTGGGGTGTCTCTTCCTACCTTCCTCAGAATACTGTAAGGTTGAGCTGGGTCTGCTTGCATATCCACTGACGTTGATCAGAAGCAGTTGGGGTGTCTCTCCCTACCTTCCTCAGAATGCTGTAAGGTTGAGCTGGGTTTGCTTGCACATCCACTGACGTTGATCAGAAGCAGTTGGGGTGTCTTTCCCTACCTTCCTCAGAATGCTGTTAGGTTGAGCTGGGTCTGCTTGCACATCCACTGACATCATCTGGGGACAAAATCTTTATCCCACTGATTGTTTCATGCCTTTCTTGCTTTGTGTTTATGTATGGATTTCTCTGGATCTGTGTGTTGGTGGCAGTTACTGCCTATCCCTCATTGCTCATTGGCAAGGAAAAGCTGTACCACCTTTTTAAACCACTGCAGTTCTACTGGTGAAGGTGCTTCCTTACTGTAACTTAACCATCATGTTATGGATGAGATGTCCCACTAGTCTGCTCAAAAAATGACCTCTAACAATGTTGGAAGAGGGTGAGAGGAAAAATGGGATTAATGAAGATGATGAATATTGCAAAGGGCTTGTTTCCATGCTGTAGGTCTGAAATACTATTCAAATCATATCAGCTGCTCAATATCCCCAAGTTTATCAATATGTTATACATACATGATGCTGACATTCTCACCACAGCATCCAATGAGTGAGCCTGTTGGAGAAAAGAATTCACTAGCAGATCATGTGCTGAAACAAGAACTCCACTCAGCCCTGGTGAGGCACCTGGGCTACATTAAAGTGTAATCTCCCAAATGGAATCACCAGCATTTGAAGTTTCTCCAGCACAATCAGGCCACTCGGAGAAGATGGGGAGGAGGTTTAGGGTGATGGGAAAGGAATTGGGGCAGCAATGCAGCCGAACCCATCACAACAACTGAATCAATTCATTTTAACTCCAGCTCATGCAATCAATGACAAATATCAGCCATTGGGATGTGCTAAGTGATAAGTGGAATGGAGTTAATAGCACGTTAATCTTTGGTTTGCAGTCATTTTCATATGCATCACTCTTTCGAATGAATCACTTTAACACAAAATCATAACTTTGCCAAATCATATGCAATTTAATACTAATTCATCATTTTGTAATAAATGAAGCACCAATGGCAATGTTGGGACCACACTTGCTATATAAACATGGCTTATAATTTGTGTTTTAAAATGGCACAACTATAATGTTTTGGTCAGTACTAATTTTTGCAGCAAGGAAGGTTTATGTCTGGAGCTTAAGGTGAAGGGCACATGTCGAATTTCAAGCAGGTAGACCAAGTAATTCAATAACAGAAGGCTGTTAGCAGACACAAAATATGCCTCAAATGATAGATGGTCACATCATTCTGCTAGGGCTCAGAAAAAGAAGTAACAGGCCAATCAGTCCCTTGTGCCTGCTGTACTGCTCCATGAGATCATGCCAATTATTTGTCTCAGCTTCGCTTTATTTCACTGACCCTTATCCCTGGATTCAATATCCAAAACAGGCAACCAAAGGATGTTCTGCATCTTGTTCAGCACTTCGGCCTTTGTATAAGTCACATTCAATTGACATTGTGTAAGATCAGCAAAATAAGATCTAGAAATCAATGTTTTCCAGAACATAGAGAAGGTTGGTGTGGTAGCAACCTCAGGGAAAACGATTGGGACTATCCTGAAGATTGAGGGGAATTGGTGGGAATGTGAGCAACGGATAGGATCAGCATCACCAAGCGTTTGATAGCATCGTGAAGAAAGCACATCAGCGTCTCTACTTCCTCAAAGGTTTGTAGAGATTTGGTATGACATTGGAAATCCTGGCAGATTTCTACAGATGTGTGGTGGAAAGTGTGTTGACTGGTTGCATCAGTCTGGTAAGGGGACACCAATATCCCCAAGCAGAAAACTCTGCAAAAGGTAGTGGACACAGCCCAGGACATCACAGGCAAAACACTCCCCATTGATATGAGCCGAAAGGACCCCAAAACCCAGCAGCAATAGACATTCACCAAGTAGTTACTTAAACCAAAGTTATTTTAATTATCCTTAAACATAAAAACAGAATCAAACTTTAACTTATCTCTATTAACTTAACTAACCCAACTTAACCCCCTTCTAATTCTAAGCGCACGTGTATGTAATGTGTGTGTAAATGTAAGAAAAGTTTTTTGGTTCACAGTTCAATCTCACTTCTCATTCTTTCAAGTTCTCTGGTTGCAGGCAATTCTTATATTGTGCACAGAATTTAACATGTATAAAGTTCACCAGGCTTTGGTGCTCAAAAGGTAAATGTTTACCGGTCAGGAAGGCTCTCATAGGGTTTGCTGAGAGAAATTTGTTGTTCCAGGATTTCCACAACTGAGGTACCACCATTAGTCACCTCAATGTCTTGCTGATGAAACTTGCCCCATCAAGGTTCTCTAGATGATAACCTCTTTCTTTCAGGCTACCACAGTTCCTTTCTCTTCCACTTATTCCAAGAGAAAAATCAGACAGGTAGCACTTCCAGTCATCTGCTGTTCTGGAGCTTTCTGTTTCCAACCAGCTTCCTGGCTTGCACTGTTCAGCTGTTTTCAGTGTCTCACACACTAGCTGAGAGAGCTTGTTTTGCCTCTCTCTCTCTCTCTCTCTCTCTCTCTCTCTCTCTCTCTCTCTCTCTCCAACTGAAACTGCTAGAAAGCCCATGTGACTCTCTCACGCCACAAAACCCCCACCTTCTTCAGCAAACCACAGGAGTTATCCTTCTTGGTCAAGCTGTTGCTTTAGGTAAACAAAACCCAGGAATAACCTCTCTGTGAGCACCAAAGATACTTGCAAACAGCCAGAATGTCTCCATTCCAAAGCAATGGTCTATTAATTTTATGACGCCTTTTCAATTAGCACTTACTTGTGAAAATGTGCATAGCTTTCCCCATAGTTTCTGTAAAGTTTCCTGAATACAAATTCTTCAGTATTTCAAATAAGATCTGTTTTAAAATGTATGTATGTATGTAACCTACTCTAATTTTAACAATTACCTCCCAAATATATATTCCATTACACTATCAAGAACATCTACAGGGAACACTGCCATTGGAGAGTAGCACCAATCATCAAGGATCCACACCACCCAGTACAAGCTCTGTTTTTGCTGCTGCCATCAGGAAAGAGGTCTAGGTGCCACAAGACTTGCACCAGCAGGATAAGGAACAGCTGCCACCCTCCACCATCAGACTCCTTAACAACAAACCCAATCAGGGACTAATTTAAGGACTCTTACTTTTGCACTTTATTGTTTGTGTTTTTTCTCCTTTCTGTGTTGTACAGTTTGCTTACATTTCTTTATCTGTTTACATGTCCATGTGTCTAAAGTTTTTTTTGCACTTCCAAGAAGTGGTCATTCTGCCTGGCCCGCAAGAAAAAACATCTCAGGGTTGCACGTGATGTCATGTTTTGTACTCTGAAATCTGCCAGTTTGGTGTCTTGCCTCGTCTCTATTTTGTCCCTCATTTAAGAGAAAGTTGGATGTGTACATGGAGGAGAGAGGGTGGGAGGGTTATTGGCGGAGAGCGGGAGGTTTGAGCTAGTGGAATTGTTCTAGTGAACCGGTGTGGACTTGAAAGGCCGACATGGTCTGTTTCCGCTCCGTAAATGGTTATATGGTTATATGGTAGTGGCTCTGTAGATCCGAAGAGTCATTCTGTTCAGTTTGGCTCCACCACTACATTTATGCTAACAAAGTCACTCAAACTACCACTTTAAAATCCATTAAATACTTCCCATAAGAAAGCAAGTTTTTAAAGACTGCAATTGGGGAGGTAATTGTATGCAGAACAAAGGTTCTACACCCAAGGCAACACTTCAAATAACAAAGGAATGGTCTCTCAATTCTTCAAAGCTCATTTAGTACAAGCCAAGCTAAGCAGGTTCTGTGTTTAAAAGGCTTTCTGTCACTTCTAGTTGTACCTTTATCTTTCAAACAGTAATGAAAATGTACACTAAAAACATTATTTGGCTGCTGTTATTCCCCTCCCCAACACACAGCTCACAACTTAATTACATGTCAACTCAAGAAATATTCTAGTCGTTTCATCTGGAAATGCATGGTAAGACAAAGAGTAATTTGACCAAGACCTGTTACCTTACCAATCTTTCAGCCAGAGTCTAGTTTGTGTCTAATATTCCACTAATAAGGAGAAATTTACCTCTGTTTCAACCACTCTAAGTGTAAGGTACAATTTGGAAATGCAATCTTCCATACTACATTTCAGCCATTGATATGGAAATCACTTTGAGATGATAAAGGAGTGAACACAGCTTCACATCAGGTGTGATAAGAATGTAGACTTAGAAAACTAAAACAGCAATTAATTGAGCCTAGGACAGAACATGCAGTGGAGAAGTACCCTGTGGTGGTGTTAATGGCCCACTGTTCCCTCCTCACTTTTTCCTAATATTTCTCCATGGGCAGAACTCTCTCCTCCCTTCTTCTCCACACCCAAGCACAGCACCTGGTAGCATCTCCACTATTACTCATCTCCAAGTAGAAGGGGATTCTCTACATGGTATTTTATTTTAATTTTGAAACTAGAAACACAATTGGATGTGGAGAACGAAAGAAGCAAGGTGTAGTGCATGTTAATATGTTGTGGCATATTGAAATCCATAAAGAGATGGTGTTGGGTCTTTTGAGGAGGATTAAAGTGGATTGTCCTCAGAGTCTGATGGGAAACATCCAGTTATTGAACGAGACAAATCAAGAGATTGCTGGGGCCTTAACAAAGTTCTTTGTACCCTCACTAGCACTGTACCAGGTCCCAAAGGACTGGTGAGTAGCCAATGTTGTCTTTTTCAAGAAAGGGAACAGGTATATTCTAGGAAATTATTGGCCAATGAGCCTGACATCAGTGCTAGGGAAACAACTGGAGAGAATACTTAAGGATAGGATTTACACACATTTGGAAAGGTGTGGTCAGATTAGGGCTTTGTGAAGGGCAGGTCATATCTTACATAGGTGAGTTTTTTGAGGAGATGACAAAGGTGGTTGATGAAGGTGGAGAAGTGGATGTTGCCGACATGGACTTTAGTAAGGCATTTGACAAGGTCCCTCATAGTAAGCTGATTGAGGCATTACACATGGATGGATTCATTGTGAATTGATTGTTTGAATTTGGAATTGGCTGGCCATAAAAAAAAAAACAGAAGGTTGGGTGGAAGGATGTTATTCTGGCTGGCAGTCCATAATCAGTGGTGTTCCGCAGGAATGGGTGTTGCAAAACCCTGTTGTTGTTGAAGATGCAAAGCTTTGTGGAGTTGAGGACAGTGTTGAGAGTTATTGAAGAATTCAACAGGATATAGATCAGTTGGAAACATGGGCAGAGAAATGGCAGATTCAATTTAATCTGGACAAGTATAAGGTGTTGGATTTTGGGAGATCAAATGTAGGGGATCTGATGGTCCACCGCTCATTGAAAGTGGCTTTACAAGAAGATAGGGTGGTAAAGAAGGGATAGGGTGGTAAAGAAGGCAGAGGGTGGTAAAGAAGGCAGAGGGTATCCTTGGCTTCATTGGGTGGTTCATTGAGTATAAAAGTGAGGACATATTGAAGGAATATAAAACTTTGGTGTGACTACACTTGGCATATTGTGTGTGGTTAGGATTGCCCCATTGCAGGAAGGATGTGGAGGTTTCGGAAAGGGGACAGCATAGATTTACCAGGATGAGATCAGGATTAGAAGGTACGAGTATTGAAAAGTAGACAGAATCTTTTTCTAAGGGTAAAAACATTACATGCTGGAGGACTTGTGTTTAAGGTGAGTGGGGGATGTGGGTTGAAAGGAAATGTGTGGGGCAAGGTTTTTACACAAACATGTGGGCTGAAGGGCCATTCCTGTGCAGTACTGTTCTAAGGTCTAGAATTGCTAAGTTTACAATCAATCCCAAAATGGGGAATCATAAACATTGAAGAGGTTTACAATAAACATCTGGAAGAAGGAAGTTATGACTGGAAATGGCATTTGAGGATATTAGATTTGGTCAGCAGGTCACGTACAGAGTCATATCTCAGTCTAAGCCAGGGGAAAGTATAAACAGGGGAGCAAAAAGCCACAAGTTAGCAAAGCAGGACAAATGTTGTTGGATATAGACAGAGAGTTTTAAGGCTTGTCAGCCCAACCTGTTCATGCCAAATAAGTGGTCTAACTATGTTGTCCCATTTTTCTGTATTTGGGCAATACCCCTCTAAACCTATCTATGCACCTATTCAAATATCTTCTAATGTTGTAATTGTCCCTGCTTCTACCTCTTCCTTTGGCAACTTGTTCCACTGACCCACTACCTCTTGTGAGAAGAAGGTATCCTTCAGGTTCCTTTTAAACTTTTCCCCTCCCACCTTAAAACTATGCTCTCTATTATTGGACACCCTGTCCTGGGAAAATGACTTTAAATATTTAGTCTACCTATGCCCCTCATGACTTTATGAGGCTCCATATATCCCACCTCAGCCTCCAATGCTCTGGGGTCAATGAATCAATTTAGATAGTGTCCTGGTAAATGCTGTGGCAAAGTGGAAGTCCATTTCAAATTGAAATCAGATGTATGGATGAGACTCACTGCTAGATTCACACTCAAATCAAATTATGTTGACTTGAGGATTTCCACCATTTTCTGCTTTTATTTCTAATGTCAAGCTCCTTTATTACCAAGGTAGATTGCAAGTTCTTTCTTCCTCTCTAAAAACAAGAATTGACAGGAATGATTAAAGTAATGAAAAGATGAGCTTCAGTCCACATGGATCAGTGGTTCTAGACAGAGGCTCAGAGAGACCAGGAACATGTGTAGCAGCTGCAGAGGCATCAAATGCATGTTTAGAAAGGTGGGAAGGCGCAGTTATTGATCTCTTCATGCACTGAGTCAGAGAGGTGTGCAGGTTGTTGGAGATGGCTGAGAAGCTGAGTTGGCCCTCAGTCACTCCACATGCTGCAGTTTCAGAGGAATTAGCACAGAAGCTGAAAGCTAGGAAAAACAAATCTCACTCCTAAAGGGTTAAGCAGATAAAACATAACATCAAGCTTTCAGATGGGTGTGCCCAGATAATAGTCCTCTTGAGATACAGTTTCCACCATTGTTTTTGGATTAAATCATTGTAGTTTTCCATTATTTTCTATCAAAAAACTCCAAGACTAGACGACTAATTCTTTGCACAGAACAATGAATAGATTGCATTACTGCAATTGGATTCTATCTGACAACAAATTACTGTTTTGGAGGAGTCCCAAGAGAAAACAGCAGATAAAAGATTCCCGTGTGTTGCTCAGAAATAAACCTGAATCCCTTTGTTTATCGTTTCCAGTGCTATAAAACGTAGAACCGAATTGTCAGAGAGCAAAATGCTTTCTGTGGGAGCTAATTATCAGTAAATATTTTCAGTCTGAGTGCCATGCTGGTAGCCAACTCAACTAACCATGAACTGAAAAAATCTTATATTTCTGAAGATGAGCTCCTCTTCAAAATCTTTCAATCTTTTTATTGAGTTTTATAGAACAAGAACATAGGTTACCAATTATGAAAATATAAGTACATTTCCAAATATAAAACAATAACAATATACCCCTTCCCCATACAATGTTGTCAGAATTACCAAAAAAAACAAAGAAAAGAACTCTAATCCCCTACCAAATAAAGCATGAAAATAGTCCATAAAAGGACTCCAAATTTTATGAAAATTAGGGTTAATATATAACATAGAACACCTAAGCTTTTCTAAATTAAGACAAGACATGACCTAACCACTGAGTACTAGAGGACAGAACAGGATCTTTACATTTAAGTAGGATAGCACTTTGTGCCATAAGAATTGTAAATAGTATGACTTGACGATCAGCTGAAGAAAATAGCTCATTAATATCATATAACATTTCAAAGCCGTTAAAGGATTAGGTTCAAGATTAACACGTAATATTATTGACAAAACACAAAAAATCTCCCTCCAAAAAAGGTTCAAGAACACAAGACCAGAAAATATGTATTAAGGTTTCTTCCTCATCATAACATCTGTCACATCGGGGATTTAGATCTGGAAATATACAGGATAATTTGTCTTTAGACATGTAAGTCTAACGTACAACCTTAAACTAAATAAGAGAATGTCGAGCACATAGTGAAGAAGTGTTCACTAATTTAAATATCAAATGCCAATTTTTGTCTGAGATAGAAAACTGTAGATCATGCTCCTATGCTCTTTTAATTTTATCAAGAGAAACCTGATGCAATTTTGAAAGTATATCATATATAATGGTTATTAACCCCTTCTGGGAGGGTTGTAATTTGAAAATTACATTCAGTATGTTAGATTCACAAGTCATGGAAAAATTTGGTAATTGAACTTGTAAAAAATTGTAATTTTTATTATCTTATGTTTAATCTTTTTACTGTAACTTTCTATTTTATTCATGTTATAAAAATCTTAAATAAAGTAAAAAAAAATTAAAAAAAAGACTCGAAAATACTTAATACCATTATCATATCAATTGACAAATGTCGAATCATACAAAAGAGGAAATACATAATTAGATGATATCAAACTTGATAACAAAAAACCTTTTAATAATAAAATTTCCTGAATTGAAACCAGATATGCAAGGAATGTTTTATTGCAGGGCTGTCTCTCATTCTGTTAACTTTAGCTAAAAAAAAAGATCCTAAAAAGGATAAAATGGAAAACTTCTCAGCCGACCTCAATTCCAAAGAGACCCAAAATGGGCAGTCCAATCTATTAAAATATTGAATCCAAAACAAGATAAAACGTATATTGATTGCCCAGTAATAGTATCTAAAATTCTGCAATACCAAGCCTACTTTCCTTTTAGATCTCTGCAAATGAAACTTATTCAGCTGAGGTCATTTGTTTTTCCAAATATAGGAAGATATAATAGAGTCAAGGGAATTAAAAATGACTGGAATCACATAAAAAAGGTGTAAAAGTTTGGGTAAAATAATCATTTTAATAGAGTTAATATGGCCAACTACTGAAATAGAGAAAGGTGACCATCTGGACAATGTCTGCTTATGTTGTTTGAATAAATTCAGAAAATTTACACCTTGTTTTCATGAAAACATTTTATTTATATAGCATCTTTCACTGACCAGGATGTAGCAAAACCATTAATATTCAACAAATAATTTTTAAAACATGGCCCCAGTGGTGGTGGTGATCCAAAGCAAGCTTCAACAGAAGGTACAAGGAGAATGGCCAGAACAGTTTATTGACAAGTTAACATTGGAGACAGTACTATAGAGAACTTCTTCAAAAAAACTGAACTTCAGAAGGCAGAATGAGGCCCTAATTTAAAAGATCCCAAAAATAGTCCAACTCTCCCTCAGTGCTGCATCTATTCCTCCCAAGATACTCTGGAATGGAACTAGAACCCTTAATGTCTGGACTCACTGAACCACTGGTGTAATTTCCACACAGTCTAATGATGGGGTAGGGTAGAAAAGGCTGAAACATTTCTTTCTGCTCCTAAACTCCAGGAAAATTAAAAAAAAGGATTGTAATTTATTTTGGAACTTCAGACGAAAAGAAGTGAAGGTTCATCTGGATGTGACCATAAGTTCAACTCTGACCTGTGACGCAACAAAGGCCAAGAGCTGATTTCATAAAAATGATCGGGAATTTGAAAGGAATTGCTGGGTCAATGGAGAGTAACTTTATTTTACCTCCCCCTTCCCAGTGATTTCCCCCTCTACCTGTCTCTCCATCACTTACACTGTCCTATACTCTTTCACCTCTGGGCCTCTACCCCAGTCTTCCCCCTTTGTACATGCAATTTCACCTTCTTTATCTAAGTTTTGGTAAAGGGTCCCAGCTGAGACACTGACCACTTCTCCTCGTGGATGCTGCCTGACCTGATGAGAACCTTCATTTTCTCCTGGCTATACTTCTGACTATTCTGCAGACATTCCCATCCCGGAAGTTAACACAACACAATGACTTGGAGACAAGGCAGTCGAAAATAATGATATAAAAGAAAAATAATAAGCTCAACATGGGAAATTTTGCTTGTATTCCTCAGAGAGGTTGTGGATGTCTTCAGGAATGCATTTTATTCTGTATTGATTTCAACAAAAATGATTGCAGTTGTAATATATTTAAGTAGGAATCAGAAATGAAAATATAATCCACGTGGTACGGAGCTCCCCGAGGTGCACAGAATCACAAACTGAATAGAAATTATACACCAAGGTAGTAAATCATCAAAGCTGCCAGCACCTGGTTGACATTGATGTGTGTTGTGTATATTCATGGTTTGTCAGAATACCCAATTTATTTTTTGAAAGCCAGGAGAAACTGACCTGCCCTCTCATGTCTTAATCTCAGTTAATATTTTGTTACGTACTCAGAAAACAGGAATAGAAATTAGCCAAGACAGTAGGCACTTACAGGTGGCCAAAATACCCTGATGTAAAGCTGTCGGGAGGCACACTTTGTTACCCTCCTCTGGGAGGGATAATCGCTGGAGTACTGAATGCAGCCACGTGAAAGCAGCTGCTGAGGGGATGACAACCCGCAGGGACAGGAGCCGGAGTACACTCCAAGGCGCCTCCCGTGCAGCTGTCCCTTTCAGGTGGCCAGGGCTATGCTTTTAGCGCTGCCATCTGAATGGCAATTCCACAGGTCCGATTCCGCTTCTGCAGGTGCATTCTTGGCAGAGAATGTATCTGAAAATGCCCAGTGTTATATTTAAAATAATATTTTATTATTAATTATCAATAATATTACACCTTATCCAAACAACCCCCAAACATGCTTGAATATACGTGTGTGCGTATGTGTGTGTGTGTGTGTGTGTGTGTGTGTGTGTGTGTGTGTGTGTGTGTGTGTGTGTGGTGTGGTGTTTATGGTGTGTGGGTGGCACATCCCAAACCATTACTCAGGCATGATTCTGGGATTTCAGTTCAAAGTTCAGTCTCAGAAATACAGTGTTGACATGAAGACTCTTAAATTGATGTAAAGAGGTGTTTACAAATGAGGTGGGAGAGACCAGGTGACAGACTGTTGTAAACTCACAAAATCCTTGTTGAGTTGCTTCCTGAGAAATGTCCTTTTAGTCAAAACTCCCTTTTTCCTTTTCTAGGGGAAACTAAATGAGTGGCTTCACAAAGTTTCCAAAACCCTTTCATGGGTCAACTGAAATGTCCATCACAATGGTCACAATGGGATTTAAACTATTTCCTTTTAGAAATGACCTTTCCTTCAGCTACGGTGGGATTCAACAAGTCCCCTTCAAAAGTGACCTTTCCTTTGGCCATACAAAGCCACTTCATCACTGTATTCCTCAAAGAGTTGGTAGTCTTGTGCTGCTTCCTTAAAATGGCCCCTGATCAAATGTACTGTTTCTTTAATATGTTGGTCACATGGTCTCTGCACCTGTGTTCCTGGCACACTTCCTCTCTCTTCAGAAGTAGTGAATTTGAGTACACGCTCCCCAGCCTGTCAGCCCACAGTCAATCTTCAAAGCTTGCAGGGCTTGCAGCTTGATTTATTCTCTTAAAGTGACAGTCCCACAGGAATGAAAATTAATTGGAAGCACATAATAATCCACTGATGTTCTGTGACTGTGAAAGAGCAAAGGATATCTCACACACCAACTACTTCCAAGGCCACCTCAAGATCTGTTCAAATTCTTCCACTTCAATTCCTTTCATAACCATTCTGCTCAATTACTGCAACATTGTCTAATATAGACTGCAGGAATCTTTACCCTATATGAGAGGTATAGAAATTTACTGGACACAGGTCTAGGCGCAGGAGGAAGAGATTTTGAGGAGATTTGAGGGAAATCACAAATGCACTGGCAGAGAGAGTGGAAGCAGAGCATCGACAGCATTTAAGAAGTATCCAGATGGACACTTGAATTGACCAGGCACAGAATGTCAGAGAACAGGAGCTGGGAGATGGGTTAATACCTATGGGTGTATTTGGTAGACGTGGACAAGTTGGGCTGAACAGCTTTTAATCTTGCTGTACAACGAATGCACCTGTTGATCTTTGGCCAAAAATATATATCTCTCTTTCTCTCTCTCTCTCTCTCTCTTTCTCCCCCATCTCCTCCCTTTCCCCCCCTCTCTCTTCCTCCCTCCCTCTCACCCCTCTTTCTCTCTTCACACAGAGATCACCTGATCTGATGGTGTTTACAGCCATTCCTGTTTAACCCTTTAAGTGTATGATCCTTTCGTTTCAGATTCCCAGCATCTGCAACATTTCCACGGACACCCCACTGACCACTATGTCAGTGACCCTGGCATTTTACTCTCTATGAAATCATTGGGCAGGAATTTCTTCAGTTTTGGCTGCTGCCCCTTGAGTGGAAGATTGACCGTCCTGGTCGAGGAGATTGGCTATTACTCAAATTTTAGATTTAAAGTACATATATGACATTACATACAAGTCTGAGATTCTTTTTCCAGTGGGTCAGGCAGAATTACCACTTATTGATAATGCAAAAAAAACCTGTATACAGCATATACATGTAAACAAATAACGAAATGTAAACAAACAACACAGGTAAAGAAACTAACTGTGCAATACAGAGAGAATTTAAAAAAATCAATAAAGTGCTTGGCCACCTAAATATATTTACATTGCTGTTGAAGAAAAGTGGACTTAGAAATGTTCAGCTTTGCTAAACCTCTGTCTGCTATCGGTGGACAGTTGAGTATATATCAAAGGTGGATGAGAATTTGGTTAGCAAAGGACAGTGCAAGACCCAGGCAACCAGGTTCAAGAACAGCTGCTCCCCCTCCACCATCAGACTCTTCAGCAACAGACCCATTCGGGGACTCATTTAAGGATTCTTACTTTGCACCTTATTTATTATTGATTTTTTTTGTATTGCAGTTTGCATACCTTTCTCACTTTTGATTTAAATTCAATTAAATTTTTAAATTTAGATATATGGCACATTGACAGGCCATTTAGACCCACAAACCTGTTCTGCCTAATTGCACCCAATTGACCGACAACCCCCGAACATTTTGAATGGTGGAAAAAAACTGTAGTATCCAGAGGACATCCACACAGTCACGGTCAGAATGTATAAACTCCTTACAGACAGTGTGGGATTCGAACCCCAGACCCGATCACTGGTGCTGTAACAGCGTTGCGCTAACTGCTAACGGTGCTGCCCTTTTGTATATGTACCTTTATCTTGAGTATAGTTTACACTGCCAAAAGGTAGAAATTCTGCTCGGCCAACAGGAAAAAGCATCTTTGGTTATATGTGATGTCATGTATGTACTCTGACGATAGATTTGAACTTGAACTCGATAGACACAAGATGCAACAAGAGGAGTTCTCTATTCATAACAATTAGACTTTATCAATTAGTCTTACAATAGACAATATCCCATCTTCTAATCACAGCCTTCTCTCAATTTCTATTCTGATGCCATTTCATCAGAGATTTCACTGGAGACAGATGGGAGAGTGAAAGGATGATTCTGGTAGAGCAAGGCAAATTATAATAGAACTTCCAATTAATGTATGTCTCTAAATGTCAATCAATGAGACACTTCACAGGAGCACTCTCTGAGAAAAGTTTACTGAGTCAAATCAGGAGACAGTCAAGTGGCTAAATGTTTGTTCATGGAGGTTGTTCCAGTGTCCTGGGGAGATTTAGAGTATATGACATGCTGGTAGATGAGTGGTGATTGCGAATGGGACTTTGTCTCACTACTAAGTGGATGAGATGGTTACAAATTGAGTTGGGAAAGGTCTTGGTCAAGGATGAGCTTACTCACTGCAGAACACACATAATTGTTTCTACAGGTGTACTGTGGAGAGCTTACTGGCTGGTTGCATCACTGCCTGGTATGGAGGAGCCAACTCTCAGGACAAGAATAAACTCCAGAGGGTTGTTAACTTTGCCTGCCTATCACAGACACCAGTGTTCACTCCATTGAGGACATCCACATGAGGTGGTGTCGAAAAAAGCAGCCTCTATTCAAAGATCCCACCACCACCCACGCCTTGCCCTCTTCACTTTGCTACCTCAGGAAAAAGGTACAGGAGTCTGAAGATGAACACTCAATGGCACAAGGACAGCTTCTTCCTCATTGCCATCAGATTCCTGAATAATCAATGAACCAAAGACACTTTTATGTGCCCTGCTCTTTTGATTTTTTTTATATAGTAATTTTGTAGATGGTTACAATATGAATATTTGAACTATGATGCAGCAAAACACCAAATTTCATGACTTGTTCTTTACAATAAATTCAGATTCTGATTCTGAACACACATTATCTGAAGTATTCATGTGATCTTCTGAAAAGGCCAAACCTTACACTCTGTTCTTTTGTGTACTAATATAATGAAGTGTTATATAACAATATGACCTCAAATGCATTTGCAGCTGATTTGAAATTAGTGCCCTGCTCCTTCTTTACTCAGAGTGACATCAATTAATAAAGGTTATTGATCAAATGAAACTTTTAACATCAGCAAAAGTAAATGTTGCAGCTAACCAAAGGCTGTTGAAGCTGTTTCCTTGTGACACTGTGGTTCTGTTCACTGCATTGTGTCACCTACTGCAAATTCAGATTTTCCCTTTACTCACTCTTGCAATATTCTGCTTGGATAAGGCACATTGGCAGTTCACATCATTGCAACATCCTCCTCTTATGACTTAAAAGGATAGGGATCAAATGTAGGCAAAGGAGATGAGCATAGATTAGTAACTTGGTCTGTATGGAAAAGTTGGGCCAAAGGGCCTGTTCCTTGATATATAACCATGGAAACAGGCCATTTTGGCCCTTCTAGTCAGCACCAAACTAAGTACTCTCCTCTAGTCCCACCTTCCTGCACCCTCCATTCCCCTCCCATCCATGTACCTATCCAATTTTTCCTTAAATGACAAAATTGAACCTGCTTCCACTACTTCTCCCAGAAGCTCATTCTCTGAGTAAAGAAGTTCCCCCTCATGTTACTTCTAAACTTTTTCCCCTTAACCCTTAACTCATGACCTCTTGTTTCAATCTCTCCTACTCTCAATGGAAACAGCCTATTCACATCAACTCTATCCATCAACCTCATAATCTTAAGTACCTCTATCAAATCCCCTCTCAACCTTCTATGTTCCAAAGAATAAAAGCATAATTTACTCAATCTTTCTTTGTAATGTAGATGCTGAAACCCAGGTAACATTTTCATTAATCTTCTCTGCACTCTCTCTACCTTGTTTATATCCTTCCTATAATTCGGTGACCAGAACTACACTCTGTCAGAGTGATAAATAATATAGTTCAGTTATTGATTATAATGCCTTGCAGGATAATATAAATTGGTTATTTACTGTAATGGCTAGCATGTTGCACAGGACCATGAGGGAGTAAAAAACAGTAATGGTGGAATAAAACTGAGTATATTTGAACTCAATCTAAGAGTGTTAATTTTATTTGACCTCAGGATTCGACACAAACAGTACTCTAAATGTGGCCTCACCAATGCCTTGAACAGTCTCAACATCACTTTCCAACTCCTGTATTCTATGCATTGATTTATAAAGGCCAGCATACTAAAAGCCTTCTTCACCACCCTATCCACATGAGATTGTACCTTTAGGGAGCGATGCACCTATTCCTAGATCTTTCTGCTCCACTGCATTCCTCAATGCCCTCCCATTTACTACGTGTGTCCTGTTTTGATTATTCCTACCATAATGAAGCACTTCACACTTCTCAGCATTAAACTCCATCTGCCATCTTTCAGCCCACTCTTCTAAGGAGACCAAATCCCTCTGCAATCTTTGAAAAGCTTCTTCATTATCTACAATTCCACCTATTTTAGTATCATCTACATATTTACTAATCCAATTTACCACACCATTATCCAGATCATTAATGTATATGACAAACAGCAATGGACCAAATACAGATCCCTGAGGCACACTGCTTGTCACGGGTCTCCAGCCTGACAAACAGTTATCCATTATGACTCTCTGGCATCTCCCTTTCAGCCACTGTTGAATCCATTTGACTATCTCAAAATTAATACCTAACGACGGAACCTTCCTAACTAACCTTCCATGCAGAACTTTAAAGAAGGCCTTATAGACAACATCCACTGCTCTACCCACATCAACATTCATAGTTACCTCTTCAAAAAAATTCAACAAGATTGGTCAAACATGACCTTCTACACACAAATCTGTTTTGAGTAATCAAACTTACAGGGTGATAATTGCTAGGCTTGTTCCTCGAACCCTCTTTAAACACAGGAACCATATGTGCAATACGCCAATCCTCTGGCACTATACCCATCTCTAATGACATCTGTCAGAGCCTCTGCTATTTCCTCACTATCTTCTCTCAAAGTCCTGGGGAAAATCCCATCTGGATCTGGAGACTTATCCACCTTTATATGCTTCAAAAACTCCAGTAATTCCTCTTTCTTAATCACTATAGTCTCCATAATTACCCACTTTGTTTTCTTTATCCTGCACAATTCAATATCTTTCTCCTTACTGAATACCAAAGAAAATAAATTGTTCAAGATCTCCCCCATCTCTTCTGGCTCCACACACAGTTGTCTGCTTTGATTCTCTAAGGGGCTAATTTTATCCCTCACTCTCCTTTTGCTATTACATATTTATAGAAACCGTTTGGATTTATTTTCACCCTGCTTGCTATCTTTTTTCGCTTTTCTAATTTTTTTCATAAGATTCTTTTTAATTCAACGTATTCCCTGAACATCTTTTTCCTTGTTTCTTATATTTATCGTAGGTCTCTCTTTTTACAAAACAAGTTTCCAACATCCCTTGAAACCCATGGCTCTCTCAAACATTTGACCCTGCCTTTAAACCTAACAGGAACATAAAGATTTTGTACCCTCAAAATCTCACCTTTAAAAGCCCTCCATTTCTCTACTACGTCCAGGGGGCTATGGCGTGATGCCGTAGGAAGAAGATGTGTAATTCCACCTCTCCCCAGTTGGACTAATTAATGCCCGATTAAAAAAATTTGGAAAGTTTAAAAAATAGTTTTTAAAGGTGTCTGAAGACTGAAGGAAGAAAATGACTTCTAATGTGAAGAAACTGAAGGCTCAATTACAGAAGAAACTACCATATAAGAGTGCTGAAGAATTGAGGCCTACTTACCAAGTTGAAACCATGGAGTCAACGGATCCAGCTCCCAAGGCCCAACGAACTCCAGGTCGGATTAGTATGACGCCAGCGCCTACCTTGCAGTCGCACGATGGCGTCAGCACTGTTGCTTGCTCAGATGACTCTAATACGCACGCCCGTGATGTGGGTGCGCGGGTGAAGTGGCTGAATGGTGTCTCCTGATTACACCGCACGACCCCGCAATTGTGCCCAGAGGCCCTGAAACGTGTGGAGGGCCGTCTGCAGACATGCCTGTGTGATCGATGGCACTGTCAGGAATGTGCGGTGCATCACGAGTTCATGACTTGTTAGACAGGGTTGGAGCTGTGGGGGGAACTGGCCGGTAATGGGCTGAGGAACTCAGCCCTGCATTGGTGGGGGTCCAGACCTGCAGCAGTGCGACCCGGCCGATGACAAGTGAAGAGGGGGAGGGAAGTCCTGCCTTGTCAGAATGGAGACAGGAAGAACTTGCTTCAGATATTGCAGTTAAAGAAGGTAGGCCTCAAGGAGGAATGGGGGAACCTAGTTTTGAAGCAGTTTTTACAATTTTGGAAGGGATTGCTCATCAAATGTCATCTCAGGTACCTTCTCAAGTAGATTAAGGATTTATGGATATGAAAGTTAAAATGAACAATATTTGTGAAGAAGTGTCATCCGTAAAGAAAGATATGACTGTTGTTAAAGCTGATGTTGATAGATGTCTGAAAGTGGTGGATACACTGCAAGATAATTTCAAAAGATTGAAGGGACATTCCATGATTGTAAAGACCAAGTGGAATAGAATAGAGAAAAAATAGAAAAAGTGGAAGATTCTTTTGTAGGATGGGAGATTCAAAAGAGAGAATTGTTGAAGAAGATTGACTCTCTGGAAAATCAAGGGTGTTGGAATAATGTGAAAATAGTAGGACTCCCAGAAAGCATTGAAGGTTCAGATCCGGTGAAATTTTTTAAAAAGTGGATTCCAGAAATATTGGGTGTTGAATTTTTCCCAGATGGTTTGGAATTGGATAGAGCGGATAGAGCATTGAGTAAGAAACCTTATCCGGGTCAATCACCTCAAGCGATTTTACTTCATTGTTTGAGATGAATTTAAGAGTTGTTGTTCAGAGGGCTCAGCGTAATCATACTACATCCTGTTCATAAAACAAGTCGTCCCAATCCACACCTTGCAAATCCTTTCACGTCTCCTCAAAGCTAGCTTTTCCCCAATCGAAAACCTCAATCCTAGGCCCCGACATATCCCTTTCATAATTCTTCTTTGGCTTGGCTTCGCGGACGAAGATTTATGGAGGGGGTAAAAAGTCCACGTCAGCTGCAGGCTCGTTTGTGGCTGACCAGTCCGATGCGGGACAGGCAGACACGATTGCAGCGGTTGCAAGGGAAAATTGGTTGGTTGGGGTTGGGTGTTGGGTTTTTCCTCCTTTGCCTTTTGTCAGTGAGGTGGGCTCTGCGGTCTTCTTCAAAGGAGGCTGCTGCCCGCCAAACTGTGAGGCGCCAAGATGCACGGTTTGAGGCGTTATCAGCCCACTGGCGGTGGTCAATGTGGCAGGCACCAAGAGATTTCTTTAGGCAGTCCTTGTACCTTTTCTTTGGTGCACCTCTGTCACGGTGGCCAGTGGAGAGCTCGCCATATAATACGATCTTGGGAAGGCGATGGTCCTCCATTCTGGAGACGTGACCCATCCAGCGCAGCTGGATCTTCAGCAGCGTGGACTCGATGCTGTCGACCTCTGCCATCTCGAGTACCTCGACGTTAGGGGTGTGAGCGCTCCAATGGATGTTGAGGATGGAGCGGAGACAACGCTGGTGGAAGCGTTCTAGGAGCCGTAGGTGGTGCCGGTAGAGGACCCATGATTCGGAGCCGAACAGGAGTGTGGGTATGACAACGGCTCTGTATACGCTTATCTTTGTGAGGTTTTTCAGTTGGTTGTTTTTCCAGACTCTTTTGTGTAGTCTTCCAAAGGCGCTATTTGCCTTGGCGAGTCTGTTGTCTATCTCATTGTCGATCCTTGCATCTGATGAAATGGTGCAGCCGAGATAGGTAAACTGGTTGACCGTTTTGACCTTTGTTGACCTCACCAAAGCCTTCGACACCGTGAGCAGGAAAGGGCTTTGGCAAATACTAGAGCGCATCGGATGTCCCCCAAAGTTCCTCAACATGATTATCCAACTGCACGAAAACCAACAAGGTCGGGTCAGATACAGCAATGAGCTCTCTGAACCCTTCTCCATTAACAATGGCGTGAAGCAAGGCTGTGTTCTCGCACCAACCCTCTTTTCAATCTTCTTCAGCATGATGCTGAACCAAGCCATGAAAGACCCCAACAATGAAGACACTGTTTACATCCGGTACCGCACGGATGGCAGTCTCTTCAATCTGAGGCGCCTGCAAGCTCACACCAAGACACAAGAGAAACTTGTCTGTGAACTACTCTTTGCAGATGATGCCGCTTTAGTTGCCCATTCAGAGCCAGCTCTTCAGCGCTTGACGTCCTGCTTTGCGGAAACTGCCAAAATGTTTGGCCTGGAAGTCAGCCTGAAGAAAACTGAGGTCCTCCATCAGCCAGCTCCCCACCATGACTACCAGCCCCCCCACATCTCCATCGGGCACACAAAACTCAAAACGGTCAACCCTTTCATAATTACATTGAAGCTAATGGCACTGTGATCACTGGATCCAAATTGCTCCCCAACACATATCTCTGTCACCTGATCTATCTCATTTTCCAACAGTAGATCAAACACTGCCCCTTCTCTAGTTGGTACCTCTACGTATTGCTATAAAAACTATCCTACACACTGTTTACAAACTCCAATCCATCCAGCCCTTTCACAGAATGGGTTTCCCAATCTAAATTTGGAAAATTAAAACCTCCCACAATCACAACCCTGTGATTATTACAAATATCTGCTATCTCCCTACAAATTTGCTCCTCTAGTTCTCATTTCCCATTAGGTGGTCCATAATACACCCCTATAAGTGTAACTACCCCTTTCCCATTCCTCAATTCCACCCAAATAGCCTCCCTGGACAAGCCCTCTAATATATCCTGCCTAATCATCGCTGTAATATTTTCTCTGGCAAGCAATGCAACACTACCCCCTCTTGCCCCTCCAATTCTATCACACCTAAAGCAACAAAATCCAGGAATAGTTAGCTGCCAATCACATCCCTCCTGCAACCATGTTTCACTAATCGCTACCACGTCACACTGCCAAGTGTCAATCCATACCCTCAGCTCATCCACCTTCCTTACAATGCTCCTAGCATTAAAATATATGTATTTCAGAGATTTCCCACTTCTTACTCTCCGTTTGCCCCTACCTTTACAAACAATTCTATTATGTTCTTTTTCTGTTATCTCCCCTCCATCTTCATACAGAGCATCTCCCTTCTTATTACCTGCTTTTCTACTCTCAAACACTGTCTACAAACTTTCTTTGTTTGCAATCTAACCTTCTCCTTGTTGTTCTCTTCCATTTGGTTCCCTTCCCCCAACCATTCTAGTTTAAAGTCTCCTGAGTAGCCTAAGCAAATGTCCCCACCAGGATCATGGTTCCCCTGAACTGATGTGTGACTATGATTGTTAGGAAAGGAACATCGTTCCCAGCAGCGTTGCACAGAACAGGAAATGTCAGTTCACATATCACAAGATAAAGGACCAGATGCAGGCTATTCAGCGCATTGAGTCGTGCTCTGCAACTCCACTCTGAGTTAAACTGCTCTCACTTCTAATTCTGAATTCCATTCTTTTCCCCATATCCCTTGATACCTTGACTAATTAGATATCTATCGATCTCCTTCTTAAATTCCCCCAATGATCGGACCTCCAGGGCTGTATGCGGCAATGAATGCAAAAAACCACAACCCTCTGGCTAAAGAAATTTTTCCTCATCTCTGTTTTACAAGGGTACCTTCTAAGACTTCTAAGACTTCTAAGACTTCTAAGACTCTTGTTCTGAATTCACCCATGAAGGGAAACATCGTATTCACATCTACTCTATCCAATTCTTTCAGCATTCAAAATGCTTCTATGAGATCCCCTCTCATTCTTCTATATTCCAATGATACATTCCCAAGAGCTGCTAAATGTTCTTCATATGTTAGCCCTTGTATTCTAGAAATCATCTTGGTAAATCATCTCTGTTCACTCTCCATTGTTATTACATCCCTTCTAAGATAAAGGGCCCAAACCTGCACATAGAACTCCAAATGAGGTCTCACCAGTGCCCCATAGAGCCTTGTCAACACCTCTACTCTTATACACTATTCCTCTTGAAATGAATGCCAACATAGGATTCACTTTCTTTACTGCTGATCCAACCTGGTGGTTATCCTTTAAATTATCCTTCCAAATTTTGAATCCAAATAATAATCTGCTGGTTTATTTCTTCTTCCAAAATTTACAACCATATATTTCTCAGCATTGTATCTCATCTGCCATTTCTTTGTCCACTCTCCTAAGCTGTCCAAGTCTCTGCAACCTTTCAGTTTCTTCCAAACTTCCTACTCCACCACCTATCTTAGTATCATCTGCAAATATGGCCATAAAACCATTCAATCCATAATCTAAATCACCAATATACAAAAATAAGCGTCCCAACACTGTGGAACACTGTGGAACACCACTAGTAATCGGCAATCAAACTGAAGAGGATCCCTTTATTCCCACCCTTTGCTTTTGGCCTATCAGCCAATGCTCCTCCCAATCTAAAATATATCCTGTAATTCCATCTTATTCTCATCTTATTAAGCTGCTTCTTATGCGGCACCTTTTCGAAGGCTTTTTGAAAATCCAAATACACAACCTCCACAGCCTCTCCCTTGTCCATCCTAGTTGAGATTATCTCAAAAAATTCCAATAGGTTGGCCAGGAACTTCTCTTCATGAAACCATGCTGACTTGGACCTATCATGTCATGCACCTTGAGGTATTTCCTTGAGGATCGACTCCAATAACTTTCCAACTACCGACATCAGACTAATAGGCCTATAATTTCCTTTTTTTCTGCCTCCTTCCTTTCTTAAATAGTAGAACTACATTTGTGACCTTCCAATCCTACGGAATCATGCCAGAGTCTATTGATTTCTGGAAAATTATTTCTAATGATTTCACAATATCCAAAGTTACCTCCTTCATGAACCTGCACCTTATCCAGTCTAGGAGATTTATCAATCTTCCTAAGCACTATCTCTCTAGTAATCCTGAGTGTACTTAATTATATTCCAAGAGACATTTGACTATCAGGTATATTGTTATCGTCTTCCTCAGTGAAGACTAACGCAAAATACTCATTTAATTCCTCTGCCATATCTTTGTTACTCATTATAATTTCTCCATCATATTCAATCGTTCCTATATCTGCCCATGTCTCTCTTTTGCTCTTTATATATTTTAAAAAATTCTTAGTACCCATTTGTATTTATTTGCTATCTTATTTTCATAATTCATCTTTTCTTTCCTAATGACTTTCTTTGTCTCTTTCTGTAAGTTTTTAAGTTTCCCAGTCCCTCCATCTAGCTTACTTTTCCAGTCAACTTGGGCCATTTCCTCTCTTATACCACTGTCATCTCCTTTGTTCCACTGAAATATTGACACACCTGATATCAACTTTTCCTTTCCAAATTTGAAACTGAACTCAATCCTGTTATGATCACTACTTCCTAAGAGTTCCATTACCTTTAATTCCTTAATCACCTCAGTTACATTACACATCATCCAATCCAAAACTGCCGACCCCCTGGTGGACATATCAACAAGCTGTTCCAAGAAGCCATCCTGTAAGGCATTCTACAAACTCTCCTGAGATCTGGTACCTTCCTGACTTTCCCAATCCCCTTTTATGTTAAAATCCCCCATAATTATTTTGACATTTTCCTTCTGACAGACACACTTTTTCTATTTCTAGCTGTAATTCATAGTCCACCTCAAGACTGCTGTTTGGGGGCTTGTATAATAGGGTCCTTTTACCCTTACCATTTCTTAACTTAACCCATAAAGATTCTACCAATTCTTCCTAGTGATTTTATATCACTGCTTACCATTGGGGCCAAGCCAGCTTCCTAACCTACCGGCTTATCTTTCCAATACACTGTGTCCTTTGGGCAATCAGCTCCCAATCACATCCATTATTAAGCCATGTCTCAGTGTTGACCACAATGCCATATCAAGAAGGAAATATGACCATCAGTGCAGACACACTGGGTGCGGAAATTGGAATTGGATTTTTAATCAGTTAACATAGAAATCATTATTAATTAAAAGGATGACTCTGCCTCTCCACCTGCTGAGACAACCACACTGTGGCTAGCTGGAAAGAGCAGTGTTGTTTCATATCTAGGTGAAAGGGAAGCTCACTGGGAACAGGTTCACCTCAGTAGTGGAGGCTTGTGTATTGCAGCTCTGATGTGAAGTGAGTTTCCCTTTACTGCCTTGGCAACACTTTTCATCTTCGATGAGCTGTCATCTTCAGAAATAGCTGCTTTCAGTGTCAACATTTCTGGAGCAATTGTCCAACTGCTACTCACTGTTAAAATGGAACAGCGAGTGTGTGGTGGGCAAGTGTCCACTAGAAGTTAACGGCTTTTGACAACATATCCACAGTGAGCAAGAAGAGATCTTCATCCAGGATTGGAACCGAGATCAGCCACGTACAACAGTGACTCACAGTATACAGCAGCATACCCAATGTAACCCATTGGACCTAACACTTTCAAATTGGTGGTTTAATTAAAATGTTGTCACCTTGCCTATTCTCAGACACACATAAATCTGCCAACATATTGCTGAGAATCTACCAGAAATTCAGGTTATCCACATATATCCAAATTAGGAATACAAGTGGAGTAAAATTCCTGGTATCCAGCACCTATGGGGATTGGTAGATCCCGGATAAGTATTTTTCTGGTTGTTTGAGACTTACTCTTCCAATGCCTAACCAACACATCTACATTAAGAAAAAAAGTTTAAAAGACAAAAATACTATATTGTACTTACACTGAACAAATTTTACTTGCATGAATATATAAACCTTAAAGCATTTTACTTTATTTTCATTCACATTCTTTGAAAACATTTAACTGCCACTACATCCCTTTCCATGGAGCCACCCAAAAGATGAATAATATAAATAATTAACTCCCTCTCCCTCAAAGTTAGCCTCTGACTGGAATGACTCTTACTAAGCAGGTATAAGCAGACTCTTGAGTCAAGTCAAGTTTATTGTCATTTGATTGTACAATTACACATGACATAACAACATTCTCTGGTCATCAGTGCATAACCAGACATAGACAAATAATACAAATGCAGGACTAGTATTTTATTTATAATAATAAATAAATAAATAGATCTTAATTTGCACATATGAGAGTCTCGGATGGTCAGTGGGAGCAGTTCCTTTGGTCGTTCAGCATCCTCACTGCCCGTGGGAAGAAGCTGTTCCTCAGCCTGGTGGTGCTGGCTCTGATCCTTCTATATCTCTTCTCCGACAGGAGCAGCTGAAATATACTGTGTGCAGGGAGAAGGGGGTCCTCTATGATTTTGTGCGCAATCTTCAGACAATGATCTCAGGAGATCACATTGATGGGGGGGGGGGGCAAGGGAAACTTCAGGAATCCTCTCTGTCACTCTTAAGGTTCTGTGATTTGACCTCTGATCCATTTCTCTGCAGCAACCATGCTACACTGTGATGCAGCCGGCCAGGATGCTCTCGATAAAACTCCTATAGAAGGTCGACATAATGGTGTCTGGAAGCCTTGCCCACTTCAGTCTTCTCAGGAAATGCAGTTGCTGTTGTGCCTTCCTGATAAGTGACGAGATGTTGAGTGTCCATGATAGGTCACTAGTTAAGTGAACTCCAAGGAACTTACTGCTCTCTACTCTTTCTATTGCAGAGTTGTTGATGTGTAGTGGAGGGTGGTTGTTCCTGGTCCTCCTGAAGTCTATGATCATCTCACATTGACTTTAACATTGGTAAGGCTAAATTTGGAGTATTGTATGCAGTTCTGGTCACAAAACTACACAAAAGATATCAGTAACATTGAAAGAGTGCAGAAAAGATTTACTAGGACATTACTGAGTCTTCAGGAGCTGAGTTACAGGGAAAGATTAAACAGGTTAGGTCTTTATTCCTTGGAGTGCAAAAGAATGAGGGGAGATTTGATAAAGGTTTACAAAATTACGAGGGGTATAGGCAGAGTAAATGCAATTAGGCTGTTTCCACTTAGATTAGGAAAGATAAATACGAGAGGATATGGCTTAGGGTGAAAGGGGAAAGATTTAGGGGGAACATTAGGGGGAACTTCACTCAGAGACTGGTGGGAGTGTGAAACAAGCAGCCACCTGACATGGTAAATGTGGGCTCACTCTTGATGAGAGAGGTCTGGAGGGTTATGGAATGGATGCAGATCAGTGGGACTAGCAGAATGACGTTTTGGCACAGACTAGAAGGGTCAAATGGACTGTTTTCTGTGCTGTAGTGTTCTATGGTTCTATTTCCTTCATCTTGTCCATATTGAGACTCAGGTTGTTTTTCTTGCACCTTTTCACGAGATTTTCCATTTTTTCTCTGTAGTGCAACTCTTCGTTGTTGCTGATGAGGCAAATTACTGTTATGTCATCTGCAAACTTGATGACTGTTGGAGCTGGATCTGGCATTGCACTCATGGGTCAGAAACATGAACAGGAGTGGGCTGAGCAGACAGCCCTGAGGTGCGCCAGTGCTCAGCGTGACGGTGCTCAATATTCTTCTACCGACCCAAACAGACTATGGTCTTTCCGTTAGGAAGTCCAGGATCCAATTACAGACTGAGGTGTTGAGTCCCAGTGAAGACAGTTTCTCCACCAGCCTCTGGCGAATGATAACATTAAACACCCAGCGGAAATCAATTAACAGGAGACTGGTGTATGAGGCATCATTTTCCAGGTGGGCCAGGACAGAGTGAAGAGACAGAGCTATAGCATCGTCTTTGGAATGGTTTCTACTATAGGCAAATTGAAATGGATCCAGAGCCTCTGGGAGGTGTGCCTTGATCCATTCCATCAGCAGAAGGTCGAAGATTTTCATAATGGTGGTGGTCAGTGCCATAGGGCGGTCGTCATTGAGGGCTGTTATTGTCACTCTCTTGGGTACCAAGATGATAGTGGCTGTCTTGAACCATGTGGGAACAAAGGACTACTGCAGTGAGGTATTGAAGATGTCCATGAAGACCTCCGTCAATTGGTCTGCACTGGCCTTCAGTATCTGACCAGGAATGTTGTCTGGTCCCGCCACCTTGTGTGGTTAACCTTGGTTAGGGTTCTCCTCACCTCGGATGCAGCTATACAGGGGACTAGTTCATCAGGGGGAGACAGAGCTTTCTTTGGGATCATCTTGTTCTTCACATAAAATCATGCATAGAAGGTGGTCAGTCTGTCCGGAAGGGAGGCATCACAGTCCTTAACCCGTAAGGTTGACATGATCCATAATAGTCTTGATCCCTTGCCACATTTGCCTCATGTCACCAGTGTTGCGTAGCTATCTGTGGATCTTCTGTGCATACCCATGCTTTGCCTTCCAGATTGCGGCATCAACTAATTCTTTGTCCTGGGCAACATCATTGCTGTTTCACACAATCTTATTCAAACAGCTGCTACAACCAAGGCACTCCGCTAGCTGAAATTTTCTCCAATCTTCACCTAAGGTTTGTTACTTAAGAGAACATTTACATTTTTAAACTTACATATTTTTATCTATTATTTTATTTTAAATTTTAAAAATGTATTTTCCTGAATTTTTTTTTGCCAGTTGATTGAGGCTGCTGGTTGTTTGAATTCTGGATATCAGGAGTTTTACTGAATATCAACTTCCACACCCTTCATGGTTAAAATAACCATCCTTTTAAAAATAGGAGCTTTGAAGTAGCTTCTGGGACTAGCAAAACTGATTGGCTACTTTGAGGCTAGTGAATTATGCAGGGTTACATGGGGGCAGGGAGAAGGTGGGAGCAAAGAGCATCAGCTCAGACTACACAGCCTGGCTGGCATGGCTGAATTGGGCCATAGGGCCTGTAGAACTCCACAATTAAAGCAGGGGTACCTGAGTAAAGCACAAACACCAATATAGACTAGCAGGGCAAAGTCATCTCTTGCTGATCTATCTTGGATGTAGGTTTGAGGAACAGCATTTCATAGATTCACAGAAAGAGGCCATTGAGCAATGACAGTCTCATTACCCTGCCTTCCCCCACGTGACCCTGTGGGTGCCACCCAGATCCTCCTCAAAGGGGCTGGCAAGCCGTCTGAACCACCCGACAGGAGTGTGCTGGAAACCAGCGCTAAGCTCTGTGCTCTGTGTACCTTCCCAGTCAGATGATCAGACCACTGAACTCAACCGTTTTAGAGTCAGCATCTCCACGCATTCTGTTTTTTAATTTTGGATTTCCAGCATGCTCAATAAGTTCCTGCTGTAGCTCTGCTCCTCCCACTCTCCCCTTCGCCTCATTGCACAGTCCCATCCCTTTCCCATTGACCCATCATCCCATTCCTTTAGAGCCTGTCCCAGGTTGACCAAAGACCACCAACATGGACAGGATGGTTAGTGTAACACTGTTACAGTGCCAGCAATCGGGGCAGGGATTCAAATCCCATGCTGTCTGTAAGGATTTGGTACATTCTCCCCATGTCTGTATGGGTTTTCCTCGGGGTTCCGGTTTTCTCCCATCATTAGAAATGATGTAGGTTCTGGGTTAATTGGGTGTAATTGCCCAGCATGGGCTTGTGGGCTGAAATGGCTGTGCTCTATGCCTAAAACAAATGTTAACAGTTTCCAGGTCATGGAGTTCCACATCACGAGACAGACCCATGTCTGCCCACAGCCAACAAAACTGCTCCCATTTTCCTGCATTTGGCCCATATCCCTCTAACCCAGTGGTTCTCAACCTTTTTCTTTCCACTCACCTACCCCTTTAAGTAATCCCTATGTCATCAGTGCTCTGTGATTAACAAGGGATTGCTTAAGGTGGTAGGTGAGTGGGAAGGGAAGGTTGAGAACCACTGTTCTAGAGCCAATTGTTACTAAAATATTTTGCTTGAGAAAAATTGTCATTGGTCCATTTCCTTTGGAGTTCTGAAACTGTGCACATAACGAGTCAATGAGGTACGATTAAAACGGTGGTTTTCAAACTTTTTCTTTCCATCTACCCACCACTTTAAGTAATCCCTTACTAATCTCAAAGCACCCATGGCATTGGGAAAACTTAAAGTGGTATGTAAGTGGAAAGAGAAGGATTGCGAACCACTGCTCTAACCTTTCCTATCTGGTTTCCCTCTCCACAGATGCTGCCTGACCTGCTCAGTTGTCAGATTTTCAGCATCTGCAATATCTTGCTTTTGTATTTAGGGAACACTGAAATCTTTTCCTTTTCCCACCCGTCCCAAATGTAAACTCTCTTCTAAATGGGATGATCTGAAGAAGAAGCAGGGGAGTTTTCCACAGTGTCCCTTCAGCTAACAGAAACAACTGCTTCTGCGATGATTCTTCCCAACTACCAGCTTGGTTACAAATGCCTTCTGGGACATTCTGAACTTGTGAAGTTTTGCTCCTGAGAAATGCGAGAGTTTCTTTTTGATCAAAAATCTTATTCAAGCAGAAAGGAAAACTGAAAGTTTGGTATCTCAGTTCAATTTACACCCATATAAAGCCCAAAAATAAAAGTCAATATTATTTTATTCCCGAGCTGGTAATAATTACTCCAGTAGCGACTGGAATTCCTAGATCACACACAGGAGTACAAGTGACAGCATTCGCAATGCTCAGCACAGAGCCCCATAGCGGAATGGCATGGTGCCAGGCTCACTGTGATGTTTTCTGCAGGTTTCCCTCATTAAATTAGTTTCAGTGCCGGTGAGAGGGTAATCTGAATGGGAAGATCTACGGAGTACCTCACAGTCATGCTCTTGGGCTGTTATCAAAGTTTGGATCCAGTGAGGAGAATGTTAGAAATGTATTCATGAACAGGGCTGAGGTCTGCACAACTTCACGTCCAAGTTTGAAGACAGCACCAGACTTGGAAATGTGGTGAAGAGTTTAGTCAGGCAACGGCAGCAAGGCCAACTCGAGAAGAGGCCTCAAAGTGACTTCCTTTGGTGGGTTGAGCAGGTGAAGCAACTGTTATAAATTGCTGCAACTTTCAAGAGTGTGGGGAGAAGGTGTAGAAACAGGGAGAGCGGGAATGATGATAGGTCGAGTTAGAGAAAGTGATGACAAAAAAGCACATTCCATGCTTGGCTTTGATTACAGAGTCACAGGAACCAAGAACGCCACACTAAAGCACAAAAGATCACTGATTACACCTTGGCTGGAGAGTGGCTCCTACCCTCTGCTCTGCACCTTTGGCTTGGACGGAATACAATGGAGATTTACTCGATTGGTTCCAGGGATGAAGGCTTGCGTTAAATGGAAACTAGATAATTTGGAAGCATCCTCTGTGAGGGAAAAAAATTTACGGATTTGAAATATTAATTTACTATCACAAAGGGTTTTGCTAGCTTAAATAAGGAAAAGGTGATTGAAGGGCCAGGGATGTGACTTAGCAGAGGACCAAATGGCCTGTTTTCACATTGAAAGAGTCTGAGTTTTGAGGTCAATGGCAATACAGCCGTAGGGATAAGACTTTCGTTTCCAGCAAACTGCTGCCATCTGAACTCTACTCTTGGCAAATGTGCATTGGGTAAATACTCGAGAGAAAAGGGAAAGGAGTGTAGAGTGTAGAAAGTCGAAAGGAATTTAAGTATAAATGGTGCTGAATTGCCTCCTGTGAGAAAGAGTCAAGGAGCTGTCCAGTGCAGCCTTCAGAATGCTTGGAGCTGCAGCAAGTATACATCCAAAGCAGCGAAGCCTCCCAATGCACCACACCAGTTTCATGTTGAGTCTCAACTCTTGCAATGCTAGTGGAACTCGTTTGAGAAGCAGGCACAAGAGGATCGCAAGGTAAACACACACACACACAGATAAAGAGAAATTCAGTGAGCTCCATATTTAACGACGTAATGCAGGCTCGGCTTCATTGTAACTTAGACTAAAAATTAGTTCAGATATCAATCAAACCTGTGTGTTCTACTGTGATTTTATTTTTACCCTCATTGTAAAATCTTTCACCACCAGCATCACTTCATGGATGGAATAACTAGTCAGTAGAAAATAAAATAAAGGAGAAAGCATGCATCAGGAATGTCCTAATCTTGAGACTTTTTATTTAAAAGGGTTATGTGGGCAGGGTAAACACATGAGAACTTACTTTGCTTTATTAATATGTTGCATGCCAGGAACAGTCTGCTGTAAGGTGTTTTCTAATCCATTTTCCAGATAATGTCTGACATTCTCGGCAATATCCTTGTTTATATTTTTTTCTCAGTGCTGCTGGGATGGTAATACAACAACAATGAGAACCTCATCATCAACTGCCCACCAACATCAGTATGTATCGTACCAGTATCCACTGTGGTTCCATGCCTGTGTATGATCCTACCAGAGGATGTGGTGAAATCAGATATAGTCACTATACTGAAGAGGCATTTAGATGGAAACTCCAATAGGAAAGGCATACAAGCACACAGACCTAATGTTGGTAAATGGGATTAGTGTAGGTGAGAAAAAAAGTCAGCATGGAACAGATGGACTGAAGGGCCTGTTTCTGTGCTGGCTAAGTCTATGACTCTAACATAGAAGCACTATCAGTTCATGGTCACTTCAACCTCAAGAAAAAATGTTAAACTGTTCATCTCCTGAGGGAGGGAGACAATGGAAAATCTGCCTCAAATTTGGCTGCCCTCAAGATTTTTGAACCTGCTATGGACTTCAAGCCATGGTCTACATCAAGTAGCCCAACATAAGCCCTGTCAGTGTAGACTAGAATCAGGACAGCCCTCTCATTGCACCACCTCTCCATAGAGGAATGGAAAATGGTTCAACCTCTGTCTCCCTATTCCATAAACAAGGTCACACCAATCTCAATCATTGACTTACAATTCATACATAAAATACTTACATAAACATGCAGATGAACACAGGAGGACAGATCATACACTATATATGAAAATAAAGTTAGTTCTCCAACATTTCCTCACTGCATCACCTACTTTCGGTGAAGTCAAGCCTCAAGGACATTTTCACCACGGTATCTAGTGCGCCTGGGTAGCTTTTAATGATCAGAGGAGAGTATTAGAAAACCAAGACTTCAATTCCAAGATGGTTTCAAGTCTGCATGAATAAGTTTATCATCCTTACCAACTGACAGAAATCCCTGGCCACGACCACTCAAATTAGTGAAGGACCATTTAGAAAGGCACAGAGTATCTCAAGTCTCAATGAAGAATAGCAGCAGAGTCAATCACCAAGGACCCCACCAGTGGAGTGACTTCAGTCCCCTCATAGGAAACTTCACCCATCTCTCAATCCACCCAACTGGAATGGAACCAATACCAAGAAGATCATCAGTGCTATCACCAATATCCACTTCCATCATACACTACAGACACTGCACACCATGATACTCAATGCAGCTATCTCATCATTGCACAGTAACTACTGTACTGCTGGCAATTGCAAAGCCCCCTGACATGCTCTCAATAACTAAGGGCATTTCATTCCTTTCAAAGTTTAAATTCAATGCAAGAAACCTATGACATTTTTGTTAATTTTGGCTTGCCACAATTACGAGTTAATGGCATTGGGTCCCTGGTGAAAATTATACACGCAAACACAATTGGTACAAATCAGCCTGACAAAAAACTGTTTTAATCTATGTCGAGCATTGCAATTCTCAGCTTTAAACTAAAACAACCTCATATTATTTTAGTGTAAATCAAGTTGTAAACCTACAATCGATTCTGTGATGTCAACGGGGATCAGAATCAGCACTTTGTCAATCTGCACTAAATCAGAGCTGCCTCCTATTTCTCCTGCTTCCAAATTCTGCCTCACATCACATTCCAGGGGATTTAAACAACGGTTTCAAGAACATAGGAAGAAGTTAGATTCAGTTCTAAAGGTAAACTATCTCCCTGTTCTGGTAACCCTGTCCTCTCCACACCAGCTGCCTGAGTCTCAATGTGCATTGAATGTGAATGTCCATTATCAAACCAATATTAATTTAAAAATTATAAATTTTAATTTACACATGTAGAACCTCATGGCCCAGTAGGTTTTGAAAGGTGGGATGAAACTGGAACATCTGGAGGAAACCCATCCAGACACAGGAAGAATGTATAAATTCCTTACAGACAGCGCCGTATTTGAACCCTGGTCGCTGGTGCTGCAATAGCCTTGAACCATAGTGCAAAACTGGCCACCCTAATAATCTTAAATAAGCCTAAATTACATTTCTATTTTTTTCAACAGTGAAGAAGAGAGCAAAGAGTGGGAAAGTGGAGTCAGGCAGCATCCATGGGTAGATTTGGCCAGGCAACCTATCGTGTCATTGAGGCTTTTCTGGGCTGTAGTCTGTTTCTCTCCACAGATGCTGCCTTGCCCTCTGAGTCTTCCAGCTCCTCAGTATTTGCTCAAAATTCAATTTTTGTGTTACATTTTGACAGCAAATGAGTTGGGTTCGCCATAATAGGTCAATAGGCTGCCAAGTCAAATAGAGCATTTATAGCCTTGGTGGTGCAACTCCCTACTCGTTAACCACATCATTCTGCTTTAATACTTCCCAATGCACCCTCAGACTGCTTCAGCATTTCCTACTTCATCTTTCCTCAACTCGTTCATATACTGAGAACTCATTCTTCACAAATTGCTATCTGTGCTGTCAACAGCCTCACCTCTGATAACAACCTGCTCATTTTGGATGTCACTCATGCAACTCTGCACACCCAAGAGAATAACTCACCAAATGATGAAAGGTTGTTTGATAATACAACTGCACATACTGTTAGACAGCATCAGAGAGTGCTTTGATGGGTCAAAAAGTCAAATAGAGCAAAAACATCTACATCAAAAGCATGAAAATGCAGAGAGAAATGCGCAAAGCTCTCAGCAAGAGGCACAACATTTGAAAGAAAAAGACACGTTTCAAGATATATCAGCAGACCACACAGAATATTGCAACGCTAACACAGTCTGTTTGCCTTGTTAAGGAGGACATAGTCAGATGGTCCCTTAGTTGGGGGTGTTGAAAACTGATTGAAAGTATGATGGAAATTCAAAGGGGATCTGAGGGGTAGCTTTTTCACACAATGAATAGTTGGTATCTGGAATAAACTGCCAGAGGAGGTGGTCAAAGCAGTAACAGGAACAACACTTAAAGGGCATCTGAATGGGTCCTTGAATGAGCAGGGCACAGAGGGACGTGGAATTAATGCAGTCAAGTGGGATTAGTGCAGATACAATGAAGGTGAGTATAGATGTGATGGGCCAAGGAACTTTCTCTGCTCTGCAATACTAACAGGTCAGGCATAAGGGACCTGGCGGCCTACACCTGATCTGATTTTTTTGTGTTCTTGAGTTCTTCTGTTTAATTCAAGAGCAGGGAGGTCATGCTGCAACTATACAAGACATTGGTGAGGCCGCACTTGGAGCACTGTGTACAGTTCTGGTCTCCATACTTGAGGAAGGATATACTGGCCTTGAAGGTAGTCCAGAAGAGGTTCGCCAGGTTGATCCCAGAGTTGAAAGAGTTGACCTACGAGGAGAGACTAAATCTCCTGGATTATACTCACTCGAATTCAGGAAAATGAGAGGAGATAGACATAGGAAAATTGTTTTCACTGGTAGGTGAGACCAGGACTATGGGACACAGCCTCAAGATTCAGGGGAGTATATTTAAGATGAGGAAAAACTGTAACGAAGAGGATGGTGAATCTATGGAATTCTCTGCCCAGGGAAGCAGTTGAAGCTCCTTCATTAAACACATTTAAGGTTCAGTTAGATATATTTTTACATAAAAAAGGAATTAAGGGAAAAGGTAGGTGGAGTTGAGTCAATGATCAGATCAGCCATGATCGTATTGAATGGCGGACAGGCTCAACAGGCCAGATGGCCTACACCTGCTCCTATTTCTTATTTCTATTTCCTATTTCTTAATATACCTGGTGAATCAAATACTCTGAATATAGAGTCGTCAGACAACCTGAAAGAATGGCATATATTGTCATTCACAATAAAATCCCTGCTATCTGGAATTCAAGCAACCAGCAGCCTTGTGCAACTGACAAAAAAAATTCAAAGAAAATAATAATAGAAAAATACGAATACAACAATAGATTAAAAAATACATTTAAATTTGTAAAAGTAAATGTTGTCTGAAGTAACATAAAAAGCTTAGATGAAGATGGGAGCAAATATTCAGCCAGCAGAATGGGTTGGTCCTGCTTTGCAGCTGTTCGAAACGCCAATGATGTTGGCCAGGATGAGGAGCTGGGTTTTTTTTGTAATTTACTATTTATCACACTATGAACCATATCAATCAAAATATGTACAGATATTTCTCATTAAATATACATAGTGACATTTCCCCCCTTTTCTCCCCCTTCCCTCCCTCCCCCCCTTCCCACCCCCCTCCAAAACCAATAAATATTAAACATAAAATACAATAAAACAACATCTTCACATAAAGGAAAAACAAACAAGAAAGATGTGTCATCTACTTTTACACATTAAATCTAATCGTTTTTATCTTCTTGTCATTTTAGGAGATGGAGGTCCGAGCCTGGCTCTTTCTGTTATGTTTCATGTATGGTTCTCAAATTTGTTCAAACAATGTAACTTTGTTTTTTAAATTATATATAATTTTTTTCCAATGGAATACACTTATTCATTTCCATGTACCATTGCTGTATTCTCAGACTCTCTTCCATTTTCCAAGTTGACATTATACATTTTTTTGCTACTGCTAAGGATATCATATTGAATATTTTTTGTGCTTTCTCCAGTTTGAGACCTAATTCTTTACTTATGTTATTTCTAAGAAAAATTTCTGGATTTTTTGGTATGTTGTTTTTTGTGACTTTATTTAATATCTGATTTAGTTCTTCCCAAAATTTATTAACTTTTGCACATGCCCAAATTACAGGTATTGTTGTTCCCATTTCATTTTTACAGTGAAAACACCCATCCGATATTGTTGGATCCCATTCTTTTAATTTTTGAGGAGTGATATATAGCCTGTGTAACCAATTATACTGTATCATACGTAACTTTGTGTTTATTGTATTCTTCATAGTTGCAGAACATAACTTTTCCCATGTTTCGTTCTTTATCTTTATATTTAAGTCCTTTTCCCACTTTTGTTTGGGTTTATACCTTATTTCATCATTTTCCTTGCCTTGCAGCTTAATGTATATATTTGTTATAAATCTTTTATCATTGTGTCTGTAATCACATATTCAAAGCACCTTCCTTTTGGTAATCTCAATCTGTTTCCCAATTTGTCCCTTAAATAAGCTTTCAGTTGATGGTATGCAAACAATGTTTCGTGCATTATTCCATATTTGTCCTTCAACTGTTCAAATGCTAATAAATTATTTCCCATAAAATAATTTTCTATTCTCTTGATTCCTTTTCTCTTCCATTCTCTAAAGGAAAGGTTATCTACTGTAAAAGGGATTCGTGGATTTTGCCTCAATAGCATTTTTGGTATTTGGTCATTTATTTTTTTCCTTTCTATGTGGATCTTCTTCCATCTATTAAGTAAATGATGCAATACTGGTGAGCTGTTATATTGTACCAGCTTTTCATCCCATTTATAAAGTATACGTTCCAGTACCTTCTCTCCTATTTTATCTAGTTCTATCTTAGTCCAATCTGATTTTTCTCTTGTCTGGTAAAAATCTGATAAGTACCTTAATTATGCAGCTCTGTAATAATTTATGAAGTTTGGTAACTGCAAGCCACCTTGATTGGACCTCTCTGTTAATTTATCTAGCGCTATTCTCAATTTACTCCCTTTCCACAAGAATTTCCTTATTATTCTCCTTAGTTCAGCAAAGAATTTCTCTGTTAAGGGAATTGGTAACGTTTGAAATAAGTATTGTATCCATGGGAACACATTCATTTTAATGCAGTTCACCCTCCCTATCAACGTTAGCGGTAATTCTTTCCAATGTTCTAAGTCTTCCTGTTAATTTCCTTACTAATGGCTGATAATTTAGTTTGTACAAGTGGTTTAAGTTATTGTCTATCCTGATACCTAGGTATTGGATTGCTTGTGTTTGCCATTTAAATGGAGATTCTTTTTTAAGTTCTGTATAATACACATTACTCATTGGCATCACTTCACTTTTATTTGTGTTGACCTTATACCCCGATATTTCTCCATATTCCTTCAATTTCTTATGTAATTCTTTTATTGATTTCTCTGGTTCTGTTAGGTATACTATGATGTCGTCTGCAAATAAGCTGATTTTATACTCCTCCTTTATTTTAATTCCTTTTATTTTATTTTCCTTTCTTATCAGCACTGCCAATGGTTCTATTGCTAAGGCAAACAATAAGGGAGATAATGGACATCCTTGCCTAGTTGATCTGCTTAGTTTGAACTGGTTCGATACATATCCATTTGCCACTACCTTTGCCAACAGTCCATTATATAATGCTCTAATCCAGTAAATATATTTTTCTGGCAGATTGAATTTCTGTAACACTTTAAATAAGTAGTTCCACTCTACCCTGTCAAAAGCCTTTTCTGTGTCTAAAGCAACTGCCACTGTTGTTTTTTTATTCCCTTGAGCTGCATGAATTAAATTAATAAATTTACAGACATCGTCCTTTGTTCGTCTTTTCTTGACAATTCCAGTTTGATCTTGCTTTACTATTTTTGATACACAGTCAGCCTGTATCTGTACTGCATATCTGTTTGCTAATAATTTTTCCATTATCTTATAATCTGCGTTAAGTAAGGATATTGGTCTATATGATGCTGGTGTTAATGGATCCTTCCCCGTCTTTGGTATTACTGTAATTATTGCTGTCTTGCATGAATCTAGAACGCTTCCACCAGCGTTGTTTCCGCTCCATCCTCAACATTCATTGGAGCAACTTCATCACCAACATCGAAGTACTGGAGATGGCAGAGGCCGACAGCATCGAATCCACGCTGCTGAAGATCCAACTGTGCTGGGTAGGTCACATCTCCAGAATGGAGGACCATCGCCTTCCCAAGATCGTGTTATATGGCGAGCTCTCCACTGGCCACCGAGACAGAGGTGCACCAAAGAAGAGGTACAAGGACTGCCTAAAGAAATCTCTCGGTGCCTGCCACATTGACCACCGCCAGTGGGCTGATATCACCTCAAACCGTGCATCTTGGCGCCTCACAGTTCGGCGGGCAGCAACCTCCTTTGAAGAAGACTGCAGAGCCCACCTCACTGACAAAAGACAAAGGAGGAAAAACCCAACACCCAACCCCAACCCACCAATTTTCCCCTGCAACCGCTGCAACCGTGTCTGCCTGTCCCACATCGGACTTGTCAGCCACAAACGAGCCTGCAGCTGACGTGGACATTACCCCTCCATAAATCTTCATCCGTGAAGCCAAGCCAAAGAAGAAAGAAAAGAAAGCATGAATCTGGTAAGTTTTACGTTTCTTGTACCTGATTCATTACTTCTAGGAGAGGAGGAATTAATAACTCTTTAAATGTTTTATAAAATTCTATTGGAAATCTTTCGTCTCCTGGTGTTTTATTGTTTGGCAGCTTTTTTAATATATCCTCTATTTCGAACGGTTTTATCAGTTTGCTTCGAATCCTCTACTTGCAATTTCGGCAGTTCAATGTTAGTTAAAAACTCTTCTATTTTATCATTTTTCCCCTCATTCTCAGTTTGGTATAATTGTTCATAAAATTCCTTAAAGTTTTCATTAATCTCTGTTGGATTATATGTGATTTGTTTGTCCCTTTTCCTTGACACCAATACAGTTCTTTTAGTGCTCTGTTTTAAGTTGCAAGGCCAATAATTTATGTTTTTTCTCCCAATTTGTAATATTTTTGATTTGTTTTCATTATGTTCTTCTCCACCTTGTATGTTTGTAATGTTACATATTTTACTTTTTTGTCCGCCAATTCTCTCTTTTTCTTTATATCATCCCTTTTCACTAGTTCCTTTTCTGCACTTGCTATCTCCCTTTCCAGCTGCTCTATTTCCCGATTATATTCCTTTTTTTTATCTTAGTTACATAGCTTATTATCTGTCCTCTAATGAAGGCTTTCATTGCATCCCATAGTATAGATTTATCTTTAACAGATTCTGTGTTTATTTCAAAATATGTTTTAATTTGGCATTCAATAAACTCTCTAAATTCCTGCCTTTTAAGTAGCATGGGGTTTAACCTCCATCTATATGTTCTTGGTGGGATGTCCTCCAGTTCAATTTCTAATAGCAGGGATGAATGATCTGAAAGTAGTCTAGCTTTATACTCAGTTTTTCTGACTCTCCCTTGAATATGAGCTGACAACAAAAACATATTAATCCATGAGTATGTTTTATGCCTATTCGAGTATTATGAATATTCCTTCTCTTTTGGGTGTTGCCTCCTCCATATATCCATAAGTTTCATTTCCTGCATTGATTTAACCATAAATTTGGCTACTTTATTTTCTTGTTTTTTTTCCAGTTTTATCCAACACTGGATCCAAATTAAGGTTAAAATCCCCTCCTATCAATAAATTTCCTTGAGTATCTGCAATCTTAAAAAAAAAATCTTACATAAACTTTTGATCCTCATCATTAGGTGTGCATATATTGAGAAAATTCCAAAATTCTGAGTATATCTGACACTTTATCATTACATACCTTCCCAATGGGTCTGCTATTTCCACCTCTATCTTGATTGGTACATTTTTGTTAACTAATATAGCTACACCTCTAGCTTTTGAATTATGTGATGCTGCCACTACGTGTCCTACCCAATCTCTCTTCAATTTGTTATGTTCCACCTTGGTTAGATGCGTTTCCTGCACAAATGCTATATCTATTTTTTTCTCTTTTCTGTAAATTTAGTAGCCTCTTCCTTTTAATTTGGTTATGTATTCCATGAATGTTTATGGTCATACAGTTCAACGTGGCCATCTTATATCTTTGTTTTCAGATGAGGAGCTGGTTGATGCCACTCGCCACTTGGATGACTCTCTTGAAGTGCCTCCATATCCCTGTATAGTAAGAGTACCCCCGGTCAGAGGCTTAATTTGTAAACTTTGGGGAGGGTTAATTATCTATAATGTTATTGTTCGTCTTTCAGGCGGCCCCATGGAGGAGTAGGACCCTGTAGATGCAACAACAGTTGAATGTTTTCAAAGAATGTGACAGAAAATAAAGTAAAAAGTAACATTTATATATTCATGCAAGTGAAGTTTGTTCAGTGTAAGTACAATATAGTATTTTTAATGCAGGTGTATTAGTTAGCATTGTAAGAGTAAGTCTCTAACAACCGGAAAATAAACTTATCCAGTATCTATCAATCCCCATAGGTGCCTGACACCAGGGGTTGAACATATATATATTAGTGATGTTCTCCCATTTTCCAGTTCATTTTATTTGTGTTGGACTATCCCTTTGAGAGACCAGATTTTGAAAAATCTTGCAGGTTTTGGAAAGTCACTGTGAACTAGCAGCAGGCTTCGGAGACAGCATGCTCTTTACTTGATACATTTTGCATAGTGAAGGGGAGAAGCCTTGAATTAGACACCATGTGACCAGCTTCTTAAAAAGGCAGTACACATTTTGTTCAAGAGACCATTTTAAGAAGGCAGCATGAGAGAAACATCTTTTCAATCTCCTTTGTGGGATTGAGAAAGCTACTTGGCCTCATTGTGTGGTTATCAACAGACTGTCAGAGTTCCTCCTGTTAATGCAACTTTAAAACCCTTTTGGGGGGGGGGGTCCAGTTGAAATGGTTTCAACTCCCCAAAAAGGGTTTTAAAGTTGCAGAAGAAATACTGCACTCCACTCAACTGACCTGCGAAAAAGGTTCTCGAAGAAATACTGCACTCCACTTTTAATTACTGAAGAAGGCCCTCATCTAAATAGGAATTTCTTTGAAGTACCAAAGCAAAGGTTTTTGTGAGTTAATCAACCTTCTGTCACCTCTGGTCTCTTTCACCAACTTCATGAATTGCTCCTTCCATCTAAGTGCATGTCTCACCATTTAAGGCCTGCGTCTCTCACCATTTTAAAGTCTGCGTATCTCACCATTCATCTAAGGCCTGTGTGTCGCATCAATCTCAAGCACATGCATCAACAGTGAACTTCTGAATTTTAAACTTGGAACTGCCATGTATTAACTATGTGTGTATATTTACTATGTATGTGTCTCTATAAATATATATAAACTGTGTGTGCAGTATGTATGTGTGTGCGTGTATTAACTATGTGTGTATATATACTATGTATATGTATATATAAACATATATATAAACTGTGTGTGCAGTATGTATGTGTGTAAGGTCAAGATGGAATGAAAGGCTTAATTTCTGCAACTTCCCAGTAACATAACAAACACAAGACCCAAGAAGAAAAAGAAAGATAATATTTAAGGAAGGGAATGAACAATAAATAAATAATAAATATTCACAGTTGGAAATAAATTGTAGTGCAACAAAATATGCTGAGTTTGCTATACAGATGATCTGATTGGGCAGCATGTGTGAAGAAAGAAACAGAGTTGACGCTCAGATCAATGAACTTCCATCAGAAGTTTTATTGGAAGGCAAAGAGGGAAAACAGAAGATGAGCCAGAGAGGACAGGAGGGAAATTTCTTTGGCATTGGCTTGGTGAAGGTTGTGGTAGGGAAACCTTCACAATCACCAACAAACACACAAGGCAAAGGCCAATCTTTTCAGCCAGTTGCCGTTCCAACCTGCACACAGAGATGTCCAACATCTAAGTGACAGACTCGCGCATGTAACTGGTTCAGGGTTGTTTATAACAGGGTAGACATTCCTTCTATCAGCCTGAGCGGCACTGACAAGGTGCAGGGGATGAAGGGTGACTGTGACCCATTCTTCTTCATGACATAACAGGAGACCTTCAGGAAATTGTGATTACAGGTGTAAAAATTTCATAACACGTCTATTGTTTGGAAACTAGTCAGCAATACAATTACAGATTGCTGCTCCAGGTTGTGGCAGAGCCTGGTTTTGTATAACACAAGGGAACTAATAGATGCACATCTGTCACTGATGGTGACAGTGGTGGGATCAATGGAAAGTGATGAATTAAAGAATGTTAGCAGAACACTAAAGCGCACATAATTTATTTTCCATTATGTATTTTGACCATCATACTTCTAAACCCTGAGACAACCCTGACTCAGTGTTGCAAGATCTCATTACACCTGCACGTTCTGAGCTGACATGAGACAGGCATGTTTGCAACACATTACATTCACAAGCACTAATAGGAAGTGTGATACTCTTCCCTCCACTCATGTACACACCACTGATTGCCACTCAACCATAGGAAAGACACTATGAGTTCTAGCATGTCCTCTGGGTGGTTCCCCAGTGTGGATAGTGTCGTTTCTCCACCCCACCTCTGTGCAGACAGTGGTCGGCCAGTGTGGGCAGTATCCAGCCAGCTCAGACAGGGCCTCCCCCCGAAGTGCGGACATGGCCTGCCAGTGCAGGAAGTGTCCCCCCAAGTACAGGAAGTGCCCCCCAGTGAGGATGTGGGCCACCAGTGCGGACAGTGACCTGTTAGTGCAGGAAGTGCCCCCCTCCCCACCCCCCCCCCCAGTGTGGAAGTGGTCTGCCAGTGCAGGAAGTGGCCCACAACTACTGAAGAACAAGGACTGGGCTAAGAGTGGCTGGGTGAAATGGTAGTTAAAACAGGGCTGAAAGAGCAACAATGTTAATGGGACACACAGAGTGCCTTCATATTGAAACAGTCGCGGCTTTACAACTAATTTGCAGCATTTGAACAGTAGCATCTTTGATTTTAACCACATATGACAAACTTATTGGAAGACTGCCAAAGGTCAGATGGCACAGAGAGAAGCTGCTTTTATAAAAATCAAAACCCTTTTATAAATTATGCCTGTCACATCCTCGAATTTCAATTACTGAGCATAATACTATATGGTGTGGTGATAGGTCAATCATATTTCTCTTGGCTCAGGATGATCAGAACACATGTGGACTTGACAGAGTAGATCATGCACTTTGATCAGATTACACAGACTGGTGTTATAATTGCCTGGTAATTGGCATGGATCTTCAGAACACGAGGCGAATGTGAAAGTTGCCTTGCAAGTTACAGCTGACAAAGCACTTGGAGCTCATTGCACAATGCTTCGTCTGTTTAAGGATCTCCAGGAATGAAACAAGAAAGTCTGTAGACACTGATTGTAGTTAATACACAAAAGTGCTGGAGAAACTCAGCAGCTCTCGCAGCATCCGTAGCAGGTAAAGATGTATAACCAATGTTTTGGGCTGAGCCCTTCGTCAAGGTTACCTTCTATGGATGCTGCTGGAACTGTTCAGTTTCTCCAGTACTTTTGTGTATTAACAGTTATTCAGGGCATTACCTCCTGAGCCATGAAATGGACAACAGACACACTATGCGAATGAACAGAGCACGGTGCTTAAAAATGGAACTGTCTCATGTGTTTCGAATGTTCCATTGTACCGAAAAATTAAAATGACTCATCTTAGCTTAAAATGGTTGTCTGAAATTTATCTAGAAGCGACATTTTCCCTGACAGGATGTGCTCAAATGACATATCCCACAGGACCCTCATCAGACTCCCAACCCTCGAACAACAGTGATTTCAATCCCTCAGTGCATTTCTTGCAAGAATGAATTCCCGTTAACACTGCAGGTATACCGATTTATGGCATGGAAAAAGGCCCTTCGGTTCAACTACTGCAGACAAAATGGTCTTTCTGACTGCTCCCATTTGCCTGCATTTGGCCCAAACCCCATTCACCCTTCCTATCAATATGCTTGTCCAAAAACAGAATTTTCCTCACCTCTACTACTTCCTCTGGCAGCTCGTTCCATACACCTGCCAAACTCTGTGTGAAAAACCTGCTCTCCAGGCCCCCTCTAAATCTATGCTCTCTAGATTTAGATTCCTTTCTCTTGAGTAAGAGACTACCATCATCCACTGTATCTACCATCACTCACCATATCTATGCCCCCCAAAATTTTGTAAACCTCTAGAATATCCCCTCATCAGTGTCCTCCAGTCCAAGGGAAAATGTGCTTGCCTATCCAGTCTCTCCAATCCAGACTCTGTCCTTGTGAATCTTTCTTACTCTCTCCCAGCTTAATAACATCCTTTCCTTTACAGGGTGATCAAAACTGCACACAATACTCAAAACACAATCTTACCAATATCTTGTACAACTGCAGCATGACATCCCAAGTGCTGCATCCAATGCCCAAACTGATGAAGGCAAGGTGCCAAGCACATTTTTCACCCCTGGCTATCTATGTTGCAACATTTAGGAAACTATGCATCTGCACTCCTTGGTTTCTCTGTTCTACAACATTTTCCAGACTCCCTCCCTTTTACTGTGTATGTCCTGCCTCACTCAGTTTGGCTTAAGCACAAAGCCACATAAAGTTCCCGAATCACCCCTTGCCTTTCCACATTCCAGTAGAAGCTCTCCCTCAGAATTTCCTTCAGTAACTACCCACAACTTGGGATTTATTCCCTTTATTTGCCACAAGACATCTCCTCTGTAATCTGTACAAGGTGCATGAGCTCACTGCTCTTTTGCCAAACTTCTATAGACTATGTCTAGAGTAAATACAGATAGAAAAACGTTTCAAGACCTCCTCATCTCTTTTGGTTCCATAAACAGATGACCACTCTGATTTTCAAGACAACCAATTTTGTCCCTTGCTCTTCATATATCTGTTGAAGCCCTTGGGATTTTCCTTCACCTTATCTTCCAGAGTGAACTTCTGCTTTCTTTTAAACCTCCTGATTTTCTTCTTATGTTTTATCTTATCATTTGTTCCTTCCTACCTATACCTGCTGTGTACCTTCTTAAACAGGGCCTCTTGAAACAAAGGTTCCTTATACTTGTTAACCTTGCCTTTAATTTTGCCAGGAACATACAAATACTGTACTCTTAAAATTTCACATTTGAAGGCCACCCACTTTCCATGCACACATTTGCCAGAGAACAAACTTTCCCAATCCACACTTACTAGATCCTTTTTGAGTCCATCAAAATTGGCCTTAATCCAATTTAGAATCTCAAACTGAAGATCAGACCTATCCCTGTTCATAATTTTCTTGCAACTAATGGCATTACACAAACTTTTATCACCTGCCCTATCTCATTCCCTCATGGGAAATCCAGAATTGCACTTTCTCTGGTTGGAATCTCTACTTATAGCCTCAGTAGATGAGCCTTCCAGTCCAGACTGAGCACTGTTGTGACATTTTCCCTGACTAGCAATGTCACCCCTGCCCTTCCATTCCTCCCTCTCTATCGCATCTGAAACAATGGAACATTGACCTGCCAGTCTTATGCCTTCTGACTAACGGCCTCAAAGTCATAATTCTATGTGCTAATCCACGCTAACCTAACCCACTGAACTCACTGTGCAGGATGTCCTCACCCTTCCTACCCACATTATTGGTCCCTACATAGACCATGATATCTGGATGCTCACCCTCCCTCATGAGAATGCTGTGAAGTCGATCCAAGATCTCCCGGATCATGACAGCAGAGGGGAGGAGGAGGGGACAACATACCATCTTGATCTCAGCCCTTAGCCACCGAATTCCCCCATCATTACAGTTCTCCTCTCCTCATTCTATTCTTTGGAGCCAGACATCTGACCATTGTGGCTTGTCCCTGTTATGTAGTCCCCTCAACAGTGTCCAAAGGAGTAAATGTGTCATTGATGGCAACGGCATGAGACAATGGGATGGTGAAACTGTACATAAGTAGTAGTTTGTAAATTTCTCACATTTTGTCATTAAAGTAAAACCTCTGTTATCTGCAATTCAAGCATCCGGCAGCCTCAAGCAGCTGGCAGCCTTAAGCAACCAACAACCTCTTTGTAAGGTGAGAGGGAGAGAGAAGAGATGTGTGTGAGAGCAGTTTGCTGTTCTCAGTGTCAGCTGTGGGAGGTTCTGGAGTCTTCTAGCCTTCTGGACATCCACGTCTGCACTAGATGTGCTAAGCTTCAGCGTCTCAGGGTCCAGTCAGGGAACTGGAGCTGCAGCTCGATGACCTCGCTCTGGTCAGGGAGAGAGAAGTTGTCATAGATAGAAGTTATAGCCAGATGATCTCACCAGGGCCATGGGAGGAGAATAAGTGGGTTATAGTTAGGAGAGGGAAAGGGAAGAGATAGGTACAAGAGAGGGCTCCTGTGCCTGTGGCCCTCAACAATAGGTATTCCTCCTTGAGTACTGTTGGGGGGTGTGGCTGTCAGGCTGGGGAAGACAGCAGTGGTTGTACCTCTGGCACAAGGTCAGCTTCTGTAGCCCAAAAGGGTAGAGAAATGAAGAGAAGAGCAATAGTTATAGGGGATTCAATGGTCAGGACAACAGATAGGGGATTCTGTGGATACGATAAAGAAAACTGGATGGTGGTTTGCCTCTCTGGTGCCAAGGCCCACGATGTAACTTTTCGTGTACATGACATCCAAAGGATGGGAGGGTAATGAGCCAGAGGTCATGGTAGATGTTGGTAGCAACGACATAGGGAGGATGAGTGAAGTGGTCCTAAAAAAAGAATATAGGGAGTTAGGTAGGGAGCTAAAAAGAAGGACTGCAAAGGGGGTAATCTCTGGATTATTTCCAGTGCCACGCGATAGTGAGGGAAAGAATAGTATCAGGTGGAGGATGAATGCGTGGCTAAAGCGATGGAGTAAGGGACAGGGATACAAGTTCTTGGATCTCTGGGACCTATTTTGGGGGAGGTGGGTCTTGTACCAAATGGACAGGTTACATCTGAATCCCAGAGGGACCAGGATCCTAGTGGGGGCATTTGCTGGGGCTACTAAGGAGGCTTTAAACTAGTGCGGTGGGGGGAAGGGGTCTATAAAAAGGAGAACAGCAAAGAGAAGGTTTGTCAGCAATGAGAGAAAGCTTGTAGACAAAGTTTGGGGATGGAAAGGTAGGTGATTGAGAAGGAAAAAGATTGGTGCCATGATGGAGGAGGGATGATGGTAATAAATAAAATCCGTAAAGATGGGGATAAGCAGAAGGTAAGATGTATGAAATCTCTGAAATGCATTTACTTTAATGCTAGGAGTATTGTAAGGAAGGTGGACGAGCTGAAGGTGTGGATAGACACTTGGCAGTATGATGTGATGGCGATTAGCAAGATGTGGTTGCAGGAGGGGTGTGACTGGCAGCTAAGTATTCTGGGATTTTGCTGCTTTAGGTGTGATAGAATTGGAGGGGTGGGGGGGATGTTGCTTGTCAAAGAAAATATTGCAGTGGTGCTGATGCGAGATAGATTGGAGGGCTCGTCAAGGGAGGCGGTGTGGGTGGGATTAAAAAATGGAAAAGGTGAGGTTATAATCATTGGGGTGTATTATAGAGCAACTAGTGGGGAGTGAGAAATAGAGGAGTAAATGTGTAAGGAAATAGCTGAGATTTGTAATAAGCACAGGGTTGTGTTAGTGGGGGATTTTAATTTTCCCAATATAGATTGAGAAAAATGCATTCTGTGAAGGGGCTGGATGGATTAGAATGTGTAAAATGCGTGCAGGATAATTTTTTGCAGCAATATGTTGAGGTACTGACTAGAGAAGGGACAGTGTTGTATCTACATTTGGGGAATGAAATAAGGCAAGTGACTGAGGTGTATGTTGGGGAGCACTTCGGATCCAATGATCAGGGAACCATCAGTTTCAATATAATTCTGGTCCAACAATGAAGGTTTTTGAGTGGGGGAAATCCAGATTTGATGAAATGAGAAGGGATTTGCAAAGAGTGGTTTGGGCTGATTTGTTTTATGGGAAGGAGGTAGAGGAGAATGGGGGCATTTAAAGGTGAGATTTTGAGAGTGCAGAATCTTTATTTTCCTGTTAGGATAAAAGGCAGGGCCAAAAGTTTGAGAGAGCCATGGTTTTCAAGGGAGATTAGAGAGTTGGTTTGAGATAAAAGGGAGGCCTACATTAAATACAGGAAGCAAGGTTTAAACGAGATGCTCAGATATACATGGATTGTAAAAAGAAGCTTTAGAAAGAAATTAGGATAGCGAAAAGAAGGTACGAGGTGGCTATAGCGAACAGGCTGAAGGTAAACCCAAAGGGTTTTTACAAATATGTGAATAACGAAAGAAGAATGAAGGATAAAATTGGTCCCTTAGAGAATCAGAACTGACAAATGTGTGCGGAGCTGAATGAGATGGGGGAGACATTGAATGAGTTCTTCTCGTCGGTATTCACTAAGGAAAAGATATTGAATTGTGTAGGCTAAGAGATACAAAGGGGGTAATTAAGGAAAATGTAGGGATTAGGAAAGAGGGGGTGTTGGAACTTTTGAGGCATATAAAGGTGGATAAGTCTCTGAGTCCCAATGGGATTTTCCCCAGGACCTTGAGGGGTCAGGGAGGAAATACGGAGACTCTGATGGTGATTTTTCAACAGTCACTTAAGGGAAGCATGGGGCCACTTGATTGGTGTGTCACAAATGTGATTCCTCTGTTTAAAAAGGGCTCCAGGTGTAGGCCCAGCAATTATCAGCCAGTAAGTTTGACGTCGGTGGTTGGTAAACTAATGGAAAGCATTCTTAGAGATTACATGTATAAGTATCTAGAGGGGCAGGGACTGATGAGGGACACTCAATATAGTTTTTTGAGGGGAAGGTCATGTTTGACAAGTCTTGTTGAATTTTTTGAGGAGGTGACTAGGAAGGTTGATGAGAATAGAGCAGTAGATGTAGTCTATATGGATTTCAGTAAGGTCTTCGATAAGGTTCCACTTGGAAGGTTGGTAAGGAAGGTTCAGGTGCTAGGTATTAATGTTGAGATAGTCAGATGAGTTCAGTGGTGGCTAGAAGATAGTCATGGTGGAGGCCAGCGATAAGCGGTGTGCCTCAGGGCTCAGTGTTGGGTCCCTTGTTGTTCGTCATTTACATTAATGATTTGGATGATAGAATGCTGAATTGGGTTAGTAAATATGCAGACAATACAAAAATAGGGGGAGTTGTGGATGGTGATGATGGTTTTCGGGGACTGCAGAAGGATTTAGACTGCTTAGAAGAGTGGGCTGAAAGATGGCAGATGAAGTTTAATATCGATAAGTGTGAAGTGCTTCATTTTGGGAAGAATAATCAAAATAAGACATAGCAGTGAAGGGAAGGGCATTGAGGAATGCAGGAAGGCTCATGGTATGCTGGCCTTTATAAATAAAAGCATAGAATATAGGTGCTGGGAGGTGATGTTGAGACTGTTCAAGGAATTGGTGAGGCCAAATTTGGAATATTGTATGCAGTTCTGGTTCCCAAATTATAGGAAGGATATCTATAAGGTAGAGTGGGTGCAGAAAAGATTTACTAAGAGTAAGATACTGCCTGGATTGCAGTATCTAGAATACAAAGAAAGATTGAGTAGACTGGATCTTTATTCATGGAAACATAGAAGGTTGAGGTGGAATTTGATAGAGGTATTTAAAATTATGAGGAGGATAGACAGAGTAGATGTGAATAGGCTCTTCCCCTTGAGGGTAGGGGAAAATGGAATGAGGGGGCATGTTAAGGGTTAGGGGGCCGAAGTTTAGAAGTACATGATAGGAATCTTCTTCACTCAGAGAGTGGTGGAATGACTTTCTGAAAGAGGGGGTTGCAGCAGGGTCAATTTTGTCATTTATGAGAAGGCTTTCGCGCAAACAGAGGAACCACTGACATGGTCTTTGCCCTCAGACAGCTCCAAGAAAAGTGCAGAGAACAAAACAAAGGACTCTACATCACCTTTGTTGACCTCACCAAAGCCTTCGACACCGTGAGCAGGAAAGGGCTTTGGCAAATACTAGAGCGCATCGGATGTCCCCCAAAGTTCCTCAACATGATTATCCAACTGCACGAAAACCAACAAGGTCGGGTCAGATACAGCAATGAGCTCTCTGAACCCTTCTCCATTAACAAAGGCGTGAAGCAAGGCTGTGTTCTCGCACCAACCCTCTTTTCAATCTTCTTCAGCATGATGCTGAACCAAGCCATGAAAGACCCCAACAATGAAGACGCTGTTTACATCCGGTACCGCACGGATGGCAGTCTCTTCAATCTGAGGCGCCTGCAAGCTCACACCAAGACACAAGAGAAACTTGTCCGTGAACTACTCTTTGCAGATGATGCCGCTTTAGTTGCCCATTCAGAGCCAGCTCTTCAGCGCTTGACGTCCTGCTTTGCAGAAACTGCCAAAATGTTTGGCCTGGAAGTCAGCCTGAAGAAAACTGAGGTCCTCCATCAGCCAGCTCCCCACCATGACTACCAGCCCCCCCACATCTCCATCGGGCACACAAAACTCAAAACGGTCAACCAGTTTACCTATCTCGGCTGCACCATTTCATCAGATGCAAGGATCGACAATGAGATAGACAACAGACTCGCCAAGGCAAATAGCGCCTTTGGAAGACTACACAAAAGAGTCTGGAAAAACAACCAACTGAAAAACCTCACAAAGATAAGCGTATACAGAGCCGTTGTCATACCCACACTCCTGTTCGGCTCCGAATCATGGGTCCTCTACCGGCACCACCTACGGCTCCTAGAACGCTTCCACCAGCGTTGTCTCCGCTCCATCCTCAACATCCATTGGAGCGCTCACACCCCTAACGTCGAGGTACTCGAGATGGCAGAGGTCGACAGCATCGAGTCCACGCTGCTGAAGATCCAGCTGCGCTGGATGGGTCACGTCTCCAGAATGGAGGACCATCGCCTTCCCAAGATCGTATTATATGGCGAGCTCTCCACTGGCCACCGTGACAGAGGTGCACCAAAGAAAAGGTACAAGGACTGCCTAAAGAAATCTCTTGGTGCCTGCCACATTGACCACCGCCAGTGGGCTGATAACGCCTCAAACCGTGCATCTTGGCGCCTCACAGTTTGGCGGGCAGCAGCCTCCTTTGAAGAAGACCGCAGAGCCCACCTCACTGACAAAAGGCAAAGGAGGAAAAACCCAACACCCAACCCCAACCAACCAATTTTCCCTTGCAACCGCTGCAATCGTGTCTGCCTGTCCCGCATCGGACTGGTCAGCCACAAACGAGCCTGCAGCTGACGTGGACTTTTTACCCCCTCCATAAATCTTCGTCCGCGAAGCCAAGCCAAAGAAGAAGAAGAAAGAAAGAAGATGATTATATGGATGTGAGGGGATTGGAGGGTTATAGACAGGGAGCGGGTAGGTGGAACTAGAGGAGTTCATAAATCGGTGTGGACTAGAGGGGCCGAGATGGCCTGTTTCTGCACTGTAATTTTATCTGGTTATATGGTTATAACTGGCAGCCTCAAGCAATTGGCAAAAAAAATAATGGAAAATAAATAGGTGAAAAATACAGAAATTTCAAATTGGCATGCCTCACTGTTAGTTCACCAATCACATAACAAGCAATCTCAAGCAACTGGAAAATGCACTTAACTGGCATCTACCAATCCCTATTGGTGCCGGTACCAGGGGTTTTACTGCATTTAGAGCAGTTAAATGCAGAGATAGATCTTTTGATATGAGCGAGGACTTTGCAGTGATGACAACATGAGCATTTTGGGCAAGAAGCACACACTCCAACACCATCCACAGACAGTGACATTCCTCTCACTGTTTAACAAAATATGTAAGTTTCAGGATCTAAGTCACTAATCTGACATACCTTTAGGGGTTTTGTGAAAAGTTGTGAAACATAGGAAAGTATACTATATTACATAAAGTGAGATAAAGTTTAAATTTGACACAGTATACCTGATCAAGTGAAAAAGGTTCTTTCATGAGCAGTCCAACAAGTCAACTTTAACATTCATGCAACTATGTTACGCAGAATGACAGACGCACAATTTCAGGACTTGGGATTACACTGAAAAGGAAGATGAATGTCTACCAATACACAAAATGCTGGAGAAACTCAATAGAATTTCTCCAGCACTTTGGTGTGTAGAACTCCAATCACAGCATCTAGACTTTTCTGTTGAAATTCATTGATCACCAAGTATGAGCAACAAGAGAACACTGATGTGGGGTTCATTCAGGAGCCTGATGGCTGCAGGGAAGAAAATATCTTTAAGCCTGTTGGTGCTAATTTGCATTCTTGAGGTTCCTCCCCTATGGGAGGAGGGAAAAGAAAGCATGTCACTAGTGTGATGGGACCTTCAGTCTGTTGGCAGCCTTTCCCAGGCAGCAAGAGATATAGATGAAGTCCATGTAGGGATAAGTTTGCCTGGTATTCTGAGCTGCATTTACCACCTTCTGTAGCTTCTGATCTTGAGCAAAGCAGCTCCCGTCCCATGCTGTGACGCGCCCAGCAAGTCTGCTCTCGATAGTGCACCTATAGGTTGTTGAGGGACAAGGGGGCACATGCTGAACTTCCTTAGTCTTCGCAGGATGTAGAGGCATTGACTGAAGCACCTTCTTGACTGTCATATCAATGTTTTGATCTGGATCAGGCCATTAAAGATATTTATTCCTGAGAACTTGAAGCTATCTACTATTCCTACTTCAGTGCCATTGTTGTGAACAGGGATGTGGATTCTAACCTTTTCCTGAAGTCAATGATCAACTCATTGGCTTCAATGTAGTGTGATACAGTTGATGTGGAGCATTGGATCAGAAATCAATCCACAGGACCATAAGAGCGGCAGGGAGGATCAATGGGATTTGCCGGGATCTTTGTCTAAAGAGGGTGCACAAAATTATTGAGAACCCCTACCACCAGTATCTTTCAGCTATTCCCTTCAGGAAAGAGATGTAGGAGTATCATAGCCAGAACTAAGGGAAAAGGCCTCAAGATTCAGGGTAGTAAATTTAGGACAAAGCTGAGGAGGAACTGCTTTTCCTGGAAGGCGGCAAATTTGTGGAATTTGGTGCGTATTAAAGAAGTGAAGGCAACCTCAGTAAATATATTTAAGACAAGGTTGGATAGATTTCTACATAGCAGGGAAATTAAGGGATATGGGGAAATGGCAGGTAGGTGGAAATGAGCCTGTTTTCAGATCAGCCATGAGCAGGTTCAATGGCTGGATGGCCCACTCTTGTTCCCATTTCATATGTTCTTCCACTAGGTTGAGAAATAGCATCTTCCCATGGGCAGTGAGACTGCTCAATGACTGATAAACTGCTTCATACAAACCATCTGTGACTCAACTATTTATTTGAAAGTAAAATTTATTTATTTTAATATTTGTATATAAGTACTATGCAGGTGTATCGTTTGTCTGTATGTATGTTTGCAGAGTATTGCACCAAGGACTGGAGAACACTGTTTTGTTGGGTTGCACTTGTACAATTGGATAAGAATAAACTTGACTTACACCTGTATAATCGGATGATAATAAATTGAACGAACTTGATAATGATGTTGTCTGTGATTTTGAAGATGGAAATGGATTTACCTGTACAGTCATGGGTGTTGAGGGAGCATAGTAGGGGACTGAGTACATGGTTGAGGAGTCCCAGAACTGAGTGCGATTGTAGATGAAATGTTGTTACACATCTTCACTGATTGTGGTATGTTTGACAGGAAGACCAAGGATCTGGTCAAATAAGATCCAAACATCCTTAGGAAAATCCTGTTTGAAACATTCTGCACATCCTCTTCACTTGTGGAAGAATACAATGAGAATATCTCCAATACAAACTGCTTCTGGTCATTGTACAAATAGCAGGTGAATCTCAAATGGCCTTTTAACATTTCACTGTGATCTCATCAAAAGTTAAGCAAATGCCAAGGAGACATAACCATCTGCAAATTGATCCATGCAGTTTAACATCTCACATTTAAGATGGATTAACCTGCAGAATGCATTTTATTTTCCATCTACAAGCTTCTCCAAAGAAAAATTATCCTCAAAACTTCAGTGAGAAGATTTATATTCTATAGCATGCACGTCACCTTAAAATCCAGTGAAACGTTCCCCACCTGATGGATTACTCTGAAGCACAGTGATGTGATATGGGACACAAAACAGCACAGGAACAGGCCCTTCGGTCCATATGTCTGTGCTGTACATGATGCCAAATCAAACTAAACCTCTGCTGCTTGCACCTGATGCATGTCCCACTATCCCCTACCTCTGTCCATCATGTTCTCTTTATTTGTACTGGACCATATATTGTATCAAGACATCTTGCAAGAACCAGTAACATTTTGGACAGAGCAAGGTTCCAAAAAACAGCAATGAACTGAAAGAAGAATTAAATCTTTTTCACATTAGTGATGTTGCTTGGTCACATCCTGTCTCCTTCAGATTGTGACTTTACACCATAAGTAACCACCATACCCAATGGAACAGGTCTAACAGTGAGCTTCAACACTGCAGCACATGGACTGCCCACCTGTCAGTAACAGCAACATCAAATGTCAACACCACCTGAAAGCTCGCACGATGAGGGGCATGAACCTTTCAGAAAGAATTATTTTAGACAATGGTCTTCTCTATTTAAGACACTGGAAAAATTTGGTATAGGCAGAAAATTGGATAAATTGGATAAAAACTCTTTAACATAAACCACAAGCCAAAATGATAACTAATAATCATATATCAGGGGTTTTTCCCTTGAGCAGATCAGGTAGACAGGGGTGACTTCTGTCCCTAGTGCTTTATATTCTTGCGATTGAACTGTTGGTGGAAATTATAAAGAGAGGTCTGGATTTTGAGGGCTTCAAAGTTGGTGAAGAACATAAAAATGAGCTTATTTGCTGATGATGTGCTATTATATATTGTCTGGTCCAGCTGAGTCCTTGAGAAAATTGCAAACAACATTAGAAAAATATGGATGAGTATCAGGTTATAAAATAAATATGGACAAGAGTGAGATAATTGGTGAATTTTGATTATGAAAGATATCAAAAAGATAGTAAATTTAAATGGAAGAAAGTTGGAACCAAATATTTAGGACAAATAATATTTTACAGAACTTAAATAAATTTAATTGTACTCTTCTTTTAGAAAAAATAGAGAAAGATTTACAGAAATGGAAAGACTTGCCATTTACTTTAATGTGAAGAGTATATTGTATTAAAATGAAGGTGATGCCAAGATTACAGTATCTTTTTCAATTGGTGCCTATTGCACTACCTAAAAATTTCTTTAAATTATTAAATAATTATCTACGACAATTCCTATGGAATAAAGAAGTGCCGAGAATTTCATTGGAAATGCTAACATGGGATTATAAACTGAGAGAATTTAAGCTTCTGGATTTTAAAAAGTTGTGGTGGCTCACCTACGTGGCAGGTAAACTGACGCCAGCAGTTGTGTTTGAGTCCACAGTTAGAGATATACATGGGAGCTCTCAATGTTGGGAAAAACAGTTGATATCACTTCTATCCCGCACAAGCGCTGAGACCGCTAGGACCAGCATGGACCTTTTTAAGCGCACGAAATTGAATCAATAAATCAGTTGGCTTGAAACGCGACTCGCCTCAGTGTATTTCTTCCACTCACAATGTCTGATATGTGGACATTGCCAGCCCACTACCCATCTCAAGAGGAACAAGGTACCTATTTACAATGGTGGACAGATTCACAAGGTGGCTGGAAGCCATCCCAATCTCTGACACGATGGCAGAGACATGCGCCAGGACGCTGATCACAACCTGGGTAGCGAGGTTTGGGCTCCCCGCCCACATCACCTCAGACATTGGGGCACAGTTCACCTTGGCTTTGTGGTCAGCGGCAGTGCAGCTACGAGGAATCCAGCTCCACCAGATGACTGTGTACTACCCTCAATCGAATGGCCTGGTGAAACGTTTTCACAGGCAGTTGAAGTCAGCCCTAATGGCATGCCTTCAAGGGACCAACTTGGTAGACAAACTCCCCTGGGTGCTACTAGGCATCCACACAGCCCCCAAGGAAAACCTGGTTGAACTAGTTTATGGTGCACCTGTCACAGTACTTGGCAAATTCATGCCTGAACTCCATGGCCAAGAGAACACACCAGCAGAGGTCCTGACCAGATTTCGGGGAAGACTCAGCCCTCCTTTGTACCCAAAGACCTGCAGCAGAGTGAGTATGTGTTTGTCTGCCAAGGACTGCACAGACCACCCTGCAGCAGCTATATGACAAAGGAATAAGATATTTTGATGATTTTTATGTGGAGGGATCACTTATGTCTTTTGAACAATTAATAAATATGATGTAGCTAATGGGACTTTGTTTTTTCCTGCTAAGATAATTCCTAAGAGAAAGATAGGGAACAAATTTGGTTCCACCTGAAATTAGTGAAATGGAACAAACAATCTGGCTGGGAAATTCACCTAAATTTATAATTAAGATGTAGTATGCTCTCCAGAATGAAAGTACAAGACCAGGTTTACAGAGATTGAGATTGAGATTGAGAGATGAGAAATGGGTATTGCAATAATGGAAAAACAGGTGCTGCAATAATGGAAAGATTTTGGTCTGACTGGTGTTTGGATAGCAATGACATCAATTATAAATGCAAGATACGGATTAGTTCAATATAATTTCCTACACCAATTATATCTCACACCACAGAAGTTGCATAAGGCAAAATCTGAAGTATCGGAGATGTGTTTCAGATGTGGAACAGAAATAGGAACATTTTTACATGCTCGGTGGTCTTGTGGGAAAGTGAGACCTTAATATTAACAAGGATAACAGGGGTAGCCTTCATGGGCGACCTGGAGCTTTATTTTTTGGGTAACTTTATTGAAATAAGCAATAAATTAACTAAATTCCAAATTTAATTTGTTAAAATAGCCTTAGCAGTGGCTAAGAAATGTATTGCAATTACTTGGAAATCCTACTCTCCTCTACATATAGCACAATGGACTGCAGAAATGAATAGTTGCATACCTATGGAAAAAAAATTACACATCTATAGATATATATATACACTTTGATATTGGAGAATTTACTATGTATATTTTTAGAAAAAACAACAATAAAATATTAAAAATCAAAAATTATTTTAGCCAACAGGAATTTGATGCCCTGTTCCAATAATTTCAGCTGAGGTAAACACCTTCTGCTACCTTCACTGTTGCTCAAGTAGCTGGTAATATGAAGTTTCAGGCAGACAAAACAGCATCCAAACATGTCACAAAGTGCTTCACATAACAAGCAGTATTGAGCAGAAAGCTCTGGAAGTGGTTACTTATAAACATGCAATGCCTTGTCTTGTACCTGACAATCAGGAAACTGCATTGAAATCTGTAATTACAATTACAGCACCCAATCTCTGCTGGCAACTCATAGACAAAGGCTTATTACATTTCTTTCCATACAGAAGCTTAAGTAACTGCAGATTAGAGATCTTCCCCTTGGGATATATGCCAGGAATTTTCAACCAAGACAGACTTTATTAGAAGATCAGCTAGTACAACAAATGCATTTGCAGCAGGAGAGGCTGCTATAATGAGATCTGATTGTGGGTCATCAGCCAAACCTTTCAAAGTGATTATTTACTCCTAGGAGAATACAAGTTGGTTGAGGAGTTTACAATCTTTCTGAGAGATCTTTAATTTAATCTACAGAAAGTGAGTAAGTAAACTGGAGGCATACTTTTTCTTTAAGGCATCAGCATTCTGAACTAATTACACAAGTCCTGCATAATGGGATTTATTCGCAGTCAGTTTACACAAACTCAAACTCTGGATCATTTATCCAGACAAAAGAAACTTTTGGAACTATGATGCAAAGTTCAGACACAAGATTAATGGGCTGCTGTACCACCAGAGTCCATGATTCTCGAGGAGAAGGGACGAATTAAGTCATTCTTCTTACAAGCTAACACAGACACGCTGGGCTAAAAAGCATCCTGTACAATTCCTTCTGATTTATCCATGGCAATCTGAATGATTAAGGAACAGACAAGGAATCACCAAACTAATAACCCAAATGCCAAAACTCACAATCCATGGGATGTATCTTCAAATATCATTTGGCAACACTGCAATTTAAATCTGGAATTAAAAGGAATGATTAATTATGGCTGCAATGATCACAAAAGTGACGAGATTGTGTAACAACTTACCTAGTTCAGTCATGTCTTTGAGAAGAAGAAACCTGGCCCACGTCCCACTTCAAAGCTGCAGCAAACCTTTATACCAGGCCAGAAAACTGCACAGCTGTACCCATACTACTGAACTGGACAAAGAATAACACCGAACGACCATATTGACCATGGCATCACATTCAGACAGGGTTAAGTTGTTCCTGGCACCAGACAATCTTATACAGTATCCATCACAATTCCAGGGAGCATACTGTCCCTCTGACAGGGCCAACCTTCCAGGGGCAGTGACACACAAAGTGGGAGTTGGCCTGGCATCCTTCACATTGATTCCAGCCTCATGACACGAGAGCAACTTTGGACAAGGCAGCCTCCTCTTGGTTCCCACCTCCTGTCCTCCTACAGCTGGTGGATCAATGCTCCTCTATGTTGAGCATTACTTGGAAGCACTGAAAGAAATTAGGGCACAAATCCTCTCTGGGTGGGGATTTCAGAGTCCTTCACCAGGAGTGACTGGCAGTTCCTCTACAAACAGAGCTGACCTTACAACCCATGGATCAGGTTGGATCTCTACAGCCCCACACATTTTGTCATGAGTGAGATGGACAATTAAGTTGCCAATAGGAGAAGAAGACTCCAAAAATGTCACCACCCAGAATGTGTGTGCTGGAGACAGGGGATCAGCATAAAGTACCATGGCTATTTAGTCAATACAGGTGACTAAATAAGGCTATCATAATAAATCTTTTTTTGTGCTCCATCCAAAAAATCGAGTCCAAATTCTTTACTTCTTATATTACTTAGAAGAAAGATCTTTGGATTTTTTGGTATGTTGCTTTTCGTGATTTTATTTAATACCTGATTTAGATCTTCCCAAAACTTTTCCACTTTCTTATTTAAAAGATTTATAACAAACATGTACATCAAACTGCAAGAGAAAGAGAACAAGGAAAAATGGGAACAAGATCTAAACATAAAGATAAAGAATGAAACATGGGAAAAGCTATGCTCCGGAACTACGAGAAATACAATAAACACGAGGTTACGCATGATACAATATAATTGTTTACACAGGCTACAGTTCCTCAGATAGCTTTGCTAAGTACATAATATGGTGTATGCATAAGTTACAAATCACATAACATCCTATTTCACAGAGCGTACCGTGGATGTTAAGCGACGCTTGACTGTACAGTTTTTTTGCACTACCAATAAGTGGTAATTCTGCCTCACCCACAGTAAAAAAGAATATCAGGGTTATATGTGATATCATGTAAGTACTCTAACAATAAATATGAAGTTTGAACATCTGGGAGTCACTATTGGCTGTGTGAACAGCATGTTAGAGGCTGTGGTGAGTGCCATGGCTCCCACATACTGGTACCTTTATCTGCAGACTGTCCCCACTTCATCTGTTAGCTTTCATCAAAATGGACAAACTCAGTAATGCTTTCTGAATGTAGGACAGGCCAATGTGTCTGGCCTGCCCAGGAACTGACTCAACAACCATCCTGGTCAGGGATGGAAGGGCAGGTGACAAAACTCAGATTCTACAACCCTTTAACATGTGGGGAAAGCTGGTAAAAGGCCTACAAATTCCATTTACAAAAAGGAACATGTCCTTCCGGTGGGGCCCGAATTGCTTGATAGATTCTGACATTTCTCAGCTTAATTGCTATCAAGTTTAAAAGGTCTCATGTAGGCTATGAAAGTTAATCAAAGGATGGACAACTTTCCTAGAGGTAGGAATTCAGTAAACTATAATCTTTGTTATTCTCTCTATTACTGGAGAAAATTTTCAGCAATGGAAAAGGTCAGGGTTCTGTTTCAGCAACTCTTGTGCTAGGCAGGACCTGTGTTCACTCTTCTCCCAAACTACTCAGAACAATGAGTCATCACTACTTTCACCATGACAACCTCTCCAGCAGAGCAACAACCATTTGATTGTTGTTGGCCTCTTGTTCATGCTCAGCTCTCCAGTTAGGCTGAGCAGGATAGTTCAGGGGTTTCTACTGGAATATCATGTGCTATTGATCCAATCTCATGGGGCAGTCAGGCCTGATGTCTGGAGACCAGGACACCAGCTGAGAGTTGCTCCTTCTCCATCAAAGAATTGCCTACCTTATTGTTACTTTTACAGGGTTTACATTATAAATGCAACAAATAATCTGATACTCAATGTGGGGGGGTGGAATGTGGTGAGCAGCATCAATGGGAGAAAAAGAATGGTTAGCATTTCAGACCAGAACTTTTATCAAGACGAATAATAAATGGTTTCGTAAGAAGACAAATGTCGTCAGAAGATCGAGGGAATATTTCAAGAATTGCAAGGCGATTCCCTAGAATAGAGCAAAGTAATTGTCTGAATTGTCATATTAAAGGTTTATACAGCACAGAATCAGGCCATTCAGCCCATCATGTCCATACCCACCCCCAAAACAGAGTGCAAGAAGGAACAGTAGATATTTTAAATTCGCTGTTAGAATTATTCCCCTTCTAGAATTTTTTTTTCTTGCAAAGAAGTTTGAAATAAAATTCTCTTACATTTTTAGGTTGGGTTTTACTGGATCAGGCTGGGACCAGTGTTCCCATAAACTGAATAACTAGCCTTGTGGTTAAGCATTAAAAGCAAATTAGTTAACAAGTGCGAAGGTTCATATGGAGGGGAAGGGTGCATGTGATGGTCTGAGCCACATTCACAACCCTCTGCAATTTCTTGTGGTCTTGGGCGGAACAGTTCCCATCCCATGCAGTGACCCACCCCAACAGGATGACTTTAGCGGTGCCCCTTTAGAAGTGGGAATAACCTGATGGCCAAAACACAGATGGCTGCAAAGTGACCAAGATTGGTGATAAAATATTCCAGAATACTTCATTTTAAAATGAGATCTGGTGGAATAGAAACGGAGGGGTGGCCATGTTGTTAGTAATGAAAGAAGTCAGAAAACAAAGTGAGTGAAATCAGTTTGTTTGGGTCTAAGGAAAAGCAAAAATAAGGTAAGCACTGCAGGACATAGGACATATAACAATTACAACAGAGTACGGCAGGGCATGGTATAAACCACCAAATAAAAGTCATGTGTAATAAAGATAATCATGGGGAAACTTTAATAGTCATTTATGGAATATGAAATATGTCTGGAAGAAGGATCTGACACAAAATGTTGACAATGACCTTCTGTTCCAATGATTCAGCTCAAAATGCTGAGTTCCTCTGATTTCAGAATCTGCAGTCTCCTCTCTCTCTTTCTCCCTCTCTCTCTCTCTCTCTTTAATTAACTATATGCTGGAGACCCCCAAGTAAAAGTGTGGAGGTACAAATCATGGAATAGTTATGAGATCAGTAAGTTGAAGAATTAAAGAGGGAGCATTATTTTCAATCTAATGTCATGCAGTGGAAATATTCCATAATCTTAGAGTTAATGGTCCAAAAGGGAAGAGTGATCATAGCATGATATAATTTTATATTAAAACTGAAAATTTCAAGCTCTTATATAAAGCAAATTATGTGGGTGGTAGTAGATTGGTACATTACATTGAAAGATAGGACAGTAAACAAGCAATGGTTACTATTCCAGGGATAAATAAGTATAGTGGGTCCTTTAATCTACAAAAATGCAACAGAAAAAGTGGTTCATCATTGCAAATAAGCAGAGTTTACAATGAAGGTTTATAGTGTTTCAAAAAAAGTAGTAAATGGAGATTGAGAAAATGTTGGGATTCAGATTTCAGATTTATTATTAGAGTACATACATGACATCACTTACAACCCTGAGATTCTTTTTCCTGTGGACATGGCAGAATTACCACTAACTGGTAGTGTAAAAAAACTGTACACCGTGTACACTTGTAAACAAATAAAGAACTGTAAATAGATAACAAAGTAAACAAACCAGCTGTGCAATACAGAGAGAATTAAAAAAATCAATAAAGTGCATAGGTAAGAGTCCTTAAATGAGCCCCTGATTGAGTTTGTTATTGAGAAGTCTGATGGTGGAGGGGTAGCAGCTATTCCTGAGCCTGGTGGTATGAGTCCTGTGGCACCTAGACCTCTTTCTTGATGGTAGCAGTGAGACCAGAGCATTTTACTGAGTGCTCTCCAACAGCAGTGTTCCCTGTAGTTCTTCTTGATAGTAGGGAGGGTTTTGCCTGCGATGTCCTGGGCTGTGACCATGACCTTTTGGAGGGCTTTATGCTCAGGGGCATTGGTATCGCCATACCAGTCTGTGATGTAGCTGGTTAGCACACTTTCCACCACACCTCTGTAAAAATTTGCCAGGGTTTCTGGTGTCATACCAAACCTTCACAAATTCCTGAGGAAGTAGAGGCACTGATGTGCTTTCTTCATGATGCCATTGGTGTGTTGGATCCAGGAAAGTTCCTCTGAGATAGTGTCTCTTAAGAACTGAAATTTGCTCACCCTCTCCACCTCTGATCCCCCAGTGAACACTGGATTGTTTACCTCTGGCTTTTCCTTCCTGATTCAGCAAAGGAAGAGCAAAAAATTAGAAAGGAAAATATGTGCTGAATGAGTTATTGAGGAGTTACTGAGAAAGAAACCTAAATGGACACTAAAAGTTTTATAGATTCATAAAAAAGAAAAGATTAACAATGGTGCCTTGAGAAATTATACTGGGGATAAGGATAAGATAGAATGAGTATTTTGTATCTTTCAATGTAGGAAGATGTGACAGGAAACAGCAGAGAACAGTTTTATCAAAAATCAAGGACAGGGGTTAGTGGAGTGCTGCTTATTGTCCTGGTGGCTTAAGGCCCTTTTATAGTGAAAATTAGCCATCTGTAAAGACAGGTTTCCTCTGTCTTTAAGGCACTTCACTTGCGTGCATAAAAGATCCAAAGGTGAATTGGATGGTCCAACTAGCTCTAGGTTCCTTCTGCCTATGGTGGTAAGGTCAGAGGTGAAGCAAAGTCGCTCCATTTCCTGTGTAAAAAAAATTGCTGCTGAAAGCAGCTCCAAACAGGGAAGTAAGATGATTGACTTCGCGCTGACAGCCCTGTTGCCCCACTATGACAGGTTGCGCTTGCTTACTTTGCCATGATCCTCACACCACCTGCTCCCTCACGCTGCCCACTCCTTCAGGTTGCCCATTCTTCCATGCTGCTCCTTTGCCCTGCTCCCTCACACTGCCCCTTGGACCTTGGACCGAATGTCCAGAACTCTGCAGGCTCCTGCTGGCAGATCCACTTCATTCAATGCTAGGTGTACAGGGCTTACAGATTCCGTGAACAGGGATGGAGCGGGGTGATGGGATCAGTGGGGGAAGATGAGGCAAGAGGAAGGGAAAATGGAAAAGGGAGGGAGGGAGGGGAATGGAGGGGGAGGGGAATGGAGTAGGAAGGGAGCAGGTTGGTGGGGCTGTCAGTTAGTGGGGAGGGTTGTTGTCAGGCAGCGGGGCTCAGGCAGCAGAGTTGGGGGACTGTCAGGCAGCGGGGGGGGGGGCTGTGAGGCAGTGGCGTGGCAGGGCTGTTGCAGGGCGGTTGCTGCCTTGCTGCAACCCCTTTTGTCCTGGGAAACTGGCGCGCTGCTCTGGGCTACATAAAAGGACTGCACTATCCACCTTTTCCGTCCTTGAAATAAAAGGTAAATTTGCCTTGTTTTTAAAACTTGAGCAGGCGATAACGCGGCTTTTGTGCATAAAATCCCCTTTAGACACAGCTTCTCTCAGCAAAGTACCTGGCGGCACATTGAAAGAAAAAAGAATGTGATGCCTTTCACTCCCTCAAGTGACTCAGTCTAACCTAACCCCTGCTATAATATAGGAAACTTGATAACCGATCAGCGCCTAGTAGGCTCCCACCTCCCGCAGAGCAGGAACCAGAGAACAACACTTCAAGACAGTCCCTGAAGCCTTCTATCCCTGAACAGCAGACAGACCCTTGACTTAACATCTCTGCCAGAAGATGGCTGGTGCACAGACTTCAAACATTGCAGTCTTAAGGACTTTCATGCCAGGCCTCCACCTGGAGGCCAGCTATAAGCACAGAGGGAAAATATAAAATTACCTTTCATGGAGCAACCCTAAAAGGCTGCTCCTGTGTCTAATTCATGTTGAGCGGCTCCTCATAGCACCCTCCAGAGCCGATGGAGGTGGGGTGACTGTTGCCAGAGCGTGGCCTGCTGAGTTGACATCATTCAATCATGCCGACATGGAAAGAGCCCTATAGTGGATCATGGTGCCCCCCCCAGAGCAGGCAAGATAGATGATTGCGATGTTTGCAGCCAGAATTAGTATCCAGACAGAAATCCTGCACACCATCATAAAGAACATTAATGGCATAAAATCCCACTCCTGCATCTCAGGCTGATGATGTCACTGCGATGTCATCAGCCCACCTCTAACTAACCGCTTGTAGTGGCATTATGTTCATGTGCGGCAGTGGAGTGCTGCGCTCCACCGATTACCCTTCTCCAAGAGGGATCGCAGTTGGTGCCTTGGAGCTGGTCACGGCGCATTCAAGGAGGTAAGTCTCCCGACATAAGGGTGGAGAACCTCCGCCTTTACAGTTGGGATTTTTCACTGATAGAAAGGGTATATTGTCTCTGGAATGAGATGAACCCACAAACTGTGCCTTGGGCCACTGGGTTCTACTTACTGATCCATGGCACCATTTACTCCTGTGAGATGGATTTGCTCTTTGGAAATCTGCTCCAGATACTGATGAAATTGCTTCTTTGGCAATTTACTTTAAAAATAACTTTGCACAAAAAAATCTCATTAAATCAAGGTAGGCATCCTCACTGCTCGCAGATCTGATGGGGATGTGCAGCATTTTTATTTTGAATTCAGATTGCCAATATCAGCAGCTTTTTCCTTTAGTTCTATTTTCAATTCCTCATTTTGATTCTCCAAAACAGGTCTGCATTTTCCTGCATTACATTAATATTAATATCAGTAAATTAAAGTCACTACCCACCGAAGCAGTCTGATTCTGTGCCGTACAGGAAGGATGTTTGGCCTTCGAGGAGGGCGAAGTGCATGAGGTGGAAGGGGCAGAGGAAGAAGATTCAACAATGCCCTCAAATGGAGAAATGAATCAATTATGGCAGGAGAGAGTACAACAGGCCAGTGGGAAGGGGGTGTGAGAATAATTGGTAAACTCTAAAACTGCCGATAAAGAATGAGTGGATAAAAGGCCTCTTTCTGACAGGTGGCATCATATGATGTTATAACTTCAATTCCAGATAATTGTTGGAGAGCTTTCAGTGTTGCTCCAAATAGTTTCACAGTTGTACTGACATAGAGCTAATAAACTGTGGGGGATAAATACTGAAGAGGTGACATTCTGAAGGTAAAGACAAATATTACAAAGTCACCAGACTTCTGCATATATCCAAAGTTGTGTTCATGGTGCTCTAATTTGCTCCATGGGTCAGGAATAAACACACGAGGTTATAACAATGGACTCATTCAAGTTCAACTTTATTATCATCTCAATGTACATATACAACCTAGTGAAACAATATCTCTCCAGACCACAATACACAATATATAAACACCACATTAATAATCAAAATAAATACCTAAATATTTGGGATAATTTATATGGTTACAGAATACTGTTCATCAATCTCACAGTCTGTGGGGGCCTGGCAGTCAGTCCCGATTTTGATGCTCTTGTAGCTCCTTCTTGATGGTAGTGGGTCAAAGATACTGTGTGCTGGATGGAAAGGATCCTCAATAATTCTCAGACCCCATATTTAAGCTACAATCCGAATGAATATTGTCAATAGAAGAACCCAGTGATCTTCTTAGCCATTTTGATGACCTTCTGTATAGACGTCCATGATGATACTTTGCAGTGACTGTCCCACACAATATTACAGACAAGACATTCTCAATTGTACTCCTGTAAAAGGTTATCAAGATGGGGGTTGGTAGCCTTGCCCTCCTCAACCTCCCAAAGAAGCGTAGGCAATGCTGGATTTATCTTATAAGGAAGAGCTGTGGGTCCAGGAGAGGTCGTCATTTACATACACGCAAAGGAACTTCCCACTGTCCCCTCTCTCCACAATGGAACTGTTAATGTGTAGTGGAGAATAGTCGACCTTCATCCTCCTGAAGTCCACAATCATCTCCTCTATCTCGTCCACGTTGAGACTCAGGTTGTTGTTTACACTCCATTTTATGAGCCTTTCAACCTCCTCTCTATAATGCAACTCGTCATTATTTCTGATGAGGCCATCCACTGATATATCATCCACGCACATGATGATTTAGTTAGAACTGAATCTGGCAGAGCAGTTGCGAGTCATCAGTGTGAACTGTAACGGGCTGAACACACAGCGTGATGGAACTTGAGCTTTTGCTGCCAACCGAGCCAGACTGCAGAATCCTGTTGCAGAGAGCGGTGTTGAGTCCCAGCTAGGATAGTTTATCCAAGAGCCTCTGAGGTATGATCTCGCTGAACACTGAACTGAAGTTCATGAACAATAGCCTAGTGTATAATGTACTGTTCCCTTGGTAGGTCAGGACAGAGTGGAGGGTCAAGGCCTCATCTGTGGACCGGTTTGGACAGTAGGCAAGCTGGAATGAGTCTAATGTTGCTGGTGCACTTTGAGTTCCATCACCAGCCGCCCAAAGCACTTCATGATCGTAGGTGTCATTTAGTCCAGTTACTGTTGTCTCTTAGACACCAGGATGGTGGTGACTGCCTTGAATCCTACAAGAACGGTGGACTGCTGCAGTGAAATACAGTACAACTCTATTTATCCAAAATCGGATTCTCCGAAATCCTCCGTTTTCCGAAATTAAAAAAAATTCAGATAAATGAGGATATCCAAAACAAATCAGAAATCCTCATTTATCCAAAATGTTTTTGGAGCCAAATTGTCCGGGACATTAGGATCGGCGGCAGCAGTGGACCTCGAGCCCCCGGCAGCAGCAGCAGTGGACCTCGGGTTTCCGGTGGCGGTAGCAGCAGACCTTGGATTCCCGGTAGTGGCAGCAGCGGATCTTGGGCTCCCAGTGGCAGTGGGGATCTCAAGCTCTTGGGTAGGAGCGGGACCCTTGGGCTCCCAGCATGGGAGGGGCCTCAGTGGGGAGGTGTTGGTGATCGGCAGTGGTCAGCATTTTTTTTGTGAGAATTCAACATTATTTTAATGTTTAAAAAGCCTTACCTTATTGTTTGTTGTTGTTAAAACATTAATACGAGTGATTTGCTGTTGCTACTGAGCTGTTTTTAAAATGGCCCCGATCATTTCAGATAATCAAAGTTGTACTGAATTGTAGATGTCTGTTATGATCCCCACACAGTCATTCAACACCCAACCAGGTATGTTATCTGGACCTGCTAATTTGTATGGGTTCACCATGGATAGGATCTTCCTTTCCTCAGCCGTGGGTGCCTGTTCTTCAGGAGGCGACGAGCCTTTCTCTGATGTCAAACTATGTGTAGATTCAACCTGACAGGAAGGGAGGCATCATTGAGGCTGACCTGCAAGGTTTACTTGTGGTCAATTATAGTTTGAAAACTTTGCCATATGTCCCTCATATTGCTGGTGCCACACAGATGTCTGTGGATTCTCTGTGCATACCCATGCTTTGCCTCATGAATTATTTGTCTGAATTTTTTTGATTGTTTTGACATCTTAAGTTTTGATAGCAGGCTCAGCCTGGGGTGGGGGATAGGATGCAGGTGTCTGCTGGCATATCAGTCAATATGTTACAGGAGCAATAAGAATCTGCTGAAGGAATTCAGCAGGTTGAGCAGATCAGAGAGGGGAAAGTAAATGGCAACATTTGAGATCCTCTGCATCATCCCACATGTCAACTCCTAAACATTTTGTGGATTAGCAGGGGGCACAGGCTATTCATTGGCCACAATCTCTGGGCTGTTACACCAGAGAAGCCAGCCAGCAGCTGGGTGGCACAGTTAGTGTGGGTTTTTCATGGGTTCTCCAGTTTCCTCCCACCTTTTAAATATACAGGGTTGGAGTTAATTGCGTGTAATTGGGCAGACCAGGCTCGTGGCCTGGAAGGGCCAGTTATCATGCTGTAAACATGATTTAATTTAAGTAGAAAATACAGGCAAGTCACAGCATTCGGTGGCAGCAGGCAGCAAGCAGAGTGTGGGTGCGGAGGTGGATGTGCAGCTTAAACTCTGACGGATCACTGAGGCATCAGTGATTCCAGAGTTAGGGAGGAAGCTTCACAGGAGGTGGAGTTCAGCACAAGATGCACACATTTAAACTCCTTGACAAGAACAAATTTGAGGGAGAGATGGTTTCATGAATTTTGATTTTGTGTACAAAACAACAACATAGTGACAGGTAATGTGAAGAATGACTGAATTAATTAGAGAGTGTAGAACTCCATAAATCCCATGTAACTTCTGGCATCACAGTGGAATAAAGCCCAGCATGAGTCCGTGTTGTGTGATCTTGAATCCACACAGGTAAATAATGCAATAATGACACATACTTATTTTAAATCATGATTCCACTTGGATTCAAAAGAGATTGTTGCACATTCAGTTATGTTTATAATTGGCAGAGTTTGTTACTGAGGCAGCAATGATTGGCAGTTCTGGGAAATATTCTGGAATGTTTAGAGATGCAGTAAGCATTTTCTGGAGGCGCTGAGGCCAAGAGATGTAACTGTGCAGCAATCAACTGGCTGGTGATTCAGAAGAGGAAAAGTATTTGATATTAATTAGTTCCATGTCTAACTCATTTTATGAGCAATATTTATCTTTCTCTATTCATGGGCTCTATTGCCAAAATGATGCTGTCCAGACAAGCTGAATGTGATATCCTCTCAAATCAATCTCCCCAAATTCCTGAAGCCCACCTCTTTCCCCTCTACCCTTCAAATCAACAATTCTGCCTTCTCACCTACTTCCCAAAATTCAAATAGGTGAGTTAACCTTGTTTTTCGCTTTCAAACAGGAAATCTTGCTGATCCAACCTTACTGAATTTTTTTCAAGTGTTAATAAGGAAAGTAGATGTGTTAACAAAGTAAGTGTTACTGAGCTTTTCAAAGGTTTTTTTTTAATAAGACTTTCCCATATAATCAAATGAGAAAGGTCAGTGAAGTGTGGAGGTAGAGACCAGGAGAAGAGTGATTTTCTTCTTATTTCAGGACAGAAAGCAGAGAGTGGGAGTGGAACATAAAACATCATAGCTCAGTACAGGCCCTTCAGCCAACAATGCTGTGCCATCTTAAATAAACGTACTCGACAATCTAACCCTTCCCTTCCTCACACCAATAGCCCTCTATTTTTCTTGCATCCATGAGCCTGTCTAAGAGTCTTTTAAATGTCCCTTGTACCAATCTCCACAGCCACCCCTGACACTGCATTCCAGGTACCCATAACTCTGTGTAAAATACTTAACCTTAACATCACCCTTAACATCACCCTTAAACTTTCCTCCCCTCACCTGATACATATACTGGATCCTCTGCTAAGGAGGGGCGGACAATGCAAGTAGCTTCCAGGGGCATCTGTATGTATGGGGGTGGTACTGACAATGGGGATGGGGAAAGTACTGACTATGGGGGTAGGGGTTGGGACAGTACTGACTGTGGGAGAGGGGACAGTAGTGACTGTGAGGGTGGGAGGGGTACTTACTGTGGGGGTGGGGACAGTAGTGACTGTGGGGATGGGGGTGGTACTGACTGTGGGGGTTAGGACAGTACTGACTGTGGGGGGTGGCAGGGGTACTAAGGAGGAATGTATTAAATTACAGTAGGATGTTAATATTTCACAATCAACTTCCTCACCCTTCATCTTAATAAAGAATTCAGTTATGTTCTGGTCATTCTTTCCCAAGGGACCGTGAAGAACACGACTGTTAATTAATTTTTTGATGGCACAATATCCAGTCTATTTTGCCAGTTAGATGAAAAATCCTTCATCAAAACACTCCAGGACATCCTCTTGTACATCACTGGGGCTGAAGTGCTTTGTCCATTCTCTGCAGATGATTAGCAATGGCCATTTCTACCCTTGGATGCTGTGTGACCTGCTGAGTTCCTCCAGCAGTTGTTTGTATGCTGGTATTGGAGATAGATGGTCACAAATCTCCAAAGGCGGGGAAATTTGTAAAGGATACTTGACTAAATACAGAGAACACTGACTTGAGAAACAAAGAAGTCTGCATGGCCATTTCAATTCATTGGTTCGCCTCTGCTGGGCTATTGTCAACAACTCAGTCTGAAGAAGCAGGAATCAATCTACTCAGAAGGTAAAGGAAAAATTCAATCAGAGCTGAAACTTCTGACAAATCCTGGAAGAATGTGTAAATCCATGGTCAGTGAATTCAATTCAGTGGAAGACCTTCTTCCTGGGATTGTTTAGACCCAGAATATACCAAGTAATAGTCTGGCAGAGCAAATTTCACAGGGAAATTACAAGAGGCAACTGAAGGACAAATTGATATTGCTATGGCAACAAGATCCAGGGCATGGAACAAAGGTCGATATCTTGCTCAAAGAGTCAGTATAGACATAATGGACTGAATGGCCTATAATAATGGATTTTCTGATTGTATATTCCAGGCATGGAATCTGCAGCTCTGAGATCATCAAGACAACCAACAGAACATAACTGGAAGGGAGGATCCATGTATCCATGCATCCTTGTACTCAGGTGGATTGTACAAGGGTGGAAATGGTGCAGGGTTAGAGTCGGTGGAGGGGTAGAGATGGTGCAGGGCTATATATGGTACAGGGGTAGAGATGGTGCAGGGGTAGAGATGGTACAGGGGTAGAGATGGTGCAAGGATAGAGATGATGCAGGGGTAGAGATGGTGCAAGGATAGAGATGATGCAGGGGTAGAGATGGTGCAGGGAATAGAGTTGTTGCAGGGGTAGAGATGGTGCAGGGAATAGAGTTGTTGCAGGGGTAGAGATGGTACAGGGGTAGAGATGGTGCAAGGATAGAGATGATGCAGGGGTAGAGATGGTGCAAGGATAGAGATGATGCAGGGGTAGAGATGGTGCAGGGAATAGAGTTGTTGCAGGGGTAGAGATGGTGCAGGGAATAGAGTTGTTGCAGGGGTAGAGATGGTGCAGGGGTAGAGATGGTGCAGGGAATAAAGTTGTTGCAGGGGTAGAGATGGTGCAGGGGTAGAGATGGTTCAGGGAATAGAGTTGTTGCAGGGGTAGAGATGGTGCAGGGGTAGAGATGGTGCAGGGAATAGAGTTGTTGCAGGGGTAGCATGTTCAGGGTGATCTGGGGCATGGATGAGTTTGAGAATGTAGAACCATAAAACACTGCAGCACAGAAACAGGCCCTTTAGCCCATCTAGTCTAAATCATTATTCTGCCTAACCCCAGTGTATTACACCCAGTCCATATCCCTCCCATCCATGAACCTGTCCAATTTTTTCTTCATTGTCAAAATTGAGCCCGCATTCACCATTTCAGCTGACAGGGGTTCCACACTCTCACCACTCTCTGTGTGAAGAAATTCCCCTAATGTACCCTTTAAACATTTCCCCTTTCATCCTTAACCCATGTCTTCTCGTTCTACCCTCAATGGAAAAAGCTAGCATGTATTTAATCTGTCTATATCCCTCATCATTTTGTATACCTCTCTCACATATCCCCTCATTCTCCTACGCTCCAGGGAATAAAGTCCTAACCATGCATTAGGTTTAGGGTGAAGGTTAAGGTTAGGATTAAAATGGAATTCAGGCCCTCAAGGCTCAGCAACATCCTGGTCAATATTCTCTGCACTCTATTAATCTTGTTGATATCTTTCTGAGATATTGCTGAAAGTAAGAAGGTTATGATTCATATAAAAGGAAGGAAAAAAATGGTGCTAGAAAGGGAAAATGAAGAAAGCAAGATTAAAGTAGGGTAGAGTAAAACACAGCACACTGATGGGGACAAAAGCAGGATATAAAAAGGAAAATAAACAATAAAATTAAGGGTTCCCAAAATAAAATGTATGCTTAGGAAAATGAGACAAAATTCAGGAATTAGATTCATTAATTAAAATGTAATAAAAATTGTAAATCTGGGCCATATTAATTTGAAACTGTCAGAGCTACAGGAACAGAAAGCAATGGGGGGTGGGGGATGAACTAATTGGAAACAATATGATGTCTCTCAACAGAAGAATATACATAGAGCTGCAGTCCCAAAAGTATTCCAAGTAATATGAATAAAACTTGAGGATCTGTTCCAGTGGAGAGAATATATTACTGGCTGTCAAACAGGAACAGGAATAGACCTTTCAACCCCTCGAGAATGTCCTGTCGTTTTAATAGATTACAGCTGATCTGAAACTTAAACCCATTTACCAGTGTTTTCTTCATATCCCTTGAGAGCAGTTACCAAAAAAAAACAGCCTTGCTAATTTAATTGCAGCAGCTGCCACAGAAACATTTCCACCAGCTTTTGTACACAAAAACAATGAAATGGAAACTCGTTTTCAGTAATGAATCATGTTGTATCACTTACTGGAAGTGAAGGGCTTTTAATTATCCCAAACTACACCAAAATGTGGAAATGATTTGTACTGAAAAGGTCAGGGTGTCCAACACAGTGTGACCCAGGGAGGTGTGGTGAAAAAGGTCAGAACATACCACACAGTGTGACCCAGGGAGGTGTGGTGAGAAAGGTCAGGATATCCTGTAGAGTGTGACCCAGGGAGATGCGGTGAGAAAGGTGAGGGTGTGCCGCACAGTGTAATCCAGGGAGGTGTGATAAGAAAGGTCAGGGCGTCTTGCACATTGTAACCCAGGCACATGGTGAGAAAAGTCAAGGTGACCCAGGAAAGAGCGGTGAGAAAGAACAGGACGTCCTGTACAGTGTGAACCAGTATGTAGTGAGAAAGGTCAGAATGTCCTGCACAGTGTCACCCAGAGAGGTGTGGCGAGAAAAGTCAGGGTGTCCCACACAGTGTGACCTAGGAAGGTATGATGAGAAAAACATGGATGCCCCCCCTTATTGTGAGCCAAGTTGGTGCAGTGAGAAAGGTGAGGATGTCCCACACAATGAGACTCAGCATGTTGTGAGAAAGGTCGGGAGGTCCCGCAAATTATGACCCAGTCACGTATTAAGAAAAGTCTTGACATCCCGCACAGTGTGACCCAGGGAGTTATGTTGAGAAAGGTCAGGACGTCCTGCACAATGTGACCCAAGAAGTTGTGGTAATAAGCTGTTGCTCAGCACCCCTCCACTCCCCGGATGGACAGGGTGCTAACAAGCATTGAGGCTGGTGTGTCAAAGGATGCTATTCTGAAAATGAAGAGACATTTGTGCTTACCAGGCAGACAATAAAATGAAATTTAAGACCAATAGGTGGAATTTAGAATAGGTATAAAAGGGAAGATTAGAAAGCCTAAGAGGTAATATATGAAGCAATGGTGAAAACTATTAAGAGCTTCCCAGAGGCACGTTACAATTGGACTAGATAATCAGAATGGGCAGACACCTCTTGCAACATCACAAGGAAATGCTGCAGTAGGGAGCAGGAGATGCGACTGACGGAATTTTCATGAAGAAGTTGAAGATTGAAGCTATTGAGAGCTTGAGAAGAGAGCAGCCAGTTGGGGCATCATTTAAAAAGGTGAAACCATGTTTCGCAACCTAGAAGACATATGACAGCAGAACATAGAAATATGAATGTCTGTATGGTTCATATCTAAGGCGCGTGCCACTTCCTGCATGAATGAGTTCTACATTCTTGCCCTTGACAGAGTGTTGAATTATTTCTAATAGGGAGGGCATTTTTGACCAATCTTATTGTATACTGTTAAAAAAAAACAGCACAAATAGGGAATGATGTGGTGTCTGGATTTTTAAATATTTTTATATTTATTGAGTTGCCATGAAATGCTGGTGGGAAAACGAGCAAAGGAGGGAAATGCTGAGACAGGTAGAAGAGTGGCAGGAACAAAGGTCATATTGTTCTCTTGGGAGGACCTAGGTTTGGCCACAGATGAGTAGTTTGTTTTTTATCATTGATCATGTAACTTTTACTTGACTGAATAAATTTAATGTTTGTTGTCCTCTGGAAGGTGAATTGAGATCTTCATAATGAGCTCTAGATGCAAATTGTCATTGGGGTGTTCCATGGAATAACAAATGCAGAACAGTAACAGTACAGAAGGAGAGTCATCCAGTCCTTTGAGTCCACACCGGCTGTCTGCAAGGCCAATGCAGCTTGTTCCACCCCAAACCTCCTCCCACCCCTGCACAATCATTCATCTATCTCACACTAACACCATTTCCTTTCAAAAGCTACAATTGCATCTTCACCAACCTGAAAGGGAATACAACCACACTCCCTGAAACAACCATTTCCAAACAATCTCAATGCTTCCACAAAGAGGAAGTATCTCTTTCTGCTCAGGCCCCTCTTTATTCTGACCACGTCTCACCTTCTCGGCTGTACGGAAGCAATCCCAGTTCTCCACCCATTTCTCTCAACTCATCGATTCAAAGAACAACACAGTATGGAAATGGGCCCTTCAGCCCATCTTGGCCCTGCTGCCTTCTGTACCACTGAGCTGAACCACACTATTAATGTTTTTCTTTATCCATTCTGATGGATTCTCATCCTCCATGGAGTGCAGTGACTGGAATTGGGCTCAATATTCCAATGGATTAAAAGAAAATGCTTTCATTAATTCTGCAAAGAAAATTATTTTTATTTCATCAGTTCTTATCTTACACATACCTACACAAATAACAAAGTGTGCTGCCCTTGCTGAGTTTACAGAAAGTTGGCATCACCAGACTCAAGAGTCTGTGAAGGGCATTCGTCCTCCTGACAGACAGACTGCCTCAGATATTAGCCATATTCACACGGAGATGTTCATGATGAGCACGACATGATACGTTAACAACTTTAAATTAAAAATGCATCACACAACACTCAAGGCATTATTCTGCTGTTGAAAACTAAGAAAGGAATTATGTCTGATCAGGAGTGCACGTACCACATGCATTAAAAAAACAATTAGAGAATCACAGTGATCTACAACTTGGATCCTGTACAACAGATTAACTTTAATGTGAAGAAAGTAATTTCTTAGTTGCCTCATAAAATAAACAAATTATCTTGTCATGATCACAGAGGCCTTCAGAAACACTTCATTGGATGTTATAGTTGGATACATGGAATTGATAAACCTGCCAGACAAGGTGGTAGAGGCGGGGACAATTCAGAATCAGAATTTATTGCCATGAACAAGTCACAAAATTCATTGTTTGCATTACAGTGCAAACATTTATATAAACTACCTTACTAAATAAATAAAAAAAAGTGCATGAAAAAGAAAAGACAAAGTAAGGCAGTGTCTGTGGTTTATTGTTCATTCAGCAATCTGTTGACAGCAGAGAAGAAGCTGTCACTGTGCCATTGAGTGCTTGCCTTTTGCCTGATGGTAACAGCGTGAAGAGATTATGGCCTGGGTGGTGAGGGTCCTTGAGGATAGAGGCAGCTTGCTTAAGACTCCGCTTCTTGTAGGTATCCTTGATAGAGTGAAGTCTGCTGCCTGTAATGTCGCAGGCCGAGTCAACAACCTTCTGGAGTTTTTTCTTGTTCTCCGCATTCTTTTACACAATTGTAATGTTTAAGACATTTAGACAGATATGTGATAGGGCAGGTTGATTGCAGGCAAATGGATCCAGATGCTCCTCAAGATTGAAACCCCCCCATCACAAACAGCATCGTGGTGACTCTCCTCCTCTGCAGCCCACCCCTCCTCCCCCAAGTGCAATCACAGCTTCCCTGTAGCAAGGTAACCAGACCTGTACATGGTACTTCACCCCTTATATATTTACAAGTTCAGGCTGAGGAATAGTTATAAGATATGCCTGGTAAAGATTGAGAACATTTGGGCCATACTTTGGTCAGATGCTGAGTGACCCAGGGAAGATGATCCTGAATTCGCTCTCCCCATCATTAAGTAGAAAAACAGAAATGGAAAAGGAGGAAAGGTAATGATGGAAAAACGGAAAGAGAAGATAAACAAAATATAAAAGGGCTACGCTGAACTATATGTCTTTAAATATTAATGGAATACATAACCAAATTAAAAGGAAGAAACTACCAAATTTAAATGAATAAATGTATTCCATTAGAAAAAATAACATATTGGGTAAGAAATAATATTGAAATATTCGAATAAGTATAGGAGCCTTACATTAAATACAATAGCGAAAACCTACCGGGGACAAACATTACCTAAGTTGATGGAAGGAGAAGGAAAGAAAAGAATGGACTCAGTAGAATTTCTGGTGTAATTTTGTTGAATGACAACATTGTCTGACTGGCTTAATGCAACCTAGATTGTATACCTAAAATGGATGAGAGGGGGGGGTGGGGGGGTGGTTTGGGAGGAAAGGGGGGGGGGGGGAGAAAAAGTCACTGTATATGTGTGAAAAAGAAATAGTGTATATCATGGCTAATGTGATTTATGGTGTGAAAAAAAAAAAGTAGAAAAATCCACTGAACTGTGGGCCTGACACTCAAGTGTATTTATTACAGCCTTAACAGCTTAAAAGGCAAAGGAGGAAAAACCCAACACCCAACCCCAACCAACCAATTTTCCCCTGCAACCGCTGCAACCGTGTCTGCCTGTCCCGCATCGGACTTGTTAGCCACAATCGAGCCTGCAGCTGACGTGGACATTTACCCCCTCCATAAATCTTCATCCGCGAAGCCAAGCCAAAGAAGAAAAGAAAGAACAGCTGGTCATCTGTCTAAATCATGCAGAGGTGTAAAACTCTCTTCTTCAAGTACAAGAGAAATAATCAATGGGGTACACCAAATATGCAAAGAGTATCAATGGGTTTTGCATGCCATTTGCACAAACCATCAAACTCAAGTTCGACTTAAAATAAAATTTGGGAGAAAGAAAATTTCAAACATCAGCCAAACTGCTAATGTTGCAAACATTGACAGGAACATTCCAAATGTTACTACTCACTAAACAGAAAGTTTTTTTGGAATATTTTATTTATGATTTTCCAAACTTGAACTTAAACAGTTATCAACATTATCAGTGTGAATGTTGACAGTATCAGCATTGATTACAATTTACAATTATCCATTTTATACAGTTTTCTGCCCAGTTCAAGCTCTTTTTATCTCCCTCCCTCCCCAACCCCCATATTTAACACTTAACACTTAACTAACCACAATTACACAGGACACTAAGGACACACACAACAAAAGCGTGAAACATACATCAGGACTTTGTGGGTTTGTCACGGCATGGTGGCCAGAGCTCAGGCTGCTTTCTTTTCTTGACTTTGCCTGGTTGGAATGAGATGGAGCCCCGCAACAGTTGAGGTGTAGATGGGGAAGGCAGGGTGGTGAGACATGGGGGTCCACCTATAGTCATGCTCCTGTGGAATTTAAGTATGTTTGCCAAATTTTTTTGAAAGTATCATTTTTTTTCTTCCTTAAGTTGTAAGTGATCTTCTCCAGGGGAACAAAACTTATGCATTTCCTTGTTCCAACGCGCAATGCTTAGGCAGGAATCAGATTTACAGTTAACCACTATGTACTTCCTGGCCACTGACAATGTGATCATTATGAATTGTATTTGGAATTTGGATAGCTTCATTGTAAGTCTTATGTCCATTATATTTCCAAACAGGAACAACTCAGGGTCCTGCAGGAATTCTTTGTCTATAATTAATTTTCCCTTGGACTTGACCTAGCTCTCCTCAAAAGGGCCTCACCTTGGTACATGTCAAGGTTGCAAGCACAAAGGTCCCAGTCTCATCTGGTGCAGAAAAGTCTGACTCCCACCTCTGCCTTGATTTGTGAAGGCCAGTTGTGGATCCTTCTGCTTGGAACAGGAGATACATTGCTGAAATGAACTTCTGTGTGTTTCCCACTTCGAATCATGTCGCTATCGAATTGGAACAAGAAATTACTCACTTAGAAAAGGATTTCCAAAATTCAGATTCAAGGACCACTATAAAGCTCTAGCAAACAAGAAAATGAAATACAATATGCTTCAAACGTAATATGGCCAAAACAAAAATATTACAAACTGGGGGAGAGAGCCCATAAAATCCTCTCTTGACAGTTGAAGACAGAACAGGCCTCAAGGACGATCAATGAGATACAAGCTGGGAATGGTAGGATCATGAATATACCAAAAGAGATCAATGAGACCTTCAGGGAATTTTATGAGGGTCTATACAAATCAGAGCTAATGGGGGGGGGGGGGGGTCTGATAAAGTCAATAGGTTCCTGTCTAAATTAGGCTTCTAAATTTAGACCCAGAAGAAGGGCCTAGATTTTCCTTTCATGGAGGAAGAGATAGGGAAAGCATTGAACTCACTGAAGTCTAACAAGTCTCCAGGAGAGGATGGATTTCCACCTGAGTTCTATAAGGAATTTAAAGATTTACTGATGCCTCTCAATATGGAGATGGTAGACCAGGCAATGGAGACCCATAGTCTCCCAGAATCTTTTTTTTGACAGCAATCATTACAACAATACTTAAAAGAGACAAATATCCACTATTGTCGTCTTCCTATAAACATATTTCACTGTTAAACACAGATTAGACTATACTTGCCAAAACCCTGGCAAATAGATTGGCAAAATATTTGCCAAAACTAATAAACAAAGACCAAACGGGGTTTGAGCAAAAGAGACAGGCAGTGGACAATATTGGCAGACAGTAAATTTTAATTAAAAAAAAAATTTAGACATTCAGCATGGTAACAGGTCATTTCAGCCCATGAGCCTGTGCTGCCCATTTTACACCCAATTAACCTAGACCCCCGGTCCATTTTGAATGGTGGGAGGAAACCAGACCTGCTACGTAAAACCCACACAGACAAGGGGAGAACACACAAACTCCTTACAGATAGCACGGGTTTCGAATCTTGGTCCTGATCAGATGTGCTACAAAGGCATTGTTCTAACAGCTACGCCAACCATGCCATAAAACCATCTCAACAGCCCTATATCAAAACATTGTCATATTCCTACACAACTGTGTCACAGTGAAGTTTTTCCATTAACATGTAAATCCTAGTGTTTCCTTTTGACTGACAAGGTAACAACTCTCCTGACCTGCCAGGCAGGGGTTGCACATATGATGTGTTAAGCAGTTCACAATTCCCGGTGACCAGTCTGACCAATGCCTTGGCAAGAAATATCTTCACTCTTTGTGCAAATAAATACAGAGCTTGAAAGGGAGTTTAAAAGGGATATGTCGATGGCAGTCTGTGATCATGGTGAAGAGGAAGAGTGAGATTTCTGCAGTGTCACAGCTAATGGAGGACCAAGAAAATGTAAAAGGTAAATCCACCTGTGTTTTGGGGTAAGCGAGGTTTGGTAAATTGCTGAGACCCCTGTTTGAGTTGGAGTTGCCTTTTCCAAGATCACAATTCTTGAGATAAGTAGAGCTCTCCCGAGTACTCTGAACAATCTCATCTGAAATCACCATACAGTGCATGATGTGAGTGTAATCTTTCCACAGTGACTGCAAAATATTTCACAAGATCACAAGAAAAAGGAACAGAGGTAGGCCATTCGGCCCATTGAGTTTTCACTAAACTGTTCTCACATCTAGTTCCAAGTTCTGGCCTTTTCACCATATCCCTTGATACCTAATTAGATACCTATTAATCTCCCTCTTCAACTCCCCCGATTGGACCTCCACAGCTGTATGGATTCCACAAATCCATGACCCTCTGCCTAAATAAATTTCTCCTGATCTCTGTTTTAAATGGGTACCTTCTAATTCTAAGACTGTGCTCTCTTGTCCTGGATTCACCCATCAAGGGAAACATCTTATTCACATCTACTCTGTCCAATCCTTTCAGCATTCAAAATGTTTCTTTGATATCCCCTCTCATTCTTCTTTACTTCAATGAATTGAGTCCATATGTTAGCCCTTGCATTCTTAGAATCATCCTGGTAAATCTTCTCTGTACTCTCTTCAACATTATTACATCCTTTCTAAGATAAGGGGCCCAAAACTGCACACGGTACCTCCAAATAATTTGCTCTAAGTTATTTTGTGACATCCTGGGATAAAGGAAGACAATATAAATGTGAGGCATTCTTTTCCGTGTGTCAGAAAAGGCTTGCACCATACAATTGCAAGTTGGATTTTGCTTGATTAACAGAATGGAACAAAGAGAATAAACAACACTTGAGATCATTAAAGTGTGAGGAGCTGAAAGAGTTTCCAAGTCGCTGCAAAGTGACAATGGTGAGAGACTGGGGTTCAGCCTTATGGGCCAGCAGTCCCCACAGCACAGAAATGACAAGTCTTCAACACACACCCAAACGTTAATGACTCGGCTTCACTGCCTGTGCTGAGTAAACACAGCAGTTGCCTTTTCATGAGCTGCACATACCAATTACAGCACTGCGTGCCACCATCCCCCATCTGATATTCCAATAAGGCTTCCTGCATCTTGGAAACAACATCACAATTACACAATTTAAAGCTGCTCAAGTTCCTCAAGATAATAAGAGGAAAGCTGTTAAGTTAAAATCAAAGTGGAATAGGAACTATAAAAGTAATTGACTGCATTATTTGATGATAATGCACTACTAATTTTCACGCCAATACCAAGAATGTGAAAGAAACCTGACAGAAAAGGGGGTTCAACAGAAAAGTCTGCAGATTCAGTGATTATAGAGTAATATGCAAAAGTGCTGAAGAAACTCAGCAGGTCATGCAATGTCCTTAGGAAGCAAAAGGATATAACCACCATTTTGGGCCTGAACCCTTCATCAAGCAAAAAGCAGACAGGCACCCGAATAAAAAGGTGGGAAATACTCCTTCATGTACAACTGAGAGGATAGGAAGAGTTTACTTCTTCATGTACAACTGAGAGGTTAGGGGCTGGGGAAGGTGCACAGGCTAACAGTCAAGAGGTCATAGGTGGATATCGGCAGAAGAGTAAAAACTGAGAAATGATAGAGGGAGGGGGAGCTCTCTGAATGGAGAGGAAAGGGGGTGGGAGCTAGAGGAAAGGAGATAGGGGAAAAGAGAGAGACAGAAAAAGAGAGTCAGGGGAAGAGCCTAAAAGATACTGGAGGTCGATGTTAATGCCATCTGGATGAAGAGTGTCCAGGTGGAATATCAGGTGTTAATCCTCATTTGAGAGTAGCCCCAATTTGGCAGTGCATGAGCCCATGGACAAACATGTTGGTGTGGGAATTAAATGGTTGGCCACTGGGATATTCCTGTTATTGCCGTGGTCAGGGAGAAGGTGCTCAATCAAATGATCTCCTAGTCTGCGCCCAGTCTCCCCAGTATAGAGAAGACCACAACGGGGGCACCTGATACAATAGATGATCCCTGCAGATTCATAAGTGAAGTGTTGCTTCACTTGGAAGGAATCTTTGGGGCCTAAAATGATGGTGAGGGAGGAGGTGTGGACTCAAGTGTAGCATTTCCTACAATCACAGGGGTAGGTGCCAAGGAGGCAATTGGTGGGAAGAGATGAGTGGATGAGGGAGTCACAGAGGGAGTAGCCCCTGAGGAAGGAGGAGAGAGGAGCAGAGGGGAAGATGTGTCTCGTGGTGGGTCTTGTTATCAGGCAGAGGATGGTATGTTGGATGCACAGGCTGTAGCTGGAGTTGTAGATGAGGACAAAAGAAATCCTGCCCTTGTTTCTGGAGGTAGAGGGGACCAGGGCAGATGTGCAGAAAATGGAGGAGATGTGAGCAAGGGCTGAGTTCATGGCCGTAGAGGGAAAGCTACGTTTTTAATGAAGGAGGACATTTCAGATGATCTGGAATAGAATTGCCCCATAATTGCTCCATATGTCTGCCTTTTGTTGACTTTGAGGTGCAGTCACTGCTACAAGGTCTACATAGGCAAGGCCCCTCAACTCTTCCTCTGCTACATTGATGACTTTATATTGATCCACTTTACTGCCAACTTCCACCCCGACCTCAAATTCAATCTTTCTATCTCGAGCAACACTCGCTTTTCTCAATGTCTCTGTCTCCGTCTCAAGAGGCAAATTCTCGCCAGACATTTTCAACAAACACACCAACTCTCACAGTTACATTGACTACACCTCTTCACATCCTGTCCCCTGGAAAGATTCCATTATTTTCTCTCAATTCCTCCGTCTCTGTTTCATATGGTCCCAGGACAAGATCATCTATTCCAGACTGGGGCTGGTGGCATGTAAGGTGTGAGTTGAAATTCTTCAACATCAACTTCAAAACACAAACTTACAGAACTAAATCATGCTGTAATTAAAAGGTGAAGTGGTGAGTACTCCTTCACATGCTCTGCTCCTTCCTGAGGCTACATCCCACCTGTGACCCAATGCCATTGTGGCTGGTGCTGAAATGGCCCAGCAGAACACTAGGAAAGAACAGAAAGACCTCCTCTAGCCCTCAGGAACTGTACCTAGTATAGATTTGTACTGAATAGTCAACATAGATGGGATGGGCCAAAGAACCTGTTTCTATGCTGTACCACACCATGACTTTGTAATAATGAAAACAAGCTCAGAATAGATCAATAAACTGACCCATGTGAATTGAAAGTCTCTCACAACTGAGATGTGTGTAGATGTACAAAAAAGTTGTCATAGACATGATGGGTGAAGGGCTTGTTTCTGTGCTGGCTCCATGACACTCAGACACTTCACTGAGGGAGTCTGGGTCAACAGTGCTGTTCAGACTATGGTGCAGGGGGCTCTGGCCCATAACCTGTAACATCAACAGAGCCAAGCCCTTTCCTGAATTCTAATGACCAGCCCAAGCACCTACACCCTCCGGAACAGAGCTGTCTGCTGAAGCTTTCTGATGCCATTATAGGGTGTTGAGTGAGGCCCGTGTGTTCTGGTCTGTGAGCTCCCAGTGCTAGAAATGACAATACATAGCGTGTGAGCAGACAAGGATCTGATTCATGTTCTGATGTCCCTGCAGATCTCTGCAAGCAGCTGACCACACAGTCATTCAAGTGGCGGTGAACTTACTAAGCAAGAGAGGTGACCTGACTGAAGCATATCAGATCCTGAGGGGCTTGAGAGGTAGCTGTCAAGATGTTTTTACTGGTGGGAGAGTCATGAACAAGAAGGGCATGGTTACAAAATAATGGGCTGACCATTTAACCCCGAGGTGGGTAGAAATGCATTCTCTCAGAGGGCGGAAAATCTCTGGAATTCTCTGCCCCCAATTGTTGGAGGCAGGATCATTATATATATTCATGGTGGAAATAGATAAATATTTCAGAGATCAAGGAAGGGAGGGTGGTGGAGAACTAGCACAATTGATTCAAGATTCTGTTTGTTGCTGTGTACACAAAATACACACAAAAGTCTTTTGTCTATTTGCCCTAAAAAGGCACAGAAAGATGTAGTGTTTAAATGATGTCACCATCAAGGTGAGAAAGTGAAGCAAAAGGACAATGAGAAGAGAATGAAAGGCCAGAGAACAGAGGAGATTTGTGGAAAGAGGAGATGAGGAAGGACAGGCAGTGGAGGGAGCATAAATGTAGTCAGTTGGAAGGATTGAAGTGTGTTTACTTCAATACAAGAAATATTAGGAATTAGGGAGATGAACTTAGAGCATTGATCAGCACATGGATTTATGATGTTGTGGCCATTATAGATTCTTAGCTGGTGGAAGGACATGGTTGGCTAATGCAGGTACCGGGGTATAGATGTTTCAAAATGGATAGGATGGGAAGTAAAAGCGGGGGAAGGGGGAGTAGCATTATTAATCAGGGATAGCATCATCGCTGCAGAAAGGGAGGACATTGTGGAGGGAGTGTCAACTGAGTCAGTGTGGGTGAAAATAGGAAAATAGGAATGGAGTGATCATCTATTGGAAGTAGTCTATAGGCCCCCAAATAGCCCTTGCGATACTAACGAACAAATAAGTAGGCATATTGTGGAATGGTGAAAAACTAACAGGGTTGTTATTATAGGAGACTTCAACTTCCTTAATATTGACTGGCACCTCCTCACTTCAAGAGATATAGAATGGGACAGATTTATCAGGAATGTCCAAGAATGATTCCTGACACAGTATGTGGACAAACCAACCAGAGGAGAGGCCATACTGGATCTCATACTTGATAATGAAACTGGTCAGATGACAGACCTCTCGGTGGAGAGCATTTCAGTGACAATGACCACAACTCCCTGAGCTTCAGCATAGCTATGGACAAGGATAGGAGTCGACAAATGGAGAAGGGCTAATTACAATGGTGGGAACTGGAGAGAGTAAATTGGAATAGATGCTCATATGGAAAAGCACAGAGGTAATGTGGAGGATGTCTTGACAGGTCACAAGAACACAAGAAATAGGAACAGAAGTAGGCACATTGGCCCATCAAGTCTGCTCTGCCATTTTAAAAATGAGCTGATCCATCCATGTAATGATATGGATTGTATATAGTCATTGGCTGGTAAAGGCACAGGCTGGCCCGCCCCTGATGACACTCTCCCCTGGACTCCTCCCCTGTGGCCTAAGCCATAAAGGTCGAGCCACCTCTCCCTTCCCTGCACTTTCCTAGCTTGGATCCGGGCCAGCTCAAGTCTTCTGTACAATAAAGCCTATCATCCCCCTCACTCTTTGTCCTTGTAGTTATTGGGGCAACTGGTAGTGCCCATCAATCCATCAACTCAGCCCCACTCCCTGGCTTTCTCCCCATAACCCTTGATCCCTCGATGTCCTGACTAATTAAATCCTGTCAATTTCTGCCTTAAAAACACCCACCTGTGGCAATAAGTTCCACAAACTCATAACCCTTTATCTTCATCTCTGTTTTAAATTGACACCCTTTTATCTTGAAATTATGCTCTCCTGTTCTTGAATCCCCTACCATGGGAAACATCCTTGCCACATTTACTCTGTCCAGGCTTTCAGCATTCGAAATGCCTTAATGAGGTCCCCGCGACATCCCTCTGTACTTCAGCAAGTAAAGTCCAAGAGCCGACAATCGTTGCTTATATTCTAACCTTTTCATTCCTGGTCTCATTCTAGTAAATCTTCTCTTAACCTTCAAGTAAACAAGTTTACAGAAGCAATTAGCACAGAGATTATTTTCAATAAGTATAATTATTAATTACTACATTATTTTAGGTAACTAACTTCTATTGCGCACCTTAATTTCCTTTGTGCGCTGGTTGCAAATGTGCACAGATTAGATGGACAGCATTTAAAACTAGAGGGCATACATTTAAGATAAGAAGAGAGAGATTGAAAAGGAACCTGAGGGGCAATTCTTCATACAAATGGTGCTAGGTCTGTGGAACCAGCTGCCAGAGGAAGTGGTGGAGGTGAGGGCAATTGTAACATCCAAAAGGCATTGACAGGTACATGGATAGGAAAGGATGAGTGGGATTTGGTGATATGCAGGTGAATGGAAGTAGCTGTGTAGAAGGTTTGGTTGGCTTGGTCAAGTTGGACAAAGGACCTGGTTCCCTGCTGTTAATGTGTGACTGAGAAAAAAAAAAATCATGGCCTATGGTGGAGGCCATTATGATTTGCAAAAAATAAGTACTTACACTAACTGTGAGGAAATGATGTTCAGTTCACATGGTTGAAACATCTTTTTGGATCTAAGCTGACAAATTTTGAATAAAATCCTTGGAGATTTCAGGAACCTTAAGTCAATTGCTCAACACTGCTGTAGGCAATTGTGGGAGAAAAATCATGTTAAAGAAAATGATATAATTCTCCATGAAAATTTTGGAGATGGGAAAGTTGTTTGATTGGGCAGGGCAGCTGGAGGTGCAAGGTCATGGGATGAATTCTTCAAGGTCAGGCCATGGAAGGAAACACTGACCCTGACCCATGATGTTAGACTTAGAAGATGGGAGATGTTCATTATGTTTTGAAACTTGATATTTATCAATGGCTCCCTGTGCATTCATATTTCTTGACTGATATTACAAGATTCAATGTTATAAAAAGCAGAAAATGCTGCAAACACTCAGCAGGTTGAGCAGCATCAATGGAGAGAGAAACAGAGTTAATGCTTCAGGTCAAAACCCTCCCCTACCCTGAAAAAAGAATGATGATTATTTACCCTTCTAAGCTCTTCATGCCCACCCTATCCAGCCTCTCCTTCTTGTGGTCAACCACTATATATATATATATATATATATTTATCGGTCTGGGCACACCCATTGACTGATTGTCCCTGTGGCCCCTCCCATAGGCTCTTGAATAAAGGTCACCGTCTCTCAACCCCCTTCATAGTTCGGGACAGTCAACCAGCAGGGATGTACCTTCATTCTATTGCAAATAAAAGCTTATCAGTTTTGTTCAATTTCAGTTTTATGAATCATTGATGGTGCATCTCTTATATCTCCAGGCCTCTAGTACCAGGATCAATTTTTTCCTTTAGAATAGAGATGAGAAATTTTTTAACCTCAGGAGAGGTGAATATGTGGAATTCATTGATATGGATGGCTGTGGAGGCCAAGTCATTGGGCATATTTAAGGCAGAGGTAGATAAATCTTGATTGGGAAGGGAGGCAGAAGCATGGGATAAAAAGAACAGTAAATCAGCCATGATGAGACAGACTTAATGGGCCAAAAGGCCTAATTCTGTTCCTATGTCTTGTGGTGTAACATCCTCACAAATATTTTCCGCACCAATTCTTGCTTAATGACATCCTCCCCATAGCAGGGCAACTAGAACAATATTCCACATGTGGTCTTATCAGTGTTTAGTAAACAGGTTCAATTATGTCACTGAAAACGCATTTTGACAGATGTATGGACAAGAAGAAGCATCTGGACCAAATACAGGCAAATGAATGCCAACTTAATCGGCATAGATGATTTGGGCCAAAAGGGCTATTCTGTGCTGTATGTCTCTGTGACTCTACTTGGTTTATGGCAGATCAGGGACAAGGTAAGAGTGTTCGCAGTGAAGGAAAGGTTTGAGTACAAAATTACTCTTCTTCTTCCAAGGCACACAAATCCCACCTAATCTAAACATCCATCCACTCAAATTTTGTGGCCTCCATCTTATCAGAAGGGTTTGAAATTGATTCAATTCCACCAGTAACAGAGTGAAAAAGGCAAGACCAGCTGAATCAAGGGAAATTAAAGGGTATCTGGGACCACTGCACCATCTCACATGGTCATCTTTCAAGAGGTTCACTTGTCCCCTCTGGGGTAAATGTGATGGGAATACTTGGCAAAAAAAATACTTTATAGATCGAGCAATTTTATAATTCCTTTAAGTTTAAAGTGGAATTTCATTATTGGCATGAATTGGCGTTGGCTTTCGTCTTAGGTAGAGAGGAGCAAATGTCCGGCAATTTTGGACAATTGGTACTTGTGGTTTGTGGCACTTTTCCTTTTCTCCACATTGTCCATACGATCTCACAATGCCAGAGAACATGAAGGTATCATTTTAATGATACAGGTACATGATCCTTTATCTGGAACCCTTGGGGGACAGTGTGTTCCAAATTTCGGATTTTTCCAGCTTTCAGAAAGCCCCCAAGCGCTGGTCCCATGGCCCCCTCTCCCAAGCACCAGACCCGTGGCTGCCTCCCCCAAGCACTGGCCGCCCGTCCGCCTCTCCCAAGTGCCGGTCTCGCAGCCGCCTACCCCAAGCGCTGGCCGCCTCTCTCCCCATTTCCCGGATTTTGGAGCTTTCCAGATTTTAGATGTCCGGATAAAGGATCATGTACCTGTCCAGCTTCTCAGTATTTTGTGCCTAACATTTACAGAGCAGCTTGTGTAATGGCCTCAGAGTAACCTATGTTCATTTTTGCCCCTCAGTGAAATTCTGTGCTGCCTGACACAGGCATCGGGTCATGAACAAAATGATAAGTAAACATTCAAAAGTTTGAGTTCAGTTTGAATCAACATCAAAACTCAATCCAATCTCCTGCACAAATGTAGCATGAGCACTTATGGAACAGAAAAAGCAAGGAAGCATTTAAAATGAAATGTAAACAGATATATCACACTTTGCATTACGCATGAGATTAATGAATTCCTCAGCAGCAAGTTAATGAAAGCATTTAGTTGATCATTTTATCCTAACATACTCCTTAATATATATTGCAATAGATATATTTTCAAGATGTTAGGATGTAATTTTGGCTAGGTGTTCTTACATGGAATAATTTACATTATGTTTACTAAATCTTCCACATAGTGAGCATTTGTTTCAATAAACCAGGTATACCCTGCAGAATATAACTGTTAAATAGTAACTGAAGGTTATTGCAGAACCCAGTTCACACCTGCAGTTACAGATAGTTCCCACTCAAATCTCATCTGAGAAACTTCGATAGGTAATAGAAAATGGAACTAAATTTGGTTAGGGTAGGAGTGGAGTGCAGGAGCTATGGAATTTCTATGTGGATCAAAACCTGCTCTGCTCAGCAGGTCGAGCAGCATCAGTTGGAGAGAGCAAAGAGTTGACACTTTGGGCTGGAACCCTCCATCAAGATGTCTGCCGACTTGCTGAGTCCCTCCAGCAGACTGACTTTTGCTGCAGATTCCAGCATCTGCTGGCGATGTGGAAGTCGATTAGAGGTTTCACATGGTTCTGCAGAGAAACCACTTTGAATCAATGGTGATACAGGTGCAGAACTGCAGGGAAGAGTTTTCATATTTGTAGATGTTACTAAAATACAAAACAAGGTGAATTACTTTTGGATTGGAGGACACTGGCTGATGGCAGCTCCCCACCATGACTACCAGCCCTCCCAGATCTCCATCGGGCACACAAAACTCAAAACGGTCAACCAGTTTACCTATCTCGGCTGCACCATTTCATCGGATGCAAGGATCGACAACGAGATAGACAACAGACTCGCCAAGGCAAATAGCGCCTTTGGAAGACTACACAAAAGAGTCTGGAAAAACAACCAACTGAAAAACCTCACAAAGATTAGCGTATACAGAGCCGTTGTCATACCCACCCTCCTGTTCGGCTCCCAATCATGGGTCCTCTACCGGCATCACCTACGGCTCCTAGAATGCTTCCACCGGCATTGTCTCCGCTCCATCCTCAACATTCATTGGAGCGACTTCATCCCTAACATCGAAGTATTCGAGATGGCAGAGGCCGACAGCATCGAATCCACGCTGCTGAAGATCTAACTGCGCTGGGTAGGTCACATCTCCAGAATGGAGGACCATCGCCTTCCCAAGATCGTGTTATATGGCGAGATCTCCACTGGCCACCATGACAGAGGTGCACCAAAGAAGAGGTACAAGACTGCCTAAAGAAATCTCTTGGTGCCTGCCACATTGACCACCGCCAGTGGGCTGATATCGCCTCAAACCGTGCATCTTGGCGCCTCACAGTTTGGCGGGCAGCAACCTCCTTTGAAGAAGACTGCAGAGCCTTCTCACTGACAAAAGACAAAGGAGGAAAAACCCAACACCCAACCCCAACCAACCAATTTTCCCTTGCAACCGCTGCAACCGTGTCTGCCTGTCCCGCATCGGACTTGTCAGCCACAAACGAGCCTGCAGCTGACGTGGACATTACCCCTCCATAAATCTTCGTCCGCAAAGCCAAGCCAAAGAGAAAGAGAGAGAGAGAGGAAGACACTGCAAAGTGATGCTGACAAGATAAATTTCGACATCTATAGGCCAAACCCAGGAAAATAGGGTGAGTTTGGTCAGCATGGTCTAGATGGGTTGAAGGCTTATTTAAATCATGAAAACCTGTAGACACCATGGTTGAAGTATTATTTCCCTGCTGCAGGATTGTATAAAATGGTGAATCACAGCCTGAGATGAAATATGAAGGCAAAACTGTTGGTGAGCTATAAAATATCAGAGTAGAGAGAATAAATTAATGTAAAACTTTAGTAAGACTGTGGATAAATTATTGAGTGCTCTTTTTTCTCTCCTAATAGTTTAAATATACAAACGTTAAGCAAAATCATTGCGCTATGCATGCACTGTACACCGATACTGGAACAGAGAAATCCAGAGACTTACATTCAAGGCTCACTTTGAGCTGATTTTAGAGGATTATTACATATTGAGGAGATTTCTGAGAGATTAAGTGGAGTTGATTTTGTGAAATGGTTAATACATTTGTTATACACCATTAGCTTTCAGAAATGTCATTTTTCATACTGTCATTTACAAGACTAATGCAGTACATCATAGCACATAGTCTTTCCCAGACGTTCCTGAGCAAATGTGAACTTTGCAGTATTTCCATGTTCCACCTGTCTTGGGTGCCAGTTGTAGTCCAGCTTCCACCCATGGCCATTTGGACATGATTGCCGAGAGGGTAGGGGCAAATGGTATGCTCCCTAGTTCCTTTCAGCAGCTGTCATTATTGGAACAGCCTGCCAACCAAGCCGCCGGTCAACGGGAGTGGCAGCAGTGTGGCTACATTACAAGTTCAAGTTCACCATGCCAGCTGGGGAATTTCATTTAAATAATTACAGCTGGGAGCTTAATGAAAGTCACTATCGGCAACAGTACCCTGGAGACTTTCTCAGAAAGTAATTTACTTCCTCTCTGGTACATGTGACTCCAGACACACTGTGAGCACTGAGCAATGAACAGCTGAAGGTTCAGATCATTCAGCCAACCTTCTGGACCACTGACCCAGGATGATGGGTCAACAAAACAGCCAGAGAAGTAAATGTCTGAAATTTTAGAAAATTTGGGAACAGTGACCATGGAACTGCTGGATTGTATCAAAACCCCATCTGGTTCATTAGTGTCCTCTTGGCAATGAAATCTGCCCATCCCCAATTTGGTCTATCATTTGGTCCACATTTTTGTGACTGAAGAGGATGATATGGAACCTCAGAGTCTTCCACAAATGAGGCTCGAGGTTCTTGGATAAGCTGGTGCCCTCCTACCACTTATACAGAGCAACTGCCTGCAATCCTGAATGCCCCATTCTCCACTGAATGGGATTCTGGGAATAGTGCATTATTTCTTCAAGGAATTTCTGAGCACGTCCTTAAACCTCTTCCTTTGTCTGCCTGATAATCTTTTCACCTCACGGAATAAAATGTATTTTCTATATCACAACTCTGACTGCCTCTACAACTTCCACTGGCAGCTCATTTCATATGTCCACCACCATCTGTGTAAAATAATGCTGGCCCCTGGGTCCCTTTTAAATTTTTCCCTTCTCACTTTAAACCTATGGCCCCCTCCCACCTCACCTAGCTATAGTCTTTCCCCTATCTATGTCCCTCATGATTTTATAAACTTCTGTAAGATTGGCCTTCAGCCTCCACATTCTAGGGGGAAAAGAAATGTCCTAGCCTATCCTCTTTCCTTATATCTCAAGCCCTCTAGTCCTTGAATTTAAAATTCTATAGGAAGTCCCCATTTTTGATGTGGTAAAAAAACATTCAAACAATATCCTCAGTGTTGATTACCTTCTTGGTGAGGATATTGGGATTATGATTTCGACTGGAAGCATGGAGAGAAGGCACATCATTCCTTGAATACGACTGGAATGACAATTTATACCTGCACTACCTATTTTGGGTAAAACTCTATCCTCACTTTTTACAACTAAACTCATGCACACTGCAGGAGAGACTCTCGTTCACTGTTTACAATGTCATTGTCACCCACAGGTTGGATAGGGGCTAATTTCCCCTGGCTGGTTTTACAAGGATTTAATGCTTTCATTAGTTCTGATGTGGAAAGATTTTCCAGGCTGCTGAGAACTTGTGGAGCTTTAGGGTGCATTGGGTGGCCTACTTCTGAGTGTACTCAGGGGTCGAGCACATTGGTGGATCTGTTAGCCAGGTGGCAGAGATCTTTTCTGGGTAGTGTTGTTAGATAGTATTTGTTTTAAGTTCCAGATGATGAAATGAATTGTTCTTCTGTAGCTGCCATAGTGGGATTTGAACTCCAGTCCCTGGACTGTCACCCCCAACTCTGGATTATTCACCATAGTATTCTGCCCCTCACTGAAATAAAGAGAAAGCAAACATTTCCACTTTCCAGGGCTGTTGAGCAAGATGGAAGGATGGGTTTAATAGAGAGCTTTTTCAGAGAGGTAGTACTAACCGGCTTCCCGTCTGCCAAGTTTTAATGTGATTCTCTAGGAAGACAATTTTTGCATTCACTTAACAGGTTAAATTATATGTAAAATTAGTTTAATGTCCTCTTTAAATCAGGTAAAAGTTAAAACAAATTTGAGACACAACTTTCAAAAAGCAAAAAAAAATCATCAGTTTCAAAGACTAGGATGTGACATGTTTTGAAGATCAACAAATTTCTAACATTCTGAGTCAATTTAAATTGATTTGGGTTAGTTTGATTAATTGTATCTTTTCAGCCTCCTGTAATACATTGCTTCGAATCCAATAAATGTGTTGCACATGACTGAAAAGGTCATCAAACCACATAGGTTATATTAAGAGGTGATTCCTACACAAAGATTCTGAAAGGCTCATAAACAGTTTTGAAGTGTACCATCTCTGTTGTGTTAAATAATTATCTATTCCAGCTAGTCATCTGAGGATTTGGGGTATAATAAACATGTACAGGGGTTAGGAACAGACTGGTCTGTTATGCTAATAGTATTGATGGTGCCTCAGGCCAGAACAATTTCAAACTGGATTTCCTATTGGTCTAACAGTCTGAAACTATGCAGTGACTTACAGGGACAAGTGCAGCCAGGCCATTTAGATATTCATTCGTAACTCCCACTGGGGCAAGAGTTCTGCATTTCTCAGGGCTCCTGTGGAATATTGGCTCTGTGCATGATCAGGGCTTCACAACGCTCAGAGGGTCACTGTCTTGCACACGGTTCCCAGATGCAGCTCTCATCACCGTGACCTTCTGATTTTGGGATACGGCCATTGCTGGCAAGGCTGCCATTAATTGCTCCTCTGTAATTGGATTTGATTGCCAAACCACTGCAGAAGGCACATCAGAGTTAACCACATGATACATTTCTGGGGTCACCTTCAGCCACACCAGGCGGATTTCTTCTTTGCTGAACCACACAGGTTCCATGGTCATTGATACTCAGGTGAACAGATTTCTAATTACAAGGACAGGCCAATGTTTAGTTTGCCAAGAGCACGAAACTAAGAGGGAGGTCATATTGCAAAGGCAATATTTGGACTCTGCAAATGTATTTCAATAAGTTGAGAGGGTGGGTGGAAAACTTGCAATGGGAATTTAAAAGAAATTTATGAAAATTTACAGGAATATGGGCCAAATGTAGGGAAATGAAACTAGCTCAGATTAGCAACTTGGTTAGCTGATTGAGATGTGCTGAAGAGTCCTGTTTTTGTGCTACCTAACTCCCATGCCTATGACTCTCATATGGAAACATGCGAATGTGGACTCTAAATGGAGAGAGGTTGTGGGTGAATCAAGTACCCAAAGACTCCGGAGTTCTTTGAATCATTAAACGTTAGCAGGCAGGCAAGTGGATAGGAAGCTAAACAGAATCTTGGCCTTAATTGCCTGAGGTCATACCCGAAGTACTGTGCACCGTGTTGGTCCCCTTATTTAAAAAAGGACATCCTGGCATTGGAGGCAGCCGGCAGAGATTCAGTAACTCGAAACTTCACTCTGCAAGAACATTGGCCTGATTTTCAGCAGACCTGAAGAAGGGCTCAGTCCTGAAACGACGACTTCTGTTGTTTTACATGAATGCTGCATGTTCTACTGAGTTTCTCCAGCACTTTAGTATATTTTTGTGTCAGTCTTACTTTCCTTTTTACTGTTCTAACAGCCAACCTGCAGCTGGTGCAGAAAGGATTGTGCTGACTGACTGCTGAGCAGAGGATTAGCCCAGAGTGCTCCACTTCCAGTGAGGAACTTGTAACCCTGGTGTAGCATAATACAGATCTGATGCTGTACAAAGGTCCTGCCTGTCCACACCACCACTTCAAGTGAACTTTAGAGCCCAAAGCACAGCTCAAAATGCAGCAGTCTATAAATGTGTTTATTTCACTGCACTGCAATTGAAAATGGACTTTCCCAGTGAAACATAATCATAATCTTTACCAGCTCACATCCACCAGGACCTTCCCATTGGTGTCAGATGGGCATAATGTGACATCATTCCCATCTGGAGTGTTATGGGGAGAGTGGATCAAGCTGTTGCTTTTGCTCCAGCACAAAGACCCCAACACCACATAGTGATGAGACACATTCAGCGTCTTCTATTGCTTGGAGCCTGTCACAGAGGGTGACTACCCCACAAATATCATTCCTCAATCTATTGCCCTGCACCCAGAGTCTCTAGTCCCCAGCTCTGAATCTCCATTCACCTCAACTTAATCTTCCAATCACCCCAACTTAATTTTCCAATCACTTCTTCCCTAATACCCTAATTCCACCATTGGTTTCAACCCTCCACTTCCCTAAACATCAGTCCTCTGAATCCCTTGCCATGATGCTGCAGTCACCTGTCTGTGACCCTCCCACCATCCCAGCCCTGGCTACTATCAAACCTAATTCCTCATCATTGTTTCTGAGTTGATTACATTTCACTGCAGGACATTGCACTTGTGGAATTCTCCGATTTTAACAGATGTTTACCTGAAAATCAATGAAACCCCCTTCCATTTCTTTAAATGGGACAAACCTTGTGTAATTCAGCCAATTTAATGAGGCCTCTTGCTTTTTGAATTATGCAATAACTTTGATCTTTTACAAAGCAGCACATTTATACATCTCGCAGTTCATTCTGTGATGACACTTAAGGTAAGGAGGACATTTGGAGCACTGTGCACAATTAAACACCATATTCATCAGCCCACAGTGCAAAGTTCTCCCTCATTCAGCACTAATTGGCATTAAGTTGGCAGACTCACTCAGAAACCCTTCAGTGTGCAGAATAAGAAAATGCCAGGCTGCCAAGAGGTTGAAGCTAGAAAACAGATCCCTGATTCAGGGTCTCATCCTGAAACACTGATTGTCTCTTTGCCCACACAGATGCCGTTTGACTCGCTGAGTCATAATCAAGTCACAGAGCAGGGAAACAGGCCCTTTGGCCCACCTGCCCGGTTTTGGCATCTAAATAATTCTTAAACATTGCTATAATCCCTGATGCATCCACCTCATCTGGCAGCCCGGTCCATAAACTGAATAAGAAAGTTAACCCTCAGATTCCTGTCAAATCTCCCCCCCCCCACCTTCGTCCTCCCCCTCACCTTAAACCTATGAGCTCTGATTCCCCTACTCTGGACAAAAGATTATTTGCGTTCACCCAATCTATTTCATAACATAACATAACATAACAATTACAGCACGGAAACAGGCCATTAGGCCCTTCTAGTCCGCACCGAACCAAACACCCCTTTCTAGTCCCACCTCCCTGCACAATGCCCATAACCCTCCATCTTCTTCTCATCCATATACCTGTCCAACCTTTTCTTAAATAATACAATTGACTCCGCCGCCACTATTTCTCCCGGAAGATCATTCCACACAGCCACCACTCTCTGAGTAAAGAAGTTCCCCCTCATGTTACCTCTAAACCTCTGCCCCTTAATTCTTAACTCATGTCCTCTTGTTTTAAACTTTCCTCTTCTTAACGGAAATAGTCTATCCACATCCATTCTGTCTATCCCTTTCATAATCTTAAATACTTCTATCAAATCCCCTCTCAACCTTCTACGCTCCAAAGAATAAAGACCCAATCTGTCCAATCTCTCCCCATACTCCAGATGCTTAAACCCAGGCAACATTCTGGTAAACCTTCTCTGCACTCTCTCCACTCTGTTTATATCGTGTTCCTCAAATATTGGCTAAAATATTTGTTGGAACTTCTGAAACTTGGTGTTTTCCAATGCACTTTGAAAGTGTCATCACTCATGAGGCCAGTTTGAAATTTACTGCCAAGAATAAATATCTATCATACAAGTCCCATGACTTGGGAATAGACTTGTGTACCCTGTTGAGTGTTGTACTTTACGCCACTAATAAAACCAATGGAGAATTTAGGAAAATAGTCTTATCACAAGGGATGGTCAAAATAGCTAATGACTGTGACCAATAACACTGGGCATTTATTCAAATGGATTGTGTGTTTATTCTTATATAAGAACCATAGAACAATAACAGTATAGAAGCAGGCCACTTCAGCCCCTCTAATCTGTGCCAAACCACTTTTTAAAAATTTAGTCCCATTGATGCACTCAGTCCATAGTCCTCCATACCTCTCCCATCCATGTACCTGTTCAAATTCCTCTTAAATGTTAAAATTGAGCCTACATTCACCACTACAGCTTGCAGCTCATTCCACACCCCCACCACTCTCTGAGTGAAGAAGTTCCCCCTCAGGTTCCCCCTAAAATTTTCTCCTTTCACCCTTAACCCATGGCCTCTTGTTTGAATCTCACCCAGCATCATTTACTCTGTCTATCCCCCTTATAATTTTAAACACCTTTATCAAATCATCCCTCATTCTTCTATGCTCCAGGGAATAAAGTCTTAACCTGTTTATCCTTTCCCTACAACTCAGTCCCTGAAGTCTGAGAAACATTCTACTAAATCTTCTCTGCACTCTCTCTACCTTATAAAATGTTAACATAATATCCCAACTCCTGCACTCAATACTTTGATTTATGAAAGCCAATATGCCAAAAGTTCTCTTTTCAATCCGATCCACCTGTGACACCACGTTCAGGGAATTATGTATCTGTATTCCCAGATCACTCTGTTCTACCTCACTTCTCAGTGCCCTACCATTTACTGTGTATGTCATTTCTTGATTCGTCCTTCTAAAATGCAGCACCTCACACTTGTCTGCATTAAATTCCATCTGCCATTTTTCAGTCCACTTTACCAGCTGGTCTAGATCCCTTTATAAGCTTTGTAAACCTTCTTTGCTTCCACAGCACCTCCAATCTTAGTGTCATCTGCAAACTTATTAATCCAATTTACCACATCATCATCCAGATCTTTGATATAGATAACAAACAACAATAGTCCCAGTACTGATCTCTGAGGAACACCACTAGTCACAGGCCTCCAATTTGATAAGAAATCATCCACCATTACTCTCTGGCTTCTTCCGTCCAGCCATTGTCAAATCCAGTTCACTATTTCACCTTGAATACCTAGCATTTGAACCTTCCTCTCATGTGGGTCTTTGTCAAAGGCCTTACTAAAGGCCATGTAGACAACATCCACAGCCTTTCATTCGTCAACTTTCCTGGTTATCTCCTTAAAAAACTCTATAAGATTGCTTAAACATAATCTACAATGCATAAAGCCATGTTGACCACCCCTAATCCATCCCTGGCTATCCAAATAATTGTATATCCGATCTCTTAGAACACCTTCCAATAATCTACCTTCTACTGACATCAGGCTCACCAGCCTATAATTTCCAGGATTAATTTTGGAACCTTTTTTAAAGAATGGAACAATGTGAGCTACCCCTGGCTAAGGACATTTAAAATATTTTTGTCAGAGCCCCTGGAATTTCTACACTAGCCTCCCTCAAGGTCCAAGGAAAAAGCTTGTCAGGCCCTGGGAATTTATCCACCCTTGCTTTAAGACAACAAGCTCTTCCTTCTCTTTAATCTGGATAAGTTCCATGACATCACTGCTTGTTTTCCTTACTTCCCATGACTCTATGCCCAATTCCTGAGGGAAAAAAAATCATTTAAGATCTCCCTCATCTCTTTTGACTCCTTACAAGGCCAACCGCTCTTATCTTCAAAGATATCCAATTTTGTCCTTTACTATCCTTTTTCTCTTAATATACCTGTTGAAACCCTTAGGACTTCCCTTCTCATTGTCTGCCAAGGCAACCTCATGTCTTCTTTTAGCCTTCCTGATTTATTTCTTGAGATTTTTGTTGCTTTTTTTATACTTCTCAAGTACCTCATTTGCTCCATGTTGCCTATACCTGTTATACACCTCTCTCTTCTTCCGAACCAGATCCCCAATATCCCTTGAAAACCAATGTTCACTTTACCTTCTAACCTTGCATTTGATCCTGACAGGAGCATACAAACTCTGTACTCTCAAAATTTCACCTTTGAAGGTCCTCCACTTTCCTCGCACATCCTTGCCAAAAAACAACTTATCCCAAGCCATGCATTCTAGATCCTTTCTCGTTTCCTCAAATTTAGCTTTTCTCCAATTTATAATCTCAACTTGAGGCCCAGACCTATCCTTCTCCACAACTTGAAACCAAAGGCATTATGATCACTGGACCTAAAATGTTCCCCTACATTTACCTCTGCATGTGCGTATGTGTGTGCACGTGTGTGCATGTGTGTGTGTGTGTGTGTGTGTGTGTGTGTGTGTGTGTGTGTGTGTGTGTGCGTGTGTGTGTGTGTGTGTGTGTGTGTGTGTGTGTGTGTGTGTGTGTGTGTGTATGCATGTGTGTGCCGTGAGAAAGAAATAGATAGATTAGATAGGTGAATGGATAGGTAAAGAGGGAGGGAATGGTGGAGCAGAAAAATCAATACCGATCTGCTGGGCTAAATGGTCTAATTCTGTTCTGTAATTCAAGATATTCAACAATACAAAATTCCATATTTGTCAAACACACATTACAACCAGCTGGTACAATTGTAGCATTGAAAAGACATGTTGACATGTGCATGGACAGGGAAGGTTTTGATGGATATGGACCAAATGCAGGCAAATGAGAGCTGGTTAGGTCAACAATTCAGAGAGCATTGATGAGATGGGCTGAAGGGCCAGTTTCCTTGTTGCAAAAACTGTCTCTGTGACAATGACACCCACTTTCTTTTGTACACAAGGAGCTAAATCAGTTGCAAATTGTGGCATTAATTTGTACAGTATCACAGCACCACACATTGTTATGAACCTTGTATATATTCCATCCTCATTAACACCCCATCACACAGTACACTCATTACTGGCTTTTTGTTCTAACACTCACTCTGTGACATTGTGCACTCATTGTAGGGTTATCAGTTACAATACTGACATGCTATGGAACTGTTATTATGCTATCCCTGTTGTACATTATGCTAATTAAAATATTTCCAGTACCAATAATCTGTTATGTGCTTGCCTTCAATACAAGTCTCGCATAATAACCTTACATACATCTGGTTTTAAGGCTCTCAGCTGCCACACCTTCATCATTCCTACCATTGTAGCTGTTTTAGGTTCTGGAGAGTGAGACAGTAGAATAGACGGCCTTACATAAACATTCAAAAGCCACTTGATTATGAGTATGTTTGCAAAATTGAAGGCCATGGGTTAAATGGTAAAGAAACAAGCCATTGTTTATGGATGTGACAACTGAGTAATGCTGGTTGTTTCTCAGGCTGGAGGGAAGCCCCTCATTTTTCATTCTTAGACCGCTAATTTTTCAGAAATATAGCAACGATGGAGTGGGGGCTGTTGGAAGATGGATGGGGGGGACACAATTTCAAAATTTGGAAGTATGTGAAATGCAGTAAACTGTCAGGAAGATAGTGACAGTTAACAAAGATATACTGGGCGAGTGGAAAGGTGGGGTGTAGGGTGACATGGTTGGGATAGGAGTTAGCGCAATGCTGTTACAGTGCCAGCATTTGGGTCAAGGGTTCAAATCCTGTGCTGTCTGTAAGGAATTTGTTTGTTCTTCCACTGTTTGTGTGGTTTTCCATGGGGACTCCAGTTTCCTCCCACCCTCCAAAAAAAACAAACAGGGTTATAGGTCAATTGGGTGTAATTGGGCAGAATGGGCTCGTGGGCCAAAAGGCATCACCTGTTACCGTGCTGTAAGAGGAATCCATGCTAACTGATATCCTTTCATTGAGGCCAAGTGTAACAAGCAGTGAAGACCATGAAGAAGTCAGAACAGGTGATGCATTCAAACTTTGTGTGTGAAAATGAGCTTTAAAAACTGGTCTTATATTAAATTTGCAGGAATCAGCTCCATCTGGATTACTGTGCCCAAATCTGGGCAATCTACAGACAGGGTGCCAAGGTACAGGAGAGACTTAGGGGAAGGGTTGCAGAGAAATGTTAAGACCAGAGAAACTGGATTCATTATCCCCACAAAATACTGAAGAAATTTGATTGACGTGTTTAATTTCATGAAGATTTGAGATAAATAATTTCAAAGAATGAAGGATCAATCAGCAGAGAGAAGGGATTTAAGATCAGAGAGGGAAGATGAAACACACCTCTACGTGAGGAGTAGGGAAGGTTTGCGGTCCATTGCCTGATGGGACAGCATCTGAAAATGAGATGGAGAAGAACTTTGAGAAAAAAATCCATCAAGCAGTGGAGTTGAAATGCCTAGTGCCTGGATCAAGATATTTCCTGATTTAATTTCTTCTCTGTGATGGAGCTTCTCTTTCTCTCTCAGAGGATCTTTCCTTAGAGCCATTGTCTCATCATGAAAAAGGCACGTCAGGCCTATACTTCAGGAGTTTGTGTAGGTTCAGTAATGGACACACTCCAGTTAATCATAGGATTAACTCTCCCACCATCAAGAAAATCTACACAAAACACTGCCATTGGAGAGCAGCAGCAATCATCAGGAATCCACGCCACCCACGACATGCTCTGTTCTTGGTGCTGCCATCAGAAAAGAGGTATAGGTGCGACAAGACTCATACCACCAGGTTCAGGAACAGTTGCTACCCTTCCACTATTAGAGTCCTAAACAACATATTCATTCAGATATTTAAGGACTCTTATTTTTCCACATTACTTATTACCAAATATTTATTTTTTTCTCTATTGCACAGTCATTTTGTATAAATATCTTTCCTCTTGAGTGATTTACAGTTACTGATAAATAGAATATCTGCCTGGTCTGCAAGTAAACAAATCTCAGGTTGTATTTGATGACGTGATGTCATGTATATACTCTAATAAATTTGAACTTGAACTTTTGAGTTCTCACATTAACATGAACACAAGGGGTGTATTGTAGGGAGGGAAGAATGCTCCTTCAATAATATACGTAGAAGCTGTATGAACAATACTGTAAATGCCTCCAAAAACCTGTTTATTGCAACTTTGGTAATTCAACCATTATTCTTTCATCAATAAGATAGTGTCATTTGAGTTCTGATTAAGGAGGAATTAGTGGTAATGTTCTGTACATTAGTTTGTGTTATGGGCTGAAACTGATGAGAAAGTAGTTTGTCTGTTACCAGCACATTCCTGCAAATTCTGTGGAAATGGCACCTCTGCAATTGGTCCATCTGGCTGAAGATTTGTGTGCCAGCTCTCAAACAGGGCCATCATACATCACCCAACATTACAGCTGTGACTGGCAGTACCATAGGTGGTTGATTACTCCCGGGAAGACAACCTGCAACTCCCCAACTCTCATCAGCGAAATCCCACTGTGACTGACTGAATTTCCCTTCCTTTTCCTGATATGATGGATTGCCACAGCATGATAGGTGAAACCAGAAATCTTCAAGATGGAAATTAATTGAGGGAATAAAACACTTAAAGTGAATGCAGAAACACATTTTAATGGTTGGGCAAATTTTTAAAGACAATGAGCTGATATTTTTGGGGGTTTTAAGACCATAAGAACATAAAACATTGAAGTAGAAAAAGGCCATTTAGCCCATCGAGTCTCCCCCACCATTTAATCATGAGCTGATCCATTTTCCCACTCAGCCCCACTGCCTTGGCTAATCAATAACCTATCAATCTCTAGTAAAACATAGAAGTCTGCAGACACCGTGGTTGAAGTAATAACACAACGCTGGAGAAACTCAGTAGGTCAAACAGTGTACACTATATAGCAAAGATAAAGATACATAATTGACATTTCAGGCTTGAGTCCTTCATCAAGCTATGGAAAAAATGTTGGCAGGTGTCCAAATAAAAAGGTAACTTCATCAGGGTAGGCATCACTCGAAGAGATTTCACAGAGTTTTGCAGTAATCAGATAGAAAACATGAAAGTTTGCAGACACTGTGGTTGAAGTAAAAACACAATACGTCAATGAAGGGCTCAAGCCCAAAATGTTGGTTATGTATCTTTACGGCTCCTAGAATGCTTCCATCAGCGCTGTCTCCGCTCCATCCTCAACATTCATTGGAATGACCAACATCGAAGTACTCGAGCTGGCAGAGTCCGCAAGCATCGAATCCATGCTGCTGAAGACCCAACTGTGATGGGTGGGTCATGTCTCCAGAATGGAGGACCATCGCCTTCCCAAGATCGTGTTCTATGGCGAGCTCTCCACTGGCCACCGAGACAGAGGTGCACCAAATAAGAGGTACAAGGACTGCTTAAAGAAATCTCTTGGTGCCTGCCACATTGACCACCTCCAGTGGGCTGATATCGCCTCCAACCGTGCATCTTGGCGCCTCACAGTTCGGTGGGCAGCAACCTCCTTTGAAGAAGACCGCAGAGCCCACCTCACTGACAAAAGACAAAGGAGGAAAAACCCAACACCCAACCCCAATCAACCAATTTTCCCTTGCAACCGCTGCAACCGTGCCTGCCTGTTCCGCATCGGACTTGTCAGTCACCAACGAGCCTGCAGCAGTCGTGGACATACCCCTTCATAAATCTTCGTCTGCGAAGTCAAGCCAAAGAAAGAATAAAGAACACTGTTTGACCTGCTGAGTTTTTCCAGCATTGTGTTTTTACCTATCAATCTCAGATTTTTTTTACACAGAATTCCTGTGATATTACCTTAAGGAAGACCCAGCCTTAAGCCAGCTCTGGTCGTTTACACTGGACCAAACAAAGTCAGCACAATGCTGGGTCAGTTTTATTTTTACACAGCAAGCCAGCATTCAAGGAGCAAAAGAGGCAAGACGTGTGCTACTTATAACATACTGTATTTGATGGCATGCTAGACCCACTTTTTCCCCCCACAAAATAACTCAAAAATACCCCCCTTATATGGAAACCTGAAATTAGGATGATAATGGTGTGCCACTGTGTGGCTCACGAACAACACCACTATCTATCATTGAGGTCTGGTGGCAGGCTATTGAGAGACTCTTCCGGTAGCCTGCTGTTGGTCTCCGCACTGGTCATTGTTGTGTTGAGAAAATGTCAGGTTTGAGAGAAACGAATCTGAGCTCAAGGGTTTGCAATCAAGCGTTACTTTTATCAACACACAATAATTAATAGAAGAGCATGGGAAAATCGTAGTGGGAATAAAATACCAACGTGCATAATTTATAAAAGTGTGGGAAATTATGTGTACAATTAGATAAATCATGGAAGCTGAATTTATAAAAGAGCATGGGAAAATCTACTGCAAGTATTAATCTAAAGCAGTGGATTTCAAACTTTTTCTTTCCACTCAAAGCAATTCCTATGCCACAGATGCTCTGTGATTAGGGATTACTTAAAATGGTATGTGAGTGGGAATAAAAGTTGAGAACCATTGTTCTAGACAACTGAAATATTTTGCTTGAAAAAATTGTCATTGCCCATTTTCCTTTGGAATTATGAAACTGTGCACTTAACAATTAGGTACAATTAAAATAATGGTTTTCAAATTTTTTATTTCCATTCACAAACCACCTTAAATAATCCCTTACTAATCACCGCTATCTATCGCTGGTGGCTGGTGATGGATAACGAAAGATAACATTGGGGGCTTCAGACTGTTCAAACTGAAGACAAACCCACAGACCAGCTTGCTCACAGCACAAGGTGACTAGAGTCACCTGGGGACAGCTGAGAATGGGGAGGTGAGATCAGTGTGGGGCTGGTCTTTTATTACAAGGCTCCTCCCTAACACTAATCTCCTCTTCCTTAATATCTGAAGGTCTGACAGTGACTGTCTTAAATACATTCAATAAATGAGCATTCACACCCTCCTTCTGTAGAGTTCCAGATTCAGTATCCTTTGATTCATACATTTTATCTTATACATGAATGATCAAGCCCTATTTTGAAAGACCAACAGCCACCTCAGTTCTGCCCTGTCAAAACCATGAATTATGTACTTATAAATTAAATCATTTCTCATTCTCGTCCCAGCAACACATCAGTGCTTCACTCACTTAACGAAACAGTGAGTCTAGTGGAGGATGCATCACTATTTTACCACCAGCTCATTTCATCTACAGCTCCAGCCATTTCATTCTCAGCTCATTTCAGACTTCTGCATTTTTGGGAGCATGCATAAGCATCCGAGATGTGCTAAACCCTAAGTGCCTGAAGGTCAGGTATTCCCTAGTGAACTACTCACTGTCAACCAGATCGACTCTGATTTTTACTTTGCTGTGTAATTGCTGGCCACCAGGAGAGACCAGGACAGCATTATTATTATTAAAAAGATTTTTCCTGTTGTCCTACATGCATCTTTTGTCTGTAAATACACTAAAAAAAATACAGTATGCATACATATCCTTACCTGAGTTGGTCCCGGAATGCCAAATTGTCCTTTTACACAGACGGCATCCCAGGTCTGTTACCACCTCTGCTGCCAGAAAAAAGCCGAGACTGGAATGACCTCCCCCCCACCCCACCCCCCCCCCCCCCAATTCTGTGTCAGTGCTTCTTGCACAGCAGGCATCCTGGAACGAAGTGGCTGTGTAAAAATATACCCAATGAACTGGCCACCACACTGCCTGTGGCATCAGATTCCACAGATTCGCTACCCTCTGGCTAAAGAAATTCCTCCACATCTCTTTTCTAATTAGATGGTTTTCAATATTAAATTGTGCCCTCTTGTCCTAGACTCTCCCACCATGGGAAACAACCTTTCGACATCTACTCTGTCCATGCTTTTTAACATTCAAAATGTTTTGATGAGGTGCTCCCTCATTCTCCTAAATTCCAATGAGTACACCAAGAGCCATCAAACATTCCTCATATGATAAACCTTTCATTCCCAGAATCATCTTTGTAAACCCAACAAGACCCTCTCGAACTTCAGCACATCCTTTCTTAAATGAGGATCCTAAAAGTGCTCACAATAAGTGAGATCTCACAAGCGGCTTATAAACCCCCAGCATTACATCTTTGCTCTTATACTGTATTTTATTCCTTTTGATATAAATATTAGCATTGCATATTCCTTCTTCACTGATTCAACCTGCAAGTTTACACAGGGACTCCCTTTGAATCTGGGTATTTTCAATTTTATCCCCATTTAGGAAATCGTTTGCCTGTTTATTTCTCTTACCAAAATACATGACCATACACTTTCCAACATTATATTTCATTTGCCATTTCCCTGCCCAATCTCCTAATCTGTCTGTCCTTTTGCAGCCTTCCTGTTTCTTCAACACTACCTGCACGTCCACCTATCTTCATATCATCTGTAAACTTGGCCACAAAGATATTCATTCCATAATCTAAATCATAAACATACAAAACAAAAAGAAGTGGCTCTAAAACACCATTAGCAACTGGCAATCAACCAGAATATGATCCCTTTATTTTGACTCTCTGCTTCCTGCCAATCAGCCAATGCTCTACCCACGCTAGTACATTTCCTGTTACACGATGGACTCTTATCTTGTTAAGTAGCCTCATCTGCAGTATCTTGTTAAAGGCCTTTTGAAAGTCCAAATACACAGCATCCACTGTATTTCCCTTATCCAGGCTGCTTGTCACTTCTTCAAAGAATTCCAATAGGTTTGTCAGGCAAGATTTTCCCTTAAGGAAGCCATACTGGCTTTGAGCTATCTTATCATGTGCTTCCAAGTACTCTGAAACCTCAGCCTTGACTATTGACTTCAACATCTTCCCAACCACTGATGTCAGGCTAACTGGTCTATCATTTCTTTTCTGCTGCTTCCCTCCCTTCTTGAATAATGGGGTGACATTTGCAATTTTCTGGAACCATACCAGAATCTATTGATTCCTGAAAGATCATTCCCAATGGCTCCAGAATCTATATCTATTTTTATTCAGAACCCTCGGATGCAATCCCTCTGGTCCTGGAGACTTATCCACCCTTAGACCATTCAGCTTTCTGAGTACCTTCTCCCTTGAAATAGTAACCGCACTCATTACCTTCCCTGATACCCTTCGACATCTGGCACACAGCTCCTGTCTTCTTTGGTGAAGACTGATGCAAAATATACATTTAAGCTTCTCTACTATCCCATTATTATTTTTCCAGAGTCATTTTCTCGTTGTCCTGTGTTTACTCTCACCTGTCTTTATATACTTGAAGCTTTATGTATCTACTTTGATATTGTTTGCTAGCTGACTTTCATTCCTTATTCCCTCTTTTTGAGTTTTTTTATTTTAATTTTCTTTGGTATGTCTCTATCCTGCACCTTCCTCAAAAGATATTGACCTAAAAATTCTTTGCTATGTTAAAACCTGTAACAATGATATTTTCATATAAAACTCAAATATGAATGGTCCAATAGGTCGCACACTACTGATAAATGTTACAAGGTAGTAACAGGACTAAATTATTATCTTTTGCACACTTACACGATGGAATGTAGTTAAGACTGCTTATGGTATGCTGGCTTTCACAAATAGGGGAATGAGTTCAAGAGTCAAGAAGTAATGTTGCAGCTCTATAAAACCCCAATTAGACCACCTTTGGAATATTGTGTTGAATTCTGGTCACCTCATTAGAGGCAGTATGGTTGGCGCAGTGGTTAGCACAATGCCTTTGTAGCTCCAGCAATCGGGACAAGGGTTTGAATCCCATGCTCTCTGTAAGGTTTGTATGATCTCCCCATGTCTGCGTGGGTTTTCCCCGGGGCCTTCGGTTTCCTCCTACCTTTTGAAATGTTACCGGGGTGTAGGTTAATTGGGTGTAAATTGGGTGGCCTGTTACCGTGGTGTATGTCGAAATTTAAATTTAAATTACTGGAAGGATGTAAAAGCTTTAGAGAGGGTTCAAAGGAGATTTACCAGAATGTTGCCTGGATTGGAGAACGTGTCTTATGATCCAAGGTTAACAGAACTAGGGGTTTTCTCTATGGAGAAAAGAAAGGTGAGAGGTGACTTAATAGAGGTCTAATAGATTATGAGGCATAGATAGTGGACAGCCAGCATTTCTTTTCCCAGGGCGACAGCATCAAACGTCAGAGGACATCTGTACAAGGCGAGGGAAGGAACGTTTTTTACCCAGAGAGTAGTGGGTGCCTGGAATGGATTGCCTGGAGTGGTGGTGGAGGCTGGTACAATAGGGCCATTTAAAAGATTCTTGTACAGGCACATGGATGCAAGAAAAATAGGTTATGCTTGTGAGGTAGGTAAGGCTTAGATTGTTGAAGAAGTTTATATAGGTTGGCACAACATTGTGGAGCAAAGTGTCTGTACTGTACTGGAATGTTCTATGTTCTAAAATGCCAGATCAACCCCAGTTTCAGTACTGAAATCTTACTCTTCATAAATGGGCTCACTTCTGGCCAAGTTTTCCCAGAACAATGACAACATTATCTGCCCAGCATGGGGAAACTGCCAAGACATGTTGAGTTCACACAAAGTGTTGGAGGAACTCAGCAGGTCAAGGAGCATCCATGAAAGGCAACAGATAATCCTCATTTCAGGCCAAAACCTTGAAGCTCACACCCATGGATGCTGCCTGACCTACGGAGTTTCTAGTGGATCTGCTACCACCACTGTAGCTAGCAGCATATTCCATGTACACACCATTTCTGTGTGAAAATGTACCTCTTACATCCCCCTGTAGTTACTCCCAAGCACCATAAAACTATGGAGTGAAACATCAAAGTCTGCAGACACCGAGTGAAGTAAAAACACAATCTGGAGAAACTCAGCAGGTCAAACAGTATACTTTTTGGAGCAAAGATAAGGATACAAAACCAGCATTTTGGGCCTTAGCCCTTCATCAAGGTGTGAGCAAAATGTAAGCAGGTTCCTGAATAAAATGGTGTGTGGGATTGACAGGGAGAGGAGCACAGTTCCACAGACAAGAGGTAATAGGTGGAAAAAGGAGGGAGGGCACAAGGGAAAATGAGGGAGGGGGAGTGGCTCTGTGAATGAAGAGGGAGGGGAGAGCTGGAGGGAAGGAGACAGATGGATAGGGTAGAGGGGGAGAACGAGGAGTGGGTCTAGCAGAAACTGGAGAAGTTGATGTTAATGCCATCCGGTTGGGGAATGGCAGTGCATGAGGCCATGAACAGACATGTCAGTGCAGGAGCAGGGTGCAGAATTGAAATGTTGACCACTGAGAGATCCCTGCCATTGGTGCTCACAGAGTGAAGGTGCTCAGGGAAGCAATTTCTCAGACTGCGCCCAGTTTCTCCGATGTACAGGAACCCACCACAGGAGGACCAGGTGCAGTAGATGATGTGAAGTGTTATTTCACTTGGAAGGACTGTTTTGGGCCCCAAATGGTGGTAAGGGAGAAGCTGTGGGTACAAATATGACACCTCCTGCAGGGATAGGTGCCAAGATGGCAATTAGTGGGAAAGGTTGAGTGTCAAAGGAGTCAGGGAGGGAGTGGAACTTATGAAAGACAGAGAAGGGAGGAGAGAAGATGATGTGTTTGGTGGTGGGATTATGTTATAGGAGATATATTGGATGCAGAGGCTGGTGGGGTGGTAGGTGAGGACAAGGGGAATCCTGTTCTTGAGTCTAAGGGGAGAGGGGGCCAGGGTAGATGACTGGAAAATGGAGGAAATGCAGGTTTGGGCTTGGTAGAGGGGAAGCCACATTTTCTGAAAAAGAACATCGTGGATGATCTGGAATCAAAAATCTCATCTTGGGAACAGATGCAATGGAGTAAAGGAATAAAATCCTTACAGGGGATTGGATATGAGGAGGTGTAGTCAAAGTAATTGTGGGATCTTGTAGGTTTGTAGAAAATGTCTGTTGAAAATTTGTCACCCAAGATGCAGACAGAGAGATCAAGAAAGGGGAGAGTATCACCATAGATGGACTGTGAATTTGAGGTCAGGGTAAAATTTAGCAGGAAAGTGAATAAAATTGACAAATTCATCATGGGTGCGTGAGGCAGCACCAATGTAGTCGTCAATGTAGTGGACGAAGAGCTGAGAAGTCTTGTCTGTGTTGGCTTGTAGCATGGATTGCTCCACAAAGTCAACAAAAAGACAGGCATAGCTGGTACTCAAGTGGGCACCCATGGGTACCCCTTTGACTTGGAGAAAGTTGGATGTCGAAGGAGAAGTTATTGAGGGTGAGTTTTTCAAAGGACTATGAGCTCTTGTGCTAACTATTTCGGCCCTGGGAAAAAGTATTTATCCATCCACGTGATCAATGCCTCTCACCATGTAATACACATCTATCAGGTCATCCCTCATCCTCCGTCACTTCATGGAGAAAAGACCCTTTCCCCTGACTCAATGGAATATACTTGTGCAGAGTGTCATGCAAATGTTCCTTGAGTGTTTCTCCAAGTACATCTGTTCACAATTTATTCTCCTAAGTTCGTGCCTAATAGTATCATATTTTCCCCTTCCCCAATTAAACTATTTCCCTAATAATCTATTCTTGTCCTTTTCCAGTGCTATGGTAAAGGAGAGAGAGTTGTGATCACTTTCTCTAAAATGTTCACCAGCTGAGAGATCTGACAACTGACCTGGGTCATTTCCCAATACTAGGTCAAGAATAGCCTCTCCTCTAGTTGGCCTATCTACATATTGTGCCAGAAAACCTTCTTGAACACACAACAAATTCCACTCCATCTAAACCCTTCACTCTAAGATGGTACTAATCAATAAGAGGAATATTCCACCCATACTGACTCAGTAGATAATCCCTCCACTACTTCCCTTTTCTACACCTGTGATAGTAACCCTGACCAGCAATACACTCCCCCACCTCTCATCTTCACCCCTTTCCTTTTTTAAACATCTAAAGCCAGGCACATTGATTCCTGCCCTTGAAACACCCAAGTCTGTGTAATGGCCACAATGCCATAGTTTCACATATTGATCCACACTGTGGATTCATCTGCTGCATTCCTAATACTCCTTACGTTAAAGTACATACACTTCAACCTATCTAACTCACTGCATTTATGTTCCATCCACTGCCTGTCCTTCCTCACAGTCTCACTACACATAGCATCTACTATTTGGATAACTGCTCCATCATCTGACCCCACCTCTGGTTCCCATTGGGGTAAAATTGAAATCAGTGGGCATCAGAGAAACCTCACACAAAGGAAGATGGCTGTGGTTGTTTGAAGTAAATCATCCCTAACCTGAAACTTCACTGCCATCAGTTCTCACAACAGGGTCCTGGGCCCAACTATTTTTGGACCTCTCACCAATGTCCTTCCATTGTAAAGTCAACAATGGGAATGTTAGTGATTACTGTACAATGTTCACTTCCCTTTGCAATATAAAGTCATGGAGTTATACAGCAGGCAAACAGACCCTTCGGCCCAACACCTACATGCCAACCGTGTACTTGCCCTATTTGAATTCAACCATTACTACCCATGAAGTGCTTTGAGAGGCTTGTCAGGGCTCATATCAACTCCAGTCTTCCTGCCAAACTTGACCAACTTCAATCTGCTTGCCACCCAAACAGGTCCAAAGCAGACACCATCTTTCTGTTCTTCTTCTGAGAAGTCTGAGGATATTTGGCATTTTGTTGAGAATTCTATCAAATCTCTACAAATACACTGCAGAAAGTATACTGACAGGCTGCATCACTGCCTGGATTAGGCTTTCAAGTGACCAGGAACACAGAAGGCTTCAAAATGGAGCAAACATCACCAGGTTCATCACAGGCTGTGACCACCCACCCATGGCAGATAGCTATGTGAGACCCTCCCTCAAAAAGGCAGCCAATATCATAAAGGACCCCCATCACCCTGCTCACAACCTCTTTTCACTGCTCCTTTCCAGCAGAAGGCACAGAAGCCTGAAGACCAGCACCTCCAGGTTCAAGAGCAGTTTCTTTCCACCCATTATCAGAAACCTGAAACTTCTCGTACTTCTCAAATCATAATCTACTCTGGCACCACAAAATACCTGTCAGCACCACTTTTTAATTTCGATACGGAGTTTTCCTGTATTCCCAGGTATCCCCATGCCAGCCCAAGCTCTGTACAAGGAACTCTGCTGCTTTACCCATGCAAGGTGCAGTGAATTTTGAAGCCCTGTAATGTGTGATGGCCAGTGTATGTTGCTGAGAGAACTGTGGCTGCAGACTGAAATAAAACAGAGAATCTTGGAAACACTCAGCAGGTCTGGCAGCAGCTGTGAAGAAACAGCTGTATTTCAGGTAAATTACTTTTCATTGCTGACCTGTTTGTCTCTTCATCAGTGTTATTACTGATACAGCACGTCACAACCTGGGTGCTTCCTTAATCCCTCTGTCCCTCCTATTGCTGGGGGAGAGCCTCACTCAGTGTGAGGTTGGATGAGGCTGGCTCACCTTCAGTGGCTCTATGCTCCGGGCCACAGTTTGTGACTTTTAGCCACGGGCCAAGGCAGAACAGGGGATACCCTTGCCAATCTCTGCCTCTCAAACCTAACCCAATGGTTTATCTCCTTCCTTAAAGGACAGAGTTTTTGGACAGTATGTTTGATTCATTTATAGTTTGCTTTTGGTATTTGTTTTTGTTTCTGCATTGATATGACTTATTTATGGCCTCATATTAAAATTTACCAAAGCCACACAGCCCACAAATGCAAATGAGGTAAGCCAAGAGCCATTGCTAACAAAGCTGTGTGATGTCTTGTCAGAAACCACACATCTCTGCACCTTCTCATTCCATGAAGTACTGTATTGTAAACGCATGGGCTAAAGATCACAGATTAATTCTGAATCCATGAAAACAATCTTCCATTTAATTAATGGAAATATACAATTTGCACCAGGTAATATTATACATGAGAAACTTATGCAAATTGCATGTTTTTTTCAGAATGCTGGATGTTTTGAAAATTTCTGATGACTAATTTTTGAGGAATGATATGTAAACCAGAACAGAAAGATTTTTATTTCAAGTTTTTCTTGTCATCTCAACTTTCCTCTATCTCTCCCCTGATGCATGGATGGTAAGAGTTTATCTAAAGCTTTTAATCTGGGGTTTGAGGGGTTTTCTTCCTCCCAGCATCTCTGATGAGCTTACTGGATTCATAAAAAAAACTGTTCAATAGACCATTCAAATGTGAAAAAATTCTTGCCTCCTGTGCTGTATTTGAGTTGGGATTTCTCACAGTCAAGGAAATGGCAAACACAGGCGAGCCACTGTGAGAGCTTCTAACACGACCTGTGCCAGGTAACCAGTTTAACCACATGGGAGCATGGACTAACAGGGAGTGTGCGACCAGCAAATGGTTGCCTGAACAAATTATATATACATCGCCTTGCTGAGAACACATGACAATGGTCTGGAAAACTTGGGATATGCTTGCCCTCAAAATATCCCAGGCCAATCTCAGATATATTAACGTCAATCGGAAAAGCTGAAATATGAAAGGAAATGTGATGATCAGGTTTTCAATTTGATTTAACAAGCTATGTTTGGAATTGCCAGTGATAATACTAATTATTGTTTGATGGTGAACCAAAGCAGCAACAGGGACAATATACAAGGCAGCAGTGACAGTTTGGGTCTGTGACATTCATTTTGATTGGCGTGTGGAGCACAAAGGACCCAGCTCCTACCCAGCTCTTGTCTCTGGGCTGCTTGCCACAATGCTAGTTATTTATTCCTTCAGCTAAATACAATAAAGTGACCCTGATAACTCTTTGTGTACATAGTAGGTGCAGTAGACATAGGTAATACAGGATATGCCAAGGGACACAGGAGATATAGGGAACACAGGAGTTTCAGGAGATGCCGTATATACTCGTGTAAAAGTTGAATTTTCTAGACCATTTTTTAATGTTAAATTTATGGGATCGACTATTACATCGATATTACTTTTGAGGAGCTGAAATTCATACTAAAATCTAAAATACCGCATCAGTAGCAGAAGTCTAAAAAGATCTCTAAACAAAAAAGAACAAAAACATGATAAAGTACTAATACAGAGTGAGAGGTTACTTGTCCCTCAAGCAGATGTTGATTTGCAATGTGTTGAGGTGGGTGTGTGGTGACATGAGTAATTGGTTGCAAATTTCAACGTTATACAATAATTACGGTACATCAGTGCAATGATTTGGCCACTGCAGCATTTGCAGTCTCTCAGCTGATTCCTTACATCCACGCTGTGAAACCACAACTGAAAAGCATCCCTCTCTCATTATAAGGGCGAACTGCACCTCCCTTACGGGTTTCAGCATCAACAGTAAAGATACTGATGAGAATCTGTGAGGATGATCATTAGGAAGCACAAGTGCTTTTAAAGAAATAGAAAATAAAACTATTGACATCAAACAGAACTACTTACAAAGAAAGCAGGAACAATTCTATGCAAACATACTGCATTTCCTCACACATTTTAGTTATATCCTGAAACTGTGAACACTTTAAAGGAAGCAATAAAAATTGGTAAGGATTCTCTAGCACTCATATCTACAAATAGTTTAGTCATCCTAAACCATTTATTTCCTCATCGTAACATTTATGAACAAATAGTTGCAACTGTCGACCTCTTATATCATTCTTCATCTTTGTCTTTCTTTCTGTCTGTATTGGAATTGGCCATTTCTGCTTGTTGTCATTTTGGCCCAGATTTGGTTGTGCATCGGACCTGCTGTGTATGTCCCACAACCTTTGTACCACATCACTTGCACTGATCCTCACTGTTACTTACATCTCACATTAAATCATCTGGTCCTACCTTTCAAAGATATTCCCTTTGTTTTTTCTGAATATTTTATTTTAATTTTTTACAAGACTCATATAGAAAATTATTACATACATCATATAAATAGTATTTTAAAATTAGTCTCATGATTGCCCAACTGTCACCTCTCCCCCTCCTCAACTGCTAAGATTAAAAAAACTCCAAAAAAGAAGGGGTGCTCGAGTTGCCTTTATTAATTAGTCCATCTCTTGATCTTCAGGAATTCAATGCTATTAACCTAACTATATTATTTAAACCTTTTCGGCAAAGTTAATTATATCCTTAAGCCAGTATGATTTAAATAAGGTTGCCATATTTTAACAAATGCGTTAAATTTTTTTCTAAGATTATGCTATCTTTTCCAGAGGGGCACAACTTTGTAATTCCATATTCCAGCAAATAGTAAGTAGGGGGGCAGTCGGACTTCCATTAACAGCCAGATATCTCCTGGCCACCACTAGTGCAATCCTCACGAACTGTATTTGATATTTCATCGTTTTGAGCCAATAACCATAAAATTGCTCAATAAATACAATTCTGGTCCCAATGGAAAATTTAACCATAATTTTTGTCAAAATTTATGCCAAGTCTTACCAAAAGGATCTTACTTTCACACATAGCCAGGCTGAATTTATAAATGTTCTAACTTCTATACCACACTGAAAACACGAGTCCAGAATATCAGATTTTAAACCGTGTAATTTTTGTGGTGTAAGGTATAATTGGTGCATAAAATTGTATTGTGCCAATCTATATTTGACATTAATAAATGATGTCATTTTATCAGAGCACAATCTTGACCCATATTGTTCTGGAATCTTTTTCCCCAAGTCTATCTCCCACTTTTCCCTTGATTTGTGCAAACCCTGTTTCGGGCTATTGCTCTGCAATAGGAAATACCTCTTAGATATAAATTTACTTGTGCTCCCCCTCTTGAAGAAGAGCCTCCATGTCACTACACATTAACAGGATCATGGTGATTCCTAAACTATCTCTTCAAAAAGATCTTAATTGAAGATAGCAAAAAAAAAGTTATATTTGACAAATCATATCTATTTTTTAACTGTTCAAATGTCATACAATCCTCGGTACACTTTATCCCTTTACTGTGCCAAGTGTCCAGGGTTTTACTTCCTAATGTCATTGGTATTAACTCATTTTGAATCAAGGGTACTTTTGAAGATAACCCCACTTTTAGACCTATACATTTATTAATTTGTTGCTGTATCCAAATTATGTGTTTTATCTGTCTTTCCAGACAATAATTTAATATTCCATTTGTAAATGAAATCTTCTGCTATTTTCTCACCTGTCATGTGAAGACCAATTTGAGCCCAATCAGGAATATCCCCTCCCTCAAAAAAAGATGCTATAAATTTCGATTGGGCAGCCAAATAATATTTTTAAAAATTCGTTAATCATAGACCTCCCAAGTAAGTTTTTCCATGAAGTCTCTTGGCATTTTAGAATTCCATTTAAATTGTCTGACATGCTTGTTAAGTGCTTTAAAAAATACTCGTTGGCATAAGAATAGGCAAGGATTGAAATAAATATTGCAGTCTGAATACAACTGAGCCTGCCCATTAAAATAATGGGCAGGCTTCTCCATCTACATCAATCCTCCTCAATCTTTCCAAGCAAGGGGAGGCAATTCAATCTATATAATTTCAGCAGGTTATTATCTACCCTTATTCCTAAATATTTAATACCCCTTGTGGCCAATCAAATTTACTTCCTTGTTGCAACTGTCTATAATCTCCTTTTGTTAGGGGCATAATTTGGCATTTATCAAAATTTATTTTATACCCAGAAACCTTACCATAATCTTCCAGGATATCATGCAATTTAGCAAGAAATTCAGTTGGATTTGTGAAATATATTAATACATAGTCAGCAAATAAATTTATCTTATGTTCTTTCCTGTTCACTCTGAACTCCCTTTGCTAGTGGTTCTATTGTTAAAATAAATAGAGCTGGAGATAATGGACAGCCTTGTCCACTTGATCTACTGAGTGGGAAAACTTGAGACATCTGACCATTGGTGACCAAAGTGTTTTTAATCCAATTAATAAATGATTGTCCCAATCCAAATTTCTCAAGTATTTTGAATACAAAATCCCACTCTAACCTGAACAATGCCTTCTTGGCATCCAAAGCCATGGCCATACTCAGATTCCTCCGGACTGTGCCAAATGTATAATATTAAATAGTCTACTCAAGTTGTTGGCCGATTGCCCTTTTTTCACAAAACCAGCTTGATCTGGATTTGTCCATTTTGGTAAATATTGTGCCAGTCTGTCAGCCAATGTTTTTGCTATAATTTTATAGTCCATATTTAATAATGAAATACAGGTAGCCCTCGACTTCCGACCAGAATTCTAAAGGTATTTACAATATTTTCTGTATTATGAATATACTATATTGGATGAGAGCTAGCTCAGTGGCAGAGGGCAAAGGGGATTGATCAAGGAAAGAACCTGGTCACTGATCAGCTGGGTGCAGTGTCATGGGTTATCCTGGACCTTGAGATCAACAGATTTAGTTGATACTTGGGATCTTAAGGGGAATGGAGTGTGTTGGGAAAACGGGGCTGAGGTTAAGATCAGCAATGATTTGACTGAATTAGAGGATAAGGCTCTGAAAGGCTGAATGGTTTCCTCAATTTATATACTTTTCTGCCACACATATGTCGTCTGAGGGTGTAATATTCTTTTATCTTCTGGTTTCACACCATGTTGAAAAGCATGGATAGAGTAGATATAGAAAGGTTGTTCTCATGGTGGGATTGCCTAGGACAAGAGGGCATAACTTCAGGATTGAAGGGCATTCGCTTAGAACAGAGATGTGGAGGAATTTCTTTAGCCAGAGAGTGTGGAATCTGTGCAAGTGTTACTACAGGCAGTTGTGGAGGATAAGTCGTTGGGTGTATTTAAAACAGAGATTGATAGGTTCATGATTAACCATGGCATCGAAAGTTATGGGGAGAAGCTGGCCAGAAGAGCTGAGTGAGAAAATGGATCAGCTCAATGGGCTGAATGGCCTATTCTGCGTCTGTGACTTATGGTCTCATAATTCTGCATAAATTTTAATTCCCTGTAAAGTTTTTAGTAATGTGATCGGAATCTGGCAACATTTTATCTTCATCGATATGTGAGCACTCTCAGAGATGAGAAGTTCAGATCCATTTTTGTAGATAATGTCGTTTCACATCTTACAATCATCATTAGTTACTGCCTCGCAAAGAATGAAAATCTATCCAAAAATAATGGGACAGAGCCACAGAGTACTGGAATATTTCTTGTCATCAGAAGGTAAAGGATGAGCAATGCTTAATCAGTTTAATTAAAAAATCTATCAAGATAAGAACATGCCTCTTCTTTGGTCAGCCCTGAGCTGCAAGTTTTTGTCTGATATTGACAATTTGCAGCTGATTCTGAGAGTGATCTATTCAACTAATCCCAGCCCAAATTTAGACATTTTTGTTCACACACCAAATTGCAGAACATCTGGAGGGAATTGACTGTTTGAGTCAAATCCTCTTTATCCTTGGTTTATAAGCTAGGTCACTTTTCTTCCAATAAATCTCATCACGAGCTTTCCGAAGACAATTAGGTTTGGGCAATAATGCTCAGCCTGCCACCCAGAAACAGAATACAAAACAACTGCTCCACTTTTAAGGATCTCCTTTTTCTAGACTCCAAACCTGCTCCCATTGATACCCCTTCTTATCAATGCAGTTAGTCTTAATCTTGAAACTCAAGATTAAAGTATCTGAATAAAGCCACTCACCCCTCATTTCCTTGGATTCCAGACCTAATTCACTTGGCAATGAAGTTAGGAGCATTAAAACAAACAGGTCCCTCCTGCCTAAACTGCTGGTGAGTCACATGTGCCTTGTCCACTGTCCAATCTCAATTCCCTTCAGCCCAAATTATCACATTGAAGCAGATTTATTGAACCAAATTATCTTATTTCATGACCAGGAAAAATGGAAGCAGATCCCAAAAAAAAACACAGTCCTGCTGTCTGTGAGCCACATTCACACATGGTGCAATGGACTTGTTTCATGTAAAAATTGTCAGAAAGGTAAGACTTGCAGCTGTATTCTAACTGGAATCACAAGGGGATCACACATCATTTTAACCCATGGCCCGTCCTGTCACCTAGAGAGGATCAGGAATTGCAAAATGTGACTTTATAATTTCTTCCAAATACTTGAGACTTTGAATGCTCAAGTCTTTCTGTGTGTGTGTTTCTGTGCATGTATGGTTAAGTTTTGGTCTTCAATGAGATGCTTATCACATTGAGGATCATCAAGAGTCCACACCACTCACCACACACTCTCTTCTCACTGCTGCCATCAGGAAAGAGGTCTAGGTAGCACAAAACTCACACCACCAGGTTCAGGAACTGCTGCTACCCCTCCACTATCAGACTCCTCAACAACAAACTCTATCAGGGACTCATTTACGGACTCTTACTTTTGGACTTTATTGATTTTTTTTTCTCACTGTATTACATTTCTTTATTTGTTTACACATGTACATATCTTCTTAAATACAATATTTTTGCACTGCCAGTAAATAATAATTCTGCCTCACCTGTAGGGAAAAGAATCTCATGCATGTATTCTGACAATAATCTGAACTGAACTGAGCAGAAGGACCTTCTCACTGTAAACATGTGGGTTGATGCCTGCAATCCCTCATGCATGATGTACAGATGTTTTTGTTCATAACACATCTTTAGATAAACTGAGCGGAGCTCACCATAATTACTTTAAGAATAGAGTAAGGCATTTTGAGAAGTGTTACATGAATATGAGACCATTTTGTGAAGTAGGAGTGGGAATGAAACACCTTCACCTTTGTGTAATGTTAGCTTGGAGCTGTGCTGTGCTCGGGAGATCTTCTTCTTCTTGGCTTGGCTTCGCGGACGAAGATTTATGGAGGGGGTAAAAAGTCCACGTCAGCTGCAGGCTCGTTTGTGGCTGACAAGTCCGATGCGGGACAGGCAGACACGATTGCAGCGGTTGCAGGGGAAAATTGGTTGGTTGAGGTTGGGTGTTGGGTTTTTCCTCCTTTGCCTTTTGTCAGTGAGGTGGGCTCTGCGGTCTTCTTCAAAGGAGGTTGCTGCCCGCCAAACTGTGAGGCGCCAAGATGCACGGTTTGAGGCGTTATCAGCCCACTGGCGGTGGTCAATGTGGCAGGCACCAAGAGATTTCTTTAGGCAGTCCTTGTACCTTTTCTTTGGTGCACCTCTGTCACGGTGGCCAGTGGAGAGCTCACCATATAACACGATCTTGGGAAGGCGATGGTCCTCCATTCTGGAGACGTGACCCATCCAGCGCAGCTGGATCTTCAGCAGCGTGGACTCGATGCTGTCGACCTCTGCCATCTCGAGTACTTCGACGTTAGGGATGTAAGCGCTCCAATGGATGTTGAGGATGGAGCGGAGACAACGCTGGTGGAAGCGTTCTAGGAGCCGTAGGTGGTGCCGGTAGAGGACCCATGATTCGGAGCCGAACAGGAGTGTGGGTATGACAACGGCTCTGTATACGCTTATCTTTGTGAGGTTTTTCAGTTGGTTGCTTTTCCAGACTCTTTTGTGTAGTCTTCCAAAGGCGCTATTTGCCTTGGTGAGTCTGTTGTCTATCTCATTGTCTTGCTCGGGAGATAGGACCTGTGTAATTAGGGGCTATTCCAAACCACAATATAGATGATAAAAAGTAATTGAGTGAGGAAAAGGACCTTCAGCCCAACATATCTCTGTCAACCAAGATGGCACTCTGAGCTAGTTCCTTTGCCTACATTTAGTTCACATCATTCTATCCACTTCCTATCCAGATATCTGCCTAATGTCTTTTGAACATTAGAACAGTACCCATCCTCTGCATCGCATTCTAGATACACACTATATTCTGTATGAAATATTACAAAATAAATGACAAAAACAGGATATATGTGATAATAATTCTGTAACCTGCTCTTAACCTATGTTTACCTATAAAGGTGGCTTGACCTGCCCTCAGTATCATTATCAGGCAATGGAATTTACAGTTCTTTGATTACTTCCTTATGATAATAGCTATTGGGCAAATACAGGGCAGTAAATGGTTAAACTTCTGCCATTTCCACGTATACTGCTTCCAGGAGTTGAGTGGAACAGATTTCAAGATGCCACAATTTAATTTCTCCTGGGCCCTTAACAAAAAAATGGCAGTTTTCTTTTGCTGAAATAGGGCAATGTTCTTTAATTAAATATATCTGATAGATCTGAGTTGTACACGAGGATAGTGACAAAGAGGGAATACTGTTGAGATTCCACTGTAGGTATTCTGAAATCTGGCCTTTCGGAGTCATTAGAAACTCAAATGAAAAATGGGGAAGGTGTCTGTCAGCAAAAAGAATGTTTGGCATCACATAAAGAACTATTGTGCAGGTCTGATACTACGCACTGAAGTATGCAGGAGGTGTATTGGCAAATACACAGAACCTAACTATGGCAAGATCAAAGCCTTGTCTTAATTGGGTGACTTTCCAGGCCTATTCAGAATGAAATGCTTTGTGTTCTCCAGAATATCATCAAGAGATACTGCCTCTCTCACTAATCACTACTGCGCCATGATAAATGGCAGTCGGCATCACTTACTATCAGAAGCATCAGGAATAGCTGACTTTATTGAGTCTGAGGTTAAACAAACACATTTTCAACTAAAAATGTACTGCAATCCTTGATGAAGAAAGTGTGCCACACTTTTAGCGAGACCTATAATGGGAGATATGTCTTCAAAACAAAGAGTGTTCACAGTCAGGCTGAAGAGATTCACTGTGTGATACCATCGCTAATGCTGGCTTTTCACAGCCTGCTTCACATTTCTCTGCTCATTCAGCTAGCAGCTCTTTTGTGACTGTCAAATAGACAATCAGATAAATGTTGTTTAAGAACACCAAAAAAATCGCTGCAGTTCCCATTTCTGGGAGGAATAATGACATATGGGGCTGACTGGGCCATTGCTCAGCTACGTGTTCTGGGTCCAGCAACAAAAAAATGGGGATCAGACCTGTGGTCTTTCTGAAACAGAGCTGGCACGAGGAGAAACATTCCCACTCAGAAAACAAAAGGGGTTAAATAATTCCCTAAAGGTAAAAGTTGCAGAAATATTGTGGAAGAACAGACAGTGCATTGCTGCAGGGAAGTCAGCAAACAGTGAGCTGAATGGCCTCCTCTGCTGTCGTGGTTGGATGTTGTGAAGGAATCTCATGAATTGAAATACTACCAGTTAACCATAAGGGGGACCCACATCACTTTCAAGAAGGGCCATCTTTCAGATGGCTTACACTACCTGAAAGAAACAATAGCTCCAAATACCTTAGTTTGTCTTTCCTGGGCAAGAGTTTCCAGATACTCAGCTATTTTTGATTTTCCAATATTGCTGGCATCACGTTAGCTACGACGAAAGAAATTCTGTTTAAGCGCACAAAGGGCTTGAAGAGGAAGATGAAATTTAATGCAATATCACCACTTTCTTGGAAAATTGCAAGGTAAAGTCTTTTTTAAAGAGTGGAAGTTTGAAATGCATTGGTGTTGAGAGGGGACTTGGAACCTTATGCACAAATCACTGGAGGTTAACATTGCAAGTCTGATTGATTCCTTTATCATTGAATGGTGCAGCATCCCTGGGGATAAGAGGGATGCTTGTTTTTCATCTTCTTCTGTTTTTTCAGCCTTCCAGGTTGTGGTGGCATTTCATCAGAATTCTTGATGGCTATCAAGAATTTATAAAAGGTAAAGCAAGCAGAAACAAAGGAAGCATGAGTAGGTGCAAGAATAGGCCATTTGGCCCCTTCAAGCTTGTCCCTGCCATTCAATACTAGGCCTCATCTACCTTATCATGAATCCCTGGTGCTTTGAATATATTTAGCAGCTGAGCATCTCTTGGGCACCTGGTGTGGAGAAATTCAAAGATTCACATCCTTCTGACAGCCAGAATATCTCCCTATCTCAGTGCTAATGACCAAACCCCAAGAGTGCAACCTGTCCTTGCTCTGAACAATCCCATGGAAGGACCAGGGATGTTGCAGGTATAAGTTGCAATGAATGAAACCTCACAACATTTGGTAATATCTACTAAAACGTTAGGTGTAAACAGAAAGACACAGGTTAAATTATAACAACTAAATTTGCAATTTGAGAAATAAATTATAAAGTGGATCTATCTGCAATATTGGGCAGTAAAATATGAATACTGAGATATTAAAATTCTAAACCCACTCAACAGCAAATTACTTTTTAAGATATCGTTGCATGTTAATGGGATAGCTGTGTACAGGAGAACACTCAGCCCATGTGTTGAATACCTAATGTGTTTGCTGGTTAAGATTTCAACTGATGTTCCACTTTTAATTTATATATGAGAAGTTCTGAACGAAAGGTTAACTACAAGGTTATACTTCTGCATTCATAGTGTATACCTCTAGTAATTAGTTAATTTGGAGGCAATTAACTAATTAATATAAATTTCTGCTCAATCTCTTGTGCTTTAATCAGGATTACATAGAATTTCACAATAGTTATGGCAGAGGATCAGGCCAATCAGCCCCAACCAGTGGACCATCATACAGACAAATGGTCTGAGCCTGCACAACTTACTGGATTATGAATCCAGTTTCTGTAATCTGGTGAAAATGTGTCAGCCTAGTCTGGTCTGGTCAAAAAGTGAAGAAACTCTCAGAAATGGCCCTAGCCAGGCATCTCTCATCATCTCTCCTGAAAACAATCACAGAATCAATAAATGGTACAGAACAGAAACAGGCTCTTCAGCCCACCTTACCATACTGACCCTAATGCCAGTCTATGTTCATCCCACATGCCTGTATCAGGCCTGTACCTCTTGATGCCTTTTCTATCCTTGTCCAACTGCCTTTTGAAATATTGTCATTCAATCTGCCTCCTCCACTTCCTCTGCCAGTTCATTCCAGATATTCACCACACTCTGGGTGAAAAATCTAGCCTTCAGATCTCCTTTCAATCTTTCCACTCACCTTAAACTATGCCTTCCTTTTCCAGATGCATGCCTTGAGAAAAAAAACTGCAACTATCTACTCAAATGATCCTCTTGAAATTTTATCCACCTCTGTAAAGACATCCCTTAGCTTCATTTCCTCCAAGGAAAACACTCCTGACCTATCTAATCGCTCCTTATAACCACAACCCTCTGCCCCAGGAAACATTCCAATGAATCTCTTTTGCTTCCACTTCCTTCCTGCAGTGTGGTGACCAGAAATGACACCAACACTCCAAGCGTGGTCTAACTAACACTTTGTAAGACTGCAACATGATATCCCAACTCTTATACTCAATGTCTCAACCTTATAGGCGGCGCGGTAAGCATAGCGGTTAGTGCAATGTCGCTTCAGTGCCAGCATTCCAAGTTCAAATTTGGCACTGTCTGTAAGGAGTTTGAACATTCTCCCAATGTTCTGCATGGGTTTTCACGGGTGCTCCGGTTTCTTTCCACCCTTCAAAACGTACCGGAGTTGTAGGCCAATCAGGTGTAGTTGAGCAGCATGGGCTCATGGGTCAATAAGACCTGTTACCATGCTATATGTCTGAATTTAAATGTATTTATGCCTCTAATCCTTTCTCTGAGATGGGTGGATCTATGCACCCAACAAATTCTTGCTAATTGCTCATTGTGACTTTATGACAATGAGTTTCAAGACATAATCACTCTGCAAGAAGCTTTATTTTTGTGAAATTGTTGCAATAGTGATGATCTTACTTGGGATCTTACGCCCATCCTGTGCTGGTGGTGTTGAAAGGAGAGGAGAGAGGGATATTGACCAGGCAGAGGTAATAAGACTAGTTTAGGGGGATGACTTGGTCACCATGGACATTCAGCCTGTTTGCATGCTGTAAAGCTCTGATGGAGATGCTGGTCCAAAGTTAGAGTCCAGCTGTAACAAAGTGGCCAGTGCACTTTAGAATGAAGAAACTTCCATGATTTTCTTGAATGGTCCTGGGGTGATGGACTCCCAATCACATGGAGAGCCTGAAGAAGAGATGATAAGGGGAGACTGAGATGTTGTAACATCAGAAAGTTTCTGCAAAGGAAACAAGGAGATGAGTGGAGAACATAGGCTGAAGGTGGTGAGTAAGTAAATTCTAGTGGGGAGCGAGTTTGAAGATAATTCTATTTTAGATGACTACAATCTACTATGATTTGGTTCACGCTGCTTGAAAGAACAATGGACGTAGGAGCCTTCAGAATTTGACTTACTATTTAGCTGAAAGGTTAAAATGTCTAAGTACTTGTATAAAAGGGTGAAGAGTGCATGAAAAAGAAAGCTTTTACCAGTAGCCAACACAAAAGGCTAAACAGCTTTCATATGTGTTCATATCATTTAACAATTGTTTGATTGCACATTACAATAGAGTAACTTTTCTCGACAAGAGCACCCAGGTGCAAGGTATTTATTCAGATTCTGAAACCTATCCTACATTTTGCCACATGATTTTTAACATGCCATTGCTCCACTCTTCAGTTCCACCAGTTCTGATGAATGGTCACTAACCTAACACATTTGGCTCACTCATCACATCCACAGATGCTGCCTGAACTGCTGAGAATCCCCAATGCAACTCCTTAGTCACACATTGGAAAATGGTATTCCTCCTGACAAAACAATTATTTCCTGAAGAGGATCGGGGTGGGACTTTTAATGGTACAGTGGGTGTCATCAGCTTTCTTTTATTTTAAAATAAATTTTATTTGCAATGTAAAATATATACATGTGCCAGGTGTTTTCACACTCAGAGTGTCACAATACCATTTACAGGATCATTGCTACTAATGTTTCACCCCCTCCCCCCAGGATTACTCCCACCTCTGCTGTTTGAGGGGCTTCCCCTCTGGATTATTTGCACCAAGCCTCAATATGTCCTTCAGCACATACTCCTGCAGGCTGGAATGTGCCAGTCAGCACCATTACCTCACTGACATCTCCATGTGCTGAAAGACCAACAAGTTTCAGGCAGACCGGAGGGCATCTTTCACCAAGTTGATGATCTTCCAGCAGTACTGGATGTCTAGCTCTGCGTGTGTCCCCAGGAACAGTTTGTAAATCAGAAAATCCTCTGTCATGCTGCTGCAGGGGATGAACTATGACAAATACCATTGGATCCTTCTCCACATACACTGAGAAAATCCACAGTCTGCAAAGAGGTGGACAACTGTCTCCTTCTCACGGTTGTTGCCTCGAGAAAAATGTGATGGGATGATATTCTATTAGCACAGGAAGGATCGTGAGCTTGGAGTGGGCATGCTTGTAGCATGAGGATTTTATGTAAAAAGTGAGTGATCCTTTACCCCTGTTCCAGTCAACATCTGCTGACATGGCATACACAAACAACTCTGAAAATTATTATTAAAACACTAGTGTTTTAATATCCACTTCTCAACTTTTAAAAATCTTCATTAAAAAAGACTGCTTGTAGTTAATGAACTGTTGTGTGCCATGGCTGCATATTCATTAAACAAATCCAATAAACCAAGCTGACCAGAAATTCAATACACTAAAAATCAATACACCCCAGCTACATAGCTCATCTTCAAAGCCCCTTCAAGTTCACTTGAAAGTAAGCCTCAACATTACACAATGCTCTTCCACTACTCATCTCAACACATCTCAATATTTCTTAATGAGACCTCCTAATTCCCTGTCCAAAAATTCAAAAAAGCTTTGATTGTTTTTGACAGAGTAGAAATGCCCACACATTCAATTCACATATCCTAATGAAGATACAGAAATGAAAGACCTCAGGACATCTAAGGATGCAAGTCCACACTTTTCAAGTCCTTTTTGTTACTGGGCATGTTAATTAAGATGGGCAAGTGAAAATATTCTCACTATGATTTATTTCTCAAGAGAAAAACTATTTATTCTCTGCTCCAATATAAATCTATATGATTTACAGTAAATTTCCTCCTGAAGGTTGTAAAAACACAGAAATATTGGAGGAACCCAGCAGGTGATAATCAGACATATCTGTTGGTTTTTGCTCCTCCCCCGCCCCTTTCTTTTCTTCTCTCCAGATCTTTAATTCAGACACCTGCCTGCTTTTTACGCATACCTTGAAGAGGGCTCAGGCCCGATTATATATCTTTACCTTCTATCGATGCTACAAGACCTGCTGAGTTCCTCCAGCATTTCCATGATTTTAATACAATCAGAGTGTCTGCAGATTTTCATGTTTCACTCCTGAAGGTTCTGTTTTAGAATGCATCTGTACGCGACAGTTAATGTTTGCACAGAAGGTGACAAACATACATTTAACCTAAGTACTGAGGGTGCGATCACACTTCCTACACCTTCATGGAAGACGACGTTCTGTTCAAATGATGGAATTTGCTTCTAAATATTAAATTCTGTTGTGATAATTAATATGAAACATTCAAAGCCAAACAGATTGATGAGGAAAGCATTTAAATTTGAAGAATCACTTGATTGATGTGCCCTGGGAATGATGCAGTAATGGAGCTGATGGTGGAGCCAGTGGTTGGGGAGAGCAAGGGGTGAAGACTGCTACTTATGGTACCACAACTGTCTCCTGGTGACTACGGCAGCACAGCTGAAAGGCTGCAGGGTTCCAGTTGAGTGGGTGGACAGGCCCTGATGATTTCAGGTAAGGCAAAAGTGGCAGCTATGTGTATAAACCTTAAACTGGGCAAAGTATCAAAGGATATTGGGCACTGCAACAAGATCGTATCTTCAAGATCAGAGGGTGGAAAATAAGAATGGAATTGTTAACAGGGAATTGGAATGAATTGGTTTTTCCAAGTCTTGATCACTAATTTTTATAGAGATGATGCAGGCTTAAAATCAAAATATTGTACAAAAATAATCATTTGTGTTTTTTACACATCTGCTACATTCCAATAAATCATTGCCATTTTCCTGAACACATACTGTGTAAAAAGGTTGGAACGGGAATGAGGATCCATTACTGTTCCAATATTTTACCTCCCAGACCCCTGAAGTTAACTACAGGCATTCCACGAACCACGGACTAATGAATAGCGCGTATTGATTACAAGCATTGCACGTCTCACCTCTTTAACTACTGCAATTCTGCTATGTTGTCTAAACCTGTGTAAGGAAATGGAGATTTCAAAGTTTGGTTGTTGTATGTGAACGGCCAGTGCCACGGTATCAGACATTCCTCAGACCAGTAAAATTGTGCAAATTCTATCTAAAAATCATTATAGGGTAACAAAGCCACCATTCACACAAGTGTTAGCATGACAATAGGAGGCAAGGCAAGTGCTATTAACTACCTCCTGGACTGGGTAACACACAGAGAACTACTAAGGATCAGGACTGACTGCATAAAGGCTTTAAACACTCATTAAATTAGCAGCGTTCTACTCGCCGTGGCTTTTCAGTTCCAGATTTCTTTAGGGAATCAGCTGATTCAATGAGATATACACTCCTGTATGTAGATCACTGGTCCAGGGTTCCACATCACGAACCCGCTGGCTTTACCTCACTTCCTCGTGTGCAGGGTTGGCACTATCTACCATTAGGCCTAGGAGAGATTCCATTAGCTCCGGCACCTCTGCGTCATGAATGACGAGGTTCTGACTAATGCACTATAAGCACGTGTGTTAATCTGGTAAAGTGGAGGGAGGAAGTAGTATGGCATACTTTGAACGTCACATCAGATACCCACTGCTCAGCCCAGTCAGCACCACCCGGCCCCCTCCCCTCCGGCTCAGCCCAGCTGGGTACAGAATAGTCTGGCACTGGCCCTGCTTGTGTGGGGGATGACTGCACTATTCTCTGCCCCAACAATAGGAGACTGCAGACAAAATCCCCATTCCTGAATAATGAGCAATCGGGAAGAAACTCTCAGAAATGAGAAATTGCAAGCACTGAGTGCGAACTTGATCAGAGCTATCCGCCATTAGGATTAGAGGTAGGGTTGCTCACTTAACAGATGAGGAAGATCGGCATGTCCCACTGACCCTCAACATCTACAGGTGCAGCATTGAGAGCAGACTTGATGGATGCATCACAGCATGAGATGGGAGCTGCGCTGATCAAGATCAGTTGAAGCTAAGAAAGTGATGAATGCAGCTCAGAACATCACACAAACTTCCCTCCCCCTCCATCGACTCCATTTACATCTCCTGCTGCCTGGGAAAGGCAACAGACACACTGAAGGTCCCATCACATTCTGGAAATACACTCTTCTCCCTCCTCCCATCAGGGAGGGAGAAGGCTCAAGAGTTTGAAATCGCCCACCAACAGACTTAAAGTTAGCTTCTGACCCGCAGCCATCAGACTTCTGAATGAACCCCACCACAGTGCACTCTTGCTGCCATTGCTTGATGCTAATTGATTTTTCAAGTTCAAGTTTATTATCATTTGATTGCACAAGTAAAACCCAACAGAACAGTGTTCTTCATTCCTCGATACAAAAACATGCAAACACACATCCAGATATAACACACGTACAGATAAATGCAGCATGCCATACAACTGATAAATATTGCAGTACATTTTTCCTTGTAACCCTATGCTCTGAAACTGTGATTCTGTATCGGGTCCTGCCATTTACTATGAAAGTCCTGCACTGGGTTAACCTCCCAAATACAACACTTCACTTTTGTCACTTAAATTCCATCTGCCATTTCCCAGTTAGAAAGTAGAACATAAAAGCACAATACAAGCCCTTCGGCTCACATGTCCCATGTACACCTACTCCATAACAATCTAATCCTTCTCTCTACCCATAATCCTCTATTTTTCTTACACCCATGTGCCTATCTAAGAGTCTTTTGAATGTCCCTATTGTTCCATCCTCCACCACCACCCCGGCAATTCATTCCAGACACCCACTAGTCTCTATTTTAAAACCTTACCTCTGACAACTCCCCTAAACTTTCCTCCACCCACAAATGTCCTCTGGTAATTGCTACTGTTACTTCAGGAAAAAGGTGCTGGCTGTCCACCCTTTCTAAACCCCTCATAATCTTACACATTCCTATTAAGTCACCTCTCATCCTTTGTCGCTTCAAAAAGAAAAGCCCTAGCTCTGCTAACCTTGCTTCATATAACATGTTCCCCATTCCAGACAACATCCACGTAAATTTCCTTTGTTCTTCCTCTAAAGCATCTATACCCTTTCTTTAATGAGGTCACCAGAACTGAATGCAACACTCCAAATGTGGTCTAACCACAGTTTGAAAAAGCTGCAACATAACCTTACAACTCAAACTTGTTACCCCGACTAATGAAGGCTAGTTGGTTTAGTTCCATTCTACATTTAGACAACCCTTCTCACTGTCCACTAGATCTCCAATTTTTGGATCATCAACTAATTTACTCTCTATATCACCTACATTCTCATCCAACCATTTATAAAGATGACAAACAACAATGGACCCAGCAGCAATCCTTGCTGTACCCCATAGGTCTCAGGCCTCCAATCTGAATAACAACCCGCCATGACCTTCCCTTGTCTCCCATCATCAAATCAATTCTGTATCCAACTACCCAGCTCACCCTGGATCCCAGATCAGTCCTTCCAGATCAGTCCTTCCAGACGAGTCCACACACATTGGCAGAATGGACCTGGAGCAACATTAGGTCCAAATCAATCCCAGTCCTACCCTTCCTCTCACCTCCTCTATCCTCACATCCCTCTACCCACCCCCTCACTCCCTCTGTCCACGTATCCCTCTACCCTCCTTCTCACCTCCTCTGTCATCACATCCCTTTACCCTTCCCCTCACTCCCTCTGTCATCACATCCCTTTACCCTTCCCCTCACTCCCTCTGTCCACATATCCCTCTACCCTCCCCCTCACCCTCTCTGTCCATACATACCTCTTCTCTTCCCCTCACCCCCTCTGTCCCCACATCCCTCACCCTCTTCCTCACCTTCTCTGTCCACACATTCCTTGACCCTTCCCCTCTTCTCCTCTGTCCACACATTCCTCTACCATCCCCTTCACCTCTTCTGTCCACATATTCCTCTACTCCTCACCTGCTCTGTCTTCACATCCCTCCACCCTCCCCCTCATCTTCTGTCCACACATCCCTTTATTTTCCCTGTCACCTCTGTCCACACATTCCTCTCCCCTCACCCCTCCTCCCGCCCCATCACCCCACCTACCCTCACCCTTACCCCTAAACCCTCCCACTCACCCTCACTGTCTGCACTCTCACACCCCCACCCTCCCCCTCAAACACCTATCCTCACCCTCACCCCTCTACCTTCTCTCTCACCTTTATTGTCCAGACCCTTACCTCCTTCTACCCTCACCTTCACCTCCTCTGTCTTCCCACTCATCCCCTCTACCCTCCCCCTCCACTGCTCTCACCCTCACCCCCACCCCCTCTGTACCCTTACTCCCTCTACCTTCACACTCACCCTGATAAATGGCAATTTCTGACCTTCCCAGGATTTTAAAATTACACAAAACCTTTCTTACCATTTACTGGAAATACTGAAATTAAAAGAGCTGATGAAGTGAGCAGGATGGTGTTTGCAGAAAGTGGGTCGTGCGGCATTGTTGATGGGTTCCCGAGAGGAGGTTTGCAACCTCGCTGCTGTTATTTATTATTAATGTCATTCTTCAACTTCCCTGTTGATTTTCAACACAAAATTGTTCAGGGAAGAGGGGATGAGGACTGAATGGAAGATCAGAGCACTTCATGGTGAAATCTTAAATGTGTAATTCTTCAAAGATGCAAAACTCCATACCATTCTCAGTGTTATTTCGAAAGCCATCGACAAATCTCAGAGGCAAAGAAATTAAAGTTGATGTAAAGAGGCTACACTGACATCGCCTCACAACAGACTGATTACAAAAGCAAAACCCAGGCAATCCAAGATGAAGAAAATCAAAAATGCTGCAGATGTTGGAAATCTGAACATAGAACATTCCAGCACAGTTCAGGCCTTTCGGCCCATAATGTTATGCTGACTGATATAAACCTATTCAACAATCTAAACCTTACCTACCTCACTCATACTCATAACCTTCTATTTTTCTTGCACTCATGTGCCTGTCTAAGAGTCTTCTGAATGTCCCTTTGTATCAGCCTCCACCACTACCCCTGGCAATGCATTCCAGGTACCCACTAGTCTCTGTGTAAAAAACTTACCCCTGACGTCTTCCCAAGTCTTTCCTCCCCTCATTTGTACAGATGTCCTCTGGTGTTTGCTACAATTAACTTGGAAAAAGGCGCTGACTGTCCATCTTAATTATAGCTTTCATAATCTCATAGACTCTATTAAGTCATTGCTCATCCTTCTTAGATAGGGTGGAATAGTAAACACCAGAGGACATCTGTACAAAGTGATGGAGGGAAGCTTAGCGGTATTTTTTTTTTAACACAGATATTTGTGAGTGCCTGAAATACCTTGGCACGGATGGTGTTGGTGGCTGAAGCATTAGGGGCATTTAATAAACTCTTAAGCTGCTTTCAGGTGGCCAGAATACCCGATTGTAAATCCACCTATTCTACGCCAATGCGGCTATTGGGTGGCCACCTGAAAGTGGAAAACCTGGCCAGGAGAAGCTCTTACCTAACCCTCCTCCTTTAGGTATATTCTCCGGCTTGGAGAGTCCCCCGTTGCACCTGAAAGCAGCACCAGGCAAAGTGGCTAGCAGCTTTCAGGTGCCTACCGGGGGGGGGGGGGGGGGGGGTGCTGATGACCCAACTCCCCACTGCCTGACAGTCCCTCGGTGCGGGATTACGGGGCTGGAGCAGCAGACATGGGACGACGGGCTGGGGCAGTCGGCGGGGGACTATGGGGCTGGTCGGCCACTCCAGCCCTGTAGACCCGCGCTGGTCGACCCAGCCCTGTAGTCCTGCGCCGGCTGCCCCGGCCTTGATGTCCCCCACTGGCCGCCCCAGCCCTGTAATCCCATGCCGGCCACTCCAGCCCCGTAGTCCCATGCCAACCACCCCAGTCCTGTAGTCCCATGCCAGCTGCTCCAGCCCCGTAGTCATGCGCCGGTGGGGAGGGAGGGGGCTGTCAGGCAGCAAGGAGGGGGCTGGGGGGCTGTCAGGCAGCAAGGAGGCGAGCTGTCAGATGACTGCCCCTGCCTGGACTCAGGAGCCAGCTCCGCGGCACCTCTCCCCGCTTTGGACCTTTCAGGTGGCAGAACACCTCCTTCAGCACTGCCACCTGAACGTCCCTTCGCAGACACCCGCAACCGCTCCAGAGCCGCATTCTCCAGGCGATTCCACCTGAAAGCGGCTTTTAGACAGGCACATGGATTGAAGAAAGGAAAATGGTTATGGGGTAGGGAGGATTTAGTACTTTTTTTAAGGAATACATAGGTTGGCACAACATTGAGGGCTGAAGGGCCTGTACTGTGCTGTAGTGTTCTTCATTCCAAAGAGAAAAGCCCTAGCTCCGTTAACCTTGCCTCATAAGACACATTCTCCAATCCAGGCAACATCATGCACCCTCTCCATAGCTTCTTCGTCCCTCCTATAATAAGGTGACCAGAACTAAATACAATATTCCAAGTGTGGTCTAACCAGAGTTTTATAGAGCTGCAATGTTACTTCACAAAACAGAAACACTCAGCAAGTCAGGTAGCATCATTGGAGATGGAAACAGAGTTACTGTTTCAGATTGTCCTCATATGTTAACTGTGCTCCACTGATGCTCACTAACCTCCTGAGTTCTTCCAGAAATTTCAGTCTTTAGTAACAGTAATTAAGAAGCTAGCTCAGTGGCAGAGGGCAAAGGGTACCCCATGTTTTGGTGACTTTAGAAATGGATGAAGTGAGATTGGCACAGTTTAGGACAGGACCTCCTGGATAAATATGGGGGTCAAATTTAATATTTTTTCTGATGATACCAAATGTGGCAGTGTGGTAACAATGAGGAAGGTGTTTCAAAGGCATTTGGCCACGTCCTCAGATGGGAAAGTGGTGGAGGGGTACAGCCTAATGTGTGCAAATGGGATGAGTGTAGTCAGCATCAAAATCAGCATGTTGGTCTTGTATGATTCCATGATCCAATGAAGAACCTTCTTGGCAACAGGAAAGAATCAATGGGCTGGTTGGATAGACATGGAAATAGCCATTGGAGCTCAGTCAGGAGAAGTATGCAGTCAGGAAAAAAGACAGCAGAATACAAGATACTGAGGTGTATAGAGAGATTGTGGACAGGACAGGTGGATAATGTATTTGACTTCATTGCCTAGGTCACAGAATATAAGAGCAGAGGTTCATGCAAGAAGAGTCAGAGCACTGTGGACAGTTCATGTCTCCACTCTGAAGGAACAATGCAGTTATGCTGGAGAGAGTGGAGAGGACAGTCACCAGGATGTTGCCTGGAATGGAGATTTGTGGTTTTAAGCAAAGACTGCTTACATGGGTGTTATTTACAATGGAACAAAGGAGTTGAAGATAGAACAAACCTGATGGGCTGAATGGCCTACTTCTACTCCTATATTTTATGGTTTTATAATTCAAGACTCTCAACATTTACCTAATTTATAATCTGAGAATGGGGTTTAATTCAAAATATCTTGATTTTATGAAATTTATATCAACAGGTGCAGGCTAACGATAGTGAAGCAAACCAGTTGTACATATTACGTTGTCCATCTCTAGTGACATCAGAATTTCCATGAAATTAGAGCCCTGTAGGTAAGTTTGCATGTTGTTGGTAAATCTGTTCTATGGTGATGAGCATACTGTTTTACTCATGCCTGCCTCTGCAATGAAAACATTTGGGATTATGCCAAAGCCCTTCATTATCAATTGACAGGTTTGACCATGACTACCCTTTGTTAACAGAGCATTCATTTGGATGGATTCTATGTAACAAGACGTTAGCAAAGGAACAGTTGTGCTTTTTTCTATTGCTGCAATAAATCAAAACTCTGAACTGTGGTAACAGTGAAAATATAAAGGCTTAGTTATCATGCAGTCTCATTTATTGCTGTGACAAAGTTATTCTAATATCACTGACAACAATATTAGGAATATAAATATGTTTATTGCCAGAACCAATATTCTTGATCCAAGCTGATTGGATCAAAGGTAAAGAACAGAATTTGGAGGAAAGGAAAGACTCAACCAAATCAAAGCTGAAGGTTTGGATTAATTTAGCCTCAGATACTGTTTCTGAACAACATCTCTGAAAAGAAACAGTTTGTTGAACACATTTGTTCGAGCTGCTTCCACTTGCTTGGTGAGGCAGGTACCCAGAGGGAGAGGAAGGTCTCGGTGCATTTTTTCAAGTCCATAATTTTTGTCATTGGAATCAAAGGGACCAATGTACTTTGATAAATTTTGTCATTGGAAGGAACTTGCCAATTCTTTATGAGCTAATGATATCTTTCAATTTTTTTCTATGATGTTATAGTGTTGTAAAATAATGCATTTCAACAGTTTATCATTGCATTCCAGAGCTTGAGAATCAAACAAACTGCCATGTACTGATGTTCCAATATTTAAATTCTTCCTGAAAGAAGAATAATTAATGCAGCAGCAAAAATATTGATGGATGTAAGCATGTCTAACAGGGTGGAAGACTGTGGGAAGAGGTGACTGGGGGTTGTGCAGGAATATAATTTCTGAAAGGATCTAACAATGTTGTGATCCACAATATTGGTCAACTCTATGAGCTGTTCAGGTTATAAGATTTGTTTACTTAAAATGTCTCAAAAATTGTAAAATTGACAGTATTCTTAAATGCTACATGCCTTAACTTTAACAATGAGGAGTAGAAAATAGACTTCTACAGATGATGATCTTGCAGAATTGGTATCTTGAGTTACCAACATGCTCTTGTTTGTTTCTAGAGAAACTGTGTAAGAAAGCCTTTGGCTCGTGCCCCATTGACCATCCCTTGGGATATCAATTTGTGACCTGAATACAGCAGAGAAACAGACCCTTCAGCCCAACTCATCCTTAACATTCTAAATGTCTTTTGGCGCTACTTCTATTTACCTCAGTTTGCCCCACATCCCTATAAAGATTTCCTACCATGTCCCTATTTAAATGTCTTCAAACATTATAATTGTCCCCTACCACCTCCTCTGGTAGCTTGTTCATATATCCACCACCATATATCTCGTCCCTTTTAAATCTTTTCCTTCTCAGCTTAAACCTAGTTTTAGACTCCCCTACACTGGAAAAAAGACTGTGACCATCCATCTTTCCTCTGCCCCTCATGATTTTATGAGCCTCTAAAAGGATTCTTCTCCTACACTCCAGAGAAAAGAGTCCCAGCCTATCCAATTCTGTCAAGATCTTGCTTCCTCCCACCCTTTGCTCCAAGGGAACAACTCCAGCTTCTCAAATCTCATTCTGGAGCTGAGATATCTCATCCTTGAATCAATTTCACTGAATCTCTTCTCCATCCTCTCTCCATCCTTCACATCATTCCTCTAATGTGGTGATCAGAAATGGATATAGTTTGTTAGTTGTTGCCTCCCACAACTCTCTGCCTTTGGGCTATGTAACTGGATTTATGATTCAACATGATCTGTCAGTCTCAAGGATTTAGGCACATATAGAAACCCCTTAAGACATACTAGGTGCCCAGACTGTCTCTCCTTATTCTTTCTACTAAGCAGCATCAGCAGGAGAAAGAGAATGGTCAATGATTCATTCAGATCCTAGCATCAAGTCTGAGATAAATACACACAGAAATGCTGGAGAAAATCAGTTGGTTTTGCAGTGACCATAAGAGGTAAAGATATAATACTGACATTTTGGGCTGAGTCCTCCTTCAAGGTAGAAGCAAAGCTTTTGCTTATACCCTAAGGAAGGGCTCAGGCCTCAAACATAGGTTATATATCTTTACCTCCTGTAAAGACCGACTGAGTTTTTATAGTATTTTGATGTGTTTTTTCTATAATCTCAGCATCTGCAGACTTTTGTGTTTCACTCAAGACTGAGGGTGCACAATAAACTAGACAGTTTGATGAGGATCAGGTGGGAGGGATTTGACAGTGGCTGATAGGGAATTGGTGAACCAGGAAGTTGGTGAAGGCTGATGCACAGAGTTGGTTGATTGGCAGATCTGAGACAAAGGGAGAGGCAAGATACAAATAGGTTAGGTGGTGTGGAGGAAGATGTGGTCTGTGGGGGTTGTTTAAAAGTGAAGACAAAGGCTGGTTGTGCTGGAATTTGATAACAATAATGGGTTAATGGGATAAGGTGGAACCAAAATGGGGGTGGGTGGTGGGACTGAGGAAAAAGGGGGAAGAATTCTGTCATGGGAAATGTGAGTGGAGGGGGATGCAACCAGAGGGGAAGGGGCATGACAATAGTTGGGTGGGAAAGGGCACAGAAGGGCATGGTGGGGAAGCTATTGGAGAGGACATTTGGGGATAGGATTTCTGCACATTTGGACAGGCATGGTCAGAATAGGGACAGTCAACATGGCTTTGTGAGGGAAAGGTCATGTCTTACCAATTTGATTGAGTATTTTGAGGAGGTGACAAAGATGGCTGGATGAGAGAAGGGAAGTGGATAGACTTTAGTAAGACATTTGACAATTGTCCCTCATGGTAGGCTGATCCAGAAAGTATAGGTGCATGAGATCCATGGTGAATTAATAATTTGGATATGGGATTGTCTGGCTCACAGAAGACAGAGGCTAATAGTGGATGGGTATTATTCAGGGTAGCAATCCATGATAAGTGGTGTTCCAAGGGGATCCGAGATTTTTAACACAGAGAGAGGTGGGTACCCGACAGCCTATTAGTGGTATTGGTGGAAGCAGACATGATGGTAGTATTTTAGGCTTCTCAATAGGTGCAGGAATATGCAGAAGATAGAGGGCATTTATAGTCATTTAAATGTTTACTAATGTAGATGGTATAATTTATGTACCTGTGTGGTTGCAGCAAGTAAGGATTTTTGGAGCATCTGTACATTGTACTTCTACATATATTAACGATACATCATCATTGAATTTTGAATATGTATCATGTGTAAACAGCAAGGTATTAGTGTAATGTGTGCATAATGTTGGACACGTGGGCCAAAGGACCAGTTCCTATGCTATGCTGGTCTATGTTCTGTGAATTGGATGGAATTGGACAATAAATATCTTCTGGTGCAGCAGCTGGCTTGGCGATGAAGGCTGGTCTCTGGGAATGGACTGATTGCAGGGTGAGTCTGCTGGAGTAAATGCTCATTGGTATGGGAAATCTGGTACACAGATGGTCATCAGAATTACATGCACTGATGTAGCACCAAGCACATCACTGCAGCTTTATTAAACAAACGATGACACTCTTTACAGGGGAGAAGACTAAATGGCCAGTTCAAGGAGTCGATTTAAGTAGCACTTGATTGGGGAAGAGGAGAGGAGGGGTTCAGAAAAGCAGCAGGAGTTGCAGCCTCAGGCAACGGGAGGCAAGCCAAGAATGGAGAACAGAGCTATCTCAAGGAGCTGTATGCCTGGAGCAGTTTATATTATCAAAGGAAGTGGATCCCAAGTGGGGCATTTTAAAAGTGGAGAAAATTTTAATCAAACAAGGACTAAGTGGAGGAACTCAGTGGATCAAAAAAAAGGGAGAAAAAATGAAATATAAAAGTAAGCTAGCTAATAATGTAAGAGGATACAAAAAGCTTTTCCAGCTAGATTGCGAGAGGCAAGAGTGAACATTGGACCACTGGAAAATGACGCTGGAGAAATGGTGATGGGGTACAGAGTGAATGACTGAATAAGTATTTTGTAACTGTCTTCAGTGTGAAAGGCACTGGGGAATGTGAGGGGAGCAGAAGTGAATGTTGTTACTATTATTAAGGAGAAGGTGCTTGGGAAGCTGAAGGTGGATAAGTCACCTTGATCAAATGGACTACACCCCAGGGTTCAGAAAGATGTAGCTGAAAAGATTGTTAATGCATTAGCAGTGATCTTTCAGGAATCACAAGAGACGGGAATGGTTCAAGAGGACTGGAAATTTGCAATTGTCACTCCACTTTTTAAAAAAGGAGGGAAGCAAAAGACCAGAAAGTATCGGCCAGTTGGATTAATTTTAGTGATTGGCAAGATTGAAGTCAGCATGGTTAGATCTTTAGGGGAGATTTGCCTACAAATCTGCCAGAGTTCTTTGAGGAAGTAACAAGCAGAATAGAAAAAAGGAGTCAGTGGATGTTGTTTACTTGGATTTTCAGAAGGATTTTGACAAGGTGTCCTACATGAGGCAGTTGAACAAGATAGAAGCCCATGGTATTATAAGAAAGGTGCTATCATGGATGTGGGGATATGGTTAGTGCAATGCGTTTATAGTGCCAGCAAACAGGTCCAGGATTCAAATCCCGCACTGACTGTAAGGAGTTTGTACTTTCTTTCTGTGTCTGTGTAGGTTTTCCTGGGGGCTCTGGTTTCCTCCTACCTTTCAAAATGTTACCGGGGGTGTTGGTTAATTGGGTGTAAATTTGGAAGCACTGACTTGTGGATCAAAATGGCCTGTCATATTACAATGCTGTATGTCTAAATTTAAAATTTAAGACTATCTGACTGGTGGAAGGCAAAGAGCAGGCCTAAAGGGAGCCTTTTCCATCTGGGCACTGGTGATTGGTAGTGTTCCACAGCAGTCAGTGTTGGGTCCATTACTTTTCATGCTGTATGTAAATGATTTTGTGGCGAAGTATATGGATGATAGGAAAATAGGCTGAGGGTTGGGTAGTGGTGAGGAGGCAGGGAGAGTGCAGAGGGACTCAGACAAATTGGGAGAATGGACAAAGAAATTATAGATGGAATGCAGCTTGGAAAGTGTGTAGAAGTAATAAAGAAGCAGACTATTTTCTAAATGGGCAGAGAATTCAGAAAGTGGAGGTCCAAAGGAACTTGGGAGTCCTCATCCAAGATTACCTATAGGTTAACTTGTAGATTGAGGCGGTAGTAAGGAAGGCAAATGCAATGTCAGCATTCATTTCAAGAGGATTAGAATATAAAGGCAAAGATGTAATTCTGAGGTTTTACAAGGCATTAGTGAGACCATATTTGGAGTACTGTGAACAGTTTTTGGCCTATATCTAAGGATGAATGTGCTGGCATTGGAGAGGGTCCAGAGAAGGCTTACAAGAATGATGCAAGGGTTGAGAGGGTTGGAAGGTTGACATAAGAGAAGCATTTGATGGCTCTGGGCCTGTACTCATTGGAGTTTAGAAAGTTGAGGGGGTACCTCATTGAAAAATACCTAATATTGAAAGAGCTAAATGGAATGGATGTGGAGAAGATGTTTCCAGTAGAGGGAGAATCAAGAATCAATGGGCACAGCCTCAAAATAGCAGGACATTCCTTTGGAACAGAGATGATAGTAATTTCTTCAGTCAGAGGGTATTGAATTTGTTTCCACAGACAGCTGTGGAGGCCAAGTCAATGAGTATATTTAAAGTAGAGGTTGATATGTTTTTGATTAGTAAAGATATCAAAGGCTTTTAGAAGAAGGGAGGACAATGGGGTTGAAATGAAAAAAGCCATGGTTTGAAAAGTGGATCAGACTCAATGGGCTGATTGGCCTAATGCTGCTCTTGTCTAACGGTTTTATAGTAAGGCAGCATCCATGTAGAAATATGCAACCTTGCAATCAGCTGTTTGTCTTCTTCTTTCTTTAAGCTCAAAAGCATGCTTGTGTAGATGAGCTGTAGGGACCTTGGTGACATTGGGTCAAGCAACCTGCCTGGCCAACTGAAGCCCTGATTTCCACATCCCTGTTCAAATCAATGGTGCTGAAGAGGAGGCAGTAGAAAGCTTCAAGTTCTCTAGAGTAAAGATCCCCAGTGAGCTGACCTAAACCAACAACAATGACAGGACAGCAACACCTCTACTTCCCCAGAAGACTAAGAAAGTTCAGCATGTTGCTCCAGTTCCTCAACAACTTCTACAGGTGCATCATCAAAAGCATGTGGATGCATTGTAGCATGGGACAGGAGCTGTTCTGCTCAAGATTAGAAGAAGCTGCAGAATGTGGTGAATGCAGGTCAAAACATCCCAGGAATCTCCCTCCCCTCCTAAAATTTCACATGCATCTCCAGCTGTTGAAGAAAGACAGCCCATATACTGAAGGACCCATTTCACCTCAGACACACTCTTCTCCCTCCTTGCATTGGAGAAAAGGTTCAAGAAGGTGAAATCATACAACATCAGCTTAAAAACAGTTTCTTCCCCACAGCCATCAGGCTCTTGAATGAACCCCATAACAGTGACCTCATGCTGCCCTTGTGTGGAGCTGATTGACCTTTTTAGTTGTAGGATTATACTTTATCATTGTGCTCTTGCTCTTCTAATTTGTATGCATGTTAGATTTGACTTGCTGGGCTGTTCGTGAAAGAATCCTTCTCACTATACCAGGAATAAAGCGACAATAAACTTAAACTTAAACTTGAAATTTAAAATTCTCCCACCTTCTCATCAACTCTCTACAGGTTCTACCTCTCACCTACCCATCAGGAACAACTTATTGCAGCCAATAAACTCATCACCTTGCAGTTGTTTGATGTGGAACCAAACCCATGTAATCACATGGAGTCCATGCAAACTCAACACATAAAGCAAGGGAGTTGGGGATTGAACTTGGGCCATTGAGATAGTAAGGCACTATCTCCATCAGCTGCACCATTCTGCCACCTCATTTACTTCAGATTTTCAGCATCTGTGGTTTTTGCTGTTCAGTCACAACAAAACTGGCTATAGTTTTGATGTTTTTGTATCCCTTCTCAGTCTCATCTACCATTCCAGTATCCAAGAAGAGCACAGTGATCTGCTTCAATGACTATCAACTGGTGGCACTGACATCTCCCACGATGAAGTGTTTTGAGAGGTTGGTTATGGAAGGACCTGGAGTCATGTCAATACACCTATCATCACAACAGGTCATGTCAGACAACATCTGATGAGCCCTTCCACTCTGTGTTAGATCATCTAAATCAAGCTGTTCATTGACTACAGCTTGGCATTCAATAGCATCACACCAAAACAACCTATGACCAAACTAAGGACTCTGTACATCCCTCTGCAACTGGATCCTTGACTTGCTCATCAGCAGGCCCAATCAGTGTGGATTAGCAACATCACCTCCTCTTTGTTGACCATCAACACAGGGGCACCTCAAGGCTGAGTGCTTAGTCCCTGCTCTGCTCCCTGTCCAGCCATGACTGCGTAGACAGGTGCAATGACAACACATGATATAAATTCGCTGATGATTCTACTACTGTTGGCCAAATAATGGGAAATAATAAATACTGGATGGAGATCGAGAATCTGTTTGGTGGTGTCAGAATCTTGCTCTAACATCAATAAGACCAAGGAGCTCACTGTAGATTTTAGGAAGAGGAAACAATGGGGCCATGAATCTGTCTGCATTGATGGAATGGAGTTTGAGAGCATTAGTAGCTTCAAGTCCCTGCAAGTCCACATATTAGAGGACCTCCACTGGAGTCAGTACATTGAGTCAACTGTGAAGAGAGCACAGCAAACGTCTCTTCTTTCTAAGAGGTTTCAGGAGATTTGGCACGTCATTGAATACTGCATCACATTTCAAAAAGTGTACTGTGGAAAGTATATTGACTGTTTGCTTCACAGCTTGGTTTGGTGTCCAGGAATGCAGGAGACTGCAGAAAATAGCAAACATTACCAGATCCATCATGGGCTCTGATCTCCCATTCATCGAAGACAATGATGTGAGATGCTGCCACAAAAAGCAGCCAACATCATAAAGGTCCCCCATCACCCTGGTCACAACCACTTCTCACTGCTACCTTTTGGAAGAAGATACAGAAGCCTGAAGACCAGCACTTCTAGGTTCAAGAACAAGTTCTTTCCAACATCTCTCAGGCTCTTTGACCTCCCTGAATGACACTTCAGCACAAGTCTAAACTAATGGAAGATCACAGTTTTATTCTCTTGCACAAACTGTAACTGTGCATGTTCATTATCTATGTTTTATATTCATTATCACTTTTGGTATTGGGATAATTTAATGTATACTGTACTAATGGAATTTATTTACAAATTATCTGTTTAACTGCAATCAGTGCATAAATTCCTTGTACTTATGTGTCAGACAATAAACTCATTATCAATTGTTGTTCACCAGCACACAAGCCGTACATACAGTCAGTCAAATACCATAAAGCAGTGTCCAGTACTTTATGATATGCGTTGGATCAAACTTTAAATACTCGTTCTTTGTGCGTATTGTAATCCTCAGAAAGATTTGGCAGCATTGTTGCAGCCCAAGCTCCTCGAAGCACACTATATCTCTGTCATAAAATCTAGAGTGAAGAGGGTGAGTTGCAGAAGTGGAGTGAGATGAGAAACAGTAAATAGGCAAGTGTGCCATTCAAAGCCATCCAGGTGGTCACATGGCCAGATCAAGGACCAGCTGAAAGCGAAGTAATGTGGTGATATTCAGGCCACCTTTCCTGTTGCTGCTGCAATCCATAATGTGATAGATTTGTGGATTGTGCATTGACAAATTAAAACACCCAACAACTGTGTTAATCAGCAAGGAAATAGAGGTGAAAAACTGAGAGTAAGGGTGATCTTAATGACAATTTGGCAGTTCTTTTGACAGCTGGGGCAGTGTCCTGCACTGACCTCCAACCTAGACACGCACTTATCCCAAAGCCTGCAGATGTCATTCATTTGATTTGATAATTGAAGCCAGTCAGCTTTATCCACTGCCATCCCTGGATGTTGTCTGGATTGGAAAATGTATTTTATGAGGCAAGGTTAGCAGAGCTAGGACTTTTTTCTATGGAGCAATGAAGGATGAAAGGAGACTTAATAGAGATCAACAAGATTCTGAGAGGCATAGAAAAGGTTGACAGCCAACACCTTTTTCCAGAGCAGGAGTAGTAAATGCCAGAGGACATCTGTACAAAGTGACAGGAGGAAAGTTTAGGGAAGACATCAAGGAGTTGTGGGTTCCTGGAATGCCTTGCCGGGATGCTGGGGGTGGTTGGGACATAAGGGGCATTTAAGAGACTCAGGCAGGCACATAGTTGAAAGAAAAAATAGTGGGTTATGAGATAGGAAGGGCTTAGTTAAAAAAAAGGTAGAAATATATAGGTCGGCCCAATATTGAAAGCTGAAGGACCTGTATTGTGCAGTAGTGTTCTATGTTCTAACTCAGAACATCCCCTCTTCCCACATGGCTCTAACCCCCTGTTATATATGGATTGTGGAGGAAAACGTGGCCTCGCTGTCTGTCTGGAATATTGTGGATTGCGGGTGGCCCTCCCTGCTGAAACTTATTCGGAAGTCACATCACCTGTCAATCAAGGTTGGACTCTGCCACCCATCAGTGCACTCCTTACCATTGGCTCATTTAAATCACCTAAGGTCATTATTGGCTAGACACCCAGATCAGAAATATATAAAACATCTATTCACAGCACATTTCTTCCTCTCTGCCTCGTGCTCCAAGCCCCAGACATCGCGCTATGGCGGGTCACTACTGTGGAGCTGGAAGTGTCATGGGTAAGGTGTGCACTATACTGAAGCTGAGCTGTTAGTATGCAATTGGTTGATACTCAGAGAGAGCTGCAATCCCATTGGTACATGAAACTGGGTGTGTGCTTAAGAATCTCTCTTTGTAGTGAGTGAGCGGGTTGAGTATAGGTTTACCATTGTCAGAGTCCAACTAAAATCCAAGGTGAATGTCTGTATTGTCGCTTACATGAAATAGTGATTGAGAACTGTTTAAAGTTCTCCTCTGTTTATTTCCTGTGTGTTAATAAAAGTTACAGGTGATTGTCTTTGGCTTGGCTTCGCGGACGAAGATTTATGGAGGGGGTAAAAAGTCCACGTCAGCTGCAGGCTCGTTTGTGGCTGACAAGTCCGATGCGGGACAGGCAGACACGATTGCAGCGGTTGCAAGGGAAAATTGGTTGGTTGGGGTTGGGTGTTGGGTTTTTCCTCCTTTGCCTTTTGTCAGTGAGGTGGGCTCTGCGGTCTTCTTCAAAGGAGATTGCTGCCCGCCAAACTGTGAGGCGCCAAGATGCACGGTTTGAGGCGTTATCAGCCCACTGGCGGTGGTCAATGTGGCAGGCACCAAGAGATTTCTTTAGGCAGTCCTTGTACCTTTTCTTTGGTGCACCTCTGTCACGGTGGCCAGTGGAGAGCTCGCCATATAACACGATCTTGGGAGGGCGATGGTCCTCCATTCTGGAGACGTGACCCACCCAGCGCAGCTGGATCTTCAGCAGCGTGGACTCGATGCTGTCGACCTCTGCCATCTCGAGTACTTCGACGTTAGGGATGAAAGCGCTCCAATGGATGTTGAGGATGGAGCGGAGACAACGCTGGTGGAAGCGTTCTAGGAGCCGTAGGTGGTGCCGGTAGAGGACCCATGATTCGGAGCCGAACAGGAGTGTGGGTATGACAACGGCTCTGTATACGCTTATCTTTGTGAGGTTTTTCAGTTGGTTGTTTTTCCAGACTCTTTTGTGTCTCTTCAATCTGAGGCGCCTGCAAGCTCACACCAAGACACAAGAGAAACTTGTCCGTGAACTACTCTTTGCAGATGATGCCGCTTTAGTTGCCCATTCAGAGCCAGCTCTTCAGCGCTTGACGTCCTGCTTTGCGGAAACTGCCAAAATGTTTGGCCTGGAAGTCAGCCTGAAGAAAACTGAGGTCCTCCATCAGCCAGCTCCCCACCATGACTACCAGCCCCCCCACATCTCCATCGGGCACACAAAACTCAAAACGGTCAACCAGTTTACCTATCTCGGCTGCACCATTTCATCAGATGCAAGGATCGACAATGAGATAGACAACAGACTCGCCAAGGCAAATAGCGCCTTTGGAAGACTACACAAAAGAGTCTGGAAAAACAACCAACAGGTGATTGTAACACATGTCTAGACTCACCTCTCTGTGAACCCACCAAACCTGATATTCTTCCCAAAATGACAATTGGCACTGTGAGCAGGGTTCAAAGAGTTTTGGCTGGATGCAGATGGAATACTTATCATGTGGGAGATCGTACTAACAAGTGTGTGTGTGTGTGTGTGTGTGTGTGTGTGTGTGTGTGTGTGTGTGTGTGTGTGTGTGTGTGTGTGTGTGTGTGTGTGTGTGTGTGTGTGTGTGTGTGTGTGTGTGATTTGTGTACCTGCTTAGCAATGGGGGGGTGGGGGGGGGGGTTCAGAGAAAGAAACACATAGATAAGAAAATAACCATGGGTCGGTATATAAAATCCCTGGGTGGACCGACAACTGTCATGGGTTCAGCCATTTGGCAGTGTGGCTGGCAAGCCACTCTATGTTGTTCGACTGGTTTGACAGGCTGGATCCCCATGGAGCAAAGATAGGTCTCCCTTCTGGAGGAACTGGGATTTCCGGAGGCCAGAGGGAGTTGAGGGGGAGCCCTAAGGGTACTTACATCCCTAATTAGTGCCAATGGGGCACATATCTGATTTAAGTAATCAGGACACCCTGCAGCATCACTCTGTGGACTATAGGAGGTAGTGCAAACTGCCTAAGGGTGAGCGACTAACCTAGAAATTAAAGTCATGGAGGCAGGTTCCAAGCAGATTGAAACACAACAGCAGCAAGCAGCTCGCTGGTCTGGCTCGCAGCTTGACCCAGGAAAATTTCAAGCCAATGTCCTGTGTGGGGAGTGGATTGGCACGTGATTGCAAGACGAGTATGTGTGAATGGATGGTGATGACCATGAGGAAACTGAGTCCTACAACACACATCACATGTCACAAGTCCTCCTCTGCATGCCCAATTTCCTTCTCTTTCACAGGTTCACTGGCTTCCTAGAATGATGCTTACACAGCTGACTGCAATGGCACACCATTGGCATGTTAGGGAGTGGACAATGATTGTAGGTATCTATGGGGGTGCCTAAAAGCACCACTTCCCAGGGAGCATGAAGGTGACTGGTGTCTTAGCAGGCTATTTAGTTACCACCGCACACCCTGACCTTAGAGGGGTGGTCTTGCCCCTCATGGGACTGGAAACCAGGACCACAGTCCGGGAAGCCATTACCCTCCTGGAGGGATTGGATACACAGAGGAGACTTCCGGTTGGCTGCTGCATGGTGTAACAATATCAGTCTGATGCTCCTGCTTACTTTAGATTTCTTTTATCTATATGGTTCTTAATTTTTCAATCAAAGTGTTTCATATTACTTACCTTTTCTTTCTTCTGCTAATACTTGCATTAAATGGCTACAAGAAGTAGCTACAAGGGAAGAAAGAATAAATGCCAACTAATCTGACTATGGAGGCTATCTACTGAATCAGCACAGACAGTTGTTAGATGACAATTTAAAAGTTATTTTTGGTCAGATTAATACTAATCTTGACCATGTCCGGAGATTAGCCAAGGAACATTTGTCATCTGTTGAGCAAGAATTGACCATATCAGCAAAGTGGAAAATGTATGCTCCAAATTAATTTGAATCAAGTGGTGAAAGTCGTTGACCTAGAAAGCAGGAGCAGACAACCACATCTATGCATTCTGGGCTTTGCTGAATCTACAGAAAGTGGGCAACTTACAAAGTATTTCTCGGAGTTGCTTTGTGATGTTTTAGGAAGCTTGATAGATCTCACTGCTCGTTAATTCCCAAGCACACTTCTGAACAGAGACTGTGCTTGGTTATTCCTTGGTTACATCATTATCAAATAAAGGATTATTTAATTTGTGAAGCTTGTCAAAGAGGGATTATTGTCCTGAAGTTCTGAAGCAGCGCACAAAATACAGAGAAGCAATATTGAAGTTGTACAAACATAGTTCCAAGTCTTCCTTGTTATATCCTGCATGTCTATGCATCACACTTTCCAATGGTCAGAAGAAGTGGTGCACTTCATTGAAGAGGCTCAGACCTACCTAGAAGATCTCACTGCTACATCAAGTTCATTGTGAATTTCTTCCTGATGACTGAATATGATTGACTATTATTACTTTTAAGGTTTCTTTCATTTGATATGTATTATTTGTTGTCGAGGACTGCCTTGTCAATTTTTTTTTATTTTGTGTGGTAATAAACTTACAAGGGTTGTATTCATGTAAGTATTTTTTTCTTTGCATTATATTCATTGAGCCATTAAATTCTTACAGGAACAATACTAATAAATATATTTTAATTTCTCTTCCAGTGATAATGGCTCTCAAACTTTACTTTTGTATTTTTTTTTGTATTAAATTCATCGAGCGTTAAACTTAAATATTTATGAGAAAAATTGCATGAGAAATTTTAAAAGAAATTCTTCCTTTGGTTATAATCATAATAGAATTAATGATCATTTGGGAGACCTGATTATATTTATATTAACAGTAAGGGAGTTAGTGATAACAGGTCTAGGAGAAAAATGTATTTGGGTGTAAAATGGATTGTTTTGTTGAGCCTACTGTTGAATCCTTAGCAGCTGCTTGATCTTGGGGAAGGAAGGGAGGAGAGAGGGTGTGGAATTGTTTTCTCTAAATGGCTTTAGAAATCTGTGCAAATTCTGACCATGTAACACCAGTTTCATATTTTTGCCTCAAGGCTTATATTATTTGTACTAATCTACTTACATTAATAATGGAAAAGTATGGAGAATTCTATTAATTTCCTTAGTTGGAACATAAAAGGTTTGAATCATCTGATTAAGAGAAAGATTTTCTCACATATTAAACAAGTTAAAGCTACTATTGTATTTTTACAAAAAAATGCATATATTTGTAGTTGTGCTAATTCGTGCCAGGGACACAATTTTCATTCCTCTTTCCAGGCTAAAGCTGGAGGGGGGGGGGGGGGGGGTTCTTGATTCTTATTAATCAAAATACGTTCATCAAAATGTCATATCAGATACAAATATATAATTGTTTCAAGGAAATTGTATAATAAAATGATAGCTTTTGTTAATATTTATGCCCCTAATATAGATGACGTGGGTTTTTTTTGAATAAGTTTTTTCTTCCTTACCAAACCTAAGCTTATACTCTCTAGTATTTAGCTAAACAGTTGAGAGTTTTTGAAGCCCAGCACCAAATTACAAAGATTTGATAGGTAACATTACTACAGATCATTCCTTTTTTGTATATTTTATTTATTAATTTTAAACCTCAATATAAATTACATTGAATATAATTTGAAAATTATATAAAAAAGTTCATGGAGTATATATAAAAAAAGAAAAGAGAAAATAAACCCAACCCCTCCACCCATCTCCCACCTCCCTCCTCTCCCCTACCAAAACCTTTGTAAAAAGAAGAAAATAAATAAAGAAAAAAAGAAATTGCAAAAAAAGAGGAAAAAATGGAGAATACCAAGAGGATAAAACATTTATAACATAAATTCTGATGGGAGGTTACCAAGAAGTGGGGCCTTCAGAGATCCTTAAATATACATACCCACATTTTGTAAATAAGGGACATTTTGTAAATATGTTGCAGAACAGATTATATTTATTTTGCAGACTATGTGTAATCTTCTCTAATGGTATATAACTACAAAGTTCTGTATGCCATCTTTCCATGACTAAATCTATATATGACTTACATGTTATTGCTATACATTTCTTAGAAACTGCTAAAGCAATTCACATAAATTCAATTTGACAAATATTTAATTTTAATTTAGGACTTATAACCTTAATATTACCCAATAAAAATAACATCGGATCCTATGGGAATTTGACCCCTATAATTCTTTCTAAAAAGTTATCTTCCTCTAACCAAAAATGTCTAACTTTAGGGCATGCCAGGTTAAATGCAAAAAAGTTCCAATCTCACATCAATACCTAAAACATAAATCTGAAATAGCTGAATTTAATCTATTTAATTTTTGTGGAGTCAAATATAATTGATGTATAAAATTATATTGGACTAGCCTATATTTTACATTGATAAGTTTAGTCATATTATTCTTACACAACCCAACGGGTGTGTGTGTAAGGGACCCTGTTTGTAGTGTGTGAGTGGGTTAAGTACAGATTCACTAGTGTTGGAGTCCAACCAAAGTCCGAGGTGAATATCTATATCATCGCTTAAGTGAAATAGTGATCAAGTACAGTTTAATGTTCTCCCCTTCTTGTTTCCCATGTGTTAATAAAAGTTACATGTGATTGTCACACTTGTGTCCAGACTTGTCTCTCTGTGATCCCACCAAATCTGATATTCTTCCCAAAATGACACCACTTTTTGAAATTAATCCCAATCAACCCTACCCCCACAGGCCTTCTGTCTCAATGTAAAATGCAGATTTAAGGTGTTTTAATTCCCAACATTGCTTTTGCCTTGATCTTCCCATTCTGTGTGTTTCCCTTCACATTCATACTGACTGTGAGTCACCTTCCCATTCCTCAGGGAATGTCCTGTGAAAACAAAAATGGCAGTGAAAACTTCTATTGGACAAGATTATTTTCAAACCTCTTGAGACTCAGACAATTCATTTGCAATTAGAATTTGGGTAAACTGATCTTATTTGTTAACACAACAGTCTCTGTATGTTCTACGAGACGCTGGAACATGATCAAATAAAAGGTGAAGCAATAAAATTGATCTATGCACAAAGCAGGCCAAGCATCCTTGAAAGCTTTCCTCCACCATATTCTTACGTTCCCAACAGATCCATCAGTGGAATGTCTGCTTCTTATTCCTGTCTACAAGTTGGTTGAAAAGAGTTTTCTCTTTGCTTTAGCTATAGTCCTTTAAATGATTCTCAGCCCATGAGGGCATTTTTTCAGTTTGTTTGCAACTTTTACAAGTCTGGACTCAGATTTTCAATTCTGTATTATTTGACGTAATTGTTCTGCTTAGTCAGTTGCCATGGCTTTAGCCTTGCAATATTTCCTCCTTTATTCTCATAGAAATATTTTCTTTTCATGGAATATAAGAATACAGCTGAAGATTATTCAAACTGGCATAGGAGGCCAAAATTGGATTTCTTTGTATTTGACGACACTTCACTATGGAAGCTTGAAAAATCCCTTTCTCTGTGTCTCAGCTGTGGCTCAATAGGCTGGCAAGTGAATGGAGTTGCATGGTTGAAATCTGAACATGAAATCTAGGCTGAGGCTTCATCAGTTCAGAGGTGTGCTACAATGTTGGAACCTCTTCAGGCTGAAGCCCTAAATGAGGCCTCATTTTGTCCCTGTGTTTGCATGTCATATTAACTTTCCTTCCCACTCCCCTACTGACCCATCTAACCTCAGACATCTCCATGCTATGGTGAGGACAAAATCAAACTGGAGGTACAATACCACATATTTGCTTGGGTAGTTTACAACTCAATGGTAGGAACATTGAAATTTCCAATTTCAGGAACTCACATCCCATGCTCTCCTCCTACACACTCACCTATCCATCTCGATCAGTGGTTCTCAACCTTTTTTATCAACTCACATTCCAACTTCAGAGCATCCTTTTCCTCCACAGATGCTGCTTGAGCACTGGGTTCTTCCAACACTGATTTTCTGCTCCCTCTTCCAATTTCTCGGCTTTAGCTTGAAAAACAGAGATTTTCATCTAGAAACAAATTTGTCCACATCTGCACTCAAGAGACCAAATCAGCATTGAGGTGCAGGCTGCCAGTCTATGACCTCCTCCAAAAAGAGTGTTACCATCAGCTTTGAATGGCAAACCTCATCATCAGCCTCCTTATTGTTAGGTCTGCTTTGTTCATGAATGAGTGAGACAAACACCAGACTGAGTCGAAATCAGGGTTCTTTGTTCTTTATTACCGGATTGTAACACTTGCGACTAACAATGTTAGTCGGAGAATGCATTCTGCCGTTATCAGCAAAATGGTGATTTTTTATACCCTTGGATACATGCTTAGAACATCATCATATCATTACTTGTCCAATGACTAAAACTGTTGCTATCCTTTCCCTGCTAGCTTCCTGCCTCTCAATCCATCAATGTCTCTCTTATCTTGTAAGTACAAGGATGTATTCACATCTTGTTACAGCCCTGTACAGGGTAACTCCTTACACATTCCCATCTCATGATGTTTTACCTTACATTATCACAATCTCACTTGCACCAGCCACAAGAGTAGGTCATTGGCTGTGTCCTGCAGTGAGTCAGCTAACTCTGGCCATCCCAATATCTTTCACTATATACAAGACACACAAGGTGACAGAATATCCACCACTTGCCTAAAAGAGTGCAGAAGGTTAAACACTACCCAGAATGAATGGCCCCCTCCTCTCCCCATTCACCACTCTGAACATTCAATCCTTCCAGAGTGGTTGCAGAGTGGACCATCTACAAACTTCACTGTGATTAATCAGATAGCACCTCCCAAACCATTATCTTCACCATCAAGGGAACATGAGTTTGGTATATCTGTGTATAAATAGGAAAATAAATATAGAAGTGAATAAATATTGAAGTGCGGACTACATCTTTGTACATGTGACCTAAGCTTATGTAATGGCTGTTGGTCTGCAGTAGTGTGTATGCATTGGTTTGGAAGCTGCTGCTTCTTGAGATGACTAAAAGTGTGCCACAAGGATCACACTGTGCATGGCCCAATTGCATTTTAATCAGTGCTGAAGAGGCAGTGTCTTATCCTCAAAGACCCCCACTATCCAGGGCATTCCCTCTTCATTCTGCTACCATCAGGAAAAATCAAGGCTGAACTATTGGTTATATGTTGTCTCCGCTCCATCCTCAACATTCATTGGAGCGACTTCATCACCAACATCGAAGTACTCGAGATGGCAGGGGCCGACAGCATCAAATCCACGCTGCTGAAGATCCAACTGCGCTGGGTAGGTCACGTCTCCAGAATGGAGGACCATCGCTTTCCTAAGATCGTGTTATATGGCAAGCTCTCCACTGGCCACCGAGACAGAGGTACACCAAAGAAGAGGTACAAGGACTGCCTAAAGAAATCTCTTGGTGCCTGCCACATTGACCACTGCCAGTGGGTTGATATCGCCTCAAACCGTTCATCTTGGCATCTCACAGTTCGGCGGGCAGCAACCTCCTTTGAAGAAGACCGCAGAACCCACCTCACTGACAAAAGACAAAGGAGGAAAAACCCAACACCCAACCCCAACCAACCAATTTTCCCCTGCAACCACTGCAACCGTGTCTGCCTGTCCCGCATTGGACTTGTCAGCCACAAACGAGCCTGCAGCTGACATGGACATTACCCCTCCATAAATCTTCGTCCGCGAAGCCAAGTCAAAGAAGAATAAAATGCACTGTTTGACATGCTGAGTTTCTCCATTGTGTTTTTTACTTCTATCAAACCCTGAGCCTCTGCACCACCCCTCCCCCCCTACTGCAACTGAATCTTTACTTCCTCATTGGAAGACCACAGTCAGTATGAATTGGAAATATCTCCTCCTTACTGACTATCAATACAGGCAGACCTCAGGGATGCGTGTTTAGCCCACTGCTCTACTCACTATGCACCCATGACTGTGTGGCCAGGCATAATTTGACAATGACATCACAAACAGCATTGAGGAAGCATATAGATCAGCTCGTTGACAACAACTTTACACCCAACATTCGCAAAACCAAGGAGATGATTGTGGACTTTATGAAGAAGTTAGGAGAACACGGTCTAGTCCTCATTGAGGGCTCAGTTGTGGAGAGGGTCAAGAACTTCAAATCTCCCAAGAGCTGCCTGGACCCTCCATGTTGATGCAATCATGAAGAAGGGTCGCCAAGAGCTATACTTTGTGAGGTGTTTGAGTAGATTTGGAATGTCACTAAAAACTCTCAAAAACTTCTACAATTGTATCCTGGAGAGCATTTTGGCTGTTTGCATCACAGTCTGGTACAGAGGTGCCAATGCTCAGGAAAAGAAAAAAACTCCAGAGGGTTATTAACTTGGCCTGCGACTTCACTCCATCGAGGACATCTACAAGAGGCGATGTCTTAAGAAAGCAGCTTCTATCCTCAAGGACCCCACCACCCAGGCCATGCTCTCTTCACTCTGCTGCCATCAAGAAAAGGTACAGGAGCCTAAAGATAAGCACGCAGCAACACAAGGATAGCTTCTTCCCCGCTTCCATCAGAATAATCAATGAACGAAAGATACTGCCTTTCGTTGACTTTTCATGCACTATTTTAATTTATGTTTATAAGATGTTTTATACAAATGTTTGTACTAATGATGGTACTGCTGCAAAACAATGAATTTCATGTTTCATGTCTTGTTCGTGACAGTAATTTCTGATTCTGACCTCAGGATGTTGACAATGGTGGTCTCTGCAATGTTAATGCCAACAGATGTTGGAGATGTGGTTCTTGCTTGGCATTTTTGATGCACATATAATACCCATCATTTTTTATCTGTGAGCATTGACCTGGCCTTGCCTCATGGGCTCATTCATTTGCTGAGGAGTTGTGAGTGGAATTGCATCTTGTGTGAGCATCAGCAGTCAGCCCATTTCTGACCTAATGATGAAAGGTGGGTGATTGGTGAAGATGCTGAACCTGGCTGGGCCAGAACTGTCCAGAGCAAGTTAGGCAGAGATGTCCTGGATTGAGGATATTTCCTTTGTGTCCTGTATGATGCCAGTATCTGCATCCCCATTGGACTGAGGTTTATGCAGTCACTTTCGGGACACACTGTGTTAAATGCTGAGTTGTTGTCAAGGGCATTCACATTCACCTCTCTTCTGGAGCTAAGCTATTTGGTCCATGGTGAACAAACATTATGTGAAAATCTGGACCTGAGTGTCCTGGAAAACCCCAAACTGGGCACCAGAGAGGTTCCTGAGGAGTGCTGTTTGACAGCAGAGCTGACAAATTCTCCTGCCTCTTTGCTGAGGATGGTTTGGGAGCAGTGTCTCCATGTTTGATTCATTTTACCTTTGTAGACAGGACATTTTCCATCTATCAGTGAGATACCAGTGTTGAGACTACACCCGAACAGCCTAGAAATGGGCACATCAGAGACTCGCTTTCTCAGCCACATCTTTAAGAGTGCAGCACTCCCTCCATGCTGAGCTAGTACATCAAGTTGGACACATGCAAATGCTTGTGGAGCAAGATTCAAACCAATAATATGCAAGCTTTTAAAATTTTTCAGAATTCCTGACCGCCTGGGGTCTCTAGTTCTGATCTCAGTGTACAATGTTCTTATCATAGTTTGTCATTTATAAAAGCAAAAGATATCACTAAGATTAGACAAAACCCCTGTTTGCTGTTGTGCCCCCTTCCATTTCCACCTATTACCTCGAGCCTATGGGACTGGGTCACGTCTCCAGAATGGAGGACCATCGCCTTCCCAAGATCGTATTATATGGCGAGCTCTCCACTGGCCACCGTGACAGAGGTGCACCAAAGAAAAGGTACAAGGACTGCCTAAAGAAATCTCTTGGTGCCTGCCACATTGACCACCGCCAGTGGGCTGATAACGCCTCAAACCGTGCATCTTGGCGCCTCACAGTTTGGCGGGCAGCAGCCTCCTTTGAAGAAGACCGCAGAGCCCACCTCACTGACAAAAGGCAAAGGAGGAAAAACCCAACACCCAACCCCAACCAACCAATTTTCCCTTGCAACCGCTGCAATCGTGTCTGCCTGTCCCGCATCGGACTGGTCAGCCACAAACGAGCCTGCAGCTGACGTGGACTTTTTTACCCCCTCCATAAATCTTCGTCCGCGAAGCCAAGCCAAAGAAAGAAAAAAAAAATGGGACTGTGCTCCTTCCCTGCCCTGCAACCCCCCCCCCCGCCCCACCATTTTGTTCAGGCGCCTACCTACATTTTGCTCATACCTTGATAAAGGGCCCAAGTGCAAAACATAGGTTATGTATCTTTATTTTTGCTATATAATTACTCTGTTTGACCTGCTGAGTTTCTCGAGCATTGTGTTTTTTTACTTTAATTATTGCATCTGCAGACTCATGTTTTTCTCCTTAGACAGAAACCTTTTCCAATTGTACAAATACTTTGCCAATAATAATGCAGTAAAAGAAGCTCTTACACCCACAGATGGAACATCATATCAGCAGAATGAAAGAATCTGAAGAAAGCTGAAGCTGTCAGTAAAAGTGAACCAATTCCTTTATCTGAAAGGCTAAAACTGACTGGGGATTTAAATTTCTCTGAAGAAAAATACTGTGTGGTTCTGCCAATCATGACCCTCTTTGCACCTTCCTGATGAGGAAATGTTCTTCATTCAGATCATAAGCTGATAATTTCACATTTATCAGATAGTGTAGTGGTTACACAACACTATTACAGCACTAGTGACCTGGATTTGAATCTGCCACTGTCTATAAGGCAGTGGTTCTCAACTTCTTTTTTTACTCACATACCACCTTAAGTAATCCCTTACTAGGTGCTTTGTGGTTAGTAAGAAATTACTTAAAGTGGTATGTGAATACAAAATAAAGGTTGAGAACCACTGCTCTAAAGAGTTTGTCCCTTCTCCCCATATCTGTGTGAGTTTCCATCAGGTGCTGTGGTTTCTTTCCTTATTCAAAAGATGTATGTGTTAGATGGTTAATTGGTCACATGGATATAATTGGGTGGCGCGGGCTCATGAGCTGGAAGGACCTCTTACTCTGCTGTATCTCAACATTAAAATGAAAAATCTGTATTATAACTCCTGCCACATTCTTCTACTCTATTCAAGTTACCCTGCACTCTTGTGGAAACTTCCGCACATCTCCCATTGCCACTCAGTTTAGTGGCATCAATAAACTTGGAAAGTTTACATCCAATTCCTTTCCTTAGATCTGAAGAGGCTGCACAAAGCCATTGAGGACCCCTTCCACCCTGCACACAGCATCTTTCAGCTGCTCCCATCAGGGTAGAGATACAGGAGTATCAGAGCCAGCACCACCAGGGTGAGGATCAGTTTCTTCCCACAGGCAGTGAGAACGCTGAACGACCAAAGGAACTGCTCACACTAACCATCCGAGACCCTCATATTCATGAAACAATATCTATTTATTAATTTATTTGTATAGATGAAATACTTGTGCTGCATATGTTTTGCTTGCCTGTATGTGTGCTAAAGTGTGTTCAGTGTGTTTTTCACTGATGACCTAAGAACACTGTTTCAATGGGTTGTACTTGTGCAATCAGATGACAATAAACTTGACTTGTACGAATTGTAAATAGTTGCAGATGCCAACACAAACATTTGCTGCAAAGGTCATGAGAAAGGACATAATCCTATTTGACAAAGGAGAGCTCACCACAAACTCCTGCATTCCAACAAAACCAAGTATTCATCAAACAGACCACAATTTCAGATCTAATACCTCCCAAATCTGACAAGCAGAACTGCAACAAATAATTAAAAGGAAAAAGCAACCCCCAGGTTGAACGAAGCTACTCTGAAAGAAAGTGGGCAGCAGAGTTGATTTACAGTCCTACCAAATCCTGCTTCTTGGAGAGTTGGAGGTCAGGATTGAACCTGTGTCACTGGAGATGTGAGGCAGTGACTCAACTTATTGTGCATGAGATACCATGAACAAGTTCTCTCAGTGCTTTAGTCAATAGTTAGTACAAACATAGTGACTGCATTTCTTCAGTACATTGACATTGATCTGAGCTGAATCTTAACAGAGAAAAATCCTAAAACAAATCTGCAGATACAAATTCTGAAGCAAAAATATTAAATGTGTTAACATCAGGAAGTCAGCTACCATCTGTAGATAGAGATACAGAGTTAAAGTTTTAAGTCAAAGCCCCTTCATCAGGATCTTATCAGCATTGTGCTTTCCATCAGAGATATTTTTGCCTAAATAGTTATCAGGAGATTCTGAGAGCTATAAAGGCACTATCCAAGATGTGTATGGTTTGAAATTTCTGAGCATGACAGTAATTTATTATAGCTGATCATACTGAAATATCCTGGTTAAAGCATGTTTTCAGATTTCCATCAATAATATTGAAAACAGATATGCTGTCATGCAGCAATTTTTACCAATTTCAGTATTTTTGAATATTTCTCATAATAGATTTTCAGGCAATAAATCGATATTAATGCAACTTCAAAAAGATATTGAGAGTAATATGCATGCATGATATTTTCAAATCTTTATTTTTGCGATTAGTTTACAACTTAATATTCCTCAAGATTATGAAAGGAAAGTTTTCTCTAATTAAATTGATTATTGTGGTCATCATCGTAACAATAAACAGAATGTTTTGATCAGATGAATATAGCTCAAATCAGAGGTTTTCAAACTTTTTCTTTCCACTCACATACTACCTTAAATAATCCCTATGCCATAGGTTCTCTGTGATTAGTAGGGGATTACTTAAGGTGGAATGTGAGTGGAAAGAAAAAGTTTGAAATCTACTGTTTTAATCATACCTAATTGACTTGTTATGTGCATGGGTTTCATAACTCCAAAGGAAATGGGCTAATGACAATTTTTCTCAAGCAAAATATTTCAGTAACAATTGGGTCTAGAGCAGTGGTTCTCAGCCTTCCCTTCCCACTCACATACCACCTCAAGTAATCTCTTACTAATCACAGAGCACCTATGGCATAGGGATTACTTAAGGTCATATGTGAGTGGAAAGAAAAAAGTTTGAAAGCCACTGGTTTAAGCCAGAGGGTGTTGATTCTTATTGTCCAAACCATTCCCTTTGTTCAACATAATGTTATGTCTGATACTAATGGTCATTTTGTGACTATATCATGCAAATTACATAATAAGATGGCTGTTTTCACCAATGTCTATTCTCCTCATATTGATGATCCAGGATTTTTTGAACATTATTGTTTTACTTTTGTCTGGTTTGAATGTATATATTCCCTTGAGCAAGGTGGAGATTTTAATTTCGTCCTCCAACCCAGCACTTCTGAACAAATCCACCTTACTTATTCATTCCTTTTTATTAAAATGTGGTATTTTAGATTATGGTGTTTTTTGCATCCAAAGGAAAGGTAGTATATTTTCCCCATGTCCATCATACTTATTCATGGATTGATTTCTTTATTGATAGTCAAATGGTTCCATTAACTCAATCCTGTGAATACAAGACCAAACTAATTTTTGATCATGCTCCCGTGTTTTATCACTAAATTTTCCAGGTTTACCTCAAATTAATAGAGATTGGTGTTTTAATTCAATCTTATTATCTGATAAAGACTTTTTGAAATTTTTAGGGAGTAAATCAATCTTTTTAAAACAATATCTCTGATGAATCTTCTAGTCTGATTGTCTGTGATGCTTTTAAGGCTTACCTCAGAGGCCAAATTATATTTTATACTGAAAATGTTAAGAAAAAGGCTAATAAATAATAAAAAAATAATTAGCCAACAAATTGAAACAATTAGATCAACAATATGCTTTGGCTCCAAACCATGATTTATATAAGCATGTTGATCTTAAATCTAAATTTGATCTTATTTTGACATATCCAATTGAAAGTCAACTCTTAAAAAGTAATCAATTTTATATACATGGAGCCAAATCTGGAAAACTTTTGGCCAATTAGTTAAAACTGTTTGCTGATAAATAGAAAATTACAGAGATATGAAAAAGTGATGGTAATATCACTATTGACCATGTGAAAATAAATGATACATTTAGAAAATTTTATTCTAAATTGTATACTTCTGAATTTCCTAATGATAACAGTTTAATGAATAGCTTTTTAGATAAGTTGAATATTCCTGTGCTATCTTCAGATAATCAAAAGTGGTTAGATGACAAGTGGAGATAGTGAAGACAATTTTTTCCTTACAATCCACAAATAAACCTAGCCCTGATGGATTCCCTAGGGAGTTTTTCAAGGCATTTTCTTATGTACTTGCATCTGCTTATACGCTGTCCTTTCTGACTCTTTTAAATTGGGAAAATTGCCAATGACATTTTATGAAGCCTCACTCTAATTGCGAAAAAGAATAAAAACCTGTCTAATTATGCTTCTTATAGGCCAATTTCTTTATTAAATGTAGATCTTAAAATTTTAGCAAACATTTTAGCCCACAGATTAGAGAATATCATGCCATATATAATTTCAGAAGACCAGATGGGTTTTATCAAAATTGATACTCACACTTTAATATACAGAGATTATTGAATATTATATATTCATCTTCCACTGTAGACCTGGAATGTGTTATTTCTATAGATGCAGAGAAAGCCTAAGACCGAGTTGAGTAGAAATATTTGTTTGAGATTTTTAAAAGATTTAGCTTTGGATCTGGTTTTATTACATGGATTAAGCTATTTTATTTTCTCTGAAAGCATCTATTCTTACCAATTTTCAACAATCTAAACCTTTTAATTTTCATTATGGTACTAGACAAGGGTATCCTTTATTATTCAATTTGGCTTTAGAGCCTTCAGCTATTGCACTTCCAGAATCTGAGAGCATTTCAGAATCTTTAAGAAGGAGTCTGTACATTAAATATCTCTTTATGCAGATGATCTTCTGGTTTTCATTTCTACCTTAAAATTTTATTCCTTCTATGTTATCTTAGCTTTCTCAACTAAGTCAATTTTCAGGCTACAAATTAAATCTTCATAAAAGTGAGCTTTTTCCTTTAAATACCTTAGTACCTGATCTTTCTTTTAAATTTGTAAGAAATCAATTCACTTATCTTGGTATTATAATTACAAAAAATTATATACATCTATTTATAGAAAAAATTCTTACTTCACTAAAACAGGTGAAGCAGTTGTTATTGAAATAGTTGCCCCTTTGTCTTTAGTTGGATGAATTCATTCCATTAAAATGAATACTTTACCTAATTTTTAAAATCCATTTCAAGTTCTACTAACCTTCATTCCTAAATCTTTTTTTTTTGATTCATGTAATTCTACTTTATTGTCATATATTCATACATATGGAAGAATAAGCATCCTTGTTTAAATAAAACCCATCTTTAAAAATCTAAAAGAAATGGTGTTACCTAATTTCAAATTCTGCTATTGGGCAGTTAACATATGTAATATTATGTTATGGAAGTACTACAATAATCAACTGATTACCCAAAATAATTTAAAATCACACTGGAATTAAAATCAGCAAGAAAATTTTCCATTTCTGCACTTCTTGGATATACCTACCTTTTTCTTTAATTAAATAAAATAAATTAATTGATAATCTAGTAGTTAAACATACAGTGAGGATCTGGTTACAATACAGAAAATATTTTGGTTTAAGTGTTTTTTTTCTCTTTCCAGCCCTATCTTATTCAATTACTTTTTTCAACTTTCTTTAAAGGATTTAACTTTTTATGACTGGCATAGAATAGGTATTATAAGTTTTAAAGATTTATTTATTTACAATAAGCTTACTTCACGAGCAATTGGCAAGAAAATTTGCTTTACCTAAATTTCATTTTTTTAGGTACTGTAGATTAGAAACTTTCTTTTCTCTCAATTATCTGAATTCCCCAGTGCTCCAGATCTGAATATTATTGATGCAATTTTTAATTTACAACCTTCACAGAAAGCTTTAACGTCTAGTATTTATAAGTTGATGAAATTGGATAAAGCTCCTTTAGATAAAATTTAAAAAAGCATGGGAACAGGACTTACATTTTTCAATATGTGAAGAGAGTTGGGATTTGATCTTTAAATTGGTCAATGCCTCATCATTATGTGCTCATAATTTTCTCTTTAAAGTAGTCCATAGAGGTCACATGTCCAAAGATAAACTTTCTTGTATCTACTTGAATAAGAGTCCTCGTTGTGACAGATGTAACAATGGGATGCTACATTCATTCATATGTTTTGGACTTGTTTGAGCCTTAGAAGATACTGGACGGAGTTTTTTCAGACTTTATTAATAATCCTTGTCTTAAATTTAGAGCCCAACCTTTAGTTGCTCTTTTCCACACTACTGAAGAATACAGCATGACATTAATGCCAACTAAATGTCAAATAATATCTTTTACTTCCCTTATGGAAAGACATGCAATACTACTTAGGTGGAGAAGGCTTCCCCGCCTTAATTTATAGAAAATCAATGCCCTGTAACTGACACAAATATGAATTTTCAAAATATGTGGGGATTGTTTGTGAACTATTTTCAGAACTTCAGAACCATAACAATTTTGATGATAATTCTGTTCTTTTCTTATGCTTTCTTTATCTATAGCAGAGTACTAATCTTTTCGTCATACAATCAGTTGAGGTAGATATTATGTATGAAAATAAAATATTTCATATCATTCCTTAATTTAGGGTTTAGAAGTTATAGTGTTACTTTCTGTACTTATTATGTATTCATTTACATTATGTATTTATATGTTTTATTATTATAAAGTCAATAAAAAGATTGAAAAAGAAAGAGACAACTTGGCTGTACTGCACTGTGAATTACAGAGGACAGTTAAGTTGGAGCATGATACGGACAACCTCGAGGAAGGGGCTGAAGTGTGGCAGGTGACATCTAATTAAGAAGCATGTAAGGTGATGTGTCTTGAAGGGATGAATGAGGAGAGGCAATATAGAAGGTCAATACTTTCAGCTTCAAAGTAATTAATGGTCTCTTTTGATGGGCTTTAACAAATAGTCTGTAAATCTATTTTCCATTGATATTTCCCCATCCACTACCTTCAATATGTTTTAATTTTTTTTAATGTAGCATTTTAGAAATACAGCATGGTAACAGGCCCTTCCTGCACATGCAGCCCAATTACACCCATGTGATTAACCCTTTATGTTTTTGGAATGTAGGAGGAAACCTGAGCTTCCCGGAGGAAATCCATGGAGTCACGGGGAGAACGTACAAACCCCTTATAGACAGCGGAAGATTCGAACCAGGGTTACTGCCAATGCAATAAAGTTGTGCTAACTGCTACGCTAATGGTCTCTTCAAAATCTATATCAGGCCAACCATTCATGCATTCATGCTGCAATCTCTGATCAACTTAAATTGCTCAGTTTTCAATCAATTAGTCATTGCATTCTCCAGCACTTTCCCAATAAGCAATGTGAGGGTAACTAGTCCATAATTAGTTATGTTCTTTCTCAGCCTTTCTGAAATATTAGAGTCAGATTTGCAAAATTCCAATCTAAAAGGACAATTTTCACATCAGGAGATTAGAAGTGGACCTGGGGTAAAACTATATGGTATTAGAGATGTCATTTTTTGACACAATTGTATTTACAACTATTTATAGTGAGCAGTTGCCACTAATTCACAAATAATTCAGGATATCTCATAATGGATATAGACCAGCCATGGCTGATATGTGTTCAAGCCCATTCAGAGGAATAGGACACCAACATTTTTGTAAAGGTTAAGTAAAAACCTATGGTTTGTTTCAAGAGATTTTTTTTGGTCTTCATCTTATTTAATTAAATGTTCCCTAAATCTCCTGCTGTGAAGACTGTCTTTTAATATTTCAACCATTTCTGATTTAACTTTATAATTTCTCTGTATTTCTGTCGAAAGATCCCATATTTAATTATCTTATGGTCTTCCTTCTGACTTTCAGAAGCTTTTACAATCATTCTTTATATTTCTTCCTTGTATATTTGATTATTCTATTTTTTCATCAATTTTAATCTTTTTTGTTGCTCTTTGTTCTTTCTCAAAATTCTCCCAACTCTCAAACAATATTTAACAGGCAAAATTTGTCTCTGAGTGAATAAATTAGAAAAAGCATTGTTAAATAACTGGAATTTCAAGAGCATGAACTTCAAATTTCACTAGTTCAAATCTTACAGCTACTTTTCAGTAAAACTGTTTGTCCATCTGCACAGTTGGATGATGCAGCTGGAACACTGCCCTTGAGAGTTAATTAGTCTGAATCTCAGCACATAGGAAGCAAAGAATTCATCAGATCAGGAGGTTCAGGGGGCAAGAGTAATTGGAAAAGAAGTGAATTGAAATAAACATCAATAGAAATGTAACACTAACTCAATCTTGAAGATGCAGCAGGCTCCAGAATCATCTATGATATTATACAAAACAGAATTACAAGACTGTTATGATTTCTTTAGTACATCCTGCTCATGAAGATAAAGTATTCTTCACTGACAAAAGACACCACAAAAATAGCCTTCACTGAAGCTCAGCACTGCCTGAATTCTGTATGTCAATAATTCAGGTATCCCCATCCACAGAAACATTTCCACTCAATCCCACTGTACTGTTTTCACTAGAGCATGTGGAACATCATCCACTGTGCTTGCACTCAGACCTGTTCTGAGCTCTCTCTCTATTTCAATCCATTATCCACTGAGGTTTAAAAAGCTGCAGATTAAACAGATAGCTTCTCATCTCTTCAGTTCTCATTGGGTACATTACAAGCCTATTTTACACTGGTGTCACTGGGTAGGAATTGTTTTTGCTGTTCACACTTCCTTCTCAATTGGGACATTGCACTCTTTAACAATTGCAAGGAGCCATCCCTGGGGGAAGGACTGTTCTACCTTCTACTGGTGATGTCATGATGCATTGAGTGATGGTGGACTTGCCCTAAATCCTGATCAATGTATTAAGATATTATATTTGAACAAAATTAATCATGCCTAATTATAACATAATTAAGCTTTATGTACAGCACAGTATGAGCCCTTCAGCCCATGTTGTTGTTGTGCCGACCTATCTTAACATGGGGAGGTGTTAGCAATAAATAGCAATAGTAGATAATTTTTAAACAGTGTGGGAAAGTTGGTAGCTCTATTGTGCACAATTTATAAATACCGTGAGGAAAAAAATGATGGTGGTCCTGCCCTCTCAGAATTCTGTGTGGCAGAGAAAGGGCTGTATGCACAGCTGCATGCATGGAACACTCATGGAAGGGTTTCTCTGCCACATGGCATTCTGGAAAGTTTTTCCCATGGTCCTTATAAATTGTGTGCTATAATGCCACCAACTTTCCCATGCTGTTTAAAAACTGTCCACTATTGCTTTTTGTTGCTATTTATTTCCTCTTTCTCTCTTTCTCTCTCACTGTGACTTTCCCAGAGCAAAGTTTTTTAATTCATTTTAATCTTTTCTTCCTTCCTGTTCCTGCACTTACACAAAAACTTGGGTAATTTCTGTCCTAGGATGCAATTGCCCATTCTACACTTGCTTGGTTGCAATGCCGGTATCTGCAGATGCTGGGGATTGCACTAGGGGGTCAAGGCCATCTAACCCCAACATAAAATGATGTTATCTCACGCTGGCATTGAGACAATTTTCATTCCACACTAGACACTTTTTAAGTAGATTGACTGTTAATTCCTGCAAGTGTGAAAGGGGCTACAAAGAGCCCATTCACTCATCAGGGAGGTTCGAGAAATGTCATGGCTTTGTCTCCTGGTGCTGGCTGAGGAAGAGCAGTTTCTGTTGTGTCCAGAAAGAGGAGGCAGCAGAGACTATAAGATCAACACTGATTCCTAGTCCCCAGCCTGGTGACACTCACCATACCAGCCAGGATGCAACCTTCAGCCCCACCTCTCAGTGCTGAGTGGCCGCACCAGTTATCACAGTCCTCTCTCAGGCATCCTCTTCACTCCACATAATGGGGCAATACATGCCGTGAGAGAGACTCTCATGGGACTTCCTTTGAAGAGAGGAGGGAAACATCCAAGCTAGGTGATGCATTCCAGTTCTTGGCTGAATATCAAGTTTTAAAGAGTGACCAGAATTAGTGACCTGAAGTTTGCAGTTATAAATGACAGTGACACTTAAACATTTGGACCAAACAACAAAGTGCTGGAGGAACTTAGTGTGTCAGGGCAGTGTTGGAACCAAGGAGTTAAGTAATCATGGAAAATATGCCTATGTACTATACATTATGTATTCATTAATCCATTACTATGTAACAATTTACTATTTACTTCAATTATACTGTTTAAGGGAAATATTAATGCAATTAAGTAACAGCCACAGTATGTAGAAAAGTTGGCTGATTATAGTATGTGTAGAATTCGCTACCTCCAAATACAAAGAGAGAAAATACTTTCTTCCCCAAGGTTACACTAAAACAACAGAATGTTCTGGCCTTGGAGATTAAGACAGGAGGGCTACACCATAGACCATTGCAGAGCAGGAAATTGCTTGGGATAAATCTTGGGCAAGGAGCCTATCAAAGAAAGTCAACTCTTGTTCAGTGTAATAATGTTGATCTATATAAACAGAAGAGACTGGACAGTAGGAGTCAGTCTTGGGGAATAGCTCACTGAGCAGGTGGCCTATGAACTAACGACTGGATCAGAGCTCTGTTAAGCTTTATTCTTGTGCTATGTAATAAACTTCTTGTGAAACCGAATACCTTCTCCTATCACTTCATTCAACGAGCACGCTGGACTCAGACGACACATAGACCAAATTGAGGGGAGGGTAAAGCCAGAGTCTGACAGCAGCCACTGTGGTAGACGTTGCAGGTGCATTAGGACATTGAAACATTAGGGGCTTGCAGCACAAAATTGACGCTTCAATGGATTTTTACTCTTCTATGGTTTAACAAAGAAATCCCATTGTTGTCGATGGTTCATGTTCTCCCAGAGGCTGCACTCTGTGCAGTTTCTCCAATGGAATCTACATATTGCCCTGCGATAAAGTAACCAGAAAATGCCACGGTTTGGTGTACAAGGTCCAAATGAGTAACATAATTGCTGCTTAACAAAGACCTGAAGAATTTCATGCATGTTAACTGTAATTCCCCCATATAAATATTTGAAGTTTAATTAATTTTAACATCTGATTTTTTTTTCCGAAGTGCATGTTTGGTATTTCAATTTCTATTTTAATTGTGTGCATCTTCCAACCTTAATAGCAACTCTGTGAAGAAGATATTTTTAATTTGTGCTTTTTCTTTCCAGTTTTCTCAGAAAGAATTTTTCAGTGCAATGAGGTTAGTCAGTGAGTCATATTTCACACAATGGTCCTTCATGCTGACCATTTTGCCCATCAACATGAACTCATTTGCCCTCCTTAGGTCTGTATCATTCTTTGACTTGTCTATTAAATTGTCTGCTAAATGTCTCTTGAACATCGTAATTATATGTGATGTCCCCTCCTCTGGCAATGAATTCCAGATAGCAACCATGCTGTGTAAAACACATTTCCCTTAGATACCTTTTGAAACCCTTTCCTCTCACCTTGAATCTGTGTCTTTTTTTATAATACTACTGAACCCATTTATGTTTCTCATAATCTTCCACACCTTTATCAAATCACCCCTCAGCCTCCTTCACCCCAGGGAAAACAAACCCACATGATTCATTCTCTTCCCAAAACTCAAGCTCTCCAATATAGGCAACATTCTGGTGAATTTCCTCTGCACCCTCTTCAGTGTAATCAGATCCTTCCTGTAGAGTGATGACCAGAGTTGCTCTCTAAGTGCAACCTTACCAATGTTATATAAACTTTCAATAGAATATCTCAGCACTTTTAATCTATGCCCAGCCTTTGAAGGTAAGCATGCATATGCCCTCTGCACCACCTTTTTGAGCTGTTTTGCCTTTTGCAGTGATTATTTTCCACAATGTTCATAACATTTCTGAAGATCCTACTGTTAACCGTGTTTGTCCTAGCTCTAACTAAGTTCCCAAAATGCTCCTTGTACTTGTGGCATTTAAATTCCATCTGCCAATGCTCTGGCCAGTTTTCCAAATGATCATTATCCTCTTTCACCTTGGACAACCTCCCTCACTATTCACAAAGGCAACCACTTTTTGTGTCATCTGCAAATTTACTGATCATAGCCCCGGTAATCACATTTAATTTGTTCATACCTAGCATTAACAACAAAGTTCCTGGCACCAATCTCTGTGGTACACAACTGATCACAGATTTCCAATAGAAAGCCATCCTTCCACCATTACTCTCTTTCTCCTATCACCATGTCAATATTGGATCTAATTCACCAGTTTGCCTTGGATCTCATGTGCCTTAACCTCCTGGCCCCCCATCTAATCTACAGACTTTGTCAAATACATTACTAAAATCTATACAGACAACATCTACCACCCTGTCTTCATCAATCTCCTTTGTTACCTCCTCAATAAACTCTATCACATTAGCAAGACAGTGTCCCCCTCACAAAGCCATGTTGATCATCCTTCATCAACCTCTGTCTCTCCAAATGTGTTAAAATCCTTTCACTTTGAAATCTTTCCAATAATTTCCCAATCACTGATGTAAGACTCATTGGTTTACCCCTTGTTGTCTAAAATAAAGTCCATCCGAGCCCCAGCTATTTCTTCCCTTGTTTCCTATTGCATCTGCGATAGATCTCATCCAGCTCTGAGGGTTTATCCATGCTTCCATGGTCTAGGAGATCCAAAACCTCCACTTTCTTAATATTAACCTCCTCTGGAGATTAATCAACCCCACCCTCACCTTACCCTTCACCATGCCATTCTCCTTGGAAAATGCAGACAGGAAATTTTAATTTAGGACATCGCCCACAAATTCTGGCTCTATGCATAGATGACTCCTTTGATCTGAATTGGTTGCTTGGCTGCTTGATGGCATCACAAAGAGCCCCTAAAAGTCTGGAGTCACAGTCTCATCATACAGCACATAACTGGCCCTTCAACCCACTTATCTATCCTAATCATATTTACCAGCTCTTTGCCCATAGCCCACTGTGCTTAGCTTGCAGAAGGGGGCGATTGTTAGATCTTTGTGTGGACTTGGTTTCAAGGTCAGTGGTGAGCACTATCTCTCTGCCCTTGGCTGTAAAGTCCAGGCTGTCAGCAGACAGTGTCTGGCAATAGACTCAATTGCAGAATACACAACTGCAGCACAAAGTGTGCAATGAGTGCTAACAACTCATCGAGAAATAATCGACAATCAATATCCAGCAGGTTAGGTGACGAATGTTTGTCATGAGTTGAGAATATTACCTAGAGACAAACTGAATTGATTTTAGTAGCTCAAGATCATTTTTGTGTCTGTAAAGGCCAATAGTTTAGATTATAACCCATAAAATATAATTAATAATTGATCTATTGAGTAGATGGTATTTTCAATTCTTTCCTAATGTTTAAGACACCAGCAAGCATGTGTCTCTGACATAATGCCATTAACTAAAAGATAACAAGCCTTGATAAAGAAGTATTATGTTTTCAGTCTTCGGAAGAGGAAGACAATGAGGAGATAATGATACTCAAGTTAAGATAAGCTAATAGTGGAAACATAAAATATAGAATATCATAAAAAGATAGCAATTGAATTTTCAAATTTTGACAAGGTTCAAAAAGTCTAAAAAAACAAATAGTTAATTTCTCTGCAAAATGAAGGGTATCTGACAACAACACAGATCATCTGAATGACCTGCATTAGTAGTCAAATTGATAACATTGAACTTCACCACTTTCATAGGCAATGAGAAAGCACCCCTTCATTCAAGGAAGTGTGCTTCACAAGATGAGCCAGCATTTAATTGCCCATCCCTAATTTCCCTTGAACAGGTGGTGGTGAACCGCTGTTGATGTTGGGCTGTGGTTGTGCACTTCAAAAATGTACAGGGTTATATGTTAATTGGTGTATTTGGGCAGCGCAGGCCTGTTAGCATGCTGTATGTCTAAATTTAAAACAAAATTCTGTTAAGGAGGGTTCCAGGGTTTTGACCTGGCAATGGCGAAGAAAATGGTGGCGCTGCTGGAGCCGCTGTAATGGCAGCGCTGTCGCTGGTGCAGATTCACGGGGAGTGAGGAGCTGGGTCCAACTGCCCAGTCAACTACCATCAGCTCCACAAAGGCTTTGAGGAGCCGATAGCAGTTTTGTTTAAACTCCTGCAGGGTCTGCACCCAAGATGGCGACGTCTCTGATTAGCAACAGCCGCGAGGGGTTGCAGACTCAAGGGGAGCAGAGGACTGGAGCAGGGTACCAGAAAACAGGGAGATCACCCCCTGTTCTGAGAATGAGAAGCAGAGGAGAATACCCACAGGACGGTGACATGGCGGCAAACCATTGAGGGGCTCTGAGGCTGAATGACCATGCAGACTCCTAAAAACTTGTGGGGTGCTTGAGACTGCTGTTGGGAGACTCATGCTGGGTTGAGAAACTGGCTTAAAGAGTACCATGTATTGGAACCAGGCTGCGAGGGGGTGCCAAAGGCACTGAAGAGTTCCTGACTGTGTCGGAGGTTCGAATCTGGAGCCCAGGTTGTCAGTGATTTGGACTGGACTCTGTGAGGCTGCGTTAAGCACTGGAGGTGAATCTACGGACACTTGGTGACTCTGGAGGGAACTCTCTTTTGCTTCTCTTTCTCTGACTGTAAGAGCTGCTTCAAGCAATTTCTGCTGATGGCAAATCTGTCCCCCTTGTGGTGAGCATAGGCAATTTCATATACATGACAATGTTTTATTACAACAATGAATTGAATCTTGAATCTATTGAAGGAATGGTTACATACAGTATTTCCAAGTCAGGACAGTGGGGAGGGGTGGGTGGGGGGTGGGGTTTGCAGTTCAGCGTCCAGTTCCCCAGGCTTTTTCTGCCCTTGTCCTTCCAACTGGTAGATGTGGTGTCAAGGAGTTTTGGTGAGTTGCTACCACACTCCATGGATTTCTACATGGTTAAAGTTAAAAGGTAATAAATATTTTAATGGAAGTTCATCCATCTTCAAATTCACAGACAACACCACAGTCATAGACTTGGTATCAAATGATGATGAGACGGAAGACAGAAAGAGATTAAAAGTCAAGTGGCATGGTGCCAAGACTACAATCTCTCCCTCAATATCCATAAGACAAAGAAGATGAGGGGGCAGACTACCCTGTCCACAGTAATGGTGCTGAAGTGAAAAGTGTAGATAGATTAAAGTTCTTTTGAGTGAACATTTCCAATTACCTGACCTGGACCAACCACTTTGGTGACAGGAAAGAAACCACACCAACGCCTCTACTTCATGAGAAGACAGAGGAAGTTTGGCATGTTCCCCCTTGACCTTCAACAACTTCTACTTGTGCACCATCAAGAGTATGCTTGCATCTCTTGATGGACGAGAGCTGCTCTGCTCAATATCTGAAGAAGCTGCAGAAGCTGGTGAATGCAGCTCAGAACATCATGTGAACTTCTCTTCCCTCCATGGGCACCATTTACATCTCTTACTGCCTAGGGAAGGCAGGCAACACATTGAAGGGCCCATCACACCCTGGACACACTCTCTTCTACCTCCTCTCAATAGGGAGAAGGCTTGAAAGTGTGAAATTGTGAACCAACAGACTTGGAGACAGTTTCTTCCTCGCAGCCAGCAGGCTCCTGAATGAACCCATAACAGCACTCTTGTGCTACCCTTGCTTGGTGCTAATTGATCTTTATTTCATTGTAACTCGTTTTTTTTTACTTTATATGAATGTTAGAGTTCATTGTTAGACTGCTCATGGAAAGACCCTTCACATTGCACAGATATAATGTGACATATAAATTTGCACACAACAGACAGCAAAGGATTCAAACTGGGTCGCTGGTGCTGTAATAGCAATGCGCTAACAACTACACTAACTGAGTAGAAGGAAAAAGAGGCTAGAAGGGGATATGAACATTACAGTAAAGAAGCATTAGACCTAAATGGTATGATAACGTGGGGAACTGAGGCACAGAGACCTGGGAATCCCAGTGCATGATTCACAGAAAGACAGTGTGCTGGTACAGCAAGTAATTGGAAGCTTACAAATTATTACCATTTGTTCCAGGGGAGATGAATTTGAAAATGGGGAGGTTATCTTTTCTGAAGCTGGGCACTTTTGAATCATCCTGGAGTAGAGTGTGCAGTATTGTTTTTAAGTTTAAGGTAGCACATTAATGTGTTACAAAAAGCAGATCAATGGAGTTTACTGACCAAGAACTAAAATGTGTGGTTTCCTCATACGGAAATGATGGACAGGCTAGGCTTGAATTTAGTGGTGTTTAGGAGAGTGAAAAGAGATGATGAGGAGACTTGACAGGGTGGCTGTAGAGAGGGTGTGTGGGAGAATTTAGAACCCAGGCGCTGTTAAAATGAAAGACTTTATCATTTAATTGAGTCACAGATCTGTACAGTACTTCAGCCCAACTCCTCCTAGCCAACCTCAATACCTATCTATGCTAATCTCACCTGTCTGCATTATGCTCAAAACCCTCCACTTTCCTATCCAAATACCTGTCCAAGCCTTTTAAATGCCTGCACCACTTCCTCTGGAAGCTTATTCCATATAACCACCACCTTCTGGGTGCCATACCTTCTCAGTTCTCCTTCATATTCCTTCCCCCTCACATTAAAACTATGTCCTCTATTTTTAGGCTCCCTGGGAAAATTACTCTATCTGTATAAGCCCCTTTCATACTGGCAACCCACTAAATAGGGAATAAATGAATGGTGTTGCAGCACTGGGTGAGCTATTCACACTGAACCATGAATTCCCTGGTTCATGTGAATATTGTGGATCTAAGGGAGTCCCAACCTCCAGTGGTGAATCACAGGGCAGTGAAATCATAGTGGGAATAAAGTACATGCACGCACAAAGTATATATCTTGTCAAAGTATATATATATATAAAACTTCTTTTACAAAAAACATACAAAACAATCCTTCGCAAAACACACACACAATATAAATCCACACACCATCAGGGCTCACATTTCTGTTAATCATAAAAAAATTCTCAATGAAGAAGTCACTTGCATTTTTACTATGGCACCATTATTATTGTTCTTTTTATTATTGCAGTTCTAATTATAACCGGCCCTTTATATGATCTAAATATGGCTGCCATATCTTGATAAATATGTCACGTGCGCTCTTTAAATTGTATGTAACTTTTTCCATAGGCATTTAACTATTCATCTCAGCAGTCCATTGTGCTATATGTAGAAGGGAGTTAGATTTCTTGGAATTTAGTTAGTTCGTTGCTTATTTCAATGAAGTTGCCCAAAAGATAAAGCTCCGGGTCACCCATGAAGGCCACCCCTGTTATTCTTGTTAATATTTCAGTAATATCCTGCCAGAAAGCTCTCACTTTCACACACTACCACATAGCATGTAAAAATGTTCCTATTTCGGTCCCACACCTAAAACACATCTCCAATATTTCAGATTTTGATTTATGCAACTTCTGTGAGATATAATTGATGCAGGAAATTATAGTGAACAAATCCATATCTTGCATTTATAATTGAAGTCATGCTATTCAAACTCCAATCAAACCAACATCTTTCCATTAATGAAACACCTCGATCTGACTCCCACCTCTCTTTCTCGATCTCTGTAAACATGGTTTTGCATTTTCATTTCGGAAACCATAGTACATCTTAGATTTAAATTTAGGTGTATTCCCCAGCCAAATCGCTTGTTCCATTTCTCTAATTTCAAGTGAGGCCAAATTTGGCTCCTATCTTTCTCTTGGGAATGATCTTAGCTGTAGAAAGCAAAAGAAAGTCCTGTAAGCTACTCCGTATTTATTTCTTAATTGTTCAAAAGACATGAGATTTCTCCACATAACAATTATCAATATATCTTATTCCTTTATCACACCATGAATTCAATATTTTGTTACCTAGATTCTTATGCAGCAAAACATTTTTTACATAATGGTGTTCTCAATGATATACCTGTTTTTTTTTCAATACACTCATTTATTTCTAATCATATGTATTAATATTGGGTTGTCTGTCTTTTTTGTTATTAACTTAACATTGTAAATAAAGCCCTTCACTGTCTCCTTTTTAAATTGAATTCAATCCCATTCGGATCCAAGAGGGGGGACTGTCTTCTTCAAAGAAGACTGATAAAAATCTTGCTCATGCTGATAAGTAGTACTTCTTAAAATCCGGATGCCTAAGTCCTCCCATTTTATAGTCCCATGTTAGCTTTTCCAATGAAATTCTCAGCACTTTGTTATTCCATAGGAATTGCCTTTAATAATTCAAATAAATTTTTAGGTAGTGCAATGGGCAATGATTGAAAAAGATACTGTAATCTTGGCATCACCTTTATTTTAATATAATTTACTCTTCTCACTTTAAGTAATTGGCAGGTCTTTCCATTTCTGTAAATTTTTCTCTATTTTTTTTCTAAAAGAGGGGTGTAATTAAATTTATATAAGTTCTGTAAATTATGATCTGTAATTATTCCTAAATATTTGATTCCATCTATTTCCATTTAAATCTACAACCTTTTTGATATCTTTCATAATCAAAATTATTTAATGGCATTATCTCACTCTTGTTCATATTTATTTTATAACCCAATGTTCTTCTATATTTTTCTAATATTGTTTGCAATTTTCTCAAGGATTCAGCCAGGCCAGACATATAAAATAGCACATCATCAGCAAATAAGCTCATTTTATCCAATTATATAATTTTATCCAATTTTATCTAATTTTGTCCAACTTTGAAGCCCTTAATATCAGGATCTCTCCTTGTGATCTCCTCCAGTGGCTTGGTAACTAGAATAATAAGTGCTGGGCACAGAGGACACCCCTGTCGACTCGATCTACTCAAGGGAAAAACCACTGACATCTGATTATTAGTTATAATTTTGGCTTGTGGTTTACGATAAAGAGTTCTCACCCAATTTATAAATTTTCTGGTTATTCCAAATGTTTTCAATGTTTTAAATAGGAAAGACTATTCTAATTGGTCAAATGCATTTTCTGCATCTAGGGAGATACTTATACTTGAATTCAACTTTGATTTTGCTATATGTATTATATTAAATAGTCTAATAGGACTATTTGAAGAATGTCTTCCTTTAACAAATCCCACCTGATCTGGGTGTATTAATTTTGGTAAATACTCACCCAGTCTGTTGGGTAGTGCCTTAGCTAGAATTTTATAGTCTGCATTCAGAAGTGATATTGGTCTGTATGATGAGGTTTTTAATGGGTTGCTACCTTTCTTTGATAGCACTGTAATTAGAGCAGTTGTGAAATATTCTGTGAGGGTCTGGGTCTTCATCGCCTTGCCCAATTCATAGAAGCATCAATAAATCTTTAAATTATCTATAGAACCCAAGAGGAAACCCATCCTCTCCCAGAGATTTGTTAGCTTGTAAAGTACCCAAAGCTTTCTCGATTTCTTCTTCTTGCGAAAGGGGCATCTAAATCAACTTGTTCTCTATCTTCTAATTTTGTAAGTTTAACATTTGTTAAAAATTCATTGACCTTATATTCATCTCTTAATAATTCTGATAGATATATACTTTCATGTAATATTGATTATTTATTTTTGATTATGTTATAATATCATCCTCTGTTTTTATTGCATTTATCATTCTGGATGACTCCTCTGCATTTATCTGCCAAGATAAAACTTTATGTGCCCATTCTCCTAATTCATAATATTTTTGTTTGGTTTTTAATATAGTTTTTTTCAATTCTATACATTTGTTATGTGTTATATTTCACTTTTTTATTCTTTAATAATCTATATTTTTCTTGTAACCCTGTTCTCTGATATTCTTTTTCCAATTTCATTATCTTTCTCTAAAGCATACAACTCTGTAGCCTCAAACTCTGTAGCATATTCTCTCTTAAGAGTTTTTTGTATAAGAAATAATTTGTCCTCTTAAGATTAGCTTTAAGCGTATCCCATATTAAAAAGCTAATATCAGTAGAAGAAAGATTAGTTTCACAAAATAATTCTATCTGTCTCTTAATAAACTCACAAAAATCCTTCCTTTTCAATAGTGTGGCATTGAGATGCCATCGATACACACTTTCTTGTTTTTCCGATATCACAATAGTTAAAGTTAATGGCAAATGATCTGATAAAAGTCTCACTAAAATATTCTGTTTTTAACACTCTACTTTTTAAATGGGCAGACATTAAAAACAAACCAATCCTTGTATGTGAGTCATGTACCCCTGAGTAGAATGAATAGTCTCTTTCTATGAGGTTAAGCTCCCTCCATATATCAATCAAATTTAAATCTTTCATAAATGATCATTTTTTGAAAGCTTTTGCCCTTGTTACTAATGTGGCTGATATATCCAGTATTGGATCTAGACAGAAATTGAAATTTCTTCCGACCAGTATATTTTGTCTTCCCTCTGCTGTTTTTGAAAATAAAGCTTTCATTGTCATAATTTGGTGCATATATATTCATAAAAGTCCATGATTCTGCATAAAATTTTACAATATACCATGAAAAATCTTCCGGCTTGTTTCTTCTATTATTATTATTGGTATATTTTTATTAATTAAAATCACTACTGCTCTTGCTTTTGAGCCAAATGAAGATGATATTACTTGTCCCACCCATCTTCTTTTTAATTTATCATGTTCTGATTTAGTAATATTTCTGATTTAATTTTGGTACTCTTCACAGAGAGTTTGATCAAAACATGTCTGTCTAAGTCCTTCACATGGCCATGCCTCCCTCAAATTATAAGTAATCTTGAGATGATTTAAAGCAGCTCCACCAGCTGTGAGGTGACAGCTCCGCTGGCACCCTGTGACTGCTCCACCGGTTGCCCTATGACAGCCCTACTGGCCGCACTGTGACAGCTTCACCAGTTGCCCTGTGAAATATAACTACACTGATATTAAAACTACCAGTTTGATGCATGCTGTAAGGTAAAACATCATGAGATGGGAATGTGTAAGGAGTTACCCTGTGCAGGGCTGTAACAAAAAGGGGAGGTGTCCTTGTACTCCTGTTAGGTAAAACATCATGAGATGGGAATGTGTAAGGAGTTACCCTGTACAGGGCTGTAACAAGATGTGAATACATCCTTGTACTTACAAGATAAGAGAGACATTGATGGATTGAGAGGCAGGAAGCTAGCAGGGAAAGGATAGCAACAGTTTTAGTCATTGGACAAGTAATGATATGATGATGTTCTAAGCACGTATCCAAGGGTATAAAAAATCACCATTTTGCTGATAACGGCAGAATGCATTCTCCGACTAACATTGTTAGTCGCAAGTGTTACAATCCGGTAATAAAGAACAAAGAACCCTGATTTCGACTCAGTCTGGTGTTTGTCTCACTCATTCATGAACAAAGCAGACCTAACAATGCACACAGGCACGAACACCACTAATGATACCTGGTTGAGTGGGTTAGGCGTTTACACTGCAGTTGAGGCAATTCTGAGTCATCTTGGCCAGGCTGTAATATAATACCCTATCAAGTATCAGAGCCCAGTTGATTTTTACTCCCCCTGCCCAGTTGGGTGCATTCACACTGCCAGGTGACCTGCTAAATACTCACTAAATTTCCTAGTTCAACCCATGTTATTTGGCAGTGTGAAAGGGGATTATTATAATTTTATAATTATAATTATTATAATTATATTAGCCTTCAACACTACAGTGAGAACAATCCTTACCCATCCAATCTCTCTTTGGAACTAAAGCCCCATTCCAGGCAAAATCCTGCTTATCTCATCTGCCCTCTCTCTATTGGTCCACATCCTCCTTGCAGCATGGCAACTGGAACCATACAAGTGTAGCCTATCCAATGTTTGTGCAGCGGCAACAGGACATGCCATTGTTTATATTCAGTGCCTTGATCCCTGAAGGCAAGCATGCAAAATGCCTTCTTCACTCTTTATCCACTCGTATTGCCTTTTTCAGTGAACCATCAAGTTTAAATTTATTATCACCTGACTGTACAAATACAACTAGGCAAAACTGATTTTTCCAGACCAGGGTGCACACACAATGCACAGCACATAATCAGCACACATATAAACATAAAATTATAATATAAAATAAATTTGTAAATATATTCTTGAATAATTTACTGAATTTCATTAAAAAGGATACAGGATACAATTCATAAATTTCACAACCCAAGGGAGAAGATATTTCCTAGCCTAACAATTCTAATTTTGATGCTCCTGTACCTCCTACCTGATGGTAGTAGGTCAAAGATCCTGTGTGATGGATGGTAGGGAATCTTGATAATTATTTAAGCCTTATTTGAGTAAAAGTCCAATGAATGTCATCAATAGAGGAAAAAGAGACCCCAGTGATGATCCTGGGACCTATCCCAAACCATTCTGTTCATCAATATTCCTGAGCTCCTGTGTTTGTCCTGCCAGTATTTGATATCCCAAAACACATAATTTCACATTCAATTGTGTCTGCACCTACCCCACTCAATTTTACAGCTGGTCTTGCCTTGCTCTATCATTAGACAACTTTTTTCTCCACCAATTTTCGTGTGGCCAGCAAGTTTAGTATTCAGATCATCTACATTCACAACAAACTCATCTCTATACGTGATAAACAAAAATGGTCCCAGCACCTATCCCTGGAATATATCATGGGTTACTGATTCCCTGCAAAAATATCACCCTCCATAAATGCCCTCTGCCTCCTATCTAGTTTACTGACATGCTGGGATAGATCTCATCAAGACCTAGGAATTTATTCTTTTTAACCTTTGTCATTATCTCTAACTTTTCCTTCTTTCTTGACATGGACATGTTCTAGATATCAGTGTATCCCACCCCAAACTCTACATCATCCACATCCATCTCCCTCCCTGGTGAATAATGATGAATATTTATTTAGCATTCTACCCCAATCCACTGGAAGAGATAAACTCATTTGTTTTATTTCTCAGAGGGTATGAGACTTTGAAACTCTCTTCCTGAAAGGGAGAATAAGCTTGAAGGACTAAGTGGTCTCCTCTAGTTCCCAACATTTGCATTTCTGTGATCTTGGTTTCCACACTATCACACTCTTTTTTTTGTTCTCTCTACCTCTCCCCAAATTAAATTTTGATTGTTTCTAATTTTTACAGTTCCAATATAAATGTCATCAATCTCAGATACTGCCCCACCCTGCTGGGAATTTTCTGTTTTTTTTCTGGTTTTATCTCAGATTTCTAACCTGCAAGTTTTTGCTATTTCATTAACATCTGAAGTCTGAATTTAAAAAATAATTTTATTAAACTTTATTTCCTCTTCAACCAATGCTATTGCTAAACTGTATTAAAATGAACATCTTCCCAAGGATACAATACCTATTTCAATCATTACCAATTCACCTAACAGAGAAATTCTTCAAGGAGCTAAAGAAAATAATAAGGAAATTCTTATGGAAAGGGGGGAAACCGAGGATAGCACTAGATAAATGAACAGAATAATACAAACAAGGAGGTTTACAACTACCAAACTTTAAGAATTATTATAGAGCAGCACAATTAAGATACCTATCAGATTTTTATCAAACAAGGGAAAAACCAGATTGGACCAGATTAGAACTAGATAAAATAGGGGAGAAGATACCTGAACATATACTATACAAGTGGGATGATAAATTGGTGCAAAGTAGGAATTCACCAGTATTGCACCATCTGCTCAACATTTGGAAGAAGATTCACGTAGAAAGGAATAAAATAAATTATCAACTACCAAAATTAATATTGACACAAAATCAACTAATCCCTTTCACAAGAAATAACCTTTCCTTCAGAGAATGGGAGAGAAAAGGAATCAAAAGAACAGAAAATTGTTTTTTGGGAAATAAATTATTATCTTTTGAACAAATGAAGGACAAATATAATATAACTCACGATACAACATTGTAAAACCTACTTGAAGGACAAATTGGGAAACAGTCTGAGGTTACCAGAAGGAAGCAATTTTGAATATGTGATTACAGACACAATGATAATTAAAAAATTTATAACAAACATGTCCATCAAACTGCAAGAAAAGGAGAACGAGGAAACAAACTGTAAACCTAAACAAAAATGGGAAAAAGATCTAAACATAAAGATAAAGAATGAAAGATGGGAAAAGCTATGCTCCGGAACTATGAGAAATACAATAAACATGAGGTTACGCATGATAAAATATAATTGGTTACACAGGCTATACATCACACCCCAAAAGTTAAATAAATGGGACCCAAAAGCATCAGACAGATGTTTTCGCTGTAAAAAGGAAACGGGAACAACAATACATGCAATTTGGACATGTGAGAAAGTGAAAAAATTTTGGGAAGATCTAAACCAGATATTAAATAAAATCACAAAAAGCAATATACCAAAAAACCCAGAGATCTTCCTTCTAAGTAATATAAGAAATAAAGAATTTGGAGTTGATTTAGATGGAGCACAAAAAAGATTTATTATGATAGCCCTAGCTGTAGTAAAAAAATGTATTATGTCAACCTGGAAATTAGAAGACAACTTGAGAATACAACAATGGTAGATAGAAATAAATAAATGTATTCCATTAGAAAAAATAACATATAATTTAAGAAATAACATCACAAATATGGGAACCATACATGAAATACAATAGAGAAATCCTACCATGGACCTCCACCACCTAAAATGACAGAAGGAGAAGACAAGGAAATGAACTGACTCAGTATATAAAAGAAAAAGACAAAAATTTCTGTTTATTTTTATTAAGTGACGACATTGTTTAACGGGTTTAATGTATCTTATAGATTGAACTTTAAATAAATGGGAAGGGGGGTGAGGGAGGGAGGGAAGGGAGGGGGGAAAAGGGGAGAAAATTACACTGTACATATTCAAGAGAATAAATGTCTGAATGTATTTTGGACAGTATGGTTTATAGTGTGAAAAATAAAAAAATTAAAAAAACCAATGCTATTGCTGGGTCCTTACTTCTTGACAAATCTCCAAAACAAAAGAATGCCCTGATCAAGTCAAGTTACCAACATTTAGCGGATATTGACAGTGCCTAACCCTTTCTCCTACAATGGACAATTTATACAAATGCCCTACCCTATTCTGAATAAATGCTTGTGTGAGTGGTGTTGCTTCATCAATAAACATAACCAGCCAGGGAAATAAACATGTTACTATTTTACAGTAAAAATGTAATAAGGAAAATTGAGAGGCAGCCACACTAATTAAAATCTTCAATAAGATTTTAATTGCTTGTCGTGGTCTCGCTGTGATAAATGAACCCACAACATTCTGATTTTTACACTTATAAAGATGATCAAAAACTTTTATGCCAGCAGCTAATTGTTACTCTTTTCAATTCAACACCAATTTACTCCACTCACAGCACTGAAACGATGTATATGCTTAGATAGCAGAGATATAGCTCAGAAAGAAATCAAGTAATACCCATACAAACTAAGAGGGATAATAATTTGATAACCAATGCTGGGAACTACAGTGTCAATTATTTAACATACATTCACCACTAATCACACAAAGTTATCTGATAATGGGCCAAATTGTCCTAAAGAAAGGATGCAGAAGGTGAGAGTGTGACAATGGCCTGTGAATTGTGTGGCACCTGAACCTACCACTTGGATCTGGCTACTCTGCAGTTAGTTATGCACAGGGAGCATCTTACCTTCAATCTCACAGTAATCTGTCCGAGATTGGGATACTAACTGCCCATGAAACTCCCTGGAGAAAATTAGTGTCAGCACTTAGTTATGAAATGATCATTATATAATGAATTTTTATGGCAAAGAAAGTGACCAAATGCTCATGCTCATTTCTGCATTTGGTCAATTGTTGTTCAAGATATTAAAAATTGTACATTTATTTTCTTTAATCTTGTATTAATTTCCTTTAATTTATTATCTTCCTGGAAGTGTTTCTTTTTCAGCTCCTCCTATCTCCTTTGTGTTATTTCTGTTTGTCATTCCTTGGTTAAGTTAGGCTGCGGTCAATCCCTAAAGTCGAGGATGTTCCATTGAGCACACGACACCGTTTCCAGATTATATGTCCAGCATAATGGACTATATAGGTTAGGTGAACAACGAGCACATATACTAAAACCAGGTGGCAATAGATAGCAATTGCAGACAGTATTACAGTTGAGTAAAAGTAACCAAGGAGGCATGAGAGAGGAGCTGGCCAAAGTTGATTGGAAGGGCACCCCAGCCGGGATGATGCTAGAATAGCAATAACAGGAGTTTCCAAAAGATGCAAGACTGTTTCATCCCAAAGAAGAAAAGCATTCCAAAAGGAGGGTCAGGCAACTGTGGCTGACAAGGGAAGTCACAGACAGCATAAAAGCAAAAGAGAGGGAATAGAGTATTGCAACAATTTATGAGGGGTAGGTAATATGTGTACATCCCATAAATAAAGGGGAAAATAGACAAATGATTTTGTCATTATTGGTAAATATAACGGATTTCAGATTTCAGATTTCTTGTCAGAGTACATACTGTACATGACATCACATGCAACTCTGAGATTCTTTTTCCTGCAGGCGAGGCAGAATTACCACTTATTGGTAGTGCAATAAAAACTGTACGCAATGTACACATGTAAACAAATAAAGAAATGTAAATAAATACAGAGGAAAAAAACATTAAAGTGCAAACATAAGAGTCCTTATATAAAGGAACAAGTGTACCTTTTCCAAGGTGCTGATGACTGAAAAGTTGGACACAGTCTGAGCTATCAGCAGGATGTAGAAAGGTTTAGTGGATGAGCAAGGGTGGAGCAACATGTACATTATCATTCACCTTTCTTGAATATATCAGAAAAGTCAGATTTTTAAATGTTAAAAGAAAAAAAACCTGTTAATATTTAGAGAGCCCTGGATGTCCACATGTCACATCTGATGCAGCTGCAGGAAGCAATTAGTATGTTGGCCTTCACTGAAAAAGATTTAAGTACAAGAGAAAAGACATTTAATTATATAAAGTCTTGGTGAGATCAATATCATTACTGAATCTTAAGGTGAGATTGCATTAGGTCAGACATACCCAGGTATTAAAATCCAATTTACAGGTGTGGAAACCAACTACAAACATGGTGTGAATTCTCAGCTCCTTCAGCTCAGAGTTCGTTTGCCTGGAGAATGAAGTGACAGAGATTGGAAATTTATCCCAGCTACTCACATCTTCAAATTATGGAGGTGTGCTAAAGGCATCTAAAAATCTCAAGTTCTGCTAAGCTACATTATCTGAGACAGTATATCATTTTTGCTGCAAATAAACAGAAGACCATAATGTGTGCTTGTGAGGCAGGATCACTAAGAGAGGTCAGGGAGAATGCTTGTACAGGTAAGACCTTCTGCAAAGTGTCTGTTCTATGAGTCGTCCCTCACTTTGGCATGGAGGTAGGGGAATGTGAATGGAGTGTCAAATGATGCGCATGCAGGGAAAGGCACCGCATATTGGTCAGATTGTTTGTTTGAATAATTTATTTTTGTATTGATTAGATTGTTGAGAGCAGCATTAAACAGTTTCCAGGACAAAGACTGCCTAAAGAAATCTTTTGGTGCCTGCCACATTGACCACCGCCAATCGGCTAATATCACCTCAAACCGTGCATCTTGGCGCCTCACAGTTCGGCGGGCAGCAACCTCCTTTGAAGAAGACCGCAGAGCCTACCTCACTGACAAAAGACAAAGGAGGAAAAACCCAACACCCAACCCCAACCAACCAATTTTCCTCTGCAACCGCTGCAACCGTGTCTGCCTGTCCCGCATCGGACTTGTCAGCCACAAACGAGCCTGCAGCTGACGTGGACATTACCCCTCCATAAATCTTTGTCCGCGAAGCCAAGCCAAAGAAAAAGAAAGAAGACAAGCCAGCAACTAGATGCATTTGCATCCACGTTTCAGCCCCATGAAATGATCACTTTGTGTAATGGATTTAGAGTACCCTCAAATGGAACCTGGTGCAGTTTGTTCTCATTGATAATTGAAGTGTGACTTGAGTATCTGGAAATGTGAATCCTTTGAAGCTTTACCAGAAACTTAGGACTTCACGACCATTATGACAACACTCTCAACTGCTGTGGCAACTGTTGTCCTCACCAGAAATCCATTGGAACTAGCATTTCAATGAGTTCAAATGTGGAAACAATGATTCCACTGGCACAAAAGAAAGAGCTGCTGTTTCCAGAGGACAAAGTCCATGTAATGACTCTTAGTGGGTAGATGCACTGGAGTGAAATGTGTGGACAATGCACCCTATGTAAGGAGCAACAGGTGTGCACCAACATTGAAAGGGGTGGGAGGAATACAATTATTTGTTTCTGATTTGCTCGTTATATACTAGAGAGTTTTACTGAGGCTATGAGACTTGCCTTTCCACAAGAAGTCCATTCCTGTCACGCTGTGGAACTTCCCACTGTCAGGCAAATTATAGCATAGACCTTCATTGTGAACAATGTCAGAGGCAACAGAAAACCCAAGAACTGCAACTGCTTGGATCTTGACCAAACAATCAGAAGCGAAAGGTCTCAACTGGCCAGGCATCATCGGTGGAGAGAAATGGCCAGTCAAGGTTTTGGCTCAGGAATTCTTACCAAGACGAAAGGGAGAAAAGAAGCAGGAGAGGAGCTAATAAGTGATAGGATATTGGACAGGAGAGGGGATGGAGAGGCAGGTAAAGTGAGAGACAGTGGAAGTAGGGGGAAGGTTAAAGAGAAAAGTAAGAATGGCAGTAGGTGAAGAAGAGAACTGGGACAAATGGAGGTGGGGTTTACCCTAAACTAGAACAATCCATGCTCATGCTGCTGGCATTCAGATGGCCCTGGAGGAAGGTAATGTGCTGTTCCTCAAGTTTACAGTAGCCTCACCCTGAGGATGGATTTGTCTGTGTGGAGATGGTTGGCCATTTGAAATGGTTAGTCATTAGAGTTCTGGCTTGGTTGGTGTTTTATTTTGGTGAGACACATAAATAATTGCAATGGAACATACTCACAGTTGAATTATGAATGACATTAAAAGTGCTACACTGCCTGAAAACCATAGCAAGGTCAGCACTACTAGAGCTCTGGTAACGTGAATGTGGAGTGAACAGTCTTTTCCCTTTGGAGAATGAGGGGTGACAAGATGATAAGAAGCATTGATCGTGTGGATGGCTAGAGGCTTATTCCCCAAGGTTGAAATGGCTAACATAAGGGGGCAATAGGTTTAGGTGCTTGGGAGTAAATACAGGGGGATGTAATAGGTATATTTTCACACAGAAAGTTATGGGTGTATGGAATGCACCAGTGGCAACGTTGGTGGTGGGAGGTACAATTGGATTTTTTGTGAGACTATTAGATGGGAACATGGAACTGAGGAAAATGAGAGGGTTATGCAGTGGGGAAATTATTGGCATTTGTTAGAGTAGGTTATTAGATCGGCACAACATTGTGGGCCGAAGGGCCTATACTGTGCTGTCGACATCTGCGTTATGTTCTATATTGTCAGCGCTTCTGGGACTGCGGTACTGACAGCGCTAATGAAGCTGCAGTGTCAACAACACTACTGCCGGTGTGGCCCCAAGAGGAGAAGGGAGCAGGGACACATCTTCCTATTGGCTGGCTGCTTGACTGTCAGCTGTATGAGCATCCAATCAGCCTGTAGAATATATAACATCACAGCACAATACAGGCCCTTCGGACCCAATATTGAGCTGATCTATATAAACATATTCAAAAAACTAAACCTTCCCTACCTTACATCCATAACTCTATTTTTTTTGCAACCATGTGGTTATCTAAAAATCTTTTAAATGTTCCTATTGTTCCAGCCTCCATCCCTGGCAATGCATTCCAGGCACTCACAACTCCCTGAATAAAAAATATACCCTTGACATCTCCCCTAAACTCTCCTTCAGATGTCCTCTGGTGTTTGCTGCTGTCCACCCTATCTATGCCTCTTATAACCTTGTAGACCTCTATTAAGTCACCTTTCATCCTTCCTCACTTCAAAAAGAATAACCCTAACTGTGTTAACCTTGCCTCATAGATACATTCATCATTCCAGGCAACATCTGATAAATATCCTCTGTACCCTCTCCATAACTCCCACATCCTTCCTGTAATTATGTGACCAGAACTTAACACAAAGTCATGAGGCATGAGATCAGTGGGACCTTGGCTATGTGGATAAAAAATTGGCTTGCAGGTGAAAAGCAGAGAGTGGTAGAGGAAGGAAAGTGTTCTGTCTGGAGGTTGGTGACTAGTGGAGTGCTGTAAGTATCGATTCTGGGAGCCCTGCTCTTTGTGATTTTTATAAATTGACTGAATGAAGCATGGGTCAGTAAGTTTGCAGATGATACGAAGGTTGGACGAATTGTGGGTGGAGCTGAAGGTTGTCGAAGGTTACAGAGATGGGCAGAAAAGTGGTGGATGGAGTTCAGTCTAGATAAGAGTGAGATGATGCATTTTGGAAGGACAAACCAGAAGGCTGAGTACAGGGTTAATGGTTGATTACTAATGAGTGTGGATGAACAGAGGGACCTTGTGGTTCAAAGTCACTGCACAGGTTGACCAGATGGTTAAGAAGACCTATGGATGCTGGGCTTCATTAATAAGGGATTAAGTAGGGAGGTCATGTTGTAACTCTACAAATCTCTGGTAAGACCACACTTAGAGTATTGTGTTCAGTTCTGGCCACCTCATTATAGATGGATGTGGAAGTTATGGAGATGGTGTAGAGGAGATATACCAGGATGTTACCTGGATTGGAAAATAAGTCTTATGAGACAAGGTTAGTAGAGGTGGGTCTTTTCTCTTTGGAGCATAGAAGGATAAGAGGAAATGTTATGGAGGTCCACATGATTATGAGAGGCATTGATAGAGTGGACAGCCAGCACCTATTTCCCAGGACAGGAATAGAAACCCTTGAGGAAATCTGTACAAAGTGAATGGAAAGAAGTTTAGGGGAGACATCAGGAGTAAGTTTTTTATGCAGAGAGTTGTGGGTGCCTGGAATGCCTTGCCAGGGATAGTGATGGAGGCTGAAACATGTTAGGTCTGCTTTGTTCATGAATGAGTGAGACAAACACCAGGCTGAGTCGAAATCAGGGTTCTTTGTTCTTTATTACCGGATTGTAACACTTGCGACCAACCAGGTTAGTCGGAGAATGCATTCTGCCGTTATCAGCAAAATGGTGATTTTTTATACCCTTGGATACATGCTTAGAACATCATCATATCATTACTTGTCCAATGACTAAAACTGTTGCTATCCTTTTCTGCTAGCTTCCTGCCTCTCAATCCATCAATGTCTCTCTTAAACTGTTGCTATCCTTTCCCTGCTAGCTTCCTGCCTCTCAATCCATCAATGTCTCTCTTATCTTGTAAGTACAAGGATGCATTCTGTTACTCCTTAGTACTGGGTGACTCCTTCTCCGGTCCCATCTCATGATGTTTTACCTAACAGGAGTACAAGGACACCTCCCCTTCTTGTTACTGCCCTGTACAGGGTAACTCCCTACACATTCCCATCTCATGATGTTTTACCTTACAATCATGAAGGGCATTTAAGAGAGTCTTAACACATGGATGGAAGAAAAGGGAGTTATGGGATAGGGAGGGTATTGTACTTTCTTTTAGGAATATCTGGGTTGGCACAACATTGAGGAGCAAAGGGCCTATACTGTACTGTAGTGTTCTATGTTCTACGTGCTATGTTCAATATTTCAAATGTGGTCTAACCAGAGTTTTATAGAGCTACATTACCTCACAGGTCTTGAACTCAATCCCCCTATTAATGAAGCCCATAGGCTTTCTTAACTACCCTATCAACCTGTGCAATAACCTTGAGAGAGCTATGGATTTGGACCCCAAGGTCCCACTGTTCTTTTACACTGTTAAGAATCCTGCCATTAACCCTGTATTCCGTCTTCAAGTTTGAACCTCCAAAATAGATCACTTCACACTCATCCAGATTGAACTCCATCTGCCACCTTACAGCCCAGCATGTATCCTGGTTATACACCTCTGACCCTCATTTCATCTGCAAACTTACTGACCCATCCATCTACTTCTTCATCCAGGTTACTTATAAAAATCTCAAAGAAGAGGGGTATGAGAACAGATCCCTTTGGAACTCCACTAGTCACTAGTCAAATTTCCAGGGAGAAGACATTCCATTTTACTTCTGGTTTCTGCAGCAAGCCAATTCTGAATCCATACAGCCAAGTTTTTATGATCCCATGCCTCATGACTTTCTGGGCAGTCTACAGCACATATCAGGACCAGGATTCATGATGGCAACAGGAGTCCCAAAGGGCAATGACAGCTTCCTGATCATATTGGTTGTTACCCTATGATAGAGTAGGAAGGATCTTATTCATTCCCTACTGCTTTCATTCACACTTAAAATGATATTTTTAGTCCTGACGTGAGCTTATAAAATTGATTTGTCACATCACTGGACCATTTCGATGCTTATTGGTGCTGAGATGATGAATGTCACTTAGGTTGTTCTAGTTCTAAATAAAACATGAAGCGCATTGATATACTGAACTCAAAGCTCATGAGAATTAGCTAGTTGACTGACCAAGCCATCTGAAACACTTGCTGTCAACCAAGTTTCTGTATTTGTGTTGAGGATGATCATTGTACCTTCACCTGGTTCCTGCATTTGAATTCATCTTTGCTGTTAGCAAGTTGTGGAGTGATGAGGGGAAGATGGTGGAGAGGATTGTACTGGAGAGGGTGCAGAGGATCATGACCAGAACTGACCTGGGATGGAACATTTCATCTTGAAGAGAGACTGGATAGACTGTGGCAGGGAAGACTGAAGAGTGAACTGATAGATATGCATAAAGTTATGAGAAGCATTGATGGAGAAAGAAAAACTATTTCTCTGAGGTAGGCATAGGTTTAATGAAAGGGATAGAAAATTTTGAGGAGAGTTGTGGAAGATTTTTTTCACACAGAGGGTGATTACAATCTGGATTAGATTATCCATGGAGATTGAAGTGACTACTTTCCTTTATAGTCGCTGGGAGGATCAGAAAATGATGGTGTCTGTGACTCATTCAAAAAGATCCATACTAAAGTTAAGATGAGTTTTCCAAAGTTTATTAAATGATATTTAACATTGTTAACATTATTATCAGTTGCTATATGTTGTTAGAAGCTATTAAACATTGTTAGATGTGGTAAAACTTTGTTAGATGGTCAATAAGAATTATCAGAACATTCTCTGTTTCATCCATTTCACAGAACAAAAGAACTAAACTAAACCTGTTATCTCTTTAGCAAACAAAGAAAGCTATCTATAACCTTGAAGAAAAGATGCTGCTAGGAGAAAGCATAAAATATGTTAAATAACATTTCCTGCCTGCTTGCAAGCAAAAAATACATTTTAACTCTTACAGAGATGTTGGGGGTGAGACCCTCATACCATTTAAGAGGAATCTGAATGAGTGCTTGAAATGTATCACAGGATGTTATGGGGTGAGTTCTGGGAAACAGGATTAATAGCTGATAAAAAACACTGGACAACAAGTATTTTTCTTCCTGAACACATTTGGGTGTATTTTATGGATTTTGGGCTGCTGTTCATGAAAATCACCTTAAAATTTTCTTATCACGTACTATTTTCATATATAACCTATTTTGTGATTTCCTGTCATATTTTAAGCCTTCTTCATGCATACAAAACCATGAAGTGCAAAATGTCATTGAAAAATCATTTTCTGCATTTGCACTTGGACTTCTTCCCTGCTGATCTTGGTGCATTCAGTGACGAACACGGTGAAAGGTTTCACCAGGACATTATAATCTGGCAAAGCAGTATAAGGGCAACTGGAATCCATTAATGCTGGCCGACTATTACTGAATACTGACACAAGAGGTGTCAGATGCTAAGTACATATTAAAATAAGTGGCAAAACATTTTTAGGTCAGTTGAACTAACGAAATGTGTCCACACCATTATGTGATGAAATATGCTAAATTCAATAAAGGATCATTTAATATTTCTCCAACTTTCTACGTGATACTGCAAATATGAAATTAACTTTGTGTTCAGCTTAAAGTTGTCTATCATAATCCTTCTGCCTCTTCATCCAGGTCATTTATAAATATCACAAAGAGCAGGGTTCAAGAACAGATCCTTGCAGTATTCCATTCATTACTGACATCTAGGAAGAATATTTTCCATCCACGGCTACTTTCTCCTTTCTACCTGCCACCCAATTTTTTATCCACATAACCAAAGTTCCATGGATCCCATACTACTTCCTTCTGCTTTCAGCAGACAAGCCAATTCTGAAACCACACAGCCAAGGTTCCATGGATCCCATGCCTCATAACTTTCTGAATGTGTCTACTACGGGGGACCTTCTCAAATGCCTTGCTAAAATCCACATAATCCACATCTACTGCCCTACCTTCATCAATTTATTTTGTTATCTCCTCCAAAAACTCAATTAGGCTCATGAGGCATGACCTTCCCTTATCAAAGCTGTGTTGACTCTTCTTGAGTAGACTAGACTTCTTCAAATGCTCATAGTTCCTATCCTTAAGTGTCCTCTCCAATACCGGTAGTTTGCACACCACCAATGTAAGACTCACTGTTCTATAATTCCCAGGATTCTCTCTATTGTCTTTTTTAAACAAGGGGACTCCACTGTGGCTAAAGAGGACTCAAAGATCATAGCTACTGCTCCAGTTATCTCTTCCCTCACTTCCCACAGCAACCTGAGGTATATCACATCCAACCCCGTGGACATCAATCTTGATGCTTTTAAGAAGATACAACACTTCCTCTCCCTTAATCTTCACATTGTCCAGCACACAAGCTTGTTCTATTCTGACCTCACTCTAATCAAGGTCCTTTTCTCTTGTGAATAATAAAGCAAAGTATTCATTTAGGTCCTCCTCCAACCTCCTCCACCGCTAGGCATATGTTGCCTCCTTTATCCTTTAGCGGCCCCACCTTCATTCTCGTCATCCTTCTGTTCTCTACATATGCATAGAACGCCTTGGGCTTCTCCTTAATCTTACACATGCCAAGGCCTTCTCATGTCCCCTTTGAGCTCTCCTGAGTTCTTTCTTTTTCCTTCCTGGCTAACATATACTTCTCATGAACCTTTCCTGTTTCCTGCATCCTATATTTAACATATGTTCTCTTTTTCCTCTTGATTAGCTGCCTCACCTACTTTGTCAACCACTGTTCCCCTTTTCTACCTGTTCCAGTAGGACAAACCTATTCTGAACCCAACACAAGTGGTCCCTAAACTTTCTCCACATTAGTTCTGAAACCTTTTGAAAAACATTTGCTGTGCAGTGTAACCAGCATGGATAAAGTGAGCTGAAGGGCCTGTTTTTTTTTAGTTCTTTATGACTCATTGACCATGACTTTAATATTTTTTTCCTCACTACCAACTACACTGTTCAGTTTGTATCTCAGAACCAAAAATAACTGTCCCCACAGTTCTCTGAGGCAAGGAGTTCCTGAGATTCACAACTTTCTGAGACAAGTAACACATTTTATTTTGTCATTTTATTGTGTCCCCTCCCTTATTCTAAGACCAGATTCACTGGTTCTGGATTTCCCATGACAGGAAACAACCTCTCAGCATCTACCCAGTTCATCCTCCTTAAATCTGATATGTTTCAATAAGATTGCTTCTCATTCTCCTAAACTCAAGAAGCCTGGTCTGTTTATCCTTTCCTCATGGAACATTTCATATCCCGGGATCACCCGAGCAAAATCTTCTTTGAAAAGTATCCACTGAAACAATATCTATCCTTCAATAGAGGAGCCAAAATTATTTTCAATACTCTAAATGTGGTCTCTCTAACACCTTGCTCAGTTATAGTAGTATGTCCTGACTGTTCTACTCCAACCCAATTGAAATAAGGGCCAACATGACTTCCAGCATCTGCAACACTTTGAGGTTCCCTCACAATATTCTATGGCCTTTCTCTATGAGCCGCTGAGCTTGGCATATCTGATCCATGCTTCATCTGCCTCCTTCAGACGCCACAATGACATTGAATTTTTTGTAAATCCTCCTTCACACAGCAACAAGAGGACTTGATAGAACTATGGTGGATCAGATATATATATATAATAGAATTCCTTGAGCTTCAATTAAGTCTTCACTTTTGACAATCTTAAAGCTCTCTGATTCAATGCAAAGAATGCAATAAATGCACTTTGAAGAGTCCCTTTCCAGAGTATTGTTCAAGACATCAGGAACGTGAAAAAGCAAACAGGCTTGAGGTAACTAAGTTGTGAGAAATTTACTTTAATCAGTAATTTGTTAAAATGGTTAATTAAAGACTTTATCCAAGTTCTAAAGCCACAACTAAGACTTGGGACTATTTTCTGCATTTAACTCCACTAAATTCTCTCTGAACGAGAGCACTCATATCAAAGATGACTCAATTTCCACTGCTATTTCAGAGGAACTCATGTGGCATAATACAATCTTTAGTACAGAATTGAAAATTATTTCAGATAACTTTTCAAATAGTAAAGTGGATGATGAAAGATATTGTGATATACCAAATCTTACAATTTAAAGAAAGGTGATTTTTTTTACATCCTAAAATGTAATTTAAAAAAAGGTTTCCTCAGCAAGTGCTTTGTTTATCTGGGATTTAGCAGCAGGAGCAAAACAATCCATTTGTGGTTTAAAGTCAAAATCTTTTAAATGTTTTACACACACAGCTGATGACTAAAACATTGTTTCTGTTTCTGGACATCTTTGCCAATCTTCTCTCCTTTGCCACAATGTTGGGGGTATCAGTTGCTTGTATGTGGATGCTCATCTTACTGACACATATTTCGTCTGTCCAGTACCCATCAGGAGTTTAAACCCAGCGGTTCCTCCTCCAGTTTCTGGATGGCAGGGTGGTATTACCATTAGAAAAGAGTTAAAGGTTTTCCAAATTGCTCATGTGCACATTCCCAATTGGGCATAGATATGATGCACAGGAAAGACACCTGCTAATGAAACGACCAGCTCTGCGACATGGCAAAACCTGCATGGCCTGCCTCTCCAGCCATATCCAATCACTGAGGCAAATCCGGAGTCTCTCAAGTCTGAAGGTGAGAAAGAAAAATGGCAGCCCTGCTACCACTGGTGTGGTCCTGTGAGAGCAGGGAGCATGGACACAGTGGACACAGCACTCCACTGTGGGGTCCTTCTGTCCAGTCGTTACACCCGTACAAGTTTCAACCCCCTGTAACACATAACCAGTGGTGTCTTCTTTAGACTGGAGAACCCACAAGATAACCCAAGATGCTGGTGCCCATGCTCGGCACCCCAGACTTAAGTGGTGCATACTCCGGGCAATCAGCAGACCAGAATGGGGCACCAGTGTGGGAGAACACATCCCCCACTTAGAGAGAGAGAGAGAGAAGCCTGGGAGAGGACCCTGCAAGGTAGGAAACCATAACAGCAGACCAGTGAAGGGTTCAGAGGCCGAGGGACTCCCAGCAGGATGCAGGAATCAGGGATCGAGACAGGATTCCATGAGGGTGCTATTGGCGAGTAGGGGTCTCGAAAGGCCTTGGACACTGACAGCTCCCTGACCATATTGGGGGGTTGTGAACCAGGGGCTGAGGAGGGATACATGGAAGTCTGGAGCTGGGGGGGTCACCGCTGGATGGACAGGAGACTGTGTGGGTATGGAGGTCACAGTGTGCAGGAGATGCCGGCATCATCAGAGGAGGTGCTGGGAGCCACGGACACTCGGTGTCTTTGAAGGGACTCTTGTTTGCTTCTCTTCCTCTCCTTATCCGGGAGCTAGACTAGTGGCACCTCTATGCATGCCTTAACACAGCAAAAGAGAAAAACACATTTTGTGTGTCATGTCTATGAGAATGAAGGAACCTTGAACCTTGACGCCAAAGAGGGAGATTGAAAAGTATTGATGTTCCTAGAGACCTGGATGTCCCTGCATACAAATTAGACAAATCAAACATGCAGGTAGACCAAGCTATTGAGAAAGAAAACATTTAATAACCTTTAATGTAAGAGGATATAACTACAATACACAGATGTGCTGGAGAAACTCAGCAGGTCACATAGCATCTAGGAACCAAAGGAGAGAGATATATAAATATATAAAACAGAAACTTATGTGGAGATCAGACCTGTTTAAGGTATTCCAGGTGCTCATATCAAAGTTCTGTCAGGCACTTTGCAATAAACTAAACTATACAATATTACACAGACTTTCCAATATTGGAAACATATTACACATATGTACAGGCTCAACTGGTTTGTAATACTGCATTATTTTACTCTGTCATCTCTGCCCTTCCCCAATTTTGTTGTAAAAACTAGTTTATTTTCTTGCTTTCTCAGTTGTGATGCAGGCTCTTTGACCTGAAATGTAAAATGTTTCCCTTTCCACAGATCCTTCCCAGCCTGCTGAGTATTTTCAGCATTAACAGCTGGACGTTGAGTTGCCAAACACAGGCTGAGAGGTTTGAGGAAAGAAAGAATGGATAGGAGGGATATTATGAAGGTTTTTATGATTGTAAGGTGTGGATAAATTGTACCCCAATAGTTTCTCCCAACATAAATAGGGATCAGTAATCTGAAGAGTGAAGACGAAGTGTGAGGTGAGGAACCAATCAGACAGACTTTTACAAGAACACTGTAGAGTTAAACAATAATAATTTGACAGTGATAGATGTTCTGGGATACAAGAAATAAAATATTTTTCAAACATTATTAAACGCAGATAGGCTACAATAACTTTTTTCACTCCTGAGTGTTGTTAACTAGCAGTATACATTTCAGAGAAAATTCTGTTGCCCAGTGGCTAACATTTGAGAATCCACTGAATTATTTCTCTCTGTATTTAGTCTGAGAGCTTTTCTTTGATGAGAACAGTTTTTACACAGCTGACAGAGCCAGATCACCTTTACAACAACAATTTTAATAAGTGAAATAAAAACAGAAATGCTGGAGGAATTCAGCAGGTCTCGCACTATTCACAGAAGGGAAAGATATACAATCTCATGCCTTCTGTTCATCTCACTGCTGAACTCCTGCAACCAGAAGAACTGCTAGAAAAGTACATTTTAGATATACATTCAGCATGGTAATAGGCTCTTCCTATGCGTGAGGCCGTGTCCCCCAAATACACCAATTAACCTATGACCCCCCATATATTTTGAAGTGTGGCAGGAAATCAGAGCACCTGGAGCAAACCCACTTAAAAACTGGGAGAATGTACAATCTCCCTACAGATAGTGCCAGATTCGAACCCAAGTTGACGGTGCTGTAATAAAGTTGAGCTAACTGCTAGGCAAACATGCTGCCCTATCTCCATAAGTTCCCAAATTGAAGTAAGGCAGAATATACAAGGAAGTTTGATTATAAACAGTGCCACATGGCTCAACTCATAAAGCTGCTGTCTCACAATTCCATCGAACCAGGTTCAATCATGACCTGCGGTGCTGTCTGTGTGGAGTTAGCATGTTTTCCCTGTGACATGGAGGTTTTGTTGGATTAATTGGCCACTGTAAATTGTCCCTTATGTGTAGACAAGGAGTAGAAAGTAGGGGGAGTTGATGAGAGTGTGGGTAGAGGAAAGTTGGGTTCGTGCTGAATGGGAGGGTGATTTATGGTCAGTATGGAGTCTTTTGCATGTGCAATGAGCATACCCAATGAAGGGCTCAGGCTTGAGGCATTGACTGCCTTTTACTTCCTATGGAAGCTGACATGGTCTGCTGAGTTGTGTATTGCACTAGACCCATCCATCAGATTTTCTTGTTTAACCTCACCTATTCAGGTGTCATCTTTCTTCTGAGCTTTCTCTACCAATTCCTCATTGTATTTATTCCATTGTCCATTTGGTCTGTACGAATGGTTTCAGATATTACAAAGGGATCTGATGTGACCATTTCTCTCCACAGAGGGTGCCTGTCCCCTTGAGTCACTCCAGCTTTTCATTGTTTGCTAAAGATGTAGTTTTGTGATTTTGTATTAAATTTCAGATTGCTACTTTTCCAATTAAAAACATAATTTAAGCATTTTAGCACAAAGATATGTAGTTAAATGGGAAACCAGTTTACCTATTACAATTTATCACACTGCATAATTTAAACAGAACTTTCCAATGCTTCCACAAAAATGAGCCTGCTGAAGCAATCCAGTTCCGCAGTACAATGTAAATGGGCTGCTCTAAATACAATGCCTCTGTAGCACAGATAAAAGCTCATACTCGACTAGAGGGAGAACTAACGCTTTTATTAGCTTACAACACAGGTAGGGTTCATGAACAAGCATCAGAGGGGTTCTGGGTTTAGGCAGGAAACCTAGGTTATATATATAGGCCCCCGGGGTAGGAGCCAGGAGATGGGACCAGCCGTTAGTACAGTACACTTCTGGTGAATCCCAGTTCACTACATTCACCCCTTTCTTCAGAATTAAGGGTCTGTGGATGAAGAGAACAAGGATCAGAACTGGTAATAGACACAGAAGAGAAATATTTACAATATTATTTACATATTCAGGGGGTCTTGGAATCTGGAGATCCTGGTGGACTGCCTCAGCAATGGGGGTCCTTGGGGTCCTTGAGTCTCCTGGTCCACCTGTGATGGAAGGGTAGTGGGCTTGGGGTCCGGCTCGACGATAAAGGGGGGGCAATAAAAGTGCGACTTGCATTCAGCACAGACCTGGCATGACCTGGTCATTTCCCTAATGTCTTCTATTGAGTGGGGAAAATTGCAGGACTTGACAAAAATGAACCATGCGGGTGACTCCTGGATGGCAGAGCTCATTGTGTATGCTCTGCAGTTGTGTGCAGAGGCACAGTATTCCCTGGACAAGGCGTCTGGAGAGTCGTTAAGGGACCCTGGCTGGTAGGCAATGTCAAAACTGTAGGTGGAGAGTTTGATCTTCCTAGTAATTTTGTCATTCTTGATTTTGTTCCTCTTGGCATTGCAGAACATGAATTCAACAGAGCGCTGGTCCATGAGGAGAGTAAATCTTCTACCAGCCAGGTAGTGCCTCACGGCTTCTACAATGGCCTGAGCCTCCTTTTCCACAGACAGGTTCCAGAGCTCGTGGCTTTGAAGCACCTGTGAGAAAAAGGCAACCGGCCTGTTTGCCTGATTGAGAATAATGGCCAGGGCTACGTCCAAAATGTCACTTTCCACTTGGAAAGGTACATTTTCGTCTACCACATACATTGCGGCTTTCGTAATGTAACTTCGGAAGTAATTAAAAGCTGTCTGGGCTTTGGTCAAAAGGGGAAAAGTGGTGGCCTTTAAGAGGGGACGAACCTTGTCTGCGTATTGAGGGACCAACTGGGTGTAATATGAGAAAAACCTCAGACATCTTCTCAAAGCCTTTGTGGTTTTGGGGAGAGGGAGCTCTAACAGGGGGCACATTCTATTAGGGTTGGGGCCAATGGCACCATTCTCCATGTTGTATAGTCCTGAATACACTTGTCAGAATTGTGAGATTCAGGGTTCTCACCGCGTAGAGAAAGCTCTGGAGATTAGCATCATGGTCTTCCATGGTGTGGCCTCAGATGATGACATTTTCGCGGTAGGGGAAGGTAGCCTTCAACCCATACTAGTCAACCATCCTGTCCATCTGCCACTGGAAAATAGAGACCTCAATGGTAACACCGAAAAAGTCCCACCTGAACTGATAAGAGGACCGTAAGCCTAAAATTTTGTGTATGAGTGGTTCTCGGAACGCTTTGGCAGCTGGTGATAGGCAGCTTTCAAGTCGATGTTGAATAGATCTGAAATGCGAGGGAGGGGGTATGCATCCTGGACTTGTTTTCCCCCTTTACTGCCACCACTTGCGCTCTCCACCGGCTGGTGCTGGGTTTGATGAACCCTTCCTCCAGCAGCCGCTGGGTCTTCATCTTTATAAACTCTCTGTCTGCTGAGCTATACCTCCAGCTCTTGGTGGCGATGGTCTTACAGTCGGCAGACAGGTTTGGAAATGGTGCTGGTGGGGGGGTGGTGTGTTGATCTTCAGCGTGGAGAGGATGCGTGGGTCCTGGTTTTGAGGGCCCTCTGTTCCAAACCATTACCAGGGGAAGGGGACCAGAAAATTTCAAGGTCATGCTTTTAAGGTGACACATGAAGTCCAGACCCAACAATACTGGAGCATACAATTCATCTAAAATGCACATGAGAAATTTACAAAATTCCCCACCTTCAAATGACAGATGAACTATAAAATGCTTTTGTACACGCGTTGAAGGAGACTGGGATGCTGGGAAGATTTGGTAATTAGAGGGGTACATTTTTAAGTTATATTTTTGCACAGTCTGTCAGTCTATGAAACTTTCCTTGGACCCTGTGTCAATCAGGCACTAGGTCGAATGTCTGTTTACCTTCAGCATCACCATTGAGTTGCTGAGCTGGTGAGCTCTGTTCTGGTCGAGGACTAGCAATGCCAGGTTGCCGGAAAAGCCGTGTTCTTCCCTCAAATGGCCCCTTCTGTCCTGAGTCAACCCGAACAGGTAAGATGGTGCTGACCTCGTGGCATGGCAAGATGGCCACCCTCCTTCCTCCTCTGACGACGATGATAATGATGGTGCCGAATTCAAAATTGGGCCACTGCAAGATGGCTGCCTAGCCTTTTCACGCCATTTCCGTAGGCAGCGGGTTGCACAGCAGGTGATCTCAGGAAAGTCTGGGGCGGATGGCTTGGGGCTGGAATCAGATCCAGAAGCGGTACAGACCATGGACTTCTCTAGGCTTCCCTTTGCGCTGCAGATCCTTGCCCAATGTCCCTTCTTCCCACAGCTGGAGCACGCCACATCTTTGGCCAGGCAGTGGGAACGGGGGTGCTGTCCCTTGCTGCAGAAGAAGCACTCCTGGACTCGGGTAGCAGCAGCCATTAGAGAGGGGGCCGCCATAGCGGGAGCAGCTGGTCCTTGGAGGTGCTCACCCGAGAGCACGAGTTCGCTGGCCTCAAGGTCGTCATTCTCGAGATTGGCCTGTTCCAGTGATTTGGCCAGCTTGCCATGACTAGCGAGGTCCTTCTTTCCCGACTCGAGCAGTTGCTGCCTCATGTACCTCAAGCAGACTCCTACGACCAGGGTGTTCTGGATCTGTTCATCTTCCTGGAGATGGCCGAAGTGGCCTCATACCTGCACTTCTCATCCAGCGTCTGTAAATCCAGCAGGAAATCATCAATTGACTCTCCGGGCCGTTGGTGGTGCACGGCGAGCCAGTACCTCTAGACCTCATTCGGGGCCTTCATGTAGCGGGCCTTCAGTGCCTCAACGGCGGCTTCATTCGTTGGGCAGTCTCAGACGACTGCGTAACCTTTCGTCCCTACCCTTAAGATGAGCGCAGACCTCCGGAGCTCATCTGTATGGAAGACATCCCTGGTGGTGTTCAGGTAGGCCTGGAAGCAGTCTAGCTAATATGCTAACTCCTCAGCCATGTCAGGGGACTGGGGGTCTATCAACAGCATACTGGGCTTGAGTAATGCCTCCATCCTTGTTTGTAAGCTAATAAAATTGTAGCATTGATAAAGGCTCACACTCGATTGGAGGAAGAACTAACGCTTTTATTAGCTTGCGACACAGGTAGGGTTCATGAACAGGCTCCAGAGGGGTTCTGTGTTTAGACGGGAAATCCGGGTTATATACAGGCCCCCAAGGGAGGAGCTGGCACCAGTCGTTAATACAGCACATTCCTGTGTATCCCAGTTCACTACAGCCCCTCAATGTGGTAATCCAGTTTGCAGCATGTTAAAGCTTGTATTGCTGTGCGCTAAGTAATCCATTGCAAATTATAGTGACCTTCAGCAGGAAGACAACTTGGCATGTTAAAGGAGGAGAAAACGGAGAATGTTGCAGATGAAACAGCCGACAGTGTGCTCCCAATCTCTGATTCATTATTTAACAGGCTTTTGAAATTCAAGACATCATTTTGCCAGCTCACAGATTCCCAGACAGCAGCTACACAAAGTCTGGAATGGTAAACACACTACTGCACATGTTGGGCCATCAATTATGATCCAATTAATGAGGTTTAATTAATTATCCTGGGATGGTGCACGTTTCTGCTTGGCTTGTTTATCTGTCTCCAGCTGAAAACATTGTATGGGCAGAAAGGAGAACCATAAAAACTGCTAATGCTGAAATCTCAGCAAAGAATGAGTTGCTGGAGAGACTCAGCAGGTCAGGCAGCTTCCATTGGAGAAAACATGGTCAGTCAATGTTTTAGGTTAAGATTCTCTACTGAAACTATGACGGTATGTGAGGTGGGGAAACAGAGAGAGGCAGAAACAGTTGGGAGGGGAGGAAGTAAGAAAAGCAAATTATAGTGACCTTCAGCAGGAAGACAACTTGGCATGAGACAAGGTAGAGACAGAAAAATAGGATCAGATGGGGTGGCAATCACCTAAAACTGGAAAAATCCATGTTCATGTATTAGGATTAAGGCTGTCCAAGAGCAACATGATGTGTTTAGCCTCACTCTGTCCATGGATAAGGCTGAGGACAGACATGTCTGTGTGGTGAGGGGAGTTGAAATATTGGCTTCTGGATGTTCAAACTCAGACCCAAAGGCAGAGGGCAGGTGTTTTACAAAAGTGTTGCCTAATCGGTTTGAGTTCACTGATGAAGAGGAGGCCTCACCAACTACATCAAATGTCACAGATTATGCTGGAGAATGCAAGTAGCGTTCTTCCTCAACTGGAAGGTCTGCTTGTGGCCCTGGATGGAGGTGAAAGAGGACATGTCGGGACAATTTTTCACTTTCTGTGATTAAAGCAGAAGTGATATGGGGTAGGTAGGTGGGTGGGGAGGGAACATCGGACCAGTGAGTCTCAGAGAGACTGACTCCTGCTAAAAAAATAAATAAAGTGGGGATGGGAAGATGTGGCTGGTGGTGGGATAGTGCTAAAGTTGACAGTAGAGTCAGAGGATAATGTCTTAGATGCGGAAGATGGCGGAGTGGTAAGTGAGGGCCAGAGGGACTCATTGTTCTCCCTTGGGGGCGGAGGAGTAAGGACAGAAGGATTCACATTTTTAAAAGAACAATGTCATATTGGATGACCTAGAGTGGAAGGCCTCATCCTGGGAACAGATGTGGCAGAGGTGGAAAATTGTAAGAAAGGAGACAGGTGGGAAGAGGTTACTAGTGAACCAGTGTCAGAATCCTGTCCCAGAGCAACGTCCTGGCACAGAGACTCTGTTTACATCCCAGTGAACCACTGTCAGAGTCCTGTTCCAGAGAAACATCCCAGCATCATTTGGCATGGGATCAAGGCTTCTTCCATCCACACAGGTCTCTGCCAAAGGTCTATAAAAGAAATGCTGCACTCTCCCAGATTCCTTGTCATGTTCATCAGACAGATTTGAGCATCAGAGTTAAATGATCTGCTGGTGATCTTGTGCTGAACACAGTGAATTGCTGGATTTACAGAACTACCCTTCAAACAAGATGAATTAGCTTTGAAGGTTCCTAAGGAGGTGGAAGGTGCCATGTAAATGTAAGTTTCTGTTTAATTGTGGATGATTCTTTCTACAGCACACACACCAGCCATAAGGATCAGCCAAAAATAAATTCATATGTTTCATATTTCAAATGCTGGTGTTGCCTGGAGCTGTAATAATATCTTGAGCTGTGTATGCTCAGCTGAAGTTGGAGTGGTTCCTGTTTTATTTCTGATGGTGGTAGTAATGCAAGTAATTTAAGGTAATAAATCAGGAGTGACACACAAGATGTTCATTGGCAGAACATCAGAGTACATTTGGTGTCTTGCAGCAGTGCTGAATGAGTCGTCTACCTCCAATATGTTTTCTGACACACTGTCCTTTTTGATTTTTTTTCTCTCTTTGCATTTCATTCTCTTGCCTTTCAAGTGCCTCCCAAATTTTACTGATTATAACCTGGTGTGGTCTGTGGCTTCTGTTAATGCCCTCGACTCTTATCCACACTGTCAATCACAGTCCAGTATATCGCTGACAAGCTGAAGAAAACCTAAACAAAATGTATGGACATGTTTAAATCTATTTTTCATTCTCAAATATTGTTGCTGAATCTCTTATCCATAGCATCAATGTTGTCTACCTTCATCTCAGGACAGAGCCACCCAGGGGAGGGGTCAAGGTCCATGCTGCACATCAAACCAAGGTTAAAGATAAGGGAAGATGAGGCAAAACATTAACATTCAGCTTTAAATGCCACATTCACTCACAAACTGGGGTGAATGCTCTCCATTCAAAAGCCTAATGATGATCAATGGGCAGCTGGTCCCTGGACTCCTGCAGACTGCAGTGTGATCTATGGCTTGAGGTTTATGCCACACTGTACATTATTGTTGTGGAATAGCAAGCAGCAAAGTTCTGAAAATTCCAGAACCGCTAGTTTCAGTCCAACCTTTGTGATAGTTCTGAACTGCTCTCTTCTTGTCCAGGTCATGGACCAGACTTGACACTGGAACACATTCAAAGTGAATCAGAGCTCTGCCATCCTGTTTCACAGCAGCTGTTGGAATTAATAACAGATGCCACTCATCCTTTTTCTCACTTTACTCAGAGCCAATACTCAGCACCAGTATTAGAGTTATCTTTCATCACGGAACAGGCCCTTTTTGCCCAGCTTGTCTAGACCAACTATGTAGCCATTTTGGGCTATTTGCATTTGCTTTGGTCCATGTCCTTCTGAACCATTCCTATCCACATATCTGCGCAAATGGCTTTTGTCATTGTTCTGTCACCAAATCTCTTCCAGCATGCTTATCAAATAAGATCATTTGTAACATTCTCTGTTTAATTATATGGAGAACTGGAACTGGTGATGGACACTAGAACTTTATTCAAACATTGCTACCTATATGTCCAGTCCACCTTGTCTTCTTGTCCCTCTATACAGGAAGGCTACTAAATTATCACCTGCCTTTACATTCCCTGACTTCTCCTGTGTTCAGAATCTTAATGGAAACATTGTTGGGAACATTTAGATTGTAGATGCTGTAGAGGTTTTAAATTGTAGGCTTGAAAATCCTGGAGAAATAGGTTGTAGATTTCAGGGGCAGAAATTACTGCCACAAAGCAAACACAATTTTTAACACAAGACCAAACAGAATGTAAAAAAGTTCCAATACATAGTCCACACTGAAAATAAAAGTCCAAATTGCTAAACCCATATTTTTTTTAATTTCTCTGGAGTCAAATATAACTGATGTAAAAAATTATAATTAAACATTCCATACCTTACATTCATCAATTTAGTTACACTGTCGCGACACATAACCTCCCAATTGTCTTCAGGAAAAATATAGGTTAAATTACGTTCCCACTTAAGCCTAGATTTCTCCCATTCCGGTTTATCCATAATATCTTGTAACAATTGATACATATCCAAAATATAACCTTTCTTTGGTATAGAGGAAATCAAAGACTCAAATTTTGTCAACATAGGTAAATTCATCTCTTTATCATAATTAACTTTTATCAAAGCTCTGAGTTGATAGTACACAAATAAAGAATTTACAGAACTATCAAACTTCTCCCTCAATTGATTAAAGGAAAGAAAGAGTCCGTCTTCAAAGCAATCCTGAACTATCTTTGTACCCTTAGAATTCCATCTCTTTAAATGATTATTAAACATTGAAAAGGGAATAAGTTGATTATGGTATAACAGAGTTTGAATTGATAGTTTACCCTTCATCCCTAAAACCATATTTCTTTTACCCCATATCTTTAACAAGTGTTTTAATACCGGCATATTACATTCCCACAATAAATTCATATTCCATTTAAATATGAACTGATATACCTCAACTTCAGAAATACAAGCCATTTCCACCTTTGCCCAACTCAGACTTTGGTCCATATCCATCAATCTACTAACAAATTTCAACTGAGCTGCTTCATAATAATTTTGAAAATGAGGTCATTGAAGACCACCCAATGCATATTTAAATGTAAGTTTATGTAAAGCTACTCATGCCAATTTCCCCTTCCATAAAAATTCCCGCTATTCAAATCCTGAAAGAAACTCTTTGAAAGTAAATAAGGTATCGACTGAAAAAAATAATGGATTTGAAGAAAAATATTAATTTTAATACAATTTACTTGACCAATTAACGTTAACGGAAGATCTTTCCATTTAATCAAATCCATTTTAATCCTTTTTAATAAAGGAACATAATTTAATTTATATAAAGATTGGTAATCCGCATTTACTATTACTCCCAAATATCTAATTCCATCTGACCATTTCAATTTTATAATATTTTTATATTCCGAATAGTCTCCTTCCCCAACTGGTAAACCCAATTTACCTTATATCCAGATAACTCCCCAAATTTCAGCAAGCAATCTTGCAAATATTTCAAAGACTGCTCCGGTTCTGTCAAATAGACCAACATATCATCCGCAAATAAATTAATCTTATATTCATCATCTGCAATTTTCATCCCTTTAATCTTATCATTCTGTCATATTGTCTGAGCTAATGGTTCAATAGCCAATGCAAACAAGGCTGGTGATAATGGACAACCTTGCCAAATCGACCGTGTTAATTTAAATGGTAAAGAAGTTTGACCATTTGTCACCACCCTAACAATTGGGTTTTTATATAAAGCTTTAACCCAAACCAATAAAATAAGGGCCAAAATTAAACTTCTCTAACACTTTAAATAAAAAATTCCATTCAATCCTATCAAAAGCTTTTTCCGCACACAGTGCAACCACCATTGGGTGTTTGGGTTGCTGTCTAGATGCATTGATCAATGTGATCAATCTAAGAATGTTATCAGATGCATTTCTATTCTTAATAAAACCTGTTTGATCTACATGTATCAACTGAGGTAAATATTTAGCAAGTCAATTCGCTAATACTTTTGCCATAATTTTATAATCTACATTTAGTAAAGAAATAGGCCTAAACGAAGATACTTTCAATGGATTCCTATCTTTCTTTAAAATCACACTAACTATAGCACTAAAACAAGATTCTGGTAACACTTGATCCTCAGTTATTTGCTGTAGAACATCTCCAAATACCAAGGATAAATCTTCATAAAATACTTTATAAAATCCATCATCCCCCGGTGACTTCCCATTCGGCATAGCTTCTTGTATAGCTTCTTTAATCTCGAAATCTGTAAATGGAGCTGCTAATTCCCTAACCTCCACCTCTCCTAAAACAGGTAAATTTAATTTAGATAAAAAAGAATCAATAGAACTAGCTTCCTGCTTTCGCTCAGAAGTATATAATTGTTGATAAACTGGTCATTAATTTCCTGAGGTTTATAGGTAACTATTGAATTCTTTTTAGCAGCATTAATAATTCACAATGTCTGTTCTGTTTTTAATTGCCATGCTAACACCTTATGAGCCCTCTCACCTAATTCATAATAATGTTGCTTAGATCGATTGATTAAACACTTATACTGATAGGTTTGTAGTGTATTATGACATAGTTTCAGCTTCACTAAAGCTGCCTTTTTATCTTCTGTAACATCTTTCTGAAATTCCTTTTCCAACTCAGTAATTTGTTTCTCAAATATTAAACTTTCCGCCACGTATTGTTTTTTAACTTTCGTAGTATAACTAATAATTTGCCCGATGCAGATATGCATTCAAAGCATCCCATAATACAAAAGTACTACTTACTGTATTAATATTCTCTGCCAGAAATAAAGAACTCTGTTCCTTAACAAAAGTAACAAATTCTGGTTTCTTTAATAGCATTGTATTAAGCTGCCATTGTATTAATTGCACTACTTCCGGACTTCCACATGAAAAACAACATATAATGATCTGATATGACCCAGCTTTTATATTTGGCTTGAAGTACTCTACCTTGCAAATGTGCTGATACCAAAAAAAAATCTATTTTAGGGAATGAATCATGTCTAAATGAATGAAAGGAGAAATCTTTCTCTGTAGGATTTACTCTCCTCCAAATATCAATTAAGTTCAAATCTTTCATCAAGGCCCTTATTTGTATTGCCATCTTTGATTTCCTTCTATTTCTCGGAGACCTATCCAACAAAGGATCTAAAACACAGTTAAAATCTCCCCCAACCAAAATATTTTCTTTGGCCTGATTTAACAAGAAAAAAGCCTCCGATATAAACCTTTCATCATCCACATTAGGTGCGTAGATTTTTAACAAAGTCCATGATTCAGCAAAAAATTTACAATTCAACCTCAAAACCCTCCCTGCATTACCTTCAAAGGATTCTAATTCAAATGGTAATTTCTTATGAATTAAGATCGCTACATCTCTCGCCTTGGAATTGAAAGAAGAAGAAAAATACATGACCAACCCAATCTCTCTTCAATTTCATGTTATTTTTCAGTCAAATGTGTTTCTTGCAAAAAAGCAATATCGACTTTCTTTTTTTTTATATAAGCCAATACCCATTTACGCTTAATAAGATTATTCAATTCCTGGACATTAAAAGTTCCAAAGTTCAAATTAGACAGTTCAGTAAAAATTCTACTATAAAATATTACTCCCCTTTCTAATTCCCTAAATATTTTAAACCCTCCCCTATATAAAAATACCACAAAAGCAAAAAAATATATAAACTTCCCCTCAGTAAACTACTAAAAAGTAGTAACTCCCTATAAATCTGTGTGTGTTAAAACTCACTAGTGGCAGACGACTATCAGGTCTCAGTGTCATCCACACCCCCCAATCAGACTTTCACAAAGTAATTATTCAGACATATTCAACCCAGTGATTCCAATCCCAATTATTGTTCCGGGTCTTCAATATCAAGAAGACTTTGCGTCAATTCAACCTTTTTTCCATTCTTTCCGTGTTTCCCATTCTTTCCATTCCCATTTCCATTTACCCTCCTTTTAGGTGACAATAATGGCGACCGACCATTTTCTCACAAATCTGGCAACGAATTAGCAAAAATTAATGCATCATGATCATTTAAAAAAAATTGAGACTGAAAATTTCCATAAAAAACTTTAAGTACAGCCAGGTATTGAAAGGCAAACTTGTAACCCTTTCGCCACAACATTTCTTTCGCTGAATTACATTCTCAGCTCCTTCTAATAATTTCTTGACTCAAATCCGCATAGAAAAACACTCTGTTATTTTGAGCCATCATTGGAGTCTGATTTTTCCGTGCCTTCTGCACCGCAACTCGTGATATCATTTCTCTATCTTGATATTTCAAACAACGAATCAGAACTGCCCTCAGTGGTTGACCTGGAAACGGTTTTTTCCTCAATGCTCTCTATATGCTCGATCCAGCTCTAGACTATCCAGAAAAAAAATTCCTTGCCCAGTACTTCAGGAATCCATTTCTTAAAAAAAATTACCGGATCTGAACCTTCCATATCTTCTGGAAAACCTTCTATTTTTACATTATTTCTTTGACCTTGATTCTCTAATGAATCAATCTTCTTCAATAATTCCTTCTTCTGAATCCCCCAGTCCATGAAAGAGTCCTCCACTTTTTCAATTTTTTTCTCTATTATGCTCTACTTGATTCTTGCATTCAAAAAAAGCTTCTTCAATTTAAAAAAAAATATCCTGTACAGTATCTACTGTTTTTATACATCTACTAACATCACTTTTAACTACAATCATATCTTTCTTCATAGAAGTAATCTCTTCACACATATTATTCATTTTAGTTTTCACTTCGATAAATCCTTGGTTTATCTGAGTAGACATCTGCATTGACATGTTTTCCATTTAATGAGCAATCCCTTCCAATATTGTAAACACAGAATCCAGTCCAGGTTCCATCACTTCCCCTTGAGGCCTACCTTCTCTGTCCCCATTTCTTCCTGTGTTAATTCCCGTAATGTTGAGCTCTCTTCCTCCCCTAACGCAGTGGCTCCTCTTGCAGTGCGGCTGCGGGTCTGGACACCCGTCGACAGTCTGCTGACCAAGTCAGCCCACCATCTTTTGGGTTCCCCCACAGCCCACACCTTTTCCAATAACTCACGGATTCGCGACGCACCGCGAATGCCCGGCAAAGTCACTGACCGTGCAGGTGTATCTTCTGACAGTATACTGCGTGCCCACGGACCACCAGGCAATACTGCGGGCTTGCGAGTCTGTCCTCACTCGTCCGATCCACCCGCGCATCCGGGTTCACAGGTGCGTGAGTCAGGGACGTCTGAGCTCGTCACTGAACCAGCGCCATCTTGCGAATGCGCGATCGGCGTCCAGTGTAATACTTAGCCGAGCAGGAGTCCTCTGAGGCTTGGGAGCTCCAATCGATGACTCCGTGGCTTCAATTTGGTAGGTAGGCCTCAATTCTTCAAAACTTTTATGTAATTTTTTTTGCAATTGACCTTTTGATTTCTTCACGTTTGTAGCCATTTCAACCCTCCACTATTCCAAAGTCTGTAAATACTATTTTTAACCACTTTTATAAGTTTTAAAATCGGGTATTTATAAATCTAACTGGGGGAATCTGGAACTACACGTCTTCCCTCTACGCCATCTTGCCACCCTCCCCCCCCCACCCACTGTATATAATGATCATACATCCATACATTGGGGAGACCAACCCTGTCAGGCCAGGCTGATTGGTGGAGATACTTCCATCATCGCTCAGTGTGGGTCAGGTATTGGAGTGTGGTTAATGTTGTGCCTTTATTTCAGAAAAAAACTATAAAGACAATCCAGGGAATGAAAGGCTGGAGAACTGAAATAATGGGTAAGTTATGGGAAGAATCTGCTAGTATTTAGAAAGGCAAGGACTGATGAGGAATAATCAACTTGGCTCTGTACCTGAGAAATCATATCTTATGAACTTGACTGAGTTTTGAAGAGGTAACCTAGGATTGATGAGGGCAGGGTGGTATACATTGTCCATATGGACTTTAGCAAGGCTGATAAGGTCCCAAATGGTAGGCTGATCTGGGAGGGCTGATCACCTGTGCCCCAGGGTGAGTTGTCCAAGTGAATTCAGAACTGACTTGATAGTAGGAGACAAAGGATGGTAGTGGCAGGTTGTTACTCAGATTGGAGGCCTGAGACCAGTGGTGTGCTGCAGGGATTTGTGCTTGGCACCCTGTTGTTTGTCATCTACATCAATGACTTTGATATCAATGTAATTAGTGTGGTTAGTAAGTTCATAGGTGACACCAAAATGACTGGTGTACAGCAGGATCCAGATGAACTGGGAAGGTGGACCATGAGATGATAGATGGAATTTAACATGGACAAGTGCAAGATATTGCACTTTGGTCATTTAAACCAGGACTTACACAGCTCAGAAGTGTTGGGAGTACAGGTACATAGTCCTATGAGAATGGTGACACAGGTAGACAGGGTGGTCATAAAGATATGTGGCATGGGTGTCTTCATAAGTCAGCACACAGGAGCAGGGGCATCATGTCATAACTGTACAGAATGTGGATGAGCCAAACACAAAAGTCCGCAGGCGCTTGAAGGAAGGCTCAGGCCAGAAATGTTGGTTATATATGCTTACCTCCTATGAGACCTGTTGAATTCATCCAGCATTTTTGTGATTTTGGTGAGACTGTACTTGGAGTATAATGTGCAGTACTGATCACTTAACTAGAGGAAAGATGTTAGCCTTGAAATGCTGCAGAAAAAGATCCATGAGAATGTTTCCAGGAATGATAGAGTTGAATTATCAGGAGAGGCTGGAAAGGCTGGGACCTTCATCCCTGGAGCATGGAAGGCTAAGGGAGGACTATAAAATCATTCTTCTATCATCAAGAAAAAGGTATGAGCGCTCAGAGGCACAAGGACAGCTTCTTCCCTGCTGCCATCAGATTCCTGAATAATCAAAGAACCAAAGACACTGGTTGACTTTCCGTGCACTGTTTTCTAAATTTATTGTTGTAAGGTGGTTTATATGAATGTTTGCACCATGACGCTGCTGCAAGACAATAAATTTTGCGACTTGTTCATGGCAATAAATTCTGATTCAGATTCAGATTTATGCAGGGCATTGATAAGGTAAATAGTCATATTTACTCAGAATAGGTAAATCTAAAATTAGGGAGCATAAGGTTAAGATGAGAGGGGAAATATTTGAAAGGAACTTTAGGGGCACTTTTTTAACACAGATATTAGTGGGTGTATGCCAGAGGGCGTGGTAGAAGCGAAAACAATTGTAACATACAAAAGCTATTGGGGATTTACATACTGTAATAGTAAAAGTTTAGAGAGATATGGGTCAAATGCAGGCAAATGGGACTAGGTTGGTCAGCAGGGACAAGCTAGGGCGAGAGGCTTTGTTTCCATGCTGGAGAACCATGAGTCTAAACCACCTCGGATGAGTGGTATACAGACATCAACAATAAACATGATAATGGGTTGTAATTCAAACATAGGTATTTTTGTGAAATATTGGATCATTCATCTTTTGAATTTGTATTAAAATATTAGTTCAACACAGCAATAATCTAAAAAAAGCCTTTCAATGATATTCCTGACCTGCTTTGCAAGAACACTCAATTTACTTACTTGAATTAATTTTTGAGAAAGTTTGACAATAAATTATTTACTTGTGAAATCTATTGAACAGCAGGATTTATCCATAATTACAATCTGGTCGTTGAGAGAGCATCGATGATGCAGCAATAATGTCCTCATCTTTTTATATTGGACAGACCCAATGGCAAGGAAGGGGACAATGTAAAAGTATTTCATATCTTTTCTCTCTATTAGAACAAAACTATAAATACCAGAGCCATGTCAGAATGTGCAAAACAAGCAGCAAAGATGAGGAATTCAACTAGATGGTGAGCATAAATTGCGGAGTCTTTGTTAGACTCACAGTACTTAGAAAATTACTATAATTATTAAGCAAAGGAACATAAACAGAGATTTTTAAAAAAGCAACTGAATTTTCTCCAGCTTCAATTCCAAAAGTGGTTTCTTTCAAAATGTTTGCTTGCAATTTATGAGAACCTTGCACCATAGGGGCCATCATAATGCATGTATGCACCAAACCTGATCAAACAGCAAGGTTCCGCTGGCTTGTCCATTGTCCTCTCACTGCATCAGAATGGAAATTGAGGCAAATGGTATTTTCCTCAAATGTAACCAAATCAACAACACAGAGAGAGAGATGTAAAACAACGTTATCATCACTAACCCCAACATAGGATGGTTTTCCAGAACTTTAATCATCCAACTATAGTCCTTTTCTTTGAATCCAATTTTGCTGTTACTTTCATGAAAATGTGAACCTGCTTATTTTGATATTTCAGTTATAATTTTGTAAAATGCATCTTTTGTGGAACAAACTGTCACTGCTGCCAATATCCTCCCAAAATCTCCAGTATTTGATTCTAACATTTATTACAAATGTTCTCTTTCTATCTCAGATAAAACTCTTCGGCATCACAAACAGGCATTTCTTACATCCACAAGTTTCTCTTTAAAACAAACTCCATTACCGTCTTAATGTAGAATGGTCCGAGTTCCATGTGTTATCCATGACATTCCATAACAGCTAAGATCTTTAAATTCACTTACCTGTGGAGAGAAAACAAAAAAGTTTTAAAAATTCCATCTTACCACGATGAAAACAATGTATTCTTTGTTTCTTGGTGAGGATGAACTGCACATTCCAACACAACCTGTTTTAAACTGAATTCAAAGAACACAACAATCAAGCCCTGTGCCAAACCCCTTGACAATTTCCTGTCTGCTGTTTGTATCACTGACAATATTCGACGGTAAGCCCAATAATCTATGGATACAGTGCTTAGACAGTGTGAAGCAGGCCAATTCCCTCACAACATGCTTCAAACTCCAGTGTTATTTAGCGACCAGCTACAAAGTAGAAAACTTCAGCTTGACCATCTCTCATAGTCTCAATGTGATGCTGTCAATCTCAACAAAAACTACTGAAGGAGGGAGATTTTTCTGCATGAATCTTCAAAAAGCAGGACTTTTTTTTAAGAATTAGGGTTCATTTAATGTGATCCCGATTCACACCTGACAAGCTCTCCAGTGTTCTAGCTTCCTGACTATGAGGTGAAATTTAAGTACATTCCTGAGTGTAGATGTTCAAAGTTCAGATTCATTGTCTGAGTATAGACATGACATCACATACAACTCTTTTTCCTATAGGCCAGGTAGAATTTCTACTTAAAGGTAGAGCAAAATAAAACTTTACTCAGGAAAAATACATATACAAAAAGGAAAAATGTAAACAAATTGAAAATACAGAAAAATAAATATTCAGTAATAAATAATGTGCAAAGTAAGAGGCCTTCAATGAGTTTCTGAGTTTGTTGTTTAAGAATCTGAAGATAGAGGGGTAGTAGCTGTTCCTGAACCTGGTGGGACCTATATTTCTTTCCTGATGGTAGCAGTGAGAACTGAATGTGTGCTGGATGGTGTGGATTCATGATGATGGCTCTCCAATGGCAGCATTCCCCAAAGATGTTCTCAATTATGGGGAAAGTTTTGCCTGTGATGTTTGGGCTGCATCCACTACCTGTGGTGATATAACCACCACCATAGTCATACTCCTTCAGGGGCAACCATTGTACCTGCAGGTAGGTAACCTGGGAGGTTGGCCCACCTTGCAACCATTGTACCTGCAGGTAGGTAACCTGGGAGTTTGGCCCACCTTGCAACCATTGTACCTGCAGGTAGGTAACCTGGGAGGTTGTCCCACCTTGCAACCATTGTACCTGCAGGTAGGTAACCTGCGTGGTTGGCCCACCTTGCAACCCTTGTACCTGCAGGTAGGTAACCTGGGAGTTTGGCCCACCTTGCAACCATTGTACCTGCAGGTAGGTAACCTGGGAGGTTGGCCCACCTTGCTGACTGTCAATCACCGGCCCAAATAAAGACTCAAGCTGACCTTTTCCTAAACCATTCAGGCATGTGGAACCAGAGGATATACACATATCTGGTGCTTTCTACTTTAAGCTGATTAAAGCCTGTTGTACAGTCTTTTGAGTTTTGTGTTGTTTGCTGCACCACAACGCATCACACTGCCTTTTGGCGGGCTTTCCACTCAGAGGTATTAGTGCCCCCATATCACGTTGTGATGCAGCCAGTCAGCATACTTTTCACTACAGATATGTAGAAGTTTGCCACATTTTCCAATGGGAAATTGCTGAGGAAGCAGAGGTACAGATATGCTTTCTTCATAATGACATCTGTGTGTTTGGTCCAGGAAAAATCCTCCAAGATAATGACTCCCAAGAATTTAAATTTGCTCACCTTCTCCACCTCTGATCTCCCAATGATCACTGGATTGTACATCTCTGATTTTCCCTTCCTAAAGTCTACAATCAGTTCAATGGTTTTGGCAATATTGAGTGTGAGGTGGTTGTTGGTGCACCATTCAGCCAAGGTTTCAATCTCCCTCCTGTGTGCTGACTCATCGCTCCTTTTCATACAATCATCAGCAAATTTGTAGGTGGCGCTATTCTACCAAGCCACACAGCTGTAGATGTAAAGCGAGAAGAGCAGGGGCTAAGTTTGCAGCATGGGGTGCTCTGGTAATGATGGGAGATTGTGGAGGTGATGTTCTATTCAATCCTCACTGATTGGGGCTAGAGATGAGGAAATCAACGATCCAATTACATAGTGGGGCATTGAGGCCCAGGTTTTGGAGTTTGCTGATAACTTTTAAGGGGATGACGGTGTGAAATGCTGAACTGAAATCGATAAAGAGCATCTTGATGTATGCGTTTTTGCTGTCCAGGTGCTCCAGGGCTTTGTGTAGAACTAGTGAGATGGCATCTGTCGTAGATCTATTGCTGCAGTAGGCTTCAGGACCTGTTGGTATGTTTGAAAGTTAGCACAAGGTAAGGACATGATAAATATTAGCAGCAGAAAGTTCCATGGGTCCTGTAGCCTGCTTCACTATTGTGGTATGACCTTCCCAATCCCATCAACTTTGATTCCCTGAAAATCAACTTCAGCTGTGAACACCATTGATCTCAGGGCACAAGTTCCGAAGGTTCCCAATCCTTGAAATGATCCATGCTGGTCCAGCAGTCCACCTGGGACTACACTGTGAGTCATAGCAACTGTGGTGGATGGTGGAGACATTAGCACATGACAGCATGGTTGACGTAGCCATTAGTCCAATGCTGTTATAATGCCAGCGATTGAGAACAGGGTATGAATCTCACACTATCTGTAAGGAGTTTGTATGTTCTCCCTGTGTCTGTCTGAGTTTTCCTTGGGGTTACAGTTTCCTTCCACCATTCAAAACATACCAGTGGTTGTAGGTTAATTGGGAATAATTGGGAAGCACAGGCTCGTGGACCGTGCTGTATGTCTAAATATATATATTTTTAAAATTAAATTTAAATCAGCCCAGGAACATCAGAGAAATCAGTCAATTACAAAATAGAAAGAAAAGTGTTGAACATTTTAATGGTGACCATGCAGTGTTGGTGAGACTACACCTGAGTATTGGAGCAGTTTTGATTTCATAATCTTTTGACTTAAAAGAGCTCAGAAAAGGTTCACCTGCTGATTGATGGTGGAAGGAGAGAGCCCTGATTCCCTTGTCTGCATGCACTGGAGTGGAGAAGAATGAGGGATCTCATTGAAACATTCAAAATTTCTACAGGCTTCTTTGGATTGCTTGAAGGAAATGGCTTTGAGGCTGAGCTATCCAGAGCCACTGCTCATACCCATGATATTTACCACTGAGATTACTGAGAGAGATTTCTTCACTTGGAGGCAGGCAACACTGGGATTTACTTGAACAGAAGATTCTAATGGACAGCTCACTGAGTATATTTAAGAAGGAGATAGTCATCAAGTTATGTCAAGTTAAGTTTATTGTCATCTGATTGCACCAGTACAACCTGACAAAACCGTGTTCTCCGGTCCTCGGTGCAAAACATAGACACACAATCAGACATAACACATATACAGAGAAACAATATACATGCAGGACGTATTGTTAAATATACAAATAAATACATAAATATTTCTTAATGAATATGAACATTTCAGATGGTTACTATGAGCAGTTCCTTTTGCCTGTGGGAAGAAGTTGTTCCTCAGCCTGGTGGTGCTGGCTCTGATACTCCTGTATCTCTGCCCTGATGGGAGCAGCTAAAGGATGCTATGTCCAGGGTGGAATGGGTCCTCAATGATTTTGCGCGCCCTCTTCAGACAACAATCCTGGTGATCGTGTCAAAAGAGGGGAGGGAGGCTCCAGTGATTCTCTCTGCCACTCTTCTGGTCCTGTGAATTGACCTCCCATCTATTTCTTTGCAGTAATCATATCACACTGTGGTGCAGCCAGCCAGGTCGATGTCGATAGAGCTCCTGTGGAAGGTTGACATAATGGTGGCTGGCAGACTTGCCTGCTTCAGTCTTCTTAAGAAATGCAGTCACTGTTGCACCTTCCTGACAAGTGAGGAGATGTGTAAACACAAAATACATTAAGATGCTTTGGAAAAGGAGTACAGGCAATGAGGTGGAGGATCAGCCACTGTTAAATGAAACGTTCGATGATAAATGACCTGTTTATGGACCTGCTCTATCTTCTGGACTTCAGTTTCATTAATGTGCCACCTTATGTTGCTTCTTGAAATAATGCATGCTCCCATATATTAATGATAATGAGTTATTGACATGTACATTGCATAATGTTTATTATACAATGCTTCAGCTGAACAGATATTTGATAAAAAACTACAATAGTAAACATGAAGTGAAAAGAGATAATTAATACAAAAGATAGGAGTAGGACGGTTAGCGAAGCTGTTAGCGCAATACTGTTAAAGCGCCAGCATCCTGAGTTCTAATCCGGCACTGTCTGTAAGGAGTTTGTACATTTTCCCTGTGATTGTGTGGATTTCCTTCGGTGCTCTGTTTTCCTCCCACCCTTCAAAAACATACGGGAGTTGTTGGTTAATTAGGTGCAATTAGGCAGCCAGAATTTCAGGTACTATGCTGCATATCTAAATTTTGAAAAATTTAAAATGAAAAAATATACATATTCACAGTTACCACAGTGCAAAAAAGTGGCGTGATGCTAGTCCTTACAATAGTCCAAAAGATAGTTCTTTTGTGCTGTTGGAGCAGTCAAGGGGAGGTTCATGAACCTGTTCACCATATAACCATTTACAGCACAGAAACAGGCCAGTTTTGTCTGTGCTAAACATCTTCTCCAACCTAGTCCCACTGACCCGCATTTAGTCCATAACCCTCCACACCTCTCCCATTCATATACTTATCCAACCTTTCCTTGAATATTAACATCAATCTCATTTCGACCACCACTGCCGGAAGTTGTGAGGTAACACCTGGATGGTATCAACCATTTTGATCTATTTTACTAAAAAGGACATATTTGATATTGTGGGACTGCATCAGAAGTTTATCCAACTGATTCCTTGCATGTGAGATATTTTGCTGACTCAGTATTCATTCTGTAGAAGACTTAGAGATCACTTCAAAGCAGATACACTAGAACAATTTAAGACGCTTCCAGATAGATATGAAAGGGATAGAGGGGTATCTCACAGGAGCAAACAGCAGGGTTTTAGTTTGATTTGGACATCATGTTCGGCACAGATATGCGGTCAAAAGGCCTGATTCTGTGCTATTCTGTTCTATGTTCCAAGTTCAATGTTGATTGAAATACACAAACTCTTTTACAAGGTGACATGCTGTGGCACTGTGATATTGTTATGCTATTAGTACTATATCTCTGTGTGTAGCTGTGTATGCCTCCTTCCTGTAACTCCTTCCCCTGGAATTCCCCAATAAAAGCAATGATACCCGAGTCCCTCCCTCAGTACCATCCTGGAATCAGGCCAGTAATAGAAGCATGTTTTAGTCTTATGGTAATAAAACTCTGTTGTAAAGTAGTTCCAGTCTTTTGGCGTTATTGATAGGTTATCACATGCAGAGAATGTACTCCAGGTACAGAACTTAGAATGAGGGATCACAGTCTCAAAAACTGGGAGGGGGGGGAGGCCATTTAAGAATAAGATGGAAAAATTGCTCATTCAAATGTGAAATCAGCTGATTTCTGGATATGAGAGGAAACAAAAGAGATCAGCCATGACCTTGTTGAATGGAGGGGTGGGTTTGAGGGATGAATGGCCTACCATTATTCCTGTGCTTTCAGTCTAGCAACACCTCGCTTTGAAAATTCTCATCTTTGATTTCAAATCCATCCTCAGGCAGGCTGCTCCATATCTCTGTCATCTCTGCTGCCTACACCACCATCTCCCAACAGGAATCTCTGCTCGAGTTCTACCTCTTAATTTACCCTAACTTTCATCACTCCATCAGTGACAGCAGGTCTTCTGGTACCTAGGCCCAAAGCTTTGGAATTACCCTCCTAAAACTTTCTGCTTCTCTGCAGCTTTCTCCTTTAAGGTACTCCTCAGAAAATACAAACTTGTCAAAGCTTTTGATCATAGATTCTCATATCTATTTGCTTAGCTGAGTGTTAAATCTTATTTGGTTACTTTTCTGTGCATTGCCTTGGAATAGTTTCTATGTAAAGTGGTATATAAAAATAAGATGGATGGTAGTATTCCCTGAGAGAAGAGAAAATAAAACAAATAGGAAAGGAAACAATCTCCCGCAGTCATATACTGTTCCTCCAAATGGCTGGAGATTCTGTTCAGTCATGACCTCATCAGTGCTAGTTGACACTGACCTGGAGACACGAATCTGCTCCTCAATGCAGATGTATGTACTTGTCCACAGAAGGAGCAAAGTTGTAAATTCACCTTCTCAAAATGAAAGATGTTGAAAACAATGAACAAAGTCCTCCAGCCTAAATTCGTATCTTTTTAAATTAGATTTCCTCAGGCTTTCTGTGGACTAGTTAGCAACTGAAATACAGTAGATCTTGAGTGACTAATGATTTGGAAAATTTTAGGTCCTGTCGCACAATTTAAAAAAGGTGCAAAAAGGTTTATTGATGCAGAAAGAAAAATAACTGGTCATTAAAATTGGTACAACATCAATCAATGTCAGGTGTTGTCTTTACAGGGCAGTGAAATCCATCAGCACAAATAAAAACTGCAATTGTGTGCCAAGAAATAATTAGGGAATGTTCAAAACATCTTTTTATCTATTCCTGTCTCATTAGAAATGTATTTATAAAATATTTCTCTCGCTCTGTCTTTAATAACTAAAAATCTGCAGTTGATCTTCTAAACTGAAGGAAGATTTTGACTTACTGAGTGTCACGTTTTTCTTTCTTTGAATTACAGGTACAATTGATTCATAAAGTAGGTAAAGGGAGCAGCTTTGTATTGGAATCATAAATGGAAAGAAGAAGAATGCCATTCAGCCTGTTGAGTTCATGCTGGCTCTCCAAGAACAACTCACTAATTCCATCCTTGTCCATTGCTGTTCAAATCTGTCTTCAGCACATGTTATCCAATTCCCTCTTCTTGCACAAGGTCTCAGTGGAATGTGTCTTCACCACACCTGCACACAGCATGTTCCAAATTCCAAAAACTAAAGCATAAAATATTTCTCCTTGTGCCACTCTTATTTCTCTTCTGGCATGTCAACTCAAACTCAAACAACACATTTGTTCACTATCACTTTAGAAACCCCCTTACCTGATGAAGATGAAAAGCACACAGCATCCATGTGCAAGTTCCCACTTACTGAGTTTAACAGTCCCTGGCCCTCCATGTACTTATTCTCTTGTCATTTAGACAGGTATGGCACAGAACAGGCTCTTTGGCCTAACTTGTGGATGTAGACCATGATACCTATTAATATTAATCCCATTTGCCTGCATTAAGCCAATATCCCTCCAGATCTTTCCTGTCCACAAACCTGTCCGTGTCTTTTAATTGCTATAATTGTATCAGCTCCCGCCACCTCCTCTGACAGCTCATTCAGACAACCATTATACCCTTCATTTCGAAAAGTACTCCCTTAGATCTCCTTTAAATCTTTCCCCTCTCACCTGAAATCCATTCTCTCTAGTTCTTGACTCCCTACCTTTGGAAAATGAACTTGACCATCAAAAATGTTTGGATTTCCATTTATGTTGGCAGCTAATCTTTTCTCATTCCACTCCTTTTGCTTTAATTTCACTTCCCCTCTTGATTCTTCTGTAATCAGCCTGAATCTCATTGGTATTTATAGTCAAGTACTTGTCAAAAGCAGATGCGCTATGTTCTCTCTTCCACTATATCTCTTGCATCATCCAGGGATTCCTGGATTTGTTTGTTCTGCCTTTGCTCCTCCTGGGAATGAGCCTCAATCTGTATTCTGCTACAAATTTGCCCATCAAATTTCAATTCCATATAACTCTAGCTCGATCCACTCTCATCCCTTTGAAATTGGTCTTCTTCCAATTGATTATTTTTACTTGAGATTCTTCCTTCTCCTTTTCCAGAGCTAACTTAAATCTTGTCATTGTTCCCTAGAGCAGTGTCACAAGATGTAGAGGAATAAATAAACCTGAACCTGATATGTGCATGTTTACCATTTTTCATTGATGCCTAGAAATGTGTTGCAAATCAGGAAAAGAAGTCTGAATTTGATAGAGATGTCTAGCTCGATATCTCATGCCTGTGAAGGGCCTCTGGGACTCGCTTCTTGCCAGAGCTGTGTTCTTGCCTTGAATTTCTCACTGCCAGTAATGTCAGGGTGTGCACCTGATGCAGGGATGATTATGTATTTAGTAGCTTGGAAGCATAACCTGAGACAGAAATCCTAGCTCTGTGGTTTAAAATTAAGCAACACACAAAGTGCTGGAGGAACTCAATGGGTCACACAGCACCTGCGGAAGGGAATAGAAAGTCAGCATTTTGGCCATAATTGAAAAGTAAGAAACAGGCTGAAGCCCAAATGTAAGGGTGAGAGAAGGGGAGGGAGAGGAGTATGGGCTGGTAGGTGATAGGTACATCCAGGAAGAAATGGGATAAAAGTAAGAAGCACAAGATGTCAACAGAGACAAGTAGCAAAGGTTTAAAATAGGCTTGGGTTAAAATCACAGACCAGATGAGTCAGGAAGTCAGATGGTAAATAGGCAATATGTAAGCTGCATGGCTGAAACCTGAGACTGCAGTAGCAGACTGAAATGTTTCTCAAACTCATTCACCCTTTCTCACTGGCATCTGCCACAATGCACACTGCAGGACAGGCTTTAAAGTATGAACAATCAAGATCAGGACTCCATTGTCTGACTCCATTTTATCAGAAAGGGGAAACTAACGTGACCAAATGACAGGTTATCACATCTGGTAATTGTGGCTTTGCCAGCTGGCACAGTCAGTAGATTCCACAAGCAGTCAAAATGCACAAAGCAAAAGATGACAGATATGGTCCTCGATCCATGCAGAATGCAAGAAAATTAGATCAATATAAATGGTGTTGAGCTCAAAAATCCAGCCTGATATTTGCCCTGGTTTACAATCAGATGATGTTTATCTCCCTCGATCATTACCAGCTTAAGCTGGACGGAGCAACAGGAGGGCATGAATTTGCATTGCTCCTAATGGAGAATGGTTAGGGTCTCTGATTTTTGACAATGTCTCTCAAAGACCAGATTTCCTGGATGCTTCAATGTCATTTAAATCCTCTAGTTTCTTTGTTTATTTTGGAATAGTTTGCCTGCAAGATGAGGCAGATGCTACCAGAAAATAAAATCGGAAGAGGGATCCTCAATTGAATGAATTTCAGGAAGAGCCATGAGGAAAACAACACTGGAAGCATAGTTTAGAAAGGTACAAGAGGCATAAGTTGGCTCAGTACCCACCTTTGAAAATGGGTTCATGACTTCCTATACTGCAGGTTGTAATAGTACAACTTTACAGCCTTTTGGCCCACAATGTTGTGCTAACCATAGAAACCTAATGAATAAATTAATCCTTCTGTCTATCACACTCATAAACCTCTAATCTTATTGAACCCATGTGCCTGTCTAAATGTCTCTTAAATGTCCCTATTGTACCACTCTCCATCACCACCCCTGGCAAGGCATTCCAGGCATCCACAGATGACAACTCTCATATACCTTTTTCCCCTCACCTTGTACACAAACTCCTGTCCTTTCCCATAGCTAAGCTAAAGCTCAGAGAAATGTGGTCACTGACATTGAAATGTTCCCCCACTGAGAGGTCTGTCACCTGACCAGTTTCATTACCCATTACTAGATCCAGTATGGCCTCTCCTCTAGTCGGCATGTCCACATATTGTGCCAGGAATCCTTCTTGGATAAATCTGACAAATTCTGCCCCATCTATCCTTCTTGCAGTCAGGAGGTGCCAGTCAAGATTTGGGAAGTTGAAGTCTCCCATAACAACTCTGTACTAGGATCACTATGGAAAAATTGACGTGGGAATATAGGTTAGGTTGATTAAGATTACGACATTTTTAAAAATATTATTTAGTACCCCAGATGAGGTTCGTCTCATCCTTTTTCAAAGGTATGAACTCTCCTTCATGGATCCAAATGGGACTACAAACAATGAGAGTGAATATAGTGAAGGATTTAATTTATAAATGGAATGTCAAATTAATAACAAAAAAAACAGATAACCTCAATCTAATAAATAAGATTAAAATTTAGCATGAGATTAATGAGAGTATTGGAAAAAAGTGAGGATATCAATAAATCTGTTCCTCAGTGAGGATCAGTGACAACACCTCCTCCATCATCATTATCATCAACCCCATGGTCCTACAAGGCTCTCAGCTCCCTATTATACTCCCTGCACGCCCACGGCGATGTGGCCAAACACTGCTCCAAGTTCATCTGTAAATTCACAGATGATATTAATGTCTTCTTATTCAATCTTTTTATTAACATTTCATAATATACTTTGCATAAAGAGAATAGAAATAGCACAACTAACATGGTATGCCCAAGTCTATATTGTATAAGCATCATACATAAATTCCAAAGAGTGAAAATGTGACATATTAGAAATAATTCTCCTAACAAAGAAAGCAGATATAAAGAAATAATGTTATATATAAAAAACCTAACTGATCTAAAAAAAATAATAAAATAAAACAACAAAATAAAAACAAAAAAAGCAGCTTATCCTGAGGATCTGTTGAATAGTTTAAAACATAGCTCCTGTCCACGTCTGGAAAAGAAGAGTTAATTCATAGAATCACGCCTTTTATATCCCATGAAAGTAATCAATAAATGGTTTTCCATATTTCTTCAAATTTAGTAGTTGTAACTAAAGTATGACCTGATTTTTTTCTAGATTTAAGAAAGGCATAAAATGAGAAAGTCATTGAAATAATGTAAGAGAATCAGTTTTTCCATTTAAGTAAAATGGCTCTTCCAGCTAATAGTGTAGAAAAAGCAATAACTCGATCTGCAGAAGTAGGTAAACAACCTACATCTGTAATTCTAAAAAGAGCAGTTAAGGGTTTAGGTTGTAATTGAATAACCAATATCTTTGATAGAGTTTTAAAAATATCTTTCCAAAATGTTTCTAACATGGGACATGACCAAAACATATGAGTCAATGAAGCAACATCAGTATTGTATGTATCACAAGTAGAGCTCATAGTAGGTAAGATGCAAGCTAGTTTATCTTTATGTCATAGGCAGAGTCTCTAACAATGACAAGTCAGAATATAGATGGGATATGGAAAGACTCTTGACTTGGTGCCAGGTCAACAACCTCTCTCTCAATGGCAGCAAGACCAAAGAGCTGGTTATAGTCATCCATAGGAGGTGTAGTGTTCACTCCTTGGTTCACATCAATGACAGCTTTAAGTTCCTGGGGTAATCAACTCTAGCAACCACTCTTGGTCCCACCCATATCGATGCAATGGTCAAGAAAGTGTAGCAGTACCTCTACTCCCTCAAAAGGCTGAGGAAATTTGGCAGGTAATCTGCATCCCTCAACAACTACCCTGTTAGGGTGCATCATTGAGTGGGACGAGAATTGCTCCATCCAAGATCATAAAAAATTGCAGATGGTTGAGAACTCATAACACACAACCCCCTCCTCCTTGCCTCATTCTGTATCTACCACTGACTTGGAAAAACAGCCATTTTATTGAAAATACTCAACCCACCCAGCCACACTCTCTTCACCCCACTCCCGTCAGGAAGAAGATTTACATGTGTGGGATAATGCACCACTAGATTCAAGGACAGTTTCTTTCTTGTAGCTATCAGATTCCTAAATGAACCACACAATAGTCAAATAATGCTATCTTGAGGAAGGGTTCCAACCTGAAATATCAACCTTTCTTTTTCTCCCACTAATTCTGCTTGACCTTTTGAGTTCCTTAGTGTCTGTTGCCTCTCAGGTGTCAAATTTAGCTTTTGTTCTGCAATAGCTGATCTCCCTCTGTAACCATGGACTCTACTGTATTATGTATGGGATTACTAGCTGGACTGCTCATTGAACAAACTTTCTCACTGTACATCAGTACATGCCACAGTAAATTTGAATTTAAACAAAGTTAATAATTTCCTAGTCTACAGTGGACATTTTGCTGCACGATGCCTTTCCTAAACTATTTTTTTATTAAAACACAATAGAATTTGATTCCAGCTATTGAAACCCATGCTGGCCAATTACATCCAATGAACCTACAATGCCATACATTTTGGAGGGCTGGAGGAAACTACAGCACCCAGAGAAAACCCACGGGGACATGGAGAGCATGTACAAACTCCGTACAGACAGAGCTAGGTTTGAACCCAGGTCGCTGGTGCTGTAATAACTTTGTGCTAGCCACTACACTAACTGGGCAGCCCATAGTTCCAGGGTTAAGTGCTTAGTATTTTAATATTATAGACACAGTCAGCTGAATAGCTTTCTTTGTGTTTGATGAACATACTACTGTTGCATCAAGTGCTCCAGCTGAGTCCCAAATAAAAATGCTTCAGAACAGTTTTGTTCAATTTCATGGCTTTGTATTCTGCCAATCTAGTTATAATTCCAAGGATCCCATCAGGTTTTCCAATAGTACAAATGTTTAAGGAGGCAATAGTTAGAGGGTCTTCAAAATTATAAAGGGTTTTGATAAACAAGGTAAAATTAGCAGGAAGCTCGATCACTAGAAACTACAAATTTAAGATGAATGGCAATAAAACCAGAGGTGAGATGTGTAAATATGTTCCTGAGCAGTGAATGGTGACTTGGAGAGCATTGCCTGAGAGGTTGGTGGAGACAGATGCAACAGGAACTTTAAAACAGAATTGGATATGTACTAAAAGGAAACAATTGTTACAGAACTATGGAAAAATCAAGGGACAAATTGGAGAGCTGTTCAAAAAGTTGTCACAGGCATTGCTATGTAATTTCATGTTGGTATCGCAAAACTTGGGCAGCAGTAGATGACGAGATTGTCATCAGGATGTGAAGTGGGAAGAAACATGGCAAATAAAATCTAATGCAGAGATTGTGACGTGCTCTGTTTTGCCAGAAAAACAAGCAGAAGAATTTAAATAAATTTTCCAATCTAATAGCAAATTCAGGAACAGACAAACCAGGGCTGACAAACTCTAATCTGTAAGAGCTGGCAAGATAAGTTGAGATCATTATTCAAAAAGCACAAAGAATGTTTGCTATTGTATCTATCATGATGGAATACAAAACCAACAAAGTCATGCTAAACTGTTCAAAAATACAGATCAAACATGAGCTGGAGCATTCTGCGCAACAGTCACCAATACAAATATATCTGCAATATTCCTGGAAAGCTAACCAATTATATAGAAACATAGAAACGTAGAAGATAGGAGCAGGAGTAGGTCATTCAGCCCTTCGAGCCTGCCCCGCCATTCAATGAGATCATGGCTAATCTTAAAGTTCAGTATCCAGTCCCCGCCTTCTCTCTGTAACCCCTAATTCCCTTATACTGAAGAAATATATCTAATTCCCTCTTAAATATATTCAATGAACCTGCCTCTACTGCCCTCTGTGGCAATGAATTCCACAGATTCACCACCCTCTGGGTAAAGAAATCCCTCCTCATCTCGGTCTTAAATGGTTTGCCTATTATCCTCGAACCATGGCCCCGGGTTCTGGACTCCCCCACCATTGGAAACATTGGATTATCTGGGATTAATTCTGGGAACTACATTACAGGAAGGTCACCTTACTTTTGAGATGTATCATGATGGTACTGGGAGTGGAAGATTCTAGTTCTGAAGAAAACTAGTCACACTTTCTTTCTTTCCTCTTTTGAGTGATGTAGTAGAGGAGCTCACAATGATGAAAGGATTCCATGAAGTGAATGAGTAACTATTTCCAGGGAATGCAAAACCAGTTGGTCCACAGCAAACAAAGGATCCTGATAGGAGATGACTGGCAGATCTGCAGTCTGTCTGAAGAGTTGTACAAGTGGATTCAAATGTAAATCTTGAAAGACACTTCACTATTTAATGAAAAAAGCAAAATCTGCAAGGCTCTTGAGAAGGACTAATGGAAAGCAACTTGTGTTAGCAATGGGTGTGAAGAGCAGAAAGTGAGCGAAGGATCATGGACTGTTTGACTGCAATCAAAATATGGGCAACAGAGCAAGGGAAAAGTGTCTCCTGTTTTCTTGGTTGTTTTTGGATCCCACCACATGAGTGAATGAATTCACTGGAAATGGCATGAAGTCATCATGTTCCTTGTTTAGGAGGGGGAAACTAGATGTGTACAATCCAGTGATCGTTGAGGGATCAAAGGTAAAGAGAGTAAGCAAATTTAAATTCCTGGGAGTCACTATCTCGGAGGACTTTTGTTGGACCCAACACATGAATGTCATCATGAAGAAAGCACATTAGTGCCTCTACTTTCTCAGAAGTTTTGCAGAGGTTTGGCATAACAACGAAAATTTTGGAAACTTCTATAGATATACAGTGGAAAGTTGCTGACTGGCTGTATCACAGCCTAGTATGGGGGTGGGGGGCACCAATATCTCTGAGAGGAAAGCCCTGCAAAAGGTAGTGGACACAGCTCAGTACATTACAGGCAAAAAACACTTCTTACCATCGAGAAAATCGAATATTTGTCATTGGAGAGCAACAGTAATCATCAAAAATCCACACCATCCTGGACATTCTCTGATTTTGCTACTGTCATCAGAAAAGAAGTATAGCTACCTCAAGATTTGTACCACCAGGTTCTGGAAGAGTTGCTGCTTCTCCACCATCAGACTCCAAAACAACACTCTATCAGTAATTCATTTAAGGACTTATTTTGCACATTATTCATTAATGAATATTTTCTGTATTTGCACAGTCATTTGGTTTACATTTCTTTCTTTCTTCACATTTCTCTCCTTTGTACATGTACCTTTTTCCTGAACTACTGATAAGTAGATATTCTGCCTAGCCTGCAGGGAAAAAAAAATCTCTGGCTTGCATGCCATGTCATGTATGTACTCTGACAATAAATTTGAACTTTAAACTTTTTTTTGACACCACTACACTTGCCCATCGACCTCTGAACACAAGCACCTAATGCAAATGCAATCTTGCATCAAAATTGGGTGACTTAACCCATTCCATTGAGGTTAGTGCAGTCAACTTGAAGCTTAGCCATTTGATATTGTAGTAAGTACTCAATAAAATTTCTTGTACATGTTTTTTTTTAAGTATGAAGGCAGTATCTTGCAATGTAAGTCATTAGAACAAAGAACATTACAGCACAGTACAGGCCCTTTGGCCCACGAATTTGTGCAAACTATGTAAACTTATATAATCCTTCCTACTCAAGCCCATAACACCCATAACCCAGTATTTTTCTTTCATCCATGTGCTTGTCTAAGAATTTCTTAATGTCCCTATTTTACCACCCCTGGCATTGCATTCCAGGCACCCACTACACTTTGTGTAAAATACTTATCCCTGATATCTCCCCTAATCTTTTTTACCTTCACCTGACACAGATTTAACCCTAAACCCTTTAAGGGCAGCACGGTGAGCGCAACACTATTACAGTGCCAGCAATCGGGCTGCGCTGTCTATAAGGAGTTTGTACTTTCTCCCCATGTCTGCGTGGGTTTCACATGAAAATCTGCAGATGTTGCCATTGTAAAAACACACCGAAATGCTGGAGGAAGTCTGCTGGTCTTTTCAGCATCCATATAAAACAAAGATATATTGCAGACATTTTGGGTCTGAACCCTTAGAACCATAGAAAACTACATCACAGAAAACAGGCCATTCAGCCCTTTTAGTTTATGCCAAAACATTATTCAGCTAGTTCCACTGACCTGCACCCATTCCATAACCCTCCAGGCCTCTTCAATCAAAGAGTGAGCCCACATTTACCACGTCAGATTGCAGCTCATTTCAAACTCCTACTACTTTCTGAGCAAAGAAATTCCACCTGTGCTCCCCTTAAACATTTCACCTTTCACCCTAAAGCCATTTTCTCTCATATTTATCTCTCGTCATTTAAGTGGAAAGAGCCTACTAGCATTTACTCTGTCTATAACCCTCATAATTTTGTAAACCTCTAACAAATCTCCCCTAATTTCTTCAAGAAATAAGCAGTCTGAACCAGAAGCAGGAACATAGAACACTAAATCTCAGAAAGTTTCAGAATTCATTCAAGACTGGCTGTGGAAGCAATCCAGATCAACCAAAGGTATTAATTGGATATGATAAGGGATGAGGTAAGAATTTATCATGTTTATGCCAAAGGTAGGGAGAGACTGAGCTGGGGGAAGAAATGAGGGGGGGGGGGTTGGTTAACGAAAGCCAGAGAAATTGATATTAATACCATCCAGTTGGAGGGTGTCCAGTTGGAAGATGAGGTATTGTTCCTCTAATTTTTGGTCTCAATTGGAAGACCACAGTCAGTATGAATTGGAAACAACATCTCCTCATTGATTATCAATACAGGTGCACCCCAAGGATGCAAGCTTAGCCCACTGCTCTACTCATTATACACCTATGACTGTGTGGCCAGGCACAATTCCAATGTTATCTACAAGTTTGCCGATGACACCACAGTTGTCGGCAGAATCACAAACGGCAATGAAGAAATGTACAGGAGGAAGATAGATCAACTCAACAAAAATAACGACAATAACCTTGTGCTCAACATCAGCAAATCCACAGATTTGATTGTGGACTTCAGGAGGAAGTCAGGGGAACATGATTCAGTCCTCATCAAGGGGTCCAAAGTGGAGAGGGTCAAGAACTTCAAATTCCTGGTGGCATCATCTCCAAGGAGCTGTCCTGGAGCTTCCATGTTGATGCAATCACAAAGGAGGCTTGCCAGTGGCTATACTTTGGGTGGTATCTGAGGAGGTTCGAAAAGTAATTGAAGACTCTAATAAACTTCTACAGGTGTACTTTGGAGAGAATTCTGGCTGGATCACTGCCTGGTATGGAGGTGCCAACTCTCAGGACAAGAATAAATTCCAAAGGATTGTTAATTCAGCCTGCAACATCACAGGCATCTGACTTCACTCGATTGAGGACATCTACATAAAGCAGTCTTAAAAAGCAGCCTCTTTCCTCAAAGACCCCCCCCTCACCACCCAGGCTATGCCCTCTTCTCTTGGTTACCAATGGGAAAAAGGTACAGGAGCCAAAAGACAAGCACTCAATGGCCCAAGGACAGCTTTTTCCCTGCTGCCATCAGATTCCTGAATAATCAATGAATCAAAGACACTGCCTTACTTTTTGTGCTCTCTAATTTATTTTTTGATAGAAATGTTGTAAGATGGTTATAATCTGAATGTTTTCACTAATGACGCTGCTGTAAAACACTGAATTTCATGACTTGCTCATGACAATAAATTCTGATTCTGCGGGTGGTCTCAGTCTGGCAGTGATTTACACCATGGACAGACATGGGATGAGGAATTGAAAAGGGTGGTCATTGGGAGATCCACACTATTCTGGCGGAAAGAGCTGAGGTGCTCCAGAAAGTTATCTCCCAGTCTGTGTTGAGTATATCCAATGTAGAGGAGAGTACTCTTGAGATCCGTCTTTCAGCAAGTTTAGGATTTTGGTGCATACGTCCATTGTACATTTACATGGCAAAAAACTCATGATCATAATGGATAATCTATGACAACATGACTCAGAAAGTTCCTCATCTTTTCAGCATATGCCCATAGTGGAGAGAGCTCACATGTCAAGGAATCAATGTACAACACAGAATGCTCCCTCAGCCCACCTCATCCATGCTGACTGTGCTACTGATCTGCACAAATTAATTGGACTGACAGGTGAAGAAAGCTTGATAGACTAGGGTTACACTCATTGGAATTTGGAAGAATGAGAGGGGATCTCAATGAAACATAGGCAATACTGACAGGACTGGACAGGTTAGATGCAGGAAGAATGTTCCCAATGTGGGATAAGTCCAGAACAAGGGTCATTGTCTAAGGCTGAGGCAGAAGCAATTAAGATGAGGAGAAACCTCTTCACTGATAGTCGTGAATTTGTGGGAAGTTGGTGAGGCCAGGTCATTAGATAGATTCAAAAGGGAGTTGGATTTGGCCCTTGTGGCTTAAGGTATCAGGGCATCTGGAGAGAAAGCAAGAGGAGGGTACTAACGTTGCATGATCAACCATGATTGTATGGAATAGTGGAGCAGGCTTGAAGGACTGAGTGCCTGCTGCTGCATGTATTTCCTATAATGCTATGACCTCCTTGGCAACATTTTGGTTGTCCAACCCTCTTTGTGAATAACTCACCCCTCAAAGGGCATGGTAAAGTGAATGCTCAGTCTTTTCCCAGAGTAGACAATTTTACTTTAGAGATACAGCACAGTAACAGACCCATCTGGCCTACGTGCCTGTGCTTCCCAAATACACCATTGTGACCAATCGACCAGTTAACACCATGACTTGAGAATTTGGGTGCAGTCATTGAGAGAACTTTCAAACCCAGTCGCTGGTGCTATAATGGTGTTGCATTAACCGCTATGCTAAATGTGCTGCCCCAAACTCTGGAACGAGAGAGTATAGGTTCACGGTGAGGGGAGAGATATAATAGGGAAGTGAAAAGCAACTTTTCACATCTAGGGGTGGCTGTATCTGGGATGAGTTGCCAGAGGATTCTGTAAACGTGCATATGATTCTGATATTTTCCTGATAACTACAACATTGCAATCCAGGCAGCAGCCTGGTGAGTCTCTTCTGCACTCTCTCTTTTGCTATTGCATCCCTCTGTGAAATGTACACAATACTTAAAGTATAGTCCAACCAATATTTTGTACATCTGTAACATGACCAAAAGCAGCCTCTATCAGTCAATCAGGAACAGCTGGGGTTCTACGAAAGGCTAAAAACAAAGGGGGCTGAAGCTCAAAGTACTGATTCCAGATTACATTGTTGATGTATTCTTGGTTTCATCAACCACAAACAAGGACACTCTGTCCAAAGGGTGCACAGAGATGGGAGACCCCCTATCCTGGCTGGCTAGTTATATCTCATGAGCACACAGCTAAAAGGTTTAGGACATACTGTAACTGATCTCAACACAGACACTGTTCCTTCACTCCTTCAGTCTTCCACTAGCTATGCAACCAATACATTTTGCTGGGATAAGCAGATGGCAGATCTGGGATTCCCACTGGCACTATTTTCCATGAATATTCAACTCAATTCAGTTTACATTACTTTGAGAAGGGACAAGGTTTATCCCAGGGCAGTTCAGCATTGGCCAAGCCCATCTCTTTTACACTGATTTCCCTCCTGAAACAATTACAGAGTGTTGAAGGTAGCACCAGGTACACTGGTAAACAGAAACACTTCCATTTCCTGCAATAAACACACAAAGTACTTTGGTGGATGCAGGCAAGCATAGGAGATGAAGGAACAATGGGTCTCAACTTGTATTTTGCAGAGTTGTGAAATTTACAGCCCAGAGCACACATAGAAAGTAAGGTTAGATTACTGAGGTATCATTTTCCCATTTTTCACCTCAGTATGGAAGAAAGTCATGTTGGTGGTTAAGGCAAAGATATTATTCCAATTGTGCAGCCATGTTCTGGGGCTGAGATAACTAACTACCAACAATCATAACCCTCTTCCTACCTGTGAGGCAAGTGAAGAGATTTCCCCTGAATAACCATGAAGATTGGTTTTACTCAGGCTGCTTGATGCCAGTCATAGTCAAATGCTGCCCAATGTCAGATAGTCTATCAGTCCTTTCCTTCAGGGTTGATGTTTCAACAAAAGTCTCGAGCCAAGAGATTCCGGCACAACTCAAATAAGGCCTTTGTGAACAGTTACTAGCTCATGCCATATGAGGGGGACTGGGCAGTTAGTTTGCTCTGCTTTTCAATAAATATTGGCCTGAATATTCTGAGGGAAATTTATCTGGAAAAAATGGAAGAAGTAGAAATAGAAGATGCTGGACAAGTTCTACTCACTGAATGAACACGTTAGTGAAGAAAACTGCCTTGTTCTTTGCTCCAGAACCTTCCTGAGGGAGAAGGAGGTGTGTAGAGATTGGATATCAATGGTAAAGATGATAGTTTGGACTAGGAAATTAGAAGTTCTCAGAACAGCAGAGGACATGAGGTGTAAGTAGGAAGGGAATGGACAAGGTTGGAGTGCAGGGATAAAGAAAATATAGTTCTATGCTATAAAACTTTGAAAAAAATGTTCAATGGGGAAAGGACAATTAGAAAGAATGGACCAGATGAGCAGTTCGGTTCATACATTTAAGGTATGAGAAAGAAGAGAGCTGCGAGGCTTTTATTTGCAGCGTGGGCTTCATTTCCTCTCATTTTCAAAGCAGCATCATGGGATATAGCTCAGAAGGCAAGAAGTCTTTTTATCATTCAAAAGACAATATTCCAAAAGTGCAGCACTCCCTCATTCCAGTACAGGAGTTGAACTTCAGTTCGTGGATCTGACAGAGGCTACTGAGTGGTACTTATGGATAATAGGTCAGCAGTTTATTGCATTACCTACAAAGCAGGGTCGATTTATGATGTTCCACTGTTGTGTCTCTGGAAATAAAATCCTCGATCAGTGTTCTGACAAGCTTGTGTAAAAGAATTTGAGGAACATTTCAATTTAAAAGGCCACTGGACACAGACTTTGTGGAGCATCTGTTTTGGACTGAAAGATGAGGCTGGAATTTTTTAACATTGATCAGTATTTATGTTTGATGGCACAATACTGTAAGGTGAAAGTTCAGGTTTGATCTCTGAACCTGTGAGATAAGAAATAATGATGGTTACAATCAACAATGGGTTTGAAAACACAGGCAAAGAAGCAAGTTATGAAAGCGCAGTGATTCTGATAATTTTTATCATCTCTGACATGTCAGAAATAATTAATACACCACAGGGAATCATCATTTAATGGTTCACACTGCATGAAACACACCAATCTGTTTCAAGCCGACAAGAGTATTATTTAAAAAAGGGATGAAGCAAAAGAGCAAATAGCATGCAATTCAACTGGTTTTCTTGGTGATGAAAAACAGGTTAAATGTTGGGAGTTCAATTGGTGAATGTACTGCTTATAAAGTACGGACACAGGCCTTTCAATCCATCATTTGCATCAACCAACCCGTTTTATTCTCCCTTTGCGATGTGGGAGGAAAATGGAGCACCCTGCAGAAATCCACGCATCTCCAGGGAGAATGTGCAAAGTCTGCACAGACAGCACCTGAGGTTAGGATCAAACCTGGGTCAGTGGAATGGTGAGGCAGTGCCACCAATTGTTGCATCACTATGCCACCAAAAATCAGCAAATTCAGCTTCTTTTTCTCAAGGGTCAGTCGGTAGTTGTTGGCTACATTTTAGACCCCCAAGACTTCAAATTCAAGATTATTATCACCTAATTGTACTTACACAATGGGGTGAAACACCATCTCTCCAGAACATGGTCCATGCACAAAAACGCACGATACAGAGTAAGAAAAGATCACATAAATGATCAAAACAAATATACATATATATAAATATTTGGGCTCTTTGCCATGGTTACAGGGTACTGTTCATCAGTATCACAGCCTGCAGGAGATACTATTTCCTAGTCTAGCAGTCCTGATTTTGGTGTCCCTGTACCTTACTTTTGAGAGGATAGCTCCTGAAACTAAAGGCATAACCCTGGATCAGAGGAGATACTTTCTCTTGATCCAGGGGAAAGTTGGCAGAATCATGGATGGCAATGAGCAAGCCTACAGGAGGGAGTTGGATTAGTTAGTTGAGTGGTGTCACAACAAAAACCTTACACTCAACATTAGCAAAACTAAGGAATTGATTGTGGACTTCAGGAAGGGGAAACTAGGAGAACACAAATCAGTCCTCATCGACGGTTCAGCAGTGGAGAGGGTAAAGAACTTCAAATTCCTGCTTGTCAACATCTCTGAAGATCTATCCTGGGGCCTCCATGTCAATGCAATCATGAAGAAGGCTCACCAGTGGCTATATTTCATTAGGAGTTTGTGGTGATTTGGTATGACACCAAAGACTCTTGAAAATTTCTACAGGTGTATCGTGGAAGGCATTCTGACTGGTTTTATCACTTTCTGGTATAAAGGTGCCAATGCTCAGGACAGGAAAAGGCTACAGAGTTGTGAACTCAGCCATCATAGGTATTAGTGTCCATTCCATCAAGGATATCTACAAGAGACAATGTCTCAAGAAAGTAGCTTCTATCCTCAAGGACCCTCACTACCCAGCCTCCCAGGAAGAAAGCACGGGAGCCTGAAGATGAACACCCAATGGTACAAGGATTCTCATTCCCCTCTGCCATCATAATTTTGAAAGGACAAGAACCACAGACACTACCTCATTTTTTCTCTTCTTTTGCATAAATTTATTTATTTTTATAAATATTGCATTAACAGAAATGTAATTTATATCACTTTTTGCACCTGTAATGCTAGCGTGAAACAACGACTTTCGTGACATGCTCATGGCAATAAATTCTGATTCTAATTCTGAAGTATGAGTGTGGTAAATATGCGGGAAAGGATAAATATAAATATTCCTGAAAATTGAAGAGCATTGGAGAAACAGCCAGTGGCCAAGATTTGTTAAAGCATCAACAATTAGAAAGGGATAAGGTCCCTCAAAATGAATCTAAGAAGTAGGAGACAAATAAAACAGTGTACCTCTCAAGATTTCCCCCCACACCATATGCCAATGAGTTTAGGAACTGGTGAATAGACTAGATGTGTGCATGGTGTGGAGGTGGTGCAATAGGACGGCGATGAATTTGTTCTGGGGAAGTGGGACCTGTGCAACAGCATAGCTTACATCCAGTCAGGACTGGGACTGATGTTTGTGCTGTTGGGCATGGTTTTAACTAAATGGCAGGGGAAAGGGAAACTAAGCAAGGTGAACTCAGAGGGAGACTAAGGGCAGAAATAAAGGAAAGGCAAAATATAAGTCCAGGTGATCAAGGATGAGAGGTGAATGAGACTCCAGCGCAAAAAAAGGGAAGCAATTAAAACAGTAAAACTGCAAGTTGAAAGATTTTGTGCCTGAATGCATGGTCCATGCACAAAAACGCACGATACAGAGTAAGAAAAGATCACATAAATGATCAAAACAAATATACATATATATAAATATTTGGGCTCTTTGCCATGGTTACAGGGTACTGTTCATCAGTATCACAGCCTGCAGGAGATACTATTTCCTAGTCTAGCAGTCCTGATTTTGGTGTCCCTGTACCTTACTTTTGAGAGGATAGCTCCTGAAACTAAAGGCATAACCCTGGATCAGAGGAGATACTTTCTCTTGATCCAGGGGAAAGTTGGCAGAATCATGGATGGCAATGAGCAAGCCTACAGGAGGGAGTTGGATTAGTTAGTTGAGTGGTGTCACAACAAAAACCTTACACTCAACATTAGCAAAACTAAGGAATTGATTGTGGACTTCAGGAAGGGGAAACTAGGAGAACACAAATCATTCAATGACAAAATGAAGAATTATGAGCAATGTTGGATTAGCCATGATAGATTTGAAGGATAGAGTATGCTCCAAGGACTGAATGGTCTTCTTTTCTCATTTCTGACTGTCCTATGGTTAACTGTTTCCAGATTGGATGGGTAAACACCTTCAAGTTCTGATCATTAGGAGGTTTCCCTCAAAGACTATTGTCATATTGAAGTTGGTACCATATTATTTATATTATATCTTTGTTCATTTGCTGGCATGATGTGAATGGACAAAAATATCTGTTAAATTAGCACTCACCTACTAATTAGGATTACTGTGGACATTTGTTATATTACCTTGGGACATTTATCAAAACCTCACTCACTAAAAAGTTCCATTGAACATTAAGTTATGCATGGATATTAGGAGACAAAGAAAGAAAAAAATTCTTTGTAATGAACAAGCCATTATGAACAGAATATTCTGAATGGAGTTTCAGATGCTGAAAAGGTAATCCCTTCTGCTTGACTAACATGTTTTACAGAACACACAAGCTTTGAAGCCTCAGAAGTCTTCTCCAGGTGATAAAGCAGTTATGTGAGTTCTTCGTATTGCACATTAGTCAATACACAAGATCTATGATGTGTATTCAATTGATGACAAGCACCATTAGTTCAGATACTTTGTAATGCAGGGAGATGACTTCAAAAGAATTCCTACTTACATTACTAAATAAACTGCTGAAGCACAATAAGGTAAATTTTAACTACTACAAAAACACAGAAACTGGTTCATGGGAACCGCTCCGTGGACATTGCCTCTTCATTTTCTGGTTGCTTTATTTCATTATCATTTTCTGTAATTACAATTTTTTAAATTTTAATGAACCATTCCGGCAGTGCATTTCATCTTAAATTCCCACCCTGACATAGAACCATAGAATCATAGAACCTTACAGTATAAAAAAACAGGCCATTTCACCCTTCTGGTCTGTGCCAACCAATAAAACTAGCTGGTCCCACTGACCTGCTCTCATTCCATAACCCTTCAGACTTCTCCTATCAAAGTATTTATCCAATTGTTTTTAAAACTCAAGATTGAATCTGCATTTACTACATTAGATGGTAGCTTATTCCACACTCCTACCACCCTCTGAGTGAAAGACGTTCCCCTAATGTTCCCCTTATACCTCTCCCCTTTCAGCCTAAAGCTATGACCTCTCACATTTATCTCCCTGAATCTAAGTTAAAACACCCTTTTCACATCTACTTTGTCTAAACCCCTCATAATCTTATAAACCTCTATCAAGTCTCCCCTCATCCTTCTTCATTCCAAGGAGTATAGTCCTAACCTGCTTAATCTTTCCCAGTAACTCAATTCCTGAAGACTCAACAGCAACTTAGCAAATCTTCTCTGCACTCTTGCAACCTTATTGATATCATTTCTGCTGCTGGGTGATCAGAACTGCACACAATATTCTAACTGTGGTCTCACTAATGACTTCAACATAATTGGAACAATTTGCATTTATACTATCCCTAGCTCATAAGGAGACAATTGTAATGTGGTTCTGTATTATTCATGTTGACAATGCATATAAAAATAGGAAGTTTGGTTCCTACCAGATGGCAGAAAGGAGAAAAGTTTACATGAAGGTTGTGTGGAGGCCTTCACAATGTTAATTGCTTTCCCCATGCATCATATGTTGTAGCTGTTCGTAATGGTAGGAAGAGAGCCCCTAATGATCTTTCTGCTGACTTCACTATTCTCTGCATGGTCTAACGGTCTAAGGTAGCACAGCTTCCAAACCAGGCAATGATGCAGTTGCTCAGAATGCTCTCAATACATCCTCTGTAGAATGTAGTGAGGATGGAGGATGGAAAATGAGCTTTCCTCAGCCTTCGCAGGAAGTAGAGGCTCTGCTGGGCTTTCTTGGCTGTGGAGCTGGTGTTAAGGGACCAGGTGGATTCTCTGCTAAGTGCACACCAAGGAACTTGATATTCTTGATGGCCTCAACAGTGAATGTTTTATATCGGGTATTCAAAATCTGCAGGGGTTTACTAAATAAGGAACATCTGTTTCCTGTGGCAGATGAGTGGATGATCAAGGAACACAGATTTAAAGTGAGTGAGAACAATAGGAGAGGCAACATTAACAAAATGTTCTGCAGCTAGCTGTTGTGACTGGGAATGGTCAGCCTGAAAGGCTTGTTGCATTGGGTTCAGTGCAGGAACCTACAAAGGGGAATCGGAAAAATATTTGAAGAACTGCAGAGTTACAGGAAGAGCAGGGGACTAGGCTAATTGGAGAACTCTTTCTAAGAGCCAATTTTGACCTCACCAATGCGAATGATCACTCTCAGTTTTGTCTTTACATGATTATAAGGATGCAAGGAAAAATGAGAAAGCTTTGAAGTGATAAAGAAGTGAGAGATTGACAGATACAACTTTTAATTATGTTGTAAAAAGACATATAGTAACAAATTCTATTAACAGAGGTACAGATTACAAACTTAAATCAATAATGCAAACCAAATGGAAGTCTTTGGTTATCCTGCATTTAATAAATTAAGACCCATGTGCACATGGTAAGGATTTGATATCCATGATGTCGTCCATGGCACCTATTCCCCACATTGAGTTTGGTGAATTTGTCCTACAGGAAGGGATTAAGCAGACAGGGCCCAAAAATTCATTAGAAGAACTAGAAAAAGCCACAAAAATGGACAAAATTTTTACAGAGGTGATTTGGCTGGGGGAATCTTAACCTAGGGCTCACCATGTCAAATTAAAGATCTTTTAATTCAGAGATGAGTAGGGATTTGTTTGGCCAGATGGAATTTAATTTTAATGATAGAGCATGGTAGAAGGCCCTTCATGCTCATGAAACTTATGCCAACCAATTGCACTCGATTAATCTACCAGTCCTGTACATTTTGGAGAGTGGGAGGAAACTGAAGCATTCAGGGAAAACCTACACAGGTCACAGGGAAAACATACAAATTCCTTGCAGATAAGAATGGATCTTTCGAATTCTCTCCCACAAAGAGCCTAGGAGATAATGAGCCTGAGTAGGTCTGAGACAGAAAAGTTTAGATATTGAGGGAATCATGGGACATGTGTTAGTGCAAGGAAATTGCCACTGAGGTAAAAGATCAAACATGATGATTGTAGGTTGGAGCAGAAACAAGATGATTGGCCAGCTTCTGCTTCTCTCATGTTCTTGTGTTCTTATAGCCCTTACAATTGTTTTTTACAATTGCACAGGAATTTTAGTTTTAAAATTAGTTGAACTGTCATGTCAGTAATGCATTGGTATAAATAAAATGAAATGAAATAGTTTCTTCATTGAAAATGGACAGAAGGCATTTGAAAATTAAATACCTCGATGTAGATGAGAAAGCATTTAAAGATTGTGCAATTGTAAATTAAATGGTTAGGTAGAACCTGAATGTAGATTAAAATATGTATTTGCATGGTAACTTACTTTTTTATATTTTTATTGAGTTTAACATATAAGCATACATAAAAAAGACAATTACATAGTGATTCCTGTGTATATAAGTAAACACACACAAGAAAAAGGTGAATAAAAAAGAAAATATAAAAAACGACATCAATAGTTACCTGTCGTATCTCAAACAATTGATAAGAATAATGTATGCAATCATATTAGATCCACTTATTGAAATGATTTAATAAAATAATAAGGAAAGGGAAAAAAAGCTAAAAACTATAAACTAATCTAATCTAACCCCTCCCTCTAGTCAGGGTTACCTTATATGTTTAGTAATAAAAAAAATCAATAATAATGCAGAATCACTGACAATCCCCAGAGAACAGACAAAGAATCACCAGAAAATATAGTAATTAGTAATTCTTCCAATTATTAAAAAAATTCTAAGAATGAGCCCCATAATTTCATAAATTGAAACTTTCTATCTTTTAATATTATATCTGATATTTTTCTAAACTTAAATAGGACATTACATTATATAACTACTGTGCATGAGTAGGGGGTAGATCTCCTTTCCATTTCAATAAAATAGCTTGTCGGCTATCAATGTAGTAAAAACTAATAGATTTTCCTGAGATGACGATAAAGTTTTATCTGGGTCACAAGAAAAACCAAACTGAGCAATTAATGGGCAGGGTTCCAAATTAATCTTGAAAATTGTTGATAGAGTTGGAAAATATTTCTTTCCAGAATCTCTCGAAACTTGGCCATTCCCAAAACATATGAATTAAAGAAGCTTCAAAAATTTTACATTTATCACAAAATAGATCAATATCTACATACAAATGAGATAATTTAAGTTTGGACATATGAGTTCTGTACACCACCTTAAATTGTAAATAGCAATGTCTTGCACAAAATGAGGAATCATTAATCAAACTGAGAGTAGAGTAACTAATCTTCATCTGAAAATGTTATGTTCAAATCTAATTCCCAATCTCTTTTGATCCCAGCCATTTAATACAATTTAATACAATAAATTATAGCATGGCAACTTCTATGACCAACAAACTACTTTTGAGGCGTAGTATATACACATAATTTTAATGCATGTATTTTAGACAATTATATAGGTTATGCGTGTATGAATTGTTTATCTATCTGTATGTGATGTCTTTCTGTGTTTGCACTGTTTTGCAGTGTGGACTGGAGAACGTTGTTTCTTTGGGTTTTACTTCAACTTGTAATGATAAATAAATTTGAACTTGAATGAGTTATACATAGCAAGCTTCTACAAATGTCAAACATAATGATGATCAGATCATTTCTCCAATTATTTTGATGGGGGCAGGAATTAATCCCTTGCTCTTCTTCAATACATTGCCAAGAGAGAGGAATAATCCATTGAATTACAATCCTATTGAAGTGACAATGCCTGTGAAGCACCCTCTCAGCACTGTGCTGAAGTGACAAAAGTCTTTGGAGTGGGTCTTGCAACCTTCTGACTCTACAGGCAAGAACATTGGGAGCGGAGCACAGCTGACAATCTCTAGCTCAGAGTATGTAAAATCAAGAGATCTTGGTGTATACCTCAGTTCTGACAGAGCCAATTCTGCTGACAGTTTGCTGGTGAGAGGATGGAAAATTCCACTGAAATATTTGGTCCATGACTAATACTAGGAAATGCAGTTATTGATTTCCAAATTTCACCTCTGGTAAGAAGGATTCAAAATTGGACTATTCAGAGTTCCAATGCCAAGGATATCAAAACCAAGATGGCATGGGGACAGGGGGTTGAGTGGAAGGAATTTTAAAGGGGATTTTAATGGAAGGTTTTTATATACAGGAAGAAGCTGGAACACAATGCCAGAGGAGGCAGTGCAATCAAATAAATTCAGAATGTTAAATAAACATTTAGACAGGCATGTAAATAAGGAAGGCATGGAAGAATATGCCCTAGTGAAGTAAAAAACGGCAAAAAAAAGCAGGAAAAAAAGACAGAATCACATGATGGACTGAAGGGCCTGTTTCTGTGCTGTACAACTCTATGGCTATGAGTTATTTTTAGTCCATTGAATAAGGGTAAGGTTTCTATAAAAATTATGAGAATAGTCAGGATTAAATGTCTTCTTCCCCTTCAGAAGTTGTTCTGGAATTAATGATGTACATTACAGGTAGAAATTTGACCAAAGGGCCTGGATCTCAATAGTTGTAGCAAAGTCTCAAATACATCCAGTAGTTAAATCAACCTTACTGTGGAGCAAGATTTTGTACCTTGAGTTGGAACTATTGTAGGCTACACCCAGTGCCATATCCAGGGTCTGTTAAAGTTTACACTTTATGTCAACTGAGCCTTGTGTAAAGTGCGCCTTGAACATCAACATAATGTTAGAGCATTTGAAATGCATTTGTTCAGTGCATAATTAATGAATATTTATTCTCTTGGATTTATATAGTTGGATTTATATATTCAAGGATTTGTAGTTCATCATGGAGTTCACAATAATTTGATTATTCACTAAGGAATTTAAATATAAGCTGAAAAAATCTGGCAAAAAGATGATGTGGAAAAAAAAGCAGCCTCTATCCTCAAAGACCTCCACCTCTTCACTCTGCTAACATCGGGAGAAAGGTATTGGAGCCTAAAGACGAGCACTCAGCAGCACAAGGACAGATTCTTCCCCGCTGCCATCAGATTCCTGAATAATCAATGGACCACTTTTCGTGTATTACTATTTTTTTATATATTATTGTTGTAAGATGGTTATAATATGAAAGTTTTCACTATGATGCTGCCACAAAACACCAAATTTTGTGACTTGTTCATGACAATAAATCCTGATTCGATTAGAGCGAGAGACCTGTAACTGAGTCAGGCTATGATCTTTCATCATTATAACAAAGATGAATCTCACTCTGGATTTTTTTGGTTTGTTTGGTTTATATTTTACCTGAAATAATGTGCTTCATATAAAACATGAAACAATATACCCATGCATTGTGACAGTATGAGAGATTTTGTACTAATCTTCCTTGACTCTTCACATTTTCTTTCAATTAGGTATGACTTACCAGTGTCAGTTTTAAAGGAAGAAATCGGTTTCAAATGTTGCACAACTTGCAGTCACTCAAAAAACAGAGGTTATAACCATAACATCTTCATCAAGAACTTTTCTTTACACATCCTTTCCATGTCACCTGTCTGAAATTGAACTGGACTTTTCTCACCCTTACTGGCCTATTTAATGATCATCAGATCTCGTCTCTGCTATTATTATTTCCCTTTGCCCTTTTCCTTAACTCATCTGCTGCTGAAACCCATAATCAATACTGTTTGCAGGGGTGCAATGAGAGCACCGCTCCTGCACCTCTAACAAAAAGGCCAAAAAAGCAGGAATTTTAACTATTGTCGTGGGGATTGAACAGCAGTTGCAGCGGTGTATAAAACACAGCAGGGATTTCAGGAAAGCAGGGGGATGGTGTGTGTTATGGGTGTGGTGAACTACTGAACTGTATTGTATTCTAGATTTCCTGATTACCTGGCTCTGCCCGTCCTGTGACTGTATCTGCAGCCTCTTCTTCTTTTGACCTTGTATAAAGCCTCCATCACCCTGACCCTTCCCCAGAAAGCCCAGGTCACGACACAGGATGAGGTCCTTGTCCATTGTGAATAAAAGCCTGTAGATCAGTGACTCAGTCTCAGCTTCTCGAGTTATTTACTGTGACAATTTTATTCAGAATTTTTTTGTTTTATTGCTAATAATGGACCAACTCTTGAAACTCAACAAGTTGGAGATCGATCCACAGTCACCTGATGCCTCAGACAGCTTTGAACTCTGGCCAAGCTGTTTCGAGGTCTTCCTTCAAAACTCAGCCAGCATCGTGGCCACCAACACTAACAGGCTGCATCTTCTCTTCTCCCAAGTCGGTCCCCAAGTATTCCCAATGATCAGGGATGCCACCACATATGTGGAACCAATGGATATACTCAAGGGGCAATGTAAGGAGAAAGTTATCAAAGTATATGGCAGACATATGCTGGCCATCCGCAGAAAGCGACCAGGCGAATTGAATGATGAGTTCCTCCGTGCCCTGCGAGGACTCACGTGGGCATGTAATTTCCAGGCAGTATCAGCTGCCAAAAATACGGAGGACATGATCAGTGACGCCTATGTTGCAATGAGAGCACCAAGAGCTTTATTCATACAGATACTATCCAATGTTACTCCCATGAGGCTAAACTGGTCACTTGCAAAGTTGCCCTAGCCTCGAAGTCTCACTCCACAGAAATCCATAGCTATACTACGGTGATACTATATGTCATGCCCTGCATGGTTAGACTTTAAGCTCCTCATTGTGCCGGATATTTGCGTGGCAGTACTGTTAGGGCTAGACTTCCAATACCACTTATAAAGTGTCAATATGCAATATGATGGCCCTCTCCAACCCTTCGCAGTCGGCAACCCGCAGTTCCTTAACCAGCCGTTCTGTTCCCCCCTCCCCTGCTGCCCCAACTGATGCATGGTTTCTCTACTTTCCACATTAACCCCATGCTACTGTTCGCCAATCTTACCCTCAACTGTAAGACAGTCACTACAAAAAGCAGACAATACCATGAGGAGGACAGGGAGTTTTTAAAGGCGGAAGTACGACGACTCCTAGACAAGGGGATTATCAAGGCCAGCACCAGCCCCTGGAGAGCTCAGGTAGTGGTGAACAAGGGCAGGGGTAAACGCAGAATGGTGATCGACTATAGTCAAACCATTAATCGCTACACACAGCTGGATGTGTACCCTCTCCCTTGTATCACGGATGTGGTTAACCAAATCACCCAGTATTGTGTGTTCTCCATGATGGACCTGAAATCTGCCCATCACCAACTCCCCATCCACCCTGAGGATTACCAGTACACAGCTTTTGAGGCACAAGGCAGCCTCTACCACTTCCTCAGGGTGCTCTTCGGTGTCACCAATGGTGTTTCCGTCTTCCAACAGGAGATGGACTGGATGGTAGACCAAAACAACCTGCATGCCACCTTCCCATATTTGGATAACATCATAATTTATGGCCACAGCCTGCAAGACCATGATGCAATCCTCGAGAAATTCCTCACCACCGCCAAATGCCTGAATCTGACCTACAATAAGGATGCGTTTTCTGCACTACCTGACTGGTGATCCTTGGCTGGATCGTGGAGAATGGGGTCATGGGCTCCAATGCCGACCTCATGTGGCCTCTGCTAGATCTCCCCCTTCCCCATAGCCTCAAGGCCATGAAAGCCTGCCTGGGGTTCTTTTCTTATTATGTCCAGTGGGTTCCAAATTATTCGGTTAAAGCCCGCCCCTTTATCAGGTCCACTTACTTTCCCCTTACAAATGAAGCATGGGCAGCCTTCTGCCGCATAAAGGAGGACATTGTGAAAGCCACAACATATGCGGTGGATGAATCTACCCCTTTCCAGGTGGAGACTGATGCATCTGATTTCGCCCTGACCATCATCCTTAATCAGGCAGGCTGGCCCATTGCCTTTTTCTCCCACACCTTCCATGGTCTTGAAGTCTCACATTCTATAGAGAAGGAGGCTCAGGTGTTAGTTGAGGGAGTACGGCACTGGAGACATTACCTGGCCAGCAGACCCTATTCATGGATCAACAAGCCATGGCATTCATGTTTAACAATAAACAGTGACGTAAGATAAAGAATGATAACATTTTGAGCATTTTGGAGGAGTGAGTTCTCCACCTGCAATTACGACATCCTGTACCGGCTAGAGATCCTCAATGAACCCTCAGATGCCCTGTCACAAGGGGCATGTGCCAGCGTGCAGGTGGATCACCTCAAAGCTCTCCACAATGACCTCTGCCATCCCAGTATCACAAGATTTTTTTTCACTTTATCAAATCTCAGAATCTGCCATACTCCATTGGGGGTTATGACCAGGGATTGCAGGGTCTGTGTAGAGTGCAAGCCTCACTTTTACTAATTGGACAGGGTGCACCTGATAAAAGGCACACGTCCCTTTCAGCACCTGAGCATCGTCTTCAAGAGCTCCCTTCACTTCACTAACCACAATACATATTTCCTCACAGCTATTGACGAGTATTTGTGGTTCCCCTTTGCCATCCCCTGCCCTGACATGACCACTATCACAGTTATTGGGGCCCTGCATAACTTTTTCACCCTGTTCAGATACCCATTGAACATCCACAGCGACTGGGGGTCCTCGTTTATGAGTGATGAGCTGCACCAATTCCTGCTGGCAAGGGCTATCACTCCCAGCAGGACAAGTTATAACCCCCGGGTGAACTGTCAGGTAGAGAGAGAGAATGGCACTATGTGGAAAGCCATCCTTCTTGCCCTAAAGACCAGGGGACTGCCTGTCTCTTGCTGGCAGGAGGCCCTTCCAGAGGTGCTCCATGCCACTCGATCTCTGCTATATACTGCCACTAACACTACCCCTCACAAAATAATTTTCTCCTTCCCCAGAAAATCCGCATCAGGGACCACCCTACCCTCTTGGCTGAGAACTCCAAGCTTGGTCCTGCTACAAAAACACGTGAGGGGTCATAAAACTGACTCCCTGGTTGAAAGGGTTCAGCTCCTCCATGCAAATCCACAATACACATATGTAACCTACCCAAATGGGCACAAGGAAACGGTCTCCATTTGAGACCTCACGCACGCAGAGGCCCCCAAGGGGCACATCCACCAGGCAGCATCCTCCTTCCTTCCGCAATCATGAAATACATACCGCTACACCCTACCCCTACCCCAGTCACTCCGGTCGAGTCGCCATATCCCTAGAAAGTCGACAACCAGCAAGCACTCTGCCGGTCAGTACGGAAGATCAAGCCACTGGACCAGCTTAACCTGTAAGACTTTGTGCATCACTTCACCCCACCAGACAATTTAAAAAAAACAAGGGCTAAATGTGATGAACTGCTGAACTGTACTGTATTCCTGATTTCCTGGCTCCACCCCATTTTGTGACTGTACCTATGGCCCCTCCCTCTTTTGACCTTGTATAAAGCCTCATCATCCCGACCCTTCCCCAGAAAGTCTGGGTCATGACACAGGATGAGGTCGTTGTCCATTGTGAATAAAAACCTGTAGATCAGTGACTCAGTCTCAGCCTCTCGAGTTATTTACTGTCTTCTTTTCTTCTTCTTTGGCTTGGCTTCGCGGACGAAGATTTATGGAGGGGTACTGTACATCAATGGGAAAGCACATGTGCGAGTAATGTGCACATGATGTCAGATATACTGAGTTACGTTCTACTGGGAGATTGGTGCCATTTACAGCTTCTCTGACAAAAGCATGAGCTCGGCAGTGGGAAAAAGAAAAGGGAGAAACTAAGAGGAAAACAACAAAAAAGTGAGCAAGACATACTATAAAGTGAAAGAGAGAATGTGAGAAGAGCCAGGGCTGGGAGAGCAAAGGGCTGGGGCAAGTTAAGTTGGGACTGCGTGGGCCTGGAGAGGCAGGTTGGGGGGCAGGGGCTGAGGAAAAGCTGAGGGTCAGAGAAGCCGGGGTGACCAATCCCGAAGAAGCCGAGGAGGGAGGTTAAGCTGGGGGGGGGGGACCAGGGAAGCTGAAGCTGTGGCCGAGAAAGCCGAAACCAGGGCTGGGGAAGATGAAGCTGGGGCCTGAGAAGCTGAAGCGTTGGGGAGGCTGAGGGGGTCGGGGAGGCCGGGGGGGGGTGGTGGTCAAGCCAGGGGACCAGGGAAGTTGGGGGGGGGGGTTTACGGAAGCCGGGGTTGGGACAGCAATAGTTCTTTAGACATTTTTTTCATACTTGACTACTTGGTTCCAATTTATGTGGCTAAAAGTGCAAAAAAAACATTTGTTTTATCTCTGGTAAGTAGGTAATTAATTTTAAATTAGTAAAATACATTATTGCTGTCTATTTCTTTATTTGTTGATAATTATATTTTATGATAATTAGTGAGTGCAACCTTGCAATACTTTGTCATATTATTAAATTATGCAACACCAAATACAACATGACAGCCACCAAGGGCAGGTCTCGCAAGACCTTGCCACCATTTTAGCACTGCACCCCTGACCATTTGTACAAGTCCTGACCATTCCAATGCTTTCTGACTAGTCTTCCTTGTTCCACTTACTTACACAAGAGATCATTATACGCCAACATCCTCACAAACACAAATGTGCTGATGAAGATGCCAAGCATCTTGCATCAAGAAGTGCAGATGACATGTTTTGGAAAATGTTGCTGAGATTCTCATGACTTTGTCTGAGGAAAGATCACTGGAGGAAATGCCTGGGGAGAAAAAGGTATTGCGTTAGAGCAAAGATGGCTGAGAGATTTGATAGAAATGTACCAGACGTTTGTAGAAGGAAACTGATCCCATTAGGGCAAGATTCAAGGACAAAGGATCACAACTTCAAAATATTAGGTAAAAGTTATGGGAATTGTGAGTGACTATTATTTTGCTCAGAAAGTAACTGTCTTCTGTAATTCATTGATCTAAATAAGGATGTAACTGAGTCAGTCAGGGCCTTTGAATGTGAACTAGAACAAAAGGAAATGGGGCTGAATAGTTTTTTTCACAGAGAGCTGATGGGCTGAACAGATTCTTTCCATGATGCAACAATTCTATGATTCCCTGAATCAATGAAGCACACTTGAATCTTTTTCACTAGTGTGATCGCAGTGGGAACAGTTACAGACAGGTCCTTGTTCATTTTCTCAAGCGCATTTTCCTGCTGCTTCAGAGAGACCAGGTCAAAACAGAAATAATTGTAACTAAAAAAAGAAGTGAAGGTTTCATTGAAATTTGGCAGGCTCTTGCAGTTGCTCTTGAATATTCCCCTCATCTGCATGTTTAATTGCAGGAATTATTTCCTTTTTTAATGGCTTGTTTTTAATTTCTAACAACTTTACATTTTGAATCACAACATGAATGCAGGCCTTCAGCCCAGAAACAATGGCCTCATCTTTTTACCCTTCTACTGCTGCCTTGAATCTGAAATCCAAGGGTTCAAGACTGGTTCCAGAGATCCAGACACACATTTCAATGCCCTACCAGAGAGGTTTGCCAATGGAGCCAGTATCACACTGCTAACCCATGCCTAACGACAACAGGATTGAGACCATTCCAACTCACTTCACCAAATATCTTCAGCAGCTGTCAAACAAGAGTGTTTTAGACCATCTGCCAAAGTTGAATGAAAATCTGAGAATAGATCAAAAAAGGGGAGAGAACATTGCCCAGCCAGTCTCCAACAATTCAAGTAAACTCTCAGTCTACCAGACTATTTGACTGGTTTCAATCTGGAATATTTGAAACCAATCCCCAAATAGTTTCACCCTAAAATAAAGATCACAGACACCTATAGACACCAATAATGCTGTTTTTTTAGAAAAAAGTAAAAATCACATTTGTTTCTTACAATTTAATTATCCAAAAAAAGACTGTGAAATCAGTGCAGCAGTTGAACTGACAGGATCACAGATTGTTAGAGGTTAGAAGGGGCTATTTGGCCCAACAACCCCACATGGTTTTCTTCATGAGCAATCCAGTGAATCCTGTTTTTAGTCAGCAATGTTTGCTCTCTTGTATTGATCCAAATCCCCTTTGAAGTTGATGATGATGAGTATATTGTCATACACATTGTGCAATTTACATGAGCGTTGAAATTCTTACTTGTTGCAGCTGAACAGGTACTTGTAAAGAAAAACTATAATCATAAACTAATTGAATTAAACTAAACAATACAATAAATACTTAAAATAGATATAAATATTCACAGCAATCCGAGAGCAAAATAAATGATTTGCAAGATGCAAACAGTCCTTTTTTTAGTGTTGTAGCAGTATGTGATTAGTTAACTAAGGGGAGATTCAAAAGTCAGACAGCTGTTGGAAAGAAACTCTTCTTGAACGCTGTGGTGCTGATCAGGTTCTATACCTTCTGCCAAAAGGAGGAAGTGAGTGGAGTTTGTGACCAGGGTAGTGTGGTCCTTTACTAGGTTGGTTGTCTACTTGATAACAATGGATGGAGCAAAAGTGGCCAGAGCATTGGGGTGCTATCTGTAGATAGAATATAAGGGGAATATATGTAATAAGTATGGTACACTGAGAATTTGGGGCCAAATTTCTGATCCATACTCTGCAGTAATTCTCAAACTATTTACAATCAGGTAACCACTGGAAGCAGGATTGGGCCCAATTGTCCCTTAAGTTTGGTGTATTCTTAATTATCCAGGATGCTCCAGTATTTTGTCAAGATACCTTCCAGTCCTCACATGTCATGAACCCCTGTCCAAATCTCAGCTTGGAATAAACTCATCTGAGCATTCATACATCCCCAAAATTGAGAGTTCGAAAGATTTACTGTAATTTCTCCACACCTCATTCCTAAATATCCAAAGCCTATCCTGTAAATGTACACCAAAGGTCAAGACATTCTATTCAGAGGAAACACCCCCTTGAAGGGAAAAAGGATAATCCAGGAAATTAAGCCTCATATCAGAGGTCAGGAAGCTATTGCAAAGGATATTTAAGAATAGTATTTCAGGGAGGTCACAATGCGAAGGGAAGATTAGGAAATGTCCCCGAGAACTTCTGGACCAGGACAAACTAAAAAAACATAACCATTGAATTTAGAAGATATTAAAAGAATAAAGTGAAAGGATAAAACCCTTATCAGAAGTGGATGGGAAGAAAGAACTCCAATCAACAGAAAACAGCATCCAGAACAGAGTCGAACTGTGAGTGTAAAAACAGCCCACCTTGACAACAGCAAGATGGTGCAGGAAGTGCTGAAGGTGGTGGGCTTTGAGCTCTGATGGCAGCGGCAGCGACCCGAAATAGGGGGAGCACCAGCACTCACCCAGCAAAGTGGCAGTGGGAGAAGTCGGCGATTGTAAGAAAACTGGTGGCACAGTCAGGTTGCCAAGATGCATCAGTCCAGCAGAGAGGCGAGACAAAGTTAGAAAGTTAGAAAGGTGGCAGGTGGGGTCAGAGCCCAGCAATGAATAAGAGGACAGCAAAGAGAGACACGGGAGACTTCAGACCTGTGAGGGAGGTGCAGATGAACATCTCAGCAAGATCACCTAGTGACGAAGACAGTATTACTTCCCCCCCCCCCCACCCCCAACCCTGCTGAACAATGAGCTCTCACAGGCAGCAGAAGCGGACAGAGGAGGAATGCGGGAAGCAGCGACCCGGAGACAGAATGTAACAGGCTTACCTGGAGAAGTCAGGAGCAACAGGAATGATGTGGAGGTTGGTGCCGTCGAAAGGGAGCATGATGTCAGACTGCATGAGGAAGCCAAGATGGCAGCATCTGGAAAGGGAGGGGATTCGGAGCATTCACTGTGGACAATTTTGGAGGTGATAGAAAAGATGGAAAAGAGACTCTCATTGGACTTGGGCAGGAAAATGAGCCAGTTAAATGTTAAGTTGGACAAATGTCATTCAGTATTAAATGCTTTCAAGGGAGGGTAACAGAATTGGAAGAATGAACAGGAAATAATGAGGACAGGATAGGGCAATTGGAAAATGAAGCTACAGCGTGGGGGGGGGGGGGAAGAAAGGGGCTGCTTACGGTAAAGAATTGATATTCTTGAAAATTATAGCTGGTGGAACACACTTAAAATAGTGGGATTAAAGAAAAGAATGGAGGGGAGAGACCCCATAGCCTTCTTTCAATGTTGGCTTCTGGAGACTTTGGAAAAGAAAAGCTTGGGGGAATCAGTGGAGATGGAAAAGGTCCATCAGTCCTTCTTTACATGCCCAGGCCCCAGACAAAGACTATGCTCAGTGTTGGTGGAGCTACTGCATCACCAGGACCAAGAAAAAATTTTAAGAGCAGCGGTCGCTGGGGCAAAAACAAGGGGAGGGCCCTTGGAACTGGAGGTCAATAAAGAGTATTTCAATCCTGATATCAGTGGGACCCTCCTGAGTCAAAGGAAGGAATTGGAACCACTGAAAAGGGCGGCAAAGCAAAAGGGGTATGACTGTGTAATCAGATACCTGGCAAAGTTGAAAATAGCAATGACAGAAGGAGAGAGGAAATTTTTTTCAGACCCAGGAGAAGCGCAAAAGTTTGTCAAACAACTAGCAATATGTAACAATCAGCAACGGGAATAATGCTCATGAAATAATGACAGTAAAGAATGTAAATAAATGGGCATAGAAGTGGAAAGAGGAAGAAATTTAATTAGGAAAATGGTCCTGGAGACACAGGGAAGGTGGATGGAGAGGAGAGGGATGTAGATAGGTGCAAAAGACACAACCTTTAATATATTTTGGTTTTTTTTTCTCTTTTGTTGAATTTTTTGGTTTTTTCTGTCCTTTTTGGGTTCATGGTCTTTGTTCTTGCTTTATCTTCCCAGGGTTTGTCATGGGTCCAGCGGGCTGGAGCAAACGAGTGAAGGTAAAAAGCTGGATGAACAATGGACATGGAACAGTGGAGGTATGGGGGAAACACAAGTCTGAGAATCCCTGAGGCAATAGCTAAAAGTATAATGTAAGTTAATTTTAATGTTAATGGCTTGAATGTGATGGTGAAAAGAAAAAGAGCCTTGGCACAAATAAAAAAAAATGTGAGAGGATCTGGCCTTTCTCCAAAAAACACATTTATTAGAGCATAACACCAAAAACTAAAAAGGGGATGGGTGGGTCAGGTAATAACCTCCTTGTTCAGCTTAAAAGCAAGGAGAGGGGGGGGGGGGTGGTGGTGTGGCAATTCTGATAGGGACGAGTGTTCCAGTGAATGTGCAGAATATAATCACAGACAGAATAGGAAGATTTATAATGATGCACTGCCAGATATATTCAGAATCCTGGAACTTAGTAAATGTGTATGCTCCCAACTTTGATGACAAAAAGTTCATACAGGACATTTTCCTAGGATTGGCAGAGGGAAAGGAAAACTTTCTGGTTGGGGGTAGATTTTAACTTTTGTCTGGATCATGTCTTAGATAAGTCAACAAAGAAAATAATCAAAACAAAGATGGCAAGGGCTACCATTGACAGTATGAGGGAGCTGAACTTGATAGATGTGTGAAGGCGGAAGCATCTGAGGGAGAGGGATTATTCCTTCTACTCTAAACAACAAAAATCCTACTCAAGATTTTTTCCTGGTTTCAGACTATGTAGAGGGTAGGATCATGGAGGTTGAGTATATAGCTAGACTTCTCTCAGATCATTCACCCCTGGCATTAACAATAGAAATGCCAGACAAGCAGGATACAGCATACAGATGGCATCTTAATACGTTGTTAAAGATGCCAGAGTTTTGTAGTTTCATAAGAGTGCATAGTTATTTTCAGTGAAGCCAGACAAATTCCTATGGAATGCCCTCAAAGCATATTTGAGAGGCCAAATAATTGGATACTGTTACAAGCCCAGAGGACTGCAAAATCCAGCAGCAATAGATATTTTCCAAGACAAATGGTTACTTAAACAAAAGTTGCTTTTAATGATCTTTAAATATGAAAACAGGATCAAACTTTATCTTATCACTATTAACCACATTTTAATTCTAAGCACACATGCATGTAATGCAAGTTCAGAAAAGTTCTTTGATTCACAGTCCAATCTCACCTCATTCTTCCAAGTTTACTGGTTGCAGACAATTCTTATATTGTGCACAGAATTTAATATTTATGGAATCTTCATCAGATTTTGGTGCTTGAAAGGTAAATGGTTACCGCTCAGGAGGTTCTTGTCGGTTTTCAGAGAGAGATTTGTTGTTTGCTGGACACCCACAACTGATTACTTGTAACCAGCCACTTCAGTATCTTGACAAAGAACTTGCCCCATCAGGGTTCTCTAGATGATAACCTCTTTCTTTCAGGTCACCACAGAGTTCTTTTTTGTTTCTCTTATTTCAAGTGAAATAGGCAGCCAGTCTTCTCTCCTTGCATGATCCACAAGGGCTTTGACCAAGCTGAACTAAGCAGACACAACCCATCTTCCAAATGGGGTTTTCCACAAGCTTGCCAGTTTGTCCTGTTCCAGTCCAAGCTGCTGTTGCTGACTGTAAAACTACAGAACTGATCTCACTCTCTCTCTCTCTCTCTCTCTCTCTCTCTCTCTCTCTCTCTCTCTCTCTCTCAAAGAGAAAGCCTATTTTACTCTCTCTGCTTGCAAAACCACATAACCCTCTTAGAACAGAAAGTTCCATTGCAGACAGCCTATGGTTCTGACAAGTTCATTCATCTGTTCCCTTTTTGTAAACAGCAATCCATTAGTGAAGCCTCTTGGGCACTCTCCAAAGCTTTTGGTGCTGGCCTGTCTAGTATGAGTAGAGCTCCAGTATTTTAAATAAGATTTGTTTTAAAGTGTTTGTATGTGACCTACACTAAAAACCCTGCCTCAATTTATCTCCCAAAATCATATCTATATACAATACAAACACAACATAATGTCACAATACATCAAAACAGAAAAAAAAAATGTGACAGAAATGGACAAATTAGAACAGGAAATTTCTCGGCGAGGAAAGGATTTCCAAAAATCAGGTTAAGAGGACCATTACAGGGCTCTAACAAATAAAAAACTGAAATATAATACACTCCAAATGTATAGTATGGAAAAGGCCACAATGCGGTCAAAACAAAAATATTATGAATTGGGAAAGAGCCCACAAAGTCCTTTACTGGCAGTTGAGGATAGAACAGGCCTCAAGGATGATCAATGCGGTACAAACTGGGAATGACAGGATCACCCATAAACCAAAAGAGATTAATGAGACCTTCATGAAATTCTATGAGGGTTTATATCAATTAGAATTGACAGGGATGTCCGATAAAGCCAGTGAGTTCCTATCTAAATTAGAGTTACCAAATTTAGACCCAGAAGAACAGGAAGACCTAGATCTTTCCTTTATGGAGGAATAGATAGGGAAAGCATTGGATTCACTTCAGACCAACAAGTCTCCAGGGGAAGATTGGTTTCCACCTGAGTTTTATAAGGAATTTAAGGATTTATTGATGCCCCTCTATATGGAGATGGTAGACGAAGTAATGGAAACCCATATCTTCCCAGAATCATTTTCGACAGCAATCATTATGACGATCCTTATAAAAAGACAAAGATTCACTAATGCCAACTTCTTATAGACCCATTTCACTGTTAAACACAGACTATAAGATATTGGCTAAAGCCCTTGCACATAGATTGGTGAAATATCTGCTGAAACAAATAAATAAAGACCAAATTTGTGCAGAAAAGACAGGCAGCAGATAACACTGGCAGACTGTTGAGAATAATGCATCTGGCGCAAACTAGAAATGAGAGAGGTTTAGCTGTGGCCCTGGATGCAGAAAAGGCATTTGACAGAGTGGAGTGGGATATCTTACTCAAAGTGTTGGAAAAGTTGGGGTTAGAACTAACTTTTATAAATTGGATAAGGCACGGTACCATGCATCCAAGGTTAAAGCTGTGACCAACAGACAAATTTCTCCAGCTTTCCCACTGACAAGATCAAGTAGATAAGGGTGCCTGCTATTTCCAGCCCTATTCATACTAGCCATGGAGCCACTGGCCAAAGTTATTTGCCAGGAACCAGACATCAATAGACAATAGACAATAGACAATAGGAGCTGGAGTAGGCCCTTCGGCCCGTCGAGCCAGCACCGCCATTTTACAGATCATGGCTGATCACTACCATCAGTACCCCTTTCCAGCCTTATCCCCATAACCCTTAACTCCTTGCCAGGAAAAATATAAAATCAATTTATTTGCCATTGACATACTGATATCTCTTAATGACCCAGCAAACCCATTGTCCAAGCTGTACTCTACTCTGGAGGACTATAGGGAGATTTCTGTCTATAAGGTCAATTGGGACAAGAGCAAAATTATGCCACTTACTAAGAAGGATTACAGTCAATACCAAGAAAACAGTTATTTAAAGAGGCCACAAAATGGGATTAAATATATAGGCATGGAAATAGACAATAACTTGAATAATTTATAAAAACTAAATTATACCCCCTTGTTTGGGAGAATTGAGGAGGACTTAAATAGATGGATGTCCTTGCTCATAATTTTAGTGGGCAGGGTGAACTGTGTTAAAATGAATGTGTTGCCAGACTTCGGTACCTCTTCTAGACACTGCCTGTGGCATTCTTCCAATTTGTGCTCGCAACCTGGACATGTACCAAGGTGAGAACCACCTGGGTATAACTAGGCAAATTCCTAGAAAAAAATCAAAGGTAAAGAATTCCCACAGGATCAAGAGTTGTTCCTGATGGGAACATAATGGATATAAGACTTACACTGTACCTATCCAAATTTTTTATGGAATTGAAAGGTAGCCATGATATCTATGGAAAAATTGACCTGGGATTATAGTCTAGGCAGATTACGAATGCTAGACTTCATGAAATACTATTGGGCAGCCAATTCGAGATACATCTCCTCACTCTTTGAAGGGAGAGGTACAGCAACCAGGGCATAAATATATCTGCATGGGGTAGGTGAGAAGATATCACAGGACATAATTTATAAATGGAACACTAAATTGTTATCTGAGAAAACAGGCAGGCCTATACTAAAACAAATTATCTTCATTTGGAATAAAATTAACCAATATTTAGCAATCAAAGGGGGGTGGGGGCTGTCCCCAAAATACCCCTGACTCTAAATAGATTAATACCATTGATGGTAGGTAACAAGATCCTAGAGACCTGGCATCGTAATGGCATCAGGTGTGTGGAGGACTGTTACAAGCTGGGGAAACTAATGTCATTTGAACAACTCACACTTAAGTATGATTTATTAAATAAGACATTCCACTGCTACCTTCAGATAAGATCTTTTTGCAGGACAAATTAGGTCCAACTTTGGCCCTATCAGCATGCAGTGACATAGAGACCCTGATTCGAAGGAGAAATACACGCAAGTTCATCTCGGCAATGTATTTCTTCTCCAAGCAGAAGGACCTAAAGCAGGTCTTTATAAATCAAGGCAGAGGTGCATTGGGACCTAGGATTAACAATGGATGAGTGGTGCTGGTCTGACTTGTGTTGGATCAGCATGGCTGCAATCATTAATGCACGGTACAGGCAGGTATTATACAACTTTCTACACCAGCTGTACCTGATGCGCAAAAATTGAACAGATCTAAACCAGAATTGTCAAACCAATGCTTTAGATATGGCATTGAGACAGGAACCTTTGTGCTCGCAACCTGGACATGTACCAAGGTGAGAACCACCTGGGTATAACTAGGCCAATTCCTAGAAAAAAATCATAGGTAAAGAATTCCCACAGGATCAAGAGTTGTTCCTGTTGGGAACATAATGGATATAAGACTTACACTGTACCTATCCAAATTTCAAATCCAATTCGTATTGATTGCATTGGCCAAGGCCAGAAAGTGCATAGCGGTTATCAGGAAGTTCGATTCCTGCCTGAGCATTACTTGTTGGAATACCAAAATGCAAAGCTGTGTTCCCCTGGAGAAAATTACTTACAAGAGAAAAAAGTATAACACTTAAAAAAAAATTTAGCAACCATTCTCAAATTCCATAGGAGCACGATTATAGTGTGGACCATTGCACCTCGCCACTCTACCTTCCCCATCTATCCCTCAATCGGTTGGGATGGGGGGAACGGGATTTCATCTCATCCCAACCAGGAAAAGTCAAGAGAAGAAAACAGCCTGAGCACTGGTTGCCATGTCATGACAAAGCATGATATATGTCTTTGTTGTGAATGTCTTGAATGTTGTGTGTAACTGTGGTTAGTTAAGTGTTAAGTGTCAAATGTGGGAGTTGGGGAGGGAGGGAGATGAGAAGAGCTTGAACTCTGCAAAAAACTGTGTTAACGGATAATTGTAAATTGTAGTCAATGTTGATACTATTAAATTGATACTGATAATGTTTATAACTGTTTGAGTTTAAGTTTGGAAAATCATAAATAAAATAGTCAAAAATAGTATTTCAGCACATTTGGAAAGTCAGATTAGGGAGAGGGGTAGGTCAAGTCTTTCCAATTTGAGTTTTTTGAGGAGTTGGCAAGGTTTTTGATGAGGTTACTGCAGTGGAAGTAATCCACATGGACTTTAGGAAGGTGTTTGGAAAGGTCCCTCATGGCAGGCTAACTCAGAAGGTGCAGCTGCAGGGGATCCATGGTAAATTGATAGTTTGAATAGAGAATTGGCTGGCTGATAGAAGCAGAGGGCAGTAGTGAAAGGGGGTTATTCAAGTTGGAGGACTGTGACCAGTGGTGTTTTTTCAGGATTGGTGTTGGGACCCCTGACGTTTAAGTAATGATACACAAATTACTTGGATAAAAATAACAAGTGGGTGGTTTAGAAAGTCTGCAGAATATATAAAGCTTGGTGGAGTTGTGGAGAGGGTAGAGGACAATTATAGAATACAGCACTATGAAGATCTGTAACTATAGTTACAGATATTGGCAGAGAAATAGCAGATGCAGTTTAATCTGGACAAGTGTGAGGTGAATATGTAAGGGGAATGCATACTGATAATGGCATCTTGGCAGGGCCCTTAAAACATTAATATACAGAGGGATCTAGAACTCCAGGCCCATAGCTCTTTGAAAATGGTCATACAGGTAGATAGGGTGGAAGAGAAAGATATGGTATGTTTGGCTTCATTGAGGAGGGCATTGAGACCAAAAGTAAGGAAGCTATGTTGCATAGAACATAGAATATTACAGCGCAATATGGACCCTTCAGATCACAATGTTGTGCCAACCTATATATACCTCCCAAATGATCTAAACCTTCCTGAATTCATACCCCTCTATTTTTCTTGCATCTATGTGCCTCTCTGTCTTTTAAATGTCTCTAATGTACTGGCCTCCACCACCATCCCTAGCAATGTATTCCAGCCACCCAGTACTCTCTGTGCGAAATCCTACCATAAATGTTGCTCCCCTCACCTTATACATATGCCTCTGGCATTTGCTACTGTCACCCTTGGAAAAAGGTGCTGGCTGTCCACCTTATTGATGCCTCTCCTAATTTTGTAGACCTCTATTAAGTCATCTCTCAAATCCAGGCAACATCCTGGTAAATTTCCTTTGCACCTTCCCAATAGCTGACACATCCTTCCTGTAAAGAGGTGATCAAAACTGAACACAATGTTTCAAGTGTGGTCTAACCAGAGATTTATAGAGCTGCAACATTACCTCATGGCTCTTGAACTTAATCCCCTGCCAGGACACCATAATCCTTCTTAACTACCTTATCAACCTGAGCAGCAACCTTGAAAGATCTATGTATATGTACCCCAAGGACCCTCTGTTCACCCATACTGTTAAGAATCCTGCCACTAACCATGTACTCCACACATAAGTTCACCCTTCCAAATTGCATCACTTCACACTTATCTGGATTAAACTCTTTCTGCCACTTCTCCACCCACCTCTTCATCCTGTCTATATCTTGTTGTAACCTGCGACAACCTTCTACACTATCCACAACACCTCCAACCTTCATGAGATCTGCAAACTTTCTGACCTACCCTTCCACTTCTTTGTTGAAGCAAAACTTTATAAAACTTTGGATAATGTACAGCAGAGGTTTGCCAGGATGTTGGCTGGTTTAGCGGATGTGAGTTATGAAGAGAGACTGGATAAACTAAGTTGTTTTCTCTGGAGTTTCATGGGCTGAGAGGAGACATGGTAGAGGTTTATAAAAACATGAGAGGCATTGATAAGCATAATCAGAATCTTTCCTGAAGGAAAAACTAGCATACTCCAGAGGACATGCATTTAATGTGGGAGGAATAAGTTTAAGGGAGTTGTGTGGGGCAAATATTTTACACAGAGAGTGGTGGGTGCCTGGAACGGGCTTCTAGGGGTAGTGGTAGAAGTAGATACAATAGTGGTGCTTAAGATACTTCTAAATAAACCTCAAAGAGTTGGAAGGATATCTATCATGTGGGCGTAGCAAAGCTTTAGTTTGAAACTCATGTTCATCACAGACATGTGGGCCAAAGGGTTGTTCTTGTGGTTCACTAATCTATGTCCTACCTCTTAAATTGCTGCATGTTGGGTCGATCTTTTGGGACACAGTATCATTCTGTTAAATCAATGCTGCATTCCTCCAAGGCCAATAGCTCCCCAAATGGCCCAAAGAGCCCCTGGTGTTGCTTCACTTCAGCTTAATATGTTAAATTATGTTATTTACTTCCACTCAGAAACATAAACAAATATAAAAGATCCTTCATCCGAATTGCAAACTAGATTGCGATGTTAGATATTTCCAATCTTCAGAAAATTATTGTTCAAACAGGAAGTAGTGATGATACTTGGGGAGTTAACTTGAAGCTGTAACTGAGCCAATCATTTCTAAGAGCTGAATTAACATAAAGAGGGTTGAAGGAGAGGCACTCTAAGTTAATGACTGTATCTCTAGTGACAGAATTGAGCTCATCTGTACTATTTGGCTCAGTGGCACCTCCTGGACCAACAGCACAGAGATGATGAATGACAGTTTTAAACAAAAGAATGTAAAGGTAACAATTGTTTGTATTAGTTTGATTGTGTTATTACATAAAATGAGATCACCAATAAATTTTTAAGATACAAAGTAGATCAATGTTATGCTTTAACTCCAGTCTCTATAGTTTTCAGTTCACACCAAATGCTCACGATAATTTAACATTATTTCAGTAACCTTCTTAAAGACCATAGGGTCAGCTAGTGTAATGAATGGATGTGTCAGAGTGACACAACTTCCTTCAGTCAAGAATTAAATTCTGATAGGGTTTACCTGGCTCCTGCAGCAGAATCTCAACCCTAACTGGTGCAAACACAGGGAAAAAATACTCAGCCTTTTCAAAAAGGGAAAAAGGCATACACACAGAACCAAATTATCTATCTTTTATAGTTATTATCCCTTTTCATGCAGTAATTTCATGTGTAATATTGGAGCTGTTTGGCTGCAGCAAGTAAGAATTTAGGGCATATGTACATTTTACCATGTGTATGACAATAAACTCATTCACTTTATCCTTATCCAATGACCGATTATCTCTCTCATAATGTTGTATGATATTGCATTATCTTGACTTCAATTAACCCAAGCTATAAACAAGTCGAAGTTGTACATACCAAAATATTCAGACTATATTTAAAGGCTACCTTATGTATTGTTCTTTTATTTAATCATGCCCCCAGCTTATATTGAATGACCCAACATCTATTAAGAAGTGAAAGAAAAATTACTTGCAGTGTTTGCAAAAAATCAACGTGATGCCTGCAAAGGATGGGACTACAAATGGATCCCCTGAGCTTTCAAACATGTCTTGAGCAGCTCTTTATACCATGATTTGCTTACAGGAAACCTTGCCTCGACCCATTTTTCTTGGAACATGAAAAAGGTAGCACGATTAAAGCTGAGGATTGCAGATTTTCATAATGTCTTGAGATTTGGAAAGCAGTACAAAGAATATCAATAAAAAAGTAAGTCATTAACCTTCCACTGAAGTCTCACATGAGCACAATACTGCTATGAAAAGCGGAATTAAAATGTGTGGATTCAGACATAGCTGTCAATCTTAAGAAACAGTTTCTACATACTTCTGCCAACTTTGTATCTGTGCTTGTGCATCTGAAGTTTGAAAATCAAGAATACTTCACTCAACTCAACACAATTTGTTCAATGTCTATTTCAGTTTATTATGCATTGTGTGAAAAGATACATTTGTAATAAATAGCTAATAATAAGTAGGAAAAGAAGAAACAGTAGGTCCCAAGTAATAAACAAGAACTTTGGTCATCCATATTTTTATTGATGATCTTTAAACTGAATTTTTTTGTTGTAGGACCAAAGATTGCAACAATTTCTAATGGACAAGTTCATACAGCTGAGAAAACAATACATCTTGTAGTCAGCATTGAAGTCTAATGGACACCTTGAAAAAATTCAAAAGGAAATGCACCAGTACGAATACCTCCCAGTCATTTACAAAGCTGCAAGCTAATCAACAGGTTTAGACATCAGCTTAAATCAAGAGAAAGAACTCAAATGGATATTAACCATCTGAACGTCTTGACTGTTACTCATTGGCATACATGACAGTGTATAAAATATGCACATTTGGATGATGATCAATTTTTAAAATAATTCTGAACAAGATCACCTCGGCCAATTTTCAAGTGCACACAATGCCAGCAAGTGCTTATTCCTGGAGTGCATTCCCTGGGAATTTGGTTCATAGCAAAATGTATTTGGAGCATTATTAACTGAAAGATGTTCTGTGGTTTATTTGGAAAAATAAACACATGAAAGAATGCAAGGTGTATTGCAGCTAGAATCACTGATATCTTTAGAAAATAAAGTTTGACAGTACAGGTCTCGATGTTTCACATCCCATGATTCATATTGACAGGATATATTACAAGGCCATGGAAGCAGCATTATTCAGTCAAGTTTAAACACAAGATAAATACTGTGCACATCCAGCATCATCATTTCTCCTACTTTGTCTCCTGGTGGAGCAGAATGAAGATCTGTAATTTATTTTGTCGGTGAACGTTCATTCTCTCTCTGCGGGGGATTACCGCTGACTAACAGTTATAGGATGGATGGCAACAATACCAGCAGGAAGAGTGGTAAGTGTGGTGCACAATCACAGAAATTGATCCAATTAAGTGGGTTCCTTACTTCAGAGGTCATTCAGCCTATCATATGCTAGCTCTATAAAGTATTAAGATTCTCTTACATAAACTCAATAATGGCCACCCATTCCCCTGCCCCCTGGTTGTCACATTAATCAGAAATCCAGCGATAACCAGTGACCAACTAGCTGAACAACCAACTTAAACAAGTTTGAATAGAGTGGATGCTGGAAATTTTTAAAAATGTGTAATTCTTATCCAAAATACACCCATTGGAATGAGTAATTCAATTGAAACTGCTTAAACGGGAATACAACTGAAGACTGCTATTGAAACTATTCTTGACCACCTGGAATTTAGTCAAGATTACATTCCAAGTGGTCAAGCATTGTTGCAAATATGATATAACATTAAAAATAGTTTTGGATAGTTGACACAGAAAGTCAAGAAAGTGAATTATGTGTTAAAACACAATGCTGAATACAGCATTGTGTTCTTACTTCAACCACGCTATCTGCAGACTTTTGTGCTTTACTACTGAATTCTGTGTGTTCAGGATAGATGGCAATGAGATAGTGTAAAATTTATTCTAAGGTGAATTGAATTGTATTGAAAGGAATTTACCAAAATGGTTTTTTTTTATTATTGTCATGTACTGAATACAGTAAAAAGCTTTCTTTTTTTGTGCTATCTGGGTAATCCAAGTGATACAGCAGGTGTGCAATAACAACAAATAAATAAACATCAAACTCAGACAGAGTGGGGAAATAGTGCAGGCTATAGAGGATCCTATAATTATAATAGTCAGTGCATCTTTTGCCAATGAGCGGTCCATTTAAGAATCTGATAACAGCTTGAAATAAATTGTAAATTTGTGTTTTCAAGCTCATTTATCTTTTTGCCCAGCAGAAGGAGGAAAAAGTATATGTGACCAGGGTGGGATGGGTCCTTTAATATTTTAACAGCTTTCTAAGACAGCAGGAGGAACAGACAGAATCGCTGAGGTGGGTAAGGGTTGTTATGGCCTGAGCTGCATTCACACCTCTGCAGTTTCTTGCTGTCTTGGGTGGAGCAGTTCCTGTACCAAGCAATGATGCATTTGAATAGGATACTTCCTAAAATAGTAACTATAAAAGTTGATAAACTGGGGAAATTCAAAATATTCTCAGGCATCTGAGAAAGTAGAGTTTATGATGTTCTTTCTTGGTTGTAACATTGACATGGTTGGACCAGGATAGGTTGCTGGTGGTATTCACTCCAAAGTACTCGAAATCCTCAAATACCACCACCTTGGCACCACCGATATATACAAATACATGTTCTTCTCCATTTCCTGATGACCAGCTCCTTGGTTTTGCTGACATTGAGGGAGAGGTTATTGACCTGACACCATAACCAGACTCTCTCTCCCTCCTTTACTCCATCTCATTGTTGTTTGCAATCTGGCTTATGATGGTGATGTCATCTGTAAACTTGTAAATGGAGTGAGAGCAGAGTTTCATTCCCAGTAGGAATTTTCATAAGGATGTCCATGGCAACAGAATTCACCTTGTTATCAGGCACAAAGACCCTGCATAATAGGAAGGGTGTTTTAGTCAGTCACTACTAGTGTGCCTTGGTGAATCAGGAATGAATTGACACCTGGGACTTCCATTCCATCATTTAATAATATCAGGGCTGATCTGATTATTATCTTAATTGCATGTTCTCACCTAATTTTACCTCGTGGATTATTAACTACCCACTTGGCCTTCTCTGCTTCTAATGTATTTTTTCAAAAAAATCACAAACTACTGAGAGAATAAAACAGATCCATCTTAGATGTACTACTGCTTCTTTTTAAACAATGGCCCTTAGTTAACCTTAGAAAATCTGCAGATGCTGTGAGTGAAGTTTGCACATAAATGCTGGAGAAACTCAGCAAGTCACATGGGATTCTTCATGGATAAAGATACATAACCAATGTTTGTCTCAAGATACATAACCAATATTTCAGACCTGAGCCAATCATCACATTACGAGCAAAATGTAGACAGGCACCTGAATAAAATGGTGGGGGGAAGAACAGGGGAGGAGCACAGGCCCACAGACAAGAGGTTATATGTGCATATGGGTGGGAGGGCACAAGACAAAAATGCTAAGAAGTGATAGGGGAAGGGTGTAGCTCTCTGAATGAAGAGGGAAGAGCTGGAGGAAAGGAAACAGAGGGATGTGGAAGAGAAGGAGGCAGGAGTAGCCTAACAGAAATCAAAGAAGTCAATGTTAATGCCATCCTGTTGGACAGTGCCCAGACTGAAAATTAGGTGTTGCTCCCCCAATTTACGGGTGGCCTTGGTTTATCAGTGCATGTGCCTATGACAGACATCGGCACAGGAGTGGGATGTAGAAATTAAATGGTTGGCCACTGGGAAATCCCCACCATTGCTGCCGACAGAGCAAAGGATCTCAGTGAAATGATCTCCCAGTCTCTGTCCAGTCTCTCTGATGTAGAGATGGCACAACGAGAGCACTGGATGCAGTAGATGACTCCAGCAGTTTCACAAGTTAAGTGTTTCTTCAATTGGAAAGACTGTTTGGGACACTGAAAGATGATGAGGGAAGAGGTGTGGGCACAAGTATAATACTTCCTGCAATCACAGGGGTAGGTACCAAAGGTGCAATTAGTGGGAAGGGATGAGTGGATAAGGAAGTTCCAGAGGAGTGGTCCCTGCAGATGGAAGGGGAAGATATGCCTGGTGATGTAGGTAATGGAAATTGTGGAGGATAATATGTTGGATGCAGAGGCTGGTGGGCTGGCATGTGAGGACAAGGGGAATCTTGTCCTTGTTGTGTTCAGTGGGAGAGGGGGCCAGGGCAGATGTGCAGGAAATAGATGAGAAACAGGCAAGGGTTGTTGGTGGTAGAGGGGAAGTCACACTTTTTTGAAGGAGGACTCTCGTATGATCTGGAATGGAAGAACTCATAATGGGAGCAAATGCAAAAGGGGTGGAGAAATTGAGAAAAAGGAATAGAATCCTTACAGGGAACAGAGTGTGAAGAGGTTTAGTCTAGGTAATATTGGGAGCTGGTGGGTTTTTAGAAAATATCTGTAGAAAGTTTGTATGAGATAGAGACAGAGAGGACAAGAAAGAGCAGAGATAGAGCAAGTAAATTTGAGGTTGGGGTGGAGGTTAGCAGTGAAGTGGATAATATTGACGAGCTCATCAGGGGTGCATGATGCATCACCAATGTCATCATCAATGTAGCGGAGAAAGAGTTAAGGGGCCTTGCCTGAGTAGGCTTGTGGAATAGATTGCTCCACATTGCCAATAAAAAGACAGGCATAGCTGGGACCCATCTGGGTACCAATGGCTACCTCTTTGATTGAGGGTGAGAACAAGTTCTGCCTGGTGGAGGAGGGTGGTGGTGGAAGGGTCTGTTGCTGAGAAAGAAACAAAGGGCTTTAAGACCTTTGGTATAGGGGATGGAGGTGTAGAGAGATTGGGCATTCATAGTGAAAATGAGATTGCTGAGTTCAGTGTAGGTATCCCTTGATGTGGCGTCACAGTGGAGCAGGCTTAGTTTACCCTTAGCTTTTGACTTTTTTTCACATTAAGAAATATACTCTCCACAACCACCATCACCTCTCACTCATCTAAACTCAAGCAGACACAAACTCCTGCACCTCCAACATCCTTGTTAGACAATCTGCCCATTCCAGATACAAGTTTAGAAAACTTTTTCTCATTTGCTTCCCATATATTAACATCTTGCCTTAAATAAGTCACCAGTAATATACACAGTACTCCATAAATGGCCTTTATAAATAAGTACTTTTGTACTCAACTCCCTTAACTGTAATTGTCCTTAATTGTTTGCTGAACACTATCCTTTTGCAAATCCTTCATTAGGACACCCAAATCCCTCTGCATCACAGAGCTTCACACTCTCACATCATCCAGGTAAAATGCTTCTTTTAATTATTTTTGTCAAAAAAGACAATTACACGTTTCCCCACATTATACAGTGCTCATTTATTTTTCCCCTTTCTGACTTCCTCATGCCCTCCTCTTAATTTACTTTTCCAAGCATCATTGCCAATTTAAGCAACCATGCTTTAACATAGAGGATAAAACGTTGAGGCCCCAGTACTGATCCATGTGGCACACTACTCATTACATTTTGTTAACCAGAAAAAGATCCATTTCACCCACTCTCTGCTTCCTGTTAACCAGCCAATCTTCTATCCACATCAATATGTTCCCGCCTACACAAGCTCCTATTTTCCACAGTAAGTATTTCACCACAGGGCATGGAATTATGGTTATCTGTCATTTACTGAAATCCCCAGTCAAGTCATCTACATACCTGGCAATAATTCAATGTACCACCTAGTGTAAAACAGAGAGCAAGGGAAGGACAAATCTTGGATACAACGTGATACAGATGTGGGAAATACATAAAAGTGGGTGGGAGGATGGAATTTATTGATCATTTTGAAAAGATTGAGTGAGCTTGCATTTTAAAGCAAAATTGTTAAAATATCACTGACTTGTAAGCTGTAATTTCAGTTTGCCAGATTTTTAGTCTATTATTATTATATATCTGTGTACTTTACCTCAAATGATACATATTTTTGTCATGATTTTTAAGGAGTAGGATTTGCAGATGCCTTTAAATGAAAATGCCAATGTACCCTGGAACATTGTGACTTCAATAGGCACAGGTGTGTTGCTGGAAGACTGAAGGGGCTAATGCTGTCCCTTTGTTTACTGCAGGCCAGGAACTCCAGCCCAGTGATCCCAGCTACAGATTGGTGATTAAGTTACTGGATGGGATTCTGAGGGATAGGATCCAAATGAATTTGGATAGCAAAGGCTGACAAGGGATAGTCAGCATGGCTTTGAGTGGAAATTCTGTTTCTCAAATTTGATTATTTTTGAAGAGGTGACTTAAGAGGATGAAAGAGGGTATAGCAATAGACTTTAGCAAGGTCAGTGCAAACATCCCACACTGTAGGGTGGTCCAGAAGATAAGATCACATGGGATCCAGGGTGATTCAAGCCAATTGGTTTGATGGTAGGAGACAGATGGTGGTGGTGGGATGTTACTCAGATTGGAGGCCTGTGACTAGGGATGAGCTGCAGAGATCGGTGCTGGGTCCTCTGTTGAAGAATGCCATACTAGTAACAAAGAAAAGCACAATAACAGCTCTAAATAACTAGTCTAGCGGCTTATATGTCCACTATCATGAAGTGCTTTGAGAGGCTAGTCATGGCTCAGTCAACCTTGATCCAGTTCAATCTCCCTATCGTCCAAACAGATCCTCAGCAGATACCAATGTTGGATGACTATTCATGGACTACAGCTCCAACTTCAATACCACAATCCCCAGCAAACTCATCCCTAAACTTTGAGATCTGGGCCTTCATGGCCCTCTCTGTAACTGGATCATTTGACTTCCCGTTTAATAGAACACAATCAATGAAGATGGATGGCAACACCATCTGCTCCATGATCATACTCAATACTGGCACTCTAAAAGGATGTACTCAGTCCCATATTATGATACCTCCACACCCATGACTGTACAGCTAAATTCTGTTCCAACTCCATCTGCAAATTCACTGATGACACCACAGTAGTGGGCCAGGTTTCAAATAATGATGGAATGGAATACAGGAAAGGGATTGAAAGTCCAGTGGTGTGGTGCCAGAATAACATCCTGTCTCTCAACATCAATGACATGAAGATAATCATTGGCCTCGGTGGTGGGGGGAGGAGGGGAGTCCACACCCTTGTCCAGATCAATTTAATGCTGAAGTGAAGTGTAGACTGCTTGAGGGATCAGAGGTGGAGAGAGTGAGCAGATTTAAATTCCTGGGAGTCATTATCTCAGAGGATCTTTCCTTTACCCAACACACTAATGAACTTTTCAAAAAAAAAGTTAAGAACCACTGCCATAGGTGCTCCATGTTTTTTTTAAAATTTTTATTTTTCACACTATAAACCATACTGACCAAAATACATAGACATTTTTCTCTTGAATATGTACAGTGTCATTTTCTCCCCTTTTTCCCCCCTCCCTTCCCTCCCTCCCTCTCCCCCCTTCCCATTTATTCAAAGTTCAATCTATAAGATACATTAAACTCGTTAAACAATGTCGTCACTTAGTAAAAATAAACAAGAAATTTTTGTCTTTTTCTTTTATATATTGAGTCAGTTCATTTCGTTGTCTTCTCCTTCTGTCATTTTAGGTGGTGGAGGTCCATGGTAGGATTTCTCTATTGTATTTCATGTATGGTTCCCATATTTGTTCGAATATTGTGATGTTATTTCTTAAATTATATGTTATTTTTTCTAATGGAATACATTTATTTATTTCTATATACCATTGTTGTATTCTCAAGTTGTCTTCTAATATCCAAGTTAACATAATACATTTTTTTGCTACAGCTAGGGCTATCATAATAAATCTTTTTTGTGCTCCATCCAAATCGAGTCTAAATTCTTTGTTTTTTATATTACTTAGAAGGAAGATCTCTGGGTTTTTTGGTATATTGCTTTTTGTAATTTTATTTAATATCTGGTTTAGATCATCCCAATATTTTTTCACTTTCTCACATGTCCAAATTGCATGTATTGTTGTTCCCGTTTCCTTTTTACAGTGAAAACATCTGTCTATACTGTTGGGTCCCATTTATTTAACTTTTGGGGTGTGATGTATAGCCTGTGTAACCAATTATATTGTATCATGCATAACCTCGTGTTTATTGTATTTCTCATAGTTCCGGAGCATAGCTTTTCCCATATTTCATTTTTTATCTTTATGTTTAGATCTTGTTCCCATTTTTGTTTAGGTTTACAGTTAGTTTCCTCGTTCTCCTTTTCTTGCAGTTTGATGTACATGTTTGTTATAATTTTTTAATTATCATTGTGTCTGTAATCACATATTCAAAATTACTTCCTTCTGGTAACCTCAGACTGTTTCCCAATTTGTCCTTCAAGTAGGTTTTCAGTTGGTGGTATGCAAACATTGTATCGTGAGTTATATTATATTTGTCCTTCATTTGTTCAAAAGATAATAATTTATTTCACAAAAAAAAATTTTCTATTCTTTTGATCCCTTTTCTCTCCCATTCTCTGAAGGAAAGATTATTTATTGTGAAAGGGATTAGTTGATTTTGTGTCAATATTAATTTTGGTAGTTGATAATTTATTTTATTCCTTTCTACGTGAATCTTCTTCCAAATGTTGAGCAGATGGTGCAATACTGGTGAATTCCTACATTGCACCAATTTATCATTCCACTTATATAGTATATGTTCAGGTATCTTCTCCCCTATTTTATCTAGCTCTAATCTGGTCCAATCTGGTTTTTCCCTTGTTTGATAAAAATCTGATAGGTATCTTAATTGTGCTGCTCTATAATAATTCTTAAAGTTTGGCAGTTGTAAGCCTCCTTGTTTGTACCATTCTGTTAATTTATCTAGTGCTATCCTCGGTTTCTCCCCCTTTCCATAAGAATTTCCTTATTATTTTTTTTAGTTCCTTGAAGAATTTCTCTGTTAGGTGAATTGGTAATGATTGAAATAGGTATTGTATCCTTGGGAAGATGTTCATTTTAATACAGTTTATCTTTCCTATCAGTGTTAGTGGTAAGTCTTTCCAGTGCTCTAAGTCATCTTGTAATTTTTTCATTAATGGCTGATAATTTAGTTTATATAGATGGCCGAGATTATTATTTAATTCTATACCTAGGTATCGAATTGCTTGTGTTTGCCAACTAAATGGTGATTCTCCCTTAAACTATGTGAAATCCGCATTACTCATTGGCATTGCTTCACTTTTATTTGCGTTGATCTTGTACCCCGATACTTCTCCATATTCCTTCAATTTCTTATGTAATTCTTTTATTGATATTTCTGATTCTGTTAAGTATATTATAACGTCATCTGCAAATAGACTGATTTTATATTCCTTCTCTTTTATTTTTATCCCTCTTATTTTATTTTCTGTTCTTATCAGTTCTGCTAGTGATTCTATAGCTAATGCGAACAGTGAGGGAGATAGTGGACATCCCTGCCTTGTTGATCTGGTTAATTTAAATTGGTTTGATATATATCCATTTACTGTCATTTTCGCCAATGGTCCCTTATATAATGCTTTAATCCAATTAATATATTTCTCTGGTAGGTTGAATTTTTGTAGTACTTTGAATAAATAATTCCATTCTAATCTGTCAAAGGCTTTCTCTGCGTCTAAAGCAACCACTACTGTTGGTGTTTTGTTTCCTTGTACTGCATGGATTAAGTTAATGAATTTACAGATATTGTCCATTGTTCGTCTTTTTTTGGTCTAGTTTTACTATTTTTGGTACACAGTCGGCCAATCTGTTTGCTAATAGTTTAGCTATTATCTTATAATCTGTGTTAAGTAGAGATATTGGTCTATATGACGCTGGTGCTAGTGGATCTTTCCCTGTCTTTGGTATTACTGTCATTATTGCTGTTTTGCATGAATCTGGTTATGTTTTGTGTTTTTTCAATCTGGTTCATTACTTCCAGGAGAGGAGGAATTAATAAGCCTTTAAATGTTTTATAGAATTCTATTGGGAGTCCATCCTCTCCCGGTGTTTTATTGTTCGGTAGTTTTTTTAATATCTCCTGTATTTCTTCTATTTCAAATGGTTTTATTAATTTATTTTGCTCCTTTGTAATTTCGGTAGTTCAATTTTAGTTAGAAATTCATCTATTTGTCTTTTTTCCCTTTGTTTTCAGTTTTATATAGTTGTTCGTAGAATTCCCTGAAATTTTCGTTGATCTCCGTTGGGTTATATGTAATTTGTTTGTCCTTTTACCTTGATGCCAATACTGTTCTTTTAGTTTGTTCTGTCTTAAGCTGCCACGCTAGTATTTTGTGCGTTTTTTCTCCTAGCTCATAATATTTCTGTTTTGTCTTCATTATGTTCTTCTCCACCTTATACGTTTGTAGTGTTTCATATTTTATTTTTTTGTCTGTCAATTCTCTTCATTTAGTTGTATCTTCCTTTATTGCTAATTCTTTTTCTGTATTTGTTATTTTCCTTTCCAACTGTTCTATTTCTCGATTGTAGTCCTTCTTCATCTTAGTTACATAACTTATTATCTGTCCTCTGATTAATGATTTCATTGCGTCCCATAGTATAAATTTATTTTTCACTGATTCCATATTTATTTCAAAGTACATTTTAATTTGTCGCTCAATGAATTCTCTAAAATCCTGTCTTTTAAGTAGCATGGAGTTTAATCTCCATCTATACATTCTTGGTGGGATGTCCTCTAGCTCTATTGCCAATAACAGGGGTGAGTGATCCGATAACAATCTAGCTTTATATTCCGTTTTCTTAACTCTTCCTTGAATGTGGGCTGATAACAGGAATAGGTCTATCCTTGAGTATGTTTTATGTCTACCCAAATAATATGAATATTCCTTTTCCTTTGGGTGTTGTTTCCTCCATTTATCCAAAAGTTGCATTTCCTGCATCGATTTAATTATAAATTTGGTTACTTTGTTCTTTCTGTTCGTCTTTTTTCCAGTTTTATCCATGTTTGAGTCCAAATTAAGGTTTAAATCCCCTCCTATTAGTATATTCCCTTACGTATCTGTGATCTTCAAAAAGATAACTTGCATAAATTTTTGATCTTCTTCATTAGGTGTGTATACATTGAGTAAATTCCAAAATTCTGAATATATCTGACATTTTATCATTACATACCTCCCTGCTGGATCTATTATTTCCTCTTCTATTTTGATTGGTACATTTTTATTGATTAATATAGCTACTCCTTTGGCTTTTGAATTATATGATGCTGCTGTTACATGTCCTATCCACTCTCTTTTAATTTCTTGTGTTCCACTCGGTTAGATGTGTTTCTTGCACGAATGCTATATCAATTTTTTCTTTCTTCAGTAAATTTAACAGCTTCTTCCTTTTGATTTGGCTATGTATTCCGTTAATATTTAACATGGCCATTTCATACTTTGTTTATCTTTCCTTTCCGTTTCCTCATCACCTCCTTCCCTTCTTATCCATTTCAGTTTTCTTTTTTTGAACACATTGTAAGACAACATTTCTAAAACAAAATATTTCCACTATTCCCATATCTAAAATTTCTTTAATCCCCAATAGTCCCTCCCCTCTCTGAGTTGCCCTTTGTCCCTTGTCGGGCAACCACATTTCCCCTCTTCATTTGGATTTGCGAACCTGCTCGCAAGCGTCAACTGATTTCACAGTGACTGTTATTCTTCCCCACCCAGCCCCCACAGAAAAGATTTTAATCTTCATATATAACAAAGCTCACTCTCTTAATTCCATCCTTACTTCCTTTCTTCCCTTTCTTTCTCTTCTTAGTTCTTACTTATACTTTATTCTTCTTCTTTATATATAGTTTGTTGTCATTTTTGTTCTTGTTATATCTCTTCATCTCTGTGTCTGTTTTAACCATATAACCATTTACGGAGCGGAAACAGGCCATGTCGGCCTTTCGAGTCCGCACCGGTTCACTAGACTCCTCAAGCTCAAACCTCCCACTCTCCGCCAATAACCCTCCAACCCCCTCACCTCCATGTACACATACAACCTTCTCTTAAATGACAGAAGGGAAACTGCTGCAACTATCTCGTTCGGAAGATCATTCCATTCTGCCACCACTTGCTGAGTGAAAAAGCCACTTCTAATATTTCTCCTAAAGTGTTTTGTAAGTGTTCTGCAAATTTTTGTGCTTTTTCTGGATCCGAGAACAGTTTGCTTTGCTGCCCCGGGATAACTATTTTAAGCACCGCTGGATATTTTAACATAAATTTATAACCTTTTTTGCATAGGGTCATTTTTGCTGCGTTAAACTCCTTCCTCTTCTTCAGGAGTTCAAAACTTATGTCTGGATAGAAAAAATTTTTTTGACCTTTGTATTCCAGTGGTTTTTTGTCTTCTCTTATTTTTTTCATTGCCTTCTCCAATATATTTTCTCTTGTCGTATATCTTAGGAATTTTTACTAGAATGGATCTTGGTTTTTGTTGTGGTTGTGGTTTAGGGGCTAATGTTCTGTGTGCCATTTCTATTTCCATTTCTTCCTGTAATTCTGGCATTCTTAGGACTCTGGGGATCCATTCTTTTATAAATTCTTTCATATTTTTGCCTTTTTCATCTTCCTTAAGGCCCACTATCTTTTTATTGTTTCTCCTATTATAGTTTTCCATTATATCCATCTTCTGAGCTAACAGCTCCTGTGTTTCTTTAACTTTTTTATCAGATTCTTCTAATTTCTTTTTTAAGTCATCGACCTCCATTTCTATGGCTGTTTCTCGTTCTTCCACCTTGTCTACTCTTTTTCCTATTTCGGTCATGACCATCTCTAATCTATTCACTTTTTCTTCTGTACCTTTTATTCTTCTTTTTATTTCACTGAATTCTTGTGTCAGCCATTCTTTTAATGTTTCCATATATATTCTTTAAAAAATTTTTTATCCCTTCCCTTCATCTTCCATTTCTCTGAGTAGAGTTTGATGTTCTCGCTCCTCTTCTTCTGAGTCGACTCCAGGATCTGTGTCCTTTACCTCTGTCTCTTCTGATTTTCTTGTTGGGTTGTTTATTTTATTTTGTTGGGTATTTTTGTTTTTATTATTTGTATTAGAAGTGTCTTGGTGTTGGTCGTCTTCCTCTGGGTTGGTCATCTGTTGTTTCTCTGATTTCCTATTTTTATTCTCTTCCTTCTTGTTCCCGTTATTTTCTATGTTTTCCTGTTGGGAGTCTTGCTGTCATGTTATACTTGTCTATTTCAGCTGTGGAGATTTGCTCCTCAGCTGGTCCCCCCTCCCTTTGGTGTTGTTTTTGTCTTGTGCAACGTGCATGCGCGAAGATTCGCGCATGCGGGGTTGCGCACTTTTGTTTGGCTCCGTGAGCCATCTTTGTAGTTCTGTGTTTCGGGTTTCCACTGACCTCAGGGAGCAGGCTTCTCTCTCCACGGCGGGCCTCCTCATACAGGTAAGGCCTTCACCTTTCTCTTCCGACGTCTTTCCTTCTTCTTTTCTTCCCGTTGTTTTTGGTTTTTCTTTCTTTGCTGCCATTTTCTCCACACTTTTATTTTTAATTTGTTATGGTTTCTGTGTTTGTGGCTTTGCTTTTTCTTTACTTTATGTTAACTTTTCTGGAGAGGGCTGGTATTTTCTTACCGGTCACTACTCCATCACGTGACTTCCTAGGTGCTCCATGTTAAGTCAGGGATTACTTAAGATGGTATATGAGTGGAAATAAAAGGGTTGAGAACCACTGGTGTAAATTGTACTCAAGAAAAAGATACATATACAAAAGAGAGAAATATAAACAAAGAAAAAAATGTAAATAAACTTACTGGGCAATATAGAAAAAAGATGTTCAGTGATAAATAATGTGCAAAGAGTCCTGAAATGAGTGTCTGATTGAGTTTGTTGTTGAGGAGTCTGATGGAGAAGGGGTAGCAGCTGTTCCTGAACCTAGTGGTGTGAGTCTTGTGACACCTATACCTCTTTCCTGATGGTAGCAGTAAGAACAGAGCATGTGCTGGGTGGTGTGGATCCTTGATGATTGCTGCGGCTCTTCGATGGCAGTATACCACATACATTTTCTTGATGGTAGGGAGAGTTTTGCCTGTGATATACTGGGCTATGTCCACTACCTTTGCAGGGCTTTCTGTTCAGAGATATTGGTGCGCCCATACCAGGCTGTGATAAGAGCCCATGGTGTAACAAGAAACATTCCAGCATGGTTAGAGCATTGGCTGATTGGCAGGAAACAGAGTGGGAATACAATGATCATATTCTGATTGGCTAACAGTCATTAGTGGTGTTCTACAGGGATGAAGACGCTGTTTACATCCGGTACCGCACGGATGGCAGTCTCTTCAATCTGAGGCGCCTGCAAGCTCACACCAAGACACAAGAGAAACTTGTCCGTGAACTACTCTTTGCAGATGATGCCGCTTTAGTTGCCCATTCAGAGCCAGCTCTTCAGCGCTTGACGTCCTGCTTTGCGGAAACTGCCAAAATGTTTGGCCTGGAAGTCAGCCTGAAGAAAACTGAGGTCCTCCATCAGCCAGCTCCCCACCATGACTACCAGCCCCCCCACATCTCCATCGGGCACACAAAACTCAAAACGGTCAACCAGTTTACCTATCTCGGCTGCACCATTTCATCAGATGCAAGGATCGACAATGAGATAGACAACAGACTCGCCAAGGCAAATAGCGCCTTTGGAAGACTACACAAAAGAGTCTGGAAAAACAACCAACTGAAAAACCTCACAAAGATAAGCGTATACAGAGCCGTTGTCATACCCACACTCCTGTTCGGCTCCGAATCATGGGTCCTCTACCGGCACCACCTACGGCTCCTAGAACGCTTCCACCAGCGTTGTCTCCGCTCCATCCTCAACATCCATTGGAGCGCTCACACCCCTAACGTCGAGGTACTCGAGATGGCAGAGGTCGACAGCATCGAGTCCACGCTGCTGAAGATCCAGCTGCGCTGGATGGGTCACGTCTCCAGAATGGAGGACCATCGCCTTCCCAAGATCGTATTATATGGCGAGCTCTCCACTGGCCACCGTGACAGAGGTGCACCAAAGAAAAGGTACAAGGACTGCCTAAAGAAATCTCTTGGTGCCTGCCACATTGACCACCGCCAGTGGGCTGATAACGCCTCAAACCGTGCATCTTGGCGCCTCACAGTTTGGCGGGCAGCAGCCTCCTTTGAAGAAGACCGCAGAGCCCACCTCACTGACAAAAGGCAAAGGAGGAAAAACCCAACACCCAACCCCAACCAACCAATTTTCCCTTGCAACCGCTGCAATCGTGTCTGCCTGTCCCGCATCGGACTGGTCAGCCACAAACGAGCCTGCAGCTGACGTGGACTTTTTACCCCCTCCATAAATCTTCGTCCGCGAAGCCAAGCCAAAGAAGAACAGGGATTGGAGTTAGGACCACTTTTTTTATGCTTTATATTAATGATTTGAATTATGGACTGAATGGCTTTGTGGCCAAATTTGCAGATGATACAAGGGTAGGTGGAGGATCTGGTAGTGTAGGGGAAACATGGAGGTTGCAGAAGGACTGAGACCAGTGGCCATAAATCTTTCTTTTCCATGCCATAAGCTCTCTGTGGTTAGTAAGGGATTACTAAAGGTGGAATGTTAATGAAGAAAAAGTTGAGAAAAACTTGAGTAGGAGAATGGGCAGGGAAGTGGCAAATGAAATACAATGTTGGAAAGTGTACGGCCATGCGGAAAAAAATAAATGTGAAGACTATTTTTTTAAATGAGGAGAGAATTAAAAATACTGAGATGCAAAGGGATCTGGGAGTCCTTGTGCCAGATAGCCTGAAGGTAAATTTGCAGGTTGAGTCGATGGTGAAGAAGGCAAATGCAATGTTGGCATTCATTTTGGGAGGAATAGAATATAAGAGCAGGGATATGACGTTAAGGCTTTATGAGGCACTGGTTAGATCTCACTTGGAGTATTGTGAGCAGTTTTTGGCTTCTCATTTAAGAAAAGCTGTGCTGATATTGGAGAAGGATCAAAGGAGGTACACTAGGATGATTCCGGGAATTAAAGGGTTATCATATGAGAAGCATTTGACAGCTCTTGGCCTGTATTTGTTGAAATTTAGGATAATGAGTGGAAAGCTCATTGAAACACTTTTGAATGTTGAAAGAAGTAGACAGAGTAGATGTAGAAAGGTTGTTTCCCATGGTGGGAGAGTCTAGGACAAGAGGACACAACTTCAGGTTTGAAGGGCATTCACTTTAAACAGAGATGCGTAGGAATTTCTTCAGCCAGAGAGTAGTCAATCATAGGATGCTATCGGGGATCTCTGACTAGAAAGGGATTACTTTAGGTGGTATGTGAATGGAAAAAAAGGTTGTGACCACTGTGTTAGGCCAAAGGGCCTGATTCCCTGCAGTAACACTCTATAACTATGACTTGATAAAAATTTGTCGGTTTACCTCAGTAACCAATGAAGACTTACTTGGGGCTCCGTCTTGGTGGTAAATGGGAGGAGTGATTCCTTCACTATTCAGGAGAGAATTCAATGTAGATTCATGCAAATAATTATAGCGATGGTGGAAATGAACCTCCCTGGGTTGAGAGCTGCTGGTCTCAGGTGTTTGTCCAAGGGCTTTATCAAGAAGTAAATCAATGGCATTTCATTTTGTGGTGGCCCTCTTTGGATTGTGAACATCAAGACATAAAATACATCAAGGGTAAACTTTCTCAAAACATGCAAGTTCATAAATTATGATCTGCTTATTAATTTATTACAGTATTTCCATTATTTCTTGTTTCCATGAAGATGCTTTTCCAAATTAAATTAAGTGAGTCTAATCATATCTTTTGATGTGAAACAAAACAATTGAACAATTCTTTCTAATTTCATCCTGCCAAATTTTTTCTCAATCCATCTCTGAAAGGTCACAGCAACACCCTCGTATGGTTTAAATCAAAAGAGGAAATTATTGTTACATTAGGGTGGGGTTACTTTCTGCTCATTCTGTAAAATACTCAACAGCAAAACGCAACTTAAACTGTTTATGTTCACTACTTGTGATGGTCCACCACTGGCCTACTGCAGGGGGTAACCTCTGTACCTGCACAACAGCATGGGGACAAGACAACACCTGGCCGGTTGTCAATCAGCTGGCCTGAATGGACCAAGCCCCACCCGGTCGGGTGTCAATCACCTTCTGGGATATAAGCCTGAGCCGGCCCTTCAAAGTCACTTTCAGAGTTTACAGCAGTACAATCTCACCGCTGGCTCTGCGGAAGTTTACGTCGAATAAAGCCTGTTGTACAGTCTTTTGCTTTTGTGTGTTTGCTTCTGACCAACAACGCACCACACTACTATACTTAAAAACAGTTTATTAGCACAGGACACTTTGAGTTCTATCAGAGGAACCCAAAGGGGCATCTGGTCTTCATGTGAACTGACTTGTTGCTTATAATTTTGGCTCAGTTAACTCAATTAATTAAAGTCATTTTATAAAATCAAGACATAAATGAATGCAATTAATAATTTTTCTACTCTAAAAATAATCGTAAAGCAAAAGAAATATGACTTATGATAGTCAGCTGAAATCCAATGAGAAGATTCTGGAAATAGTCAGCAGGTCAGATTGAATTTGAGAGCAAAACATTATGTGATAAAATCCACTGAGTTTTGTTGCTGAGAGTAACACAGAGTGGAGGTATGTAAAGAAAAGATTGCATGCTGCCTTTGACCAACACATTGCTGAATGGATTGCGCATGGAACAGAGTGCCACGCGAAGCCACAAGAATGTGGCTGGAGGAAGTGCAGTCAGCAAATCTACCAGGGATGGATCACTGACATTGGATCAATCTGTGCAAGTCTATATCAGAATGAAAAGAATTTGCTGCTTTGAATTACCATTCTGGATCAATACCTGGCAAAATCTAGAATTGATCTGTTGCTGCAGGCGTTGTAAAGTTAATTTTCTCATCTAAAACATTGCAGTAGAACACCAATAGATTTCACAATCCTCACTCCTTTCTCTTTCACATTGATGCAATCTTTTTTAAAAAGTCACAGCAAGTTTCAAGGATTGATTAAACAGCGAGCTGTGTTTTTTTATTTATCCTATTACAATACAAAAAACTTTAGTTTAATCTATCCTGTGTCCTTCAGGTAAAGTGAACAATGAGAAGCTGGAGGGACTCAGCAGACCAGGCTGTATCCACGGAGAAATGATCAGTCAATGTTTCAGGTCTCGACGAAGAGTGACCAGGTCTCTCTCTGGATACTGCCTGACCTTCTGACTCCGTCCAACTTCTCATTATTCACTTAAGGTTTCAATATCAGCAAGTCTTGCATTCCTTCAAGTAAATCCAATACTGATCAGTGAATGACTGAATGTGACATCACATAAATGAAAGAAATGGGACATTGGTACCGGAAATGGGGAAAGAATGAGCAGTTCTGTTGGAGTAGACTTCACTTGAATTAAGCTGTGATCAGTGTCCAGCAAATCAAATTACTGCAGTTGCTGATAAAACTTTAAAGTAAATAGTTGAGGTATAGATTCTGATAAGGAGAAATTTAGAACATTAAGGAGAAAGCATGAGGGTATGAGACCATGGTAATAACCACTCGAATCTGTCAAGCAGGGACAGAGCATACAAACAGAAGAATGTGCCTTTGAGCCAGAGCGGAGAACCATTATAAATTAGCACATTGAAGACTTTATCAATACATGCAGCATTCATAACAAGGCAGATGAATAAATAACAAAGGGATTGCAATAAGATCATTGCAACAGAGCCAAGCTTGCAAAATGCTCAAAGTTGGGAATTAAATATTTCAAAATATTTAACTTTTAGAAGATATGGGGAAAATGGAAAAAAAAGTAACGAGGAATGGGATCAAAGCAGCATGTATGAAGGATTAAAGTTCAAAAAATAAAAAAAATACAGCCAGTTTGGGTGGAGCTAAAAATCAGGAAGGGACAGAAAATGTTGGTTTAGTATAAATTAGGAAATTACTAGGGCATATAACAAAGATAATACAACAATCGTGGGGAACTTAAATCTCGAAACCAGGTTTGTCATAATAGTGGAAGACAAAACCAGGGTGTCCAGAAGAGACAATTTTCTATCTCAGTATGTGGAGGAACAACGAAGGAACGGTCTATGTTATAGCCAGTGATGTGCAATGATAAAGAGTTAATAATCTGGGCGTTAAAATGCATATGAATGAAAATAATTGTGTTCACTCTAAATAAAATGAATTATGAAAGTATCAGGTGCGAGATGACTCTGGCAAATCAGGAAATTATATTCAAAGCCTTGATGAGATAAGGTTTTTCATCCAGAAGAAAATGAATCTTTCAAATTCGTTGTTCAAGAGGCTCATTCCCCAGAGTCATGCAATGCAGGGTTAGTGCATGAAAGTGCCATGGTCAATTCCAGCTTCAACTTTGTCTGATGTAGGGAAGCTGCCATTTGGCTCATCAAGTCCATACAGAGCCATGTAATGACAATATGCAACTCCACAAAGGTCTGCTAATATAGACAACACTCCCCTCCCTTGCCATATTACACTCACTTACATAACAGAAAAATTCTCCCTTACAGAAATCACAACCCAAAAATTTGAAGATCTAAATAACGTTGACTCTCATGGGACATGTGTGACAAACACAATATTTCTTATCTTGTGTTCCAGGGTACACATGTAGATGACATGGCATAACAGTGGGGAAAATGGCAACATGGATCACTTTCTAGGATCAGCACACCACCCCCCACACACCCCAGTGACATGGAACGCAACAAGCACAGAAAAAACTACATTTAAAGCATGGGATTTTTTCTGATTGAGCAATGCATTGATCAGTGAGACTGAAACACAATTCACATGGCTAAAAAATAAAAACAATGAACTAGAAGGGACATGGAGGAAAGAGATCACTGTGGAGTATATTATGATAGAGATCATAGTTGCAATGCAACTAGTACTGTCTTACTGTTTGATTAGACTTGGCTGCCAGCAGGGGACTGACACACAGTATACAGAGCTGTAATGGAGACTTGCAGCCTCATGGCATACCTCATAGTGCCGTTAGTATCAACTTTAAAGTAAAGAACCTTTTCCTTCATCCATGTGTTGTCGAAGAACTCACACATACGAATACAAGATGAAACATGGTGTCAGAAGTGGGATGAAGGAAATTAAAAAGAAATACTTTAAAAAGTAAAATCTAAAGTCAGCAACTGATCAGCGAAGAGAAGATAACACAGATAAAAATGGAAGGATTACATCAGCTGACAGGTAATGTGGCTGAAAATTGGAACAGATTTAAACAGCATTTTGGATTGTATTTAGTGGCAGTTGGAGCTGACGAGAAAAGTGACAAAGTTAAAGTGTCCGTTTTCTTACATGTCATGGGTGAAAAAGCCTGGAGATGTATAATAAATTCGCATTTGCTGCTGAAGGAGACAAAATTAAACCAGAAAAAATAATGGAACAGTTTGAGGCATACTGCATACCTAAATTTAACGTGACATTTGAGAGGCACAGATTTTTCACATGTATACAGAAAACGGAAGTATTGATCAGTACGTGACTGAATTGAGAAACAGAAGCAAAACGTGTGAATTTGGTGGACTGACCGCCTCGCTGATAAAAGACAGACTTGTGTGTGGTATTCCAAATAATAGTCTAAGGGAAAGACTGCTAAAGGCACTTTCAGGTGGCCAAAATACCCTGATGTAAAGCCACATATTCTACCCCTATGTGGCTGTTGGGAGGCCACCTGAAAGAGCAGGAGGTGCCTCCGAGGCACTATCCAATCCTCCTCTGAGAGGGATAATTGCTGGAGAACTGAAGTCCCCCTAGGCACCTGAATATAGCCACCTGAAAGCGGCTGCTAAGGGGATGACAATCAGCTGGCGAGCACCTGAAAGACCCGATCCCCACTGCCTCTGCCCCCTGGCACGGGACGTCAGGGCTGGGGCGGGTGGCGCAGGATGTCAGCACTGGGGCAGCCAGCGCAGGATGTCACATATCGCCAGCTGCCCCAGCCCTGACATCCCCTGCTGGTCGCCCCAGCACAGACATCCTGCGCCGGCTGCCCCAGCCCTGACGTCCCGCGCTGGCCACTCCAGCCCCTACACTCTGAGGTGCCTCCCGTGCAGCTGTTCCTTTCAGGTGGCCTGCACTGCGCTTTTAGTGTTGCCAATGGAATGACCATTCCACAGCTCTGAATTCTCTGAATGCACCTGAAAGTGGCTGAAGAGAGCAAAATCTAGACCTGGAAAATGCCAAAGCACTTTGTAGACCTGCAGAAACTGTAAAATTGCAGGAAAAAGAGCTGTTTAGTGAAACTAGCTGCAACAGGGATGCAGTGAGCAAGAACAGACAAACTGTTTAACAAAAAGAGCGCCAAAGTGGAAAAAGAGGCGTGGCCAGCAAACAAAATTGAAAGGGACAATCGTAAACCATGTTGTCAATGTGGTGCAAAACACCTACCAAAAAAGTGTCCAGCATATGGTAAAACGTTATATCTGCAACACTTTAAGCTTCTGACGTGTGAAGAAATCATGTCACAGTTTGCAAATGCAAAGTTTTTCAGCAAGTTAGATGCATCAAGATTTTGGCAGTTAAAATTGGATGAAGCAAGTTCAAGACTGTCCATTTGGCAGATACAGCTTCCTAAGTTTACCATTCAGAATTTCTTCAGCTCTTGAAATGTATCACAAAACTATCCATGTGGTCTGTGAGCACCTGGACAGAGTTGATACCTCAATAGATGACATCACAGTATGGGGAACCATGAAAATGGAGCATGATGAGAGATTAAGGAAAGTGCTGGAAGCAACAAGGACAGCAAACCTGAAGCTGAATAGAGAGAAATGCCAGCTCGGGGTGGCAGAACTAACATTTTTAGGAGATATTATTGGCAATGAGAGCATCAGACCAGATCCCAGAAAGGTGTCCGCCATTGGGAACATGCCAAGGCCACAATACAAAAAGGATGTACAGAGGTTTAATGGAATGGTCAACTATATGGGTAAATTCATATCCTACCTCTCAGAAAAGATGGCTCCAATAAGAAGACTAACAGAAAATAACACTGAATGGGAGTGGAATCATGAGCATGAAAAGCCATGGAGCAAATTAAAGAAATTGCTCCCAGAGGAACCAGTTCTGAGGTTTTACGACCCAGCAAGACCCATCAAGATATCATCAGATGCATCATGTAATGAGCTTGGTGCAGATCTTCTGCAAAAATATGATGACTGGCAACCCATTGCATATGCATCAAGCTCAATGACAGACGTGGAGACGTGATATGCTCAAATTGAAAAGGAGCTGATCAGCATCACATACGCCTGTGAAAGATTTCATCGCTTTGTGTCAGGACAAGCAATCAGTGTAGAGACTGACCATAAGCCCTTGATTGCATTGTTCAAAAAGCCATTAAATGAATATCCTCTTAGAATACTAAGAATAATGATTAGGCTGCAACACTATACACTGAATGTAGTATACACTATGGGTAAGCTAATATACACAGCAGTCACATTGTCTAGAGCTGCTGACACGAGAGAGCCCACAAACAACAATATGGATGAAGACGTGAATACCTTCATGGACATGATCAAAAGTCATTGCCCATATCAGATGCAAAAATGGAGCTCATAAAGTCAGAGACAAACAAAGATGAAACACTGAGACAACTGAGACAAAACATCTTGGATGTTTGGCCCAACATGTAGCAGGACTGCTAACCTGACATTTCAGAGTACTGGAACTGCAAGGTGGAACTATCAGTGGTTGAAGACATCATCTACAAAGGAAGCAAAATCCTTATCCCAAAGAGTCTGAGAAAAGAGATGCTAAAAAGGATCCATGGAGGGCATCTCGGAATCAAAAGTGTAAGAAATGAGCACGAGAGGTGACATTCTGGCCAAGAATCAACAATGATATAACAAATGAAGTGTCAAACTGTACCATATGCTGGAAATATCAAGCAAGCAATCCTGCAGAACCACTAAAGCCACACCCAGCACCATACAGACCTTACCAGAAGGTAGGCGCTGACCTATTCAAATGTCAAGAGAATGACTGTCTTGAACTCATAGATTATTACTCCCTGTATCCAGAGGAGTGTAGACTGAATACCACTACTGCAAATGCTGTAATAACAGGTATGAAAGCCATATTCTCCAGTCGTGGCATGGCAAGTGACCCCAATTTTGCAATTTAAAGTTCCGACAGTTTGCCAAAGAGTGGGACTTTGTACACACTACGTCGAGTCCTCATTTTCCACAGTCCAATGGTCTGGTGGAAAAATCAGTACAGACAGTGAAAAGACTGATGAACAAGGCAAAAGACAGTGGAACAGACTTCTACCAGATCATGTTAGAATACCGCACAACGCCGCTTGAGTGTGGTATGTCACCAGCACAACTCCTTATAAGATGTAGGCTAAGATCAAACCTACCCATTCAGGAGAACCTCCTAAAAATAAAAGAGGGGGAGAAAGTGAGGAAGTTCAAAGAACAACAGAAAGAAAAGTAAAAGTATTACTTTGACAGAGGAACAAAAAACCTACTGAAACTTTACAGTGATGACCAAGTAAGGCTAAAAGACAAAACAAACTTATAGACTTAGAAGGGAACTGTCCATAATGAAGTCCAACCAAGATCATACACCATTCAGACAGATGAAGGTGCTATTCTGTGAAGAAATCATCGAGATCTTCAAATGGGACCAGCCACAGTAGATCGAAAGACAGATAGTGTTGAACAACCTGAATGCACATCTGAGAAGATATTGTATGAGGCAACAACTCGGATTCAAGGACAATCAATCAGGAGATCATCAAGACATGTGAATCCTCCTAAGAGACTTACTGAGCAAATTTAAAGACTCCTTTTATAAAATGAAGTAGTGCTATCTTATTCACTCTTCTTTTAGTGTATTTAAAATATAATCAACCATGATTACACCAATAATGTAATACTACAAATAACAAGTATTAATACAAATATATCCCAAATTTAACTTGGTTTATATATACTAAAAACAAACCTCAATCCACCTCCAACTAAGTGGCCTTATAATAATTTAGAAAATTTAGAAGTTGGAATTCATATTTCCATGTTAACTTATGAATAGATACTCTTGCCATTTTGTCTTTCCATAAAAATTTTCTAACTACTGTGTTCAACTCTTTAAAATATTTTAGTATTATTACAAGGAATATATTGAAAAAGATACTGAAGTCTAGGAAATACATTCATTTTGAAACAATTCACTCTACCAATTACAGGTATCAGTAAATCTTTCCATGTAATTAAATCCTCTTTAATTCTAGAAAATAACAGCAAATAATTTAAAGCATACAAATGGTTTATACCTGCAGGTCTTCCAGCACAGTGAGATATTGGTGAGGGAATGCTCCTGACAGGCATATTCCAGGCTGCAAGAGTATGTGCTGAGGGACACACTGAGTCTTGGTGCAGTCAATGCAAAAGTTTTGTGGAAAAGGACGACAGTCTAGAGTCCTTCTGTCATTGGTCACTGAGGATCTGTGAAACCTCTCAAACAAGTGAAGTGGGAGGTAATTCCAGTGGAGCCACATTAGTGGAAATGGTACTATGTAGTGTAATTAATAATTAACACTATAATGTATGGTTACAACATATATACAGGATTATGATATTAAGAATATTTAAAAAAATTTTGCTCTCATTTCCTTTTTTTAAAATTGTGAATAAAGTTTACTTTTGGAAAAAAATCATGGCCAATGCAGACATGGGGGAGTAATGGGTATGATTCTATGCTGGAATGTTCTATGTCCCAATATTGCCGAATTATTAATTTTGTTTTATTTCTCCAAGTAACCACTTTGGTTTCCTTTGGGTGCTCCCACAATCCAAAGACATCTGGGGTTAGTAGGTTCATTGGTCACATGTGTAGTGTGGGCTCATGGGCAGGAAGCTGAGACTGACAAAAGTTTGATAAGCAAAGGTGTTGAGGCTTAAGGGAAATGGCAGGCGCATTACCCTTGCTCACAGATCACACATGATCTTATAAATAATGCAGGATACTGCAAGCGCTAAACAACCAGTTCTGTTTCTGTGAGGAAGTGTCATTAGAATTAAAGATAACCAAAGAACTAACAAAAACAAACTTCTGGAAGAACTCAGTGGGTTAGGCAGTATCTGTGGAGGGATATCAAAGCCATTTTTTGTTCTAGATTCTAGCCATGACAATCTTTTGTATCTCCAAAAGATGACCAAACATGAGTTTTTTGCTGCAACAAAATCAAGATATTGAAAAAGAAGGCTGAGGAATGATTTAATAGATATCTTTAAAACAATGAAATCTTTTTGACAGAATAGACTCAGAAAACCAGAGGTTTGCATGAGTATAAAACATTCTTTTAACAGTCGAAAGGGCCTACTTTTGTGCTACAACTTACATGCAAAAGCAATTAAGCCCTAATTGGCCTGAGGAAGTCATTGGTAATATTAATTAGGTGCTTTTTCTCCTTAAGGAGAGAAACTAGTTTAAGCAGGATGATACACCATGTATTAAATGGTGTAAGAATCAGGAAATTACACTGCTATTGCTTTAAAAAAGTTTTTCATCTCATTTACTCTGACCATACAGCTTCATGTAGACCAGGCCAAGCAAGTGGGGTTGTAAGTAGTGCAGGAAGGTGCAGAGTTCTCCCCAAATGCCAGCTGAGGTAGGAGAGTGAAATCAGCTTGACAAGATGTCATAGTGGCAGCATATCCATACCCAGGCAGAAGTATGAGGAAACATTTTCTTGCCTCGATAATAGTCTTGTGACTGATATCCATCAATGGCAGTTGATCTCCCAGCAGACATGAGAAACAGTTTGTTGAATGAATACAATTCATGTCATTCCTTTTTATAGTAAGTATACTTTTAACATCAAATCATATCCTCTAAACCTCTTGCCAATTTCTCAATCCAGGAACAGGAGGTCATGGCAGCAATTTGAGCAGGTATATCAGGTTCTTCCCAAGGTTTGTTCTGCTGATCTGATGACTCAGCATTTCACTCACCATGAATTGCTTCCACTTTTCTCCTTTCACAGCCACCAGTGGTGATGGGGGTATAAAACTGCACATGTAGCCATGATAATGGTACAGCTAAGTGTTTGCTTTTGTTTTCTCACATCTGTCATCAGATAGATGGCTTCACTAATTTTGTCAAAATAGAGTTAGATGCACAAAATCTAGTAGCTCCCTCAGGATGTGCACTTTAAAACTGAAAATTGACTTATTGAAATGCATTAGCTCTGCTGTGTTTTAAATTTTCTCAAAACAAACTCAAACTAATAAAAGTTAAATAAGAAAATCTGCAGATGCTGGGGTCGAGTCTAATACACAAAAGTGCTACAGAAACTCAGCAGGTTATGCAACATCTATAGGAAGTAAAGTGTAACTAATATTTTGGGTCTGAGCTCAACTCTTCTCTTTGGAAGGACCTAGACCAATTTTAATCTACCTTTCATCATAATGGGTCCATAGCAGAGGCCATGCATTTGGCTTTCCACTCTGTGCGAGATCATCTAGACCCAGGCTGTTGTTCATTGACTACAGCTCAGTGTTCAACACTATCACACCAGAAAAACTTAAAGGATCTGAGAGTCTGTCCATCTCTTTGTAAATGGATTCTCATCTTCTTTATCGGCAGACCCCAATCAGTGTGGAACGGCATCATGTCCTCCTTGCTGACCATCAAGGCTGCGTGCTTAGTCCCTGCTCTAATCTATGTACGCTCATGACTTTGCAGCCAAGTTCAACTTCAACACAGCCTATAAATTTACGGATGACAGCATAGTTGTTGATGAATAACTGGAAATGATGAGTCAGAATACAGGATGGAGATCGAGAATCTGGCTAAATGGTGCCAAAACAACAATCAAAATTCTATAGGTGTACAGTGGAGAGCATACTGATGGGTTTCATCACAGCCTGTAATTTGAGTGCCCAGGAACACAGAAGGCTTCAGAAGGTAGCAAATAAAGAAAGGTCCTTCATAGGTTCCAACCTCTCATGTATTGAATGCAGCATGTAAGGCAGCCAACATTCTAAAGGACTATTATTACCCTGGACACTGCGTCTTCTCACTGTGGCCTTTGGGCAGAAGATACAGAAGTCTGAAGACCATCATCTTGAGGTTCAAGAACAGTTAATTTCCAACAGCTATCAGGCTCTTGAACCTCTCTTTTTTACACTAATCATAGTCTTCTCCAATACCACAAAAGGACTGTCTGTGCAATTGTTAAGTCTCTTTTTAGCATTCAGATAACTGTAAGTACTTACTATCTTTTTTATATTCATTGTTCTCTTTTTAATTCAATTAATTAACTATTTTAGTTTTGTAGTTATTATACATTTTGTAGTTATTATAGTTATTATAACTATTTTAGTTTTGTAGTTATTATACATTTGTTCAGATGCAGCAAGTAAGAATTTTGGTGTGTATGTACATTGTACAATGAATATAATAATTGCTGTTTTTAACAAAGCACTTGTTCAGCTGCAGCATATAGAAGTTCAGTGCATATGTAGATTGTACTTATTGTATGACAATAAGATGAAGGTTCAAGGTTCCTTAATTGTCATATCTCTTCTTTTCTTCTTTGGCTTGGCTTCGCGGACGAAGATTTATGGAGGGGGTAAAAAGTCCACGTCAGCTGCAGGCTTGTCATATAATAATACAACAAATGTAATACACGTGATATATGTCAACTTTTGTCGGCCGTAAAGACAAACAGAATTAGCATTGCCCAGTACCCCTTACAGAAAGGGAAAGAGAAGCAAAAAAGAGTCCATTCAGAGACACAGAGTGGTCATCAATTTGCCTCCAGCACTCCTGTATCCTCTGTAGCCTCACAAACAGCTGCTCAATCCATTGACAACCCAAGTTCCCAGGTCCAAATCTCCAAAAGTATCAAGAAGTTTTCAGCACTCGAGGTCCTCAGGAGCCCTTCTTGCCTTCAGCACCCTCTCAAATCCCAGTTCCAATACCTGTTCCTGTGAAACAGACTCCAGTGGTCCGCAGCAGCCTGCAGCCTGTTTGGATCCCTCAGCCAGTGAGCCCCTCGCTGGTTTGCTGCCATGTTCACCTTAATGTAGGGTTGGCCTTCTTCTCAACAGGGGATGTTCTCCCATTTCTGATGCCCTGCACTGGTCCACTGCTACTCATGTTTAAAAAAATACCTACAGGTTTAAACCTGTACAGAGCTATCAGCATCATGGCCAGGCAGTAAGACCCTGCATTGCAGCGCTGTGTCTCTACTCCCTCCTCTCCTGGGACCGGATAAGCTGCAGTTCTTCCGTTATCATTATCAGAACTGTGACATGACATTCCAGTTCTTGAACTGAAGGCAAACATGCCATGTGCTTTCTTTACCACCCTACTTATTGGTGTCACCACATTCCAGTACTCTCTATTGTACCAAAGGTCTCTCTCTGTTCCACAACAGGGTCCTAACATTTACTGCTGTAACTTTAACAACCTTCTTCACTGTCCACCACAACACCAATTTTCCACACTCATTGTTCTCTAAATTTACAGGACAAAAAAAATTCCTGAGTTCAGATCAGATTCCATTTATTGTCACATAATAAAACAGAAATGTAATATTACATGAAATTGCCAGACAAAGATACTCTGGAACTTGCTAACTGAACTTGTGCCAGAAGTAAACTCAGCAGAAACTTGAATTCTAATAAAATTAAATTCTGGAAATAGAGAGGACTAATTAGGTTAATCAATGGCCTTTGTACTGTGCAATGCCCAAACGTGCTGGAGAAACTCAGCAGGCTATACAGCATTGATAGGAAGGGTGACCAAAATTTTGAGGCTGAATCCTTCAAGTTATGAGCAAAAAGCATACAGGCATCTGAATAAAAAAGGGAGGGGGGTAAGAGAGAAGATGAGAGAAGGGAGAAAGGGGCAGGAGGAGAAGTATGAGTTGAAAGGTGGATATTGTTGGGAGGATAGAGATAAAAACTGAGATATGATAGGATGAGGGGTAGCTCTCTGAATGGAGAGGAAAGGGGGAGGAGGGATAGGGAAAGAGAGAGACAGCAGAGGGGTTTAATAGAAACTGGTGAAGTCAACATTAATGCAATTTGGTTGGAGAGTGTCCAGACAGAATATTAGGTGTGTTCCTCCAATTTGCGGGTAATCTTGGTTTGGAAGTGCATATCCACCATGTCAATGTAGGCATGGGGTGTGGAATTAAAATGGGTGGCCAGTGGGAGGTACATTTTATTGCTGCAGATGGAATGAAAGTGCTCGATGAAATGATTTCCCAGTTTGTGTTCAGTCTCATTGATGTAGAGGAGGCCACTACTGGAGCACCGGATGCAGTAGATGACTCCTGCAGATTCACAAGTGTTGCTTCACTTGGATGAACTGTTTAGAGGGATCTAAAAATAGTGGTGAGAAGTTTAAAATTGAAGTATTATCAGGCTAGGAATGCAGGTAGGTTCAACTATAATGAAGCAGTGTGTCAACAAAACCTCAGGCTGAGAGAAGTCAGTGACCTTAGAGGTTAAACAGCTTATTCTCACCACCTCAGAATGCCTCTTCATTCACTCCTTCTCCACCATCATTCCTTCCATCCCCATCATCTTCCTTCCCCATTGTCACTCCTTCCCACTGCCACTCCTTCCCCATCGTCACTCTTTTCCCATCATCCTCCTTCCTCGTAATCACTCCTTCCCCATGATCACTCCTTCTCCATTGTCATTCTTTCCCTATTGTCACTCCTCCAAAATCATCACTCCTTCCCCATCGTCACTTCTCCCCATCATTATTCTTCCCCAATTATCACTCCTTACCCATCATTCCTCCCCATAATCACTCTTTCTCATCATTACTCCTTCCCCATTATCACTCATTCTCCATTGTCACTACATCCCCATCATCACACCTTCCCTGTCATCACTCTTTTTTCTTCATCACTCCTTTCCATCATGCCTTCCCCGTCGTCACGCCTTCCCCGTCGTCACGCCTTCCCCGTCGTCACGCCTTCCCCGTCGTCACGCCTTCCCCGTCGTCACGCCTTCCCCGTCGTCACGCCTTCCCCGTCGTCACTCCTTCCCCGTCGTCACTCCTTCCCCGTCGTCACTCCTTCCCCGTCGTCACTCCTTCCCCGTCGTCACTCCTTCCCCGTCGTCACTCCTTCCCCGTCGTCACTCCTTCCCCGTCGTCACTCCTTCCCCGTCGTCACTCCTTCCCCGTCGTCACTCCTTCCCCGTCGTCACTCCTTCCCCGTCGTCACTCCTTCCCCGTCGTCACTCCTTCCCCGTCGTCACTCCTTCCCCGTCGTCACTCCTTCCCCGTCGTCACTCCTTCCCCGTCGTCACTCCTTCCCCGTCGTCACTCCTTCCCCGTCGTCACTCCTTCCCCGTCGTCACTCCTTCCCCGTCGTCACTCCTTCCCCGTCGTCACTCCTTCCCCGTCGTCACTCCTTCCCCGTCGTCACTCCTTCCCCGTCGTCACTCCTTCCCCGTCGTCACTCCTTCCCCGTCGTCACTCCTTCCCCGTCGTCACTCCTTCCCCGTCGTCACTCCTTCCCCGTCGTCACTCCTTCCCCGTCGTCACTCCTTCCCCGTCGTCACTCCTTCCCCGTCGTCACTCCTTCCCCGTCGTCACTCCTTCCCTGTTGTCACTCTATCCCCTTGAGATTGAGACTGATGAACTGAGCTGTACTCCATGATCTCCAAACTGTGGAATCTGCAATGTCTTAATCTTTCTACACCTCAGTCAACTTTATCTCAATCTATTAAACATAGAAATGTGATGATGAGTTGGCTATTCAACCCCTTATTTCAGCTTTTTTCTTCACATCCATTTTCCGTTTAGTCCTTAGAACAATAAGTAACTCCCAGAATTTATTTCATGATTAGACTTTAACTTTTGTAGTAGAGAACTCCACAGGTTCACCACTCTCTATGAAGAAATTTTCCTCATGGCCAGCCTTGCCTATGAGCTTTGACCCTGTTTCTGGACTCCCCACCACTGGGATCATCCTTCCTATACCTTGTCTGTCTTGAGAACTTTGCATGTTTCTATGAGATCCCTTCTCATTCCACTAAATTAAAGTAAATATGAGGTTAACTGACCCAGTCTCTCCCCATAAGCCAGTATTGCCATCAAGGAATCAGTGTGAACCATCTCTGCACTACCTCAACCTTATTTAAATCATGATATTGAAACCACAGACTATCTCACCAAATTCCCTGAAAAATGGCTACAAGACATCCTTAATTCTGTATTGAATTAAAAAGACAATAAATACTCTAAAATAGATAGGCAATAAATATTCACAGTCATCCTAATGCAAAAAAAAAAGTCATCTATTTTTACTTTCATCAACTGGTGTACAGGATCATACAAGCCTCACTGCACCTCCCCTGCCCCAACATATTGCTATTCAGAAGGTTATCTTAGTTCCTGTTATTTGCTACCAAGGGCAATAGCCCATACACATCACATATACATGTTTTCTCTCATCTAAGATAGACCTCACCAAAATTCCATTAAATTTATCAAGAAAGTTTTCACTATCATAAATCTATGTTGATCCTCTCAGCACTAAATGTTCTGCTATCACACATTGTATTCTGTCAAAGATTAGCATTTTCCCCATCGCTGATGTCAGGCTAATTGATCTATAATTTTTAAAATTTTCTCTCCACTTTCTTTTTCTTCACATGGTAGTATTGTATGAGCTACCTCTGATCCATTGAACTGTTCTATAGCACGTAGAACTTCAGAAAATACGGATTTGAATTCATTACCTTGCAGATGTCTCTTTAAATTCCATGTGCCAGCACTCCAACCAATTTTCCAACTGATAATGCTCAATCCTTAAACAAATTTCTTCACTATCTACTGCCACCAATTCTTGTTTTGTCTACCACCTTACTAATCAAACACCTACATTCTCATTCAAATCATTTATAGATATTATGAGCAATACGATTCCATCCAGAATATTGCATTCTAGCTTGTCAGGAAATTGCTGGTTTTGCAGGAGGAATTTACCATGTATAACATAAGATTGGTCATAGGTCACAGAGATGGGCCTCAATAGTTTGTTAACTAGAGCACAAGGTGCCATGTGCTATTTTTTTTACCCAAATTGGAGGCATAAGGGCAAGATTCACACTGTATGCCAAAGCATCTTCACCACAAAGCATTTGAAGGTGTAGCTGGTACTCAGAGTGCAAATTTGATTGTTTTATTTTCTGAATCACTTTAAGGAAAGTTCTGGTGTCAATTTTGCACACACACACACACACACACACACACACACACACACACACACGCAGGTACAAGAATGTCCAGCTCTAATATGTCCTTTTGTCTGATCTAATTTTAATTTTATTTTAACAATACAGCATGGTATAAGGCCCTTGCAGTTCACGAAGCCCATGCCACCCAATTACACCCAAATAACCAACCAATACTGTGAGAACTGGATTCAAACCAGGGTCATTGGCACTGTAATAGTGTTGAGCCAAACAACCACTAACCTAACTGCATGCATTCTGCCACAGCCACAGGGGTGTCCAGGACATGTGAAACAGATTACTCATGATCAATATCATGATCTAAATAAGGTTGAGGTAGTGCAGAGATGGTTCACAGTGATTACTGTGAGATACTTTCCTCCATTCTCTCTGGTTGTGTGTGGATACAATGATGTGGCCCGGCTGCTATGAAATCCTCCCATGTCTGGTTGACATCAGTCTCCTATGTGAAGGTCGCCTGTCCTGCCAACCACAATTACCTGAATGCCATCCAAATGAGCATGATTTTCCTGAACTGGGCATCTGCAGTTTCTCTCCAGTGAGCAGACTCCGGGTTAAAAAAAATTAAAATTATACACTTAATTTACTTCAGGGAATATACTAAATTGTAAAGAATGCGAAAAGAAATCAAGTCGACAAGGTGCTTGGAGACATTTTCTGAATTAACTCTACGTTATTAAAATTGATACATTGTAATAACACTGCATTTTACCTTTGCAGACTAGAATTTCTGCTCTGGTGGTCTGAGAGCACTCAATAATATTAAAACTAAATTTATCCATAATGAATGATCACATCAATCTGTATCAATGTCTCAAGCACCAACAGCAGTAACATATTTAAAATTGTTCTATATGACTTAGGAAGATTAATTCAGTATTAATTCTTTGATGCTGTCAAAAACATTTCATTTTTTTGATTCTGAAAATTATTTTAAGATTCCTCAAGCAAATCCTGAACTAATTTTTCTTTGATTTATTACAGAGCTAGCTCCTGATCACAGACATGCCACTATGGGGAGCTGGAAGCCAGAAGATCAAAACGCACAATGGCAACAATGAGACTGGATTCTAAACCACCTCAGCAACTCATTAACACTGGTTATATCAGGTCATTTCCCTGTCTATCACAACCAGCCACAGGCCTACTAGGTGACAAGAAATAAATACCTGGTTTATTTCAAACATTTCCAAATAATTTTTGCTTTGAGGATTGTAAAACCATTTTGAATGTTGCAATCAAAGCCATTTGAATAAGCTAGCTGATGCTGTTGACTTTTATCGGAAACACTGCAATAACTTCCAAATCCTCAAGTTCCAATTGAGTTTTCTGTTCATCATCCTGAGCCTCTCCTGAAGGACATGGCTCATTCTTTGAAGTTTCTTTAACGTGGAAGCAGCTGGTGAATGTGTTGAATGGAAACACCAGCTGAGGAAGGTTTGTCTGAGCGAATCTGAGATCCACTATTCTCTTTGTCCATTTTTGTCTCTAAAAAAATTGACCCATCAATCATCAAATAACACTGTTGAAATGAGATTATATTCTGGTTGTCTCTTTCAATGTCAAAGGATAGATCAACATCTAATAGGACTATTAGAAGTCCCTGAGGAGGGCTAGCAGTAGCAAATGCTAAGATTGTCTTCCTCATCACTTACCTAGGTGTGAAAGAACAGTATATTTGAAATTTGGATAAAACAAGTTTAGCATAAGCCATGTCCTTCAGCAGGAGTAGGGATGATGAATAGCAAAACATAATGAGAAAGTTGGATAGTTAAAAGTTATTGCAATGTGACTGATGCAAGGATAGGATTGGCTGATGCAGGTACCAGGGTTTAGATGTTTTAAAAGGGATAGGATAGGAGGTAAAAGAGGTGGGGGAGTAGCAAGGATAGTATCATTGCTGCAGAAAGGGAGGACACTGTGGAGGGAGTGTCAGTGCGGGAGGAAATCAGAAATAGGAAAGGAGCAATCACTGTATTGGGAGTAGTCTCTAGGCCCCCAAATAGCCCTCTGGAATCTGATGCAGAAATTGAAGAGTTGTTGCTATGAGAGACTTCAACTTCCCGAATATTGACTGGTATCTCCTGACTGCAAGAGAAATAGATGGGACAGAATTTGTCTGATCTATCCAAGAAGGATTCTGTTGTATTGAAAATGCTGCTTCCAGATGCAAAGAACATAGCACACAGAACTGGTTCAGTTAACTCTTCATTAGACACCATTAACCTGGGAGAACCTGTCCTACTGTCATCCTAAACAAAGGGATGCATCAACTTTTATACACTTGAGTAAACAATTCGAACTAAACCATTACATCATTATTCTGTATTTCAGGTAAGTAATACCCCTTGTTTCCCCTTACCCTATATCCTTGAATCAAGGTTGAATAAAATATTGTTTCAGAACACTGAGCGAAAACACACATCTGTAATGCTTGCATTCCAAAGCCATCTGCTGGTGCCTTGCAAAGGTTGGACCAGTCTGTAATACATTTATTGTGCTCCCCTTAATATTTCAAGCAGCAGACTTAAATTTGTGTTTTAATTTACTTTAATACTTCTAAATTATTTTAATATTCATTTTAATACTACAATTCCTGACACAGTGTGTGGACCAGCCGACTAGAGAAAAGGCCATACTTGATCTAGTACTGGGTAATGAACATGGTCAGTTAACATACTTCTTGATGAAGGGAGCATTTTGGTGATAATGACCATAATTCCCTGAGCTTTACATAGCTTGGACAAGGATAAAAGTAGACAAAATGGAAAAATGTTTAATTGAAAAAGGGTTAATTATGATGGGATGAGGTAGGAACTAGGGAGAGTAAATTGAGAACTGATGTTTTCGGGAGAAAGCACAGAAATAATGTGGAGGATGTTTAGGGACTACTTGCATGGGATTCAGTTTAGGTTTGTCCCACTGACACAGGGAAATGATGGTAGAATAAAGGAACCATGGTTGACAAAAAAAGGTTAGGCAGCTAGTTAAGAGGAAGAAAGAAGCATATATTAGATATTGGAAGCAAAAAAATAGGAAGGACTCATGAAAATTATATGGTAGTCAGGAAGGAACTTAAGTAAGCAGAGCTAGAAGGGGATATGAAGAGACCTTGGCAAGTAGAATTTAGAAAAATCCTAAGGTATTCTATGCTTATGTGAAGAACAAAAGGATGACGAGAGTGAAGGGAAGGCTGCATAAGGATAAATGGGGCAACATGTGCCTGGAGATGGAGGAGGTTAAGGAGGTCCTAAATGAAAACTTTGCTTCAGTATTCACCAGAGAAAAAGACCTTGGTCAAGGTGAGGTCAGAATAGAACAAGCTTATGTGCTGGACCATGTTGAGATTAAGAAAGAGGAAGTGCTGGATCTTCTTACAAATATTCAGACAGATAAGTCCCTGTGACCAGACAATATATACCCCAAGTTGTCATGGGAAGGGAGGGAAAAGATCACTGGGGCATTGGCCTTGGCCACAGGTTAGGTGCCGGAGGATTGGAGAATGGCAAATGTTGTCCCCTTGTTTAAAAAAAGTAATAGGGAGAATCCTGGGAATTATAGACCAGTGTGTCTTACATCAGTGGAGGACAAACTATTGGCGAGGATTCTTAAGAACAGGATTTACGAGCATTTAGAAAAGTACAATCTTTTCAGGTACAGAAGATAGGTGAGGGGAAGGTCATACCTCGCAAGCTTAATTGAGTTACTTGAGAAGGTAATAAAATAAATTGAGGAAGATAGGGTGGTAGATGTGGTGTACATGGAGTTTCATAAGGCATTTGACAAGGTACACAATGGGAGACTTATTCAGAAAGCCACGAGGCATGAAGTCCATGGAACCTTGTCTGTGTAGATTCAGAAATGGCTTGGATGTCGAAAGCACAGAGTAATAGTGGATGGAAAGTATTCTGTCCAGACGTCAATGACTAGTGGAGTTTCACAGGGATCTGTTTTGGGAACACTGCTCTTTGTGATTTTTATAATGACCTAAATCAGTGGTTCCCAACCTTTTACTTTCCACTCACATATCACTTTAAGTATTCCCTATTCCATAAGTGTTCTGTGATTAATAAGGGATTGCTTAAGGTGGTATGTTGGTGGAAAGAAAAAGTTTGAAAACCACTGTTTTAATCATTCCAAATTGATTCATTATGTGCACAGTTTCATAACTCCAAAGGAAATGGGGCAATGACAATTTTTCTCAAGCAAAATATTTCAGTAATAATTGGGTCTAGAGCAGTGATTCTCAATCTTCCCTTCCTATTCACATACCACCTTAAGCAATCACTTACTAATCACAGAACACTTATGGCATAGGGAATACTTAAAGTAGAATGTGAGTGGAAAGTAAAAGATTGGGAACCACTGACCTAAATGAAGAAGTAGGGGATGGGTCAGTAAGTTTGCAGATAATAAGAAGGTTGGAGATGTTGTGGATAGTGTTGAATGATGTTGTAAGTTACAACAGGATATAGACAGGATGCTGAGATGAGTGGAAAAACGATCTAGTTCAACCTGATAAGTGTTGTTTTCCTTTGTGTGAAGATATTGTTTTATGGTTTTACTGTATTGTATATGTTGAATATTTATGGGTTTTGGAGGGGAGTGGGAAGAGGGGAGGGAGGGAAAAGGGAAAAAAGGGAAAAAAAGGAGAAAATGTCACTGTGTAAATTTAATGAGAAACAATTGTACATATTTTGGTTGATATGGTTCACAGTGTGAAAAATAAAAATTTATAAAAAGAAACCTGATAAGTGTGAGGTGATGCATTTTGGAAGATCAAACTTGAAGGAAGAATACATGGATAATGGTAGAATACTTGATAATGTAACAGAACAGAGGGACCTTGGGGTCCAAATCAATAGATCTCTCAAGTTTGCTGCATAGGCTGATAGGATAGTTTAGAAGGCCTATGGTATGCTAGGCTTCATTAATTTAGGAGCCGTGAGGTAATGTTGCAGCTCTATAAATCTCTGATGGTATATTGTGTTGGCAGTTCTGATCACCTCATTATAGGAAGGACGTGGAGGAGATTTACCAGAATGTTACCTGTATTGAAAATATGTCCTATGAGGCAAGTTTACAAGAGGTAAGACTTTTCTCTTTGGAATGAAGAAGGATGAGAGGTAACTTAATAGAGGTCTACAAGATTATGAGTAGCATAGAAAAGGTTGACAGCCAGGATTTTTTTCCCAGGGCATAAGCAGAAAACACCAGAGGACATCTATATAAAGTGAAAGGAGAAAAGTTTACAGAAGATATCAGGGTAACATTTTTTACAGAGAGTTTTACACATAGATCAGCAAAATATCATGGGCTGAAGGGCTTAGACACAATTATCTGCACTCATTTCATTCTAGATTACAATTGTCAAATTTTAAATTTTGATCAATTCATTGCAGAGATCTGTTCATTCAATATTGGGATGAATAATAATTATATTTTGAGATCATTCACATTTTGTCTCTGTTGATAATATGAAATTAATTCACTTGACTGTCAAAAAAACTAAATACCAAAGAGCTCAAAATTTCACTGAGAACAATTCTGGGTAAATGGTCAGGATCGTGTTTATGGTCTCCATATTTAGAAGATGCAATTGCATTGCAGGCAGTACAATGAAGACTCATCAGGTTAATTCTTGGGATTAAGTTCTTGACTTATGAATCAGGAGGCTGGGCAGTGCTCATTGTGTAGAGAAGAATGATCTTATTGAAACATATGATTCTGAGAGGGATTGACATCAAGTCATAAAAAGTCATTATCATCTGATTGTACAAATACAACCCGACAAAAGAGTCGTTGGTGGAAAAGAACCAGACATAACACACCTGCAAACAAATAATACATATGCAGGACAAGTATTCATCGATACAAATAAATAAATAAATATTGTTCTATACAGACAAGACTCTCGGATGGGTAGTGTAAGCAGTTGCTTTGGTCATTCAGCATTCTCACTGCCTGTGGGAAGAAGCTATCCCTTAGCCTGGTGATGCTGGGTCTGATACTCCTGTATCTTTTCTCTGACTGGAGCAGCTGAAAGATGGAAGGGGTCCTCAATGATTTTTGAGTGTTCTCTTTTCAGACAACAATCCTGGTAGACTACATTGATGGGGAGGTGGGGGGGGGGGGGGAATGGGTGGGAGGCTACAATGATCCTCTCTGCCACTCTTATGGACCCTTTTCTCTGCTGCAACCATATCACACTGTGATGCAGCCAGCCAGGACCTCCTGTAGAAGGTTGACATAATGGTGGCCAATAGCCTTGCCCACTTCAGTCTTCTCAGGCAGTGCATTCACTGTTGTGCCTTTCAGACAAGTGAGAAGATGTTGAGTGTTCACTATAGGACACTAGTTAAGCAAATTCCAAGGAATTTGGTGTTCTTCACTCTCTCATCTATAGAGTTGTTGTCTTTTTAAATGTTTTAATTTTTCACACTATGAACCATATTAATCAAAATACACACAAACTTTTCCCTCTTGAATACACACAGTGTCATTTTCTCCCCTTTTTCCCCCCTCCCTTCCTTCCCTCCTTCCCACCCCCCTCCAAACCCATTAAACGTTCAATATATACAATACAATAAACCCATTAAACAATCTCATTACACAATGAAAATAAACAAGAAAATTGTGTCATCTACTTTTACACACTGGGTCAGTTCATTTCGTCTTCTTCTCATTCTATTATTTTAGGTGGTGGAGGTCCGCGGTAGGCCCTCTCTGTTGTGTTCCATGTACGGTTCCCAAATTTGTTCAAATAATGTGACTTTATTTCTTAAATTATATGTTATTTTTTCCAATGGAATACATTTATTCATTTCTATGTACCATTGCTCTACTCTCAGGTTTCTTCTGATTTCCAAGTTGACATTATACATTTTTTTGCTACACCTAAGGCTATCATAATAAATCTTTTTTGCACTTCATCCAGTTTGAGGCCTAATTCCTTACTTCTTGTATTACTTAGAAGAAAGATCGCTGGGTTTTTTGGTATGTTGTTTTTTGTGATTTTATTTAACACATGATTTAGATCTTCCCAAAATTTTCCACTTTCTCACATGCCCAAATTGCATGTACTGTTGTTCCCGTTTCCTTTTTACAGCGAAAACATCTATCTGATAATGTTGGATCTCATTTATTTAACTTTTGGGGCGTGATATATAGCCTGTGTAACCAATTATATTGTATCATGCGTAACCTCGTGTTTATTATATTCTTCATAGTTCCGGAGCATAGCTTTTCCCATATTTCATTTTTTATCTTTATGTTTAGATCTTGTTCCCACTTTTGTATGGGTTTATAGCTTATTTCATCATTTTCTTTATCTTGCAGCTTGATGTAAATTTATAGCCTTTTTTCCTTAGGATCGATTTTGCTGCGTTAAACTCCTTCCTCTTCTTTAGGAGTTCAAAACTTATGTCTGAGTAGAAAATTTTTTTTTTTGACCTTTGTATTCCAGTGTTTTTTTTTTTGTCTTCTCTAATTTTATTCATTGCCTTCTCCAATGTATTTTCTCTTGTCGTGTATCTCAGAAATTTTACTAAAATGGATCTTGGTTTTTGTTGTGACTGTGGTTTCAGGGCTAATTTTCTGTGTGCCCTTTCTATTTCCATTCCTTCCTGCATTTCTGGCATTCCCAGGACTTTTGGGATCCATTCTTTTATAAATTCTTTCATATCTTTGCCTTCTTCATCTTCCTTAAGGCCCACTATCTTTATATTGTTTTGCCTACTATAGTTTTCCATTATATCCATCTTCTGAGCTAACAACTCCTGTGTTTCTTTTAACTTTTTTGCCACTTTCTTCCACTTTTCTTTTTAAGTTGTTCACTTCCATTTCTACCGCCATTACACGTTCTTCCACATTTTCTAATCCTTTCTCTACATCTGTTATGACCAGCTCTATTCTACTTACTTTTTCTTCTGTACTTTTCATTTTTCTTTTCATTTCACTTATTTCTAGTGTCAACCATTCTTTTAATGCTTTCATTTGTTCTTGAAAATTTTTTTAATCATGTAATGTCCATTCACTTTATCTCCTATTCCTCTGTGCAGAGCTTGGTGTTCTTCTTCTTCTGTGTCTGCTCTTGGGTTTGTGTCTTCTATTTCTCTTCCTTGTATCTGTGTCTCTTCTGACTTTCTTGTTGAGCTGCTTGTCTCAGTTTGTTGGGTTTTTTTTCCATGGTTTCTTGATGTTGGTCCTCTTTTCCTGGGTTGGCTATCTGTTGTGTGTCTCTTGCTTCCTTTTTTCTTTCTCACCCCTCCCTTTCCTGTTGCTTTCTTTATCTTCCAGCTGGGAGCCCTGCTGTCGGGCACCTCTCAGCTATTCATGCTGTGGAGTTTCACTCTTCTCGTTTGTCAACCGAGATCATCCTGGTGAACCTCTTCTGGACTGCCTCCATGCCCAGTATATCCTTCCTCAAGTATGGAGACCAGAACTTCTCACTGTACTCCAGGTGCAGCCTCACCAGTACCTTGTGTAGTTGCAGCATGACCTCCCTGCTCTTGAATTCAATTCCTCTAGCAATGAAGGCCACATCCCATTTGTCTTCTTAATAACCTGTGTGGTGATATGTCCACTAGCCTACTGCAGTGGGCGATCTCTGTACCTACAGAAGGACCACCTGGGGGCTGACTCCACCTGGCCGGCTGTCAATCGGCCGACCTGAATATAAGCTTGAGCTGGCCTCTCCTGAGCCAGTCACTCAGGAGCCACCACAGCTCAAACTGGTGTTCAGCTGAAATCCTGTCTTTTGTGTTTTGTGTCTGCTTGCTGCTACCACAGCGCAATTTATTCAGCTAAAAGTCTGCACACACCAGTTTCAGCTGTGGTGGCTCCCAAGTGACTGGCTCAGGAGGGGCCGACTCAGGCTAATATTCGGGTCGGCTGATTGACAGCCGGCCAAGAGGAGTCAGCCCCCAGGTGGTCCTTCTGCAGGTATAGAGATCGGACCCTGCAGTAGGCTAGTGGTTGTATCACCAAAACCTGCTGTACCTTCAACCCAACTTTTTTACTATTCATGCACAAGCACTCCCAAGTCCTTTTGCACTACAGCATGCTGCAGTTTTTCACCATTTAGATAATAATCTTCTATTTTTCCTACCAAAGTGGATGACCTCAGATTTACTAGCATTGTACTCCATCTGCCAGACCTTTGCCCAATTATATCCTTCTGCAGCCTCTCCATATCCTCTGTATAATTTGCTTTTCCACTCAATTTAGTATCATCCGCAAACTTGGCTACATTACACTCTGTCCCCTCTTCCAAATCACCACATTAAACGCAGAGATGAAGTCAATGACATATGAGGAGTCGTTCTCCAGGTGGGACAGAATGGAGTGAAGTGACAAGGCAATAGCATCGTCTGTGGAACAGTTTCTTCTATGGGCAAATTGAAATGGGTCCAGCATCTCTGGGATGTATGCTTTGATGTGTCCATCACCAGACACTCGAAACATTTCATAACAGTGGAGGTTGGTGTCCCTTGGCGGTCGTCATTGAGGTAGTATTGTCACCCTCTTGGGTATCAGGATGATGGTGGCTGCCTTGAACCTTGTAGGAACAATGGAGTGCTGCAGTGAGGTTTTGAAGATGTCCATGAAGACCTCTATCAATTGGTCTGTACAGTCCTTCAGTATCCAACCAGGTATGTGGCCTGGTCCCGCTGTTTTCAGTGGGTTCACCTTTGTTATCGTTCTCCTCACCTCAGCCATAGCTATGTAGGTGGCCAGTTCATCAGGAGGTCATGAAGATTTATTTGGCATTATCCTGTTCTCATCAAACTGTGCATAGATGAAGTTCAATCTGTCTGCAAGGAAGATGTCATTGTCTTTAACTGGCAAGATGACAAGATGGATATGGAGAGGATTTTCCCCCAGTGAGGGTAACAATCAGCATGGAATGGACCAGTACAGGTACAGCCCTTTGGCCACAATATTTGTACAAAACACCAATCTAACTAATCCCATCCACCTACACATGGTCTGCATCCTACCTTCCACCATCTATTTAGGTGACTTACTAAATGTCTCTTCTACTTCCACCACTGCCCTGGCAGCATGTTCAAGGAATCTACCATTCCCTATATACAAAACTTGTCTCACTTCTCACCTTAATCCTCATGTTTGTTATTTTCAGCCTGAGAAGAAGACTCTCCAGGAAGCAGAGCTTGCCACACCTATCTGACATTAAAAACCTCTTGGCAATTGAGATCGGAAATGGCATGGTGGTTGATGGGGAAGAGGAGGTGAAATATAGTTTTTGAATAAACCTGGAAATTGTGGCATATTTAAAACAGAGGGATGAGGGATTTGAGGTGAGAGAAGCAAGATTATTACCATACTTAAGAAAGGAAGGCAAGTTCTTGAAAGAAGCTTCAGAGGATCAGAGATGCAAAGGTTCCAATACAATAGGGACTCATGAAGTCACACAGCATAGAAATAGGCCCATGCCAAACAAAATATCTCACCAACACTCATCCAGCTGACTTATGTTTGGTCTAGATTCCTCTAAACCAGTCCTATCCTTGTATCTGTTCAATATTTATTAAACATTGCAATAGTACCTGCCTCAACCATCTTCTCTGGCAGCCTGTCCCATGCACTCATTACCCTTTAAGTGTAAAACTTATTCCTCAAGTTCCTGTTAAATTTCTCTCTCCTCATCTTAAATCCATGTTCTCTGATTACTAATTCCCCTACTCTGGGCAAAAGGCTTGAGTGCCTTAACATAACATAACAATTACAGCAAGGAAACAGGCCATTAGGCCCCTCTAGTCCGCACCAAACCAAACACTCCTCTCTAGTCCCACCTACCTGCACAATGACCATAACCCTCCACCTTCTTCTCATCCATATACCTGTCCAGCTTTTTCTTAAATAATAAAATTGACTCTGCCGCCACTATTTCTCCCAGAAGCTCATTCCACACCGCTACCACTCTCTGAGTAAAGAAGTTCCCCCTCATGTTACCTCTAAACCTCTGCCCCTTAACTCTTAACTCATGTCCTCTTGTTTCAATTTCTCCTACTCTTAACGGAAATAGTCTATCCACATCCACTCTGTCTATCCCTTTCATAATCTTAAATACCTCTATCAAATCCCCTCTTAACCTTCTACGCTTCAAAGAATAAAGACCTAATCTGCCCAATCTCTCCCTGTACTCTAGATGCTTAAACCCAGGTAACATTCTGCACTCTCTCCACTCTGTTTATATCCTTCCTATAATTAGGCGACCAGAACTGCACACAGAACTCTAAATTAGGCCACACCAACGCCTTATACAATCTCAACATCATTTCCCAACTCCCATATTCCATGCAATGATTGATAAAGGCCAGCATACTAAAAGCCTTCTTCACCACCCTATTCACATGAGTTTCTACCTTCAGGGAACGATGTACCGTTACTCCTAAATCCTTCTGCTCTTCTGTATTCATCAATGCTCTCCCATTTACTACGTATGTCCTGTTCTGATTCTTCTTACCAAAATGAAGTACCTCACACTTATCAGCATTAAATTCCATCTGCCATTTTTCAGCCCACTTTTCTAAGCAGCCCAAATCCCTCTGCAATCCTTGAAAATCTTCTTCATTATCCAATATTCCACCTATCTTAGTATCGTCTGCATATTTACTAATCCAATTCACCACCCCATCATCTAGATCATTAATGTGTATAACGAACAACAATGGGCCCAATACAGATCCCTGAGGAACACCACTGGTCACCAGCCTCCAAACTGACAGACAATTTTCCACTACCACTCTCTGGCCTCTCCCTTTCAGCCAATGTTCAATCCATTTGACTTATCTCAAAATTTATACCTAAAGACTGCTCCTTCCTAACTAACCTTCCATGTGGTACCTTATCAAAGGCCTTACTGAAGTCCATATAGACAACATCCACCGCGCTACCCTCATCCACATTCCTAGTCACCTCTTCAAAAAATTCAATCAGATTGGTCAAACAGGACCTTCCGCTCACAAATCCGTGTTGAGTGCTCCTGATCAGACCCTGTCTATCCAGATATTTATAAGTACTATCTCTAAGAACTTTCTCCATTAATTTACTACCACAGACGTCAAACTTACAGGTCGATAATTGCCAGGCTTCCTCCTTGAACCCTTTTTAAATAACAGAACCATATGCGCAATACGCCAATCCTCCGGCACTATCCCCATCTCTAATGACATTTGGAAAATTACCGTCAGAGCCTCTGCTATTTCCTCCTTTACTTCTCTCAATGTCCTGGGGAAGATCCCATCTGGTCCCGGAGACTTATCCACCTTTATATTCCTCAAAAGCCCTAACACTACATCTTTCGTAATCACTATATTCTCCATATTTACCCAATTTGCTTTTTTTAATCTCACATATCCCAATATCCTTCTCCTTGGTGAATACCAAAGAAAAGAAACTGTTCAATATCTCCCCCATTTCTCTAGGCTCCACACACAGTTTTCTGCTCTGATTCTCTAAGGGACCAATTTTGCCTCTCGCTTTCCTTTTACCATTAACATATTTGTAGAACCCTTTTGGATTAATTTTCACCCTGCTTGCTATAGTCTCCTTGTACCTTTTTTTAGCTTTCCTAATTCCTCTCTTAAGATTCCTCTTACATTCAATGTATTTTTCAAACATCTCCTTAATTCCATGCTTCTTATACCTAATGTACGCCTCCCTTTTTCTTCGAACCAAGTTTCCAATATTCCTTGAAAACCACGGCTCTCTCAAACCTTTTGCCCCTCCTTTTAACCTAACAGGAACATAAAGCTTTTGCACTCTCAAAATCTGATCTTTAAAAGACTTCCATCTCTCTACTATATCCTGCTTATAAAACAAATTGTCCCAATGCACACCCTCATAGTCCTTTCGCATCTCCTCAAATCTAGCTTTTCCCCAATCAAAAACCTCAACCCTTGGCCCTGACTTATCTCTTTCCATAATGACATTGAAGCTGATGGCATTAAGATCACTGGACCTGAAGTGCTCGCCAACACTAACCTCCGTCATTTGACCCATCCCATTTGCCAACAGTAGATCTAACACTGCTCCTTCTCTGGTCGGCACCTCTACATATTGTTGTAAAAAACTATCTTGCACACATTTCACAAACTCTAACCCATCCAGCCCTTTCACAGAATGTGTTTCCCAATCTATATGTGGAAAATTAAAATCTCCCATAATTACAACCCTGTGCTTATCACAAATATCCACTATCTCCCTACAGATTTGCTCCTCTAGGTCTCGGTCCCCTCCGGTTGGTCTATGATACACCCCTACAAGTGTAACCTCTCCTTTCCCACTTCTCAGTTCCACCCAAATAGCCTCCGTGGACGAGCCCTCTAATCTATCCTGCCTAAGCACCGCTGTAATATTCTCCCTGACAAGCAATGCAACACCACCTCCTCTTGCCCCTCCGACTCTATCACACCTAAAGCAACGAAACCCAGGGATATTCAGCTGCCAATCACATCCCTCCTGCAACCATGTCTCACTAATCGCTACCACATCATACTTCCAAGTATCAATCCATACCTTCAGCTCATCCACCTTTTTTACAATACTCCTGGCATTAAAATATATGAATTTCAGAGATTTCCCAATTCTTAATCCCTGTTTTCCCTAATCTTTAATAACATTATTTCCTTTTCCTGCCAATTGCCCTTCATCTTCTTCCAGAGCATTTCCTTTCTCTATCACCTGCCCATCCATATTCAAATACTTACTACAAACTTTCTTTGTTTGCATTCTAACCTTCTCCTTACTGCTCTGTACTATTTTGCTCCCTCCCCCCAACCATTCTAGTTTAAAGGATCCTGAGTAGCCCTAGCAAATACCCCTGCCAGGATTCTGGTCCCCCTGGGATTTAAGTGTAACCTGTCCTTACTGTACAAGTCACATCTTCCCCAAAAAAGGTCCCAGTGATCCAGAAACTTGAAACCCTGCCCCTTACTCCACCCCTTCAGCCACGTGTTAATCCTCCACCTCATTCTATTTCTATTCTCACTGTCACGTGGCACAGGGAGTAATCCAGAGATTACCCCCTTTGCGGTCCTTCTTTTTAACTCCCTACCTAACTGCCTGTACTCACTTTTTAGGACCTCTTCTCTATTCCTCCCTATATCATTGGTACCTACATGTACCATGACCTCTGGCTCCTGTCCCTCCCACTTTAGGATATCCGGGACATGAGCAGCAACATCCCGGACCCTGGCACCAGGGAGGCAAACCACCATCCGGTTCTCCTTGCTGCGTCCACAGAATCCCCTATCTGTCCTCTTAACTATGGAGTCCCCTACCACTATTGCCCTCCTCTTCCTTTCCCTACCTTTCTGAGCTACAGGGGCTGACCCCGTGCCAGAGGCACAGCCACTGCTGCTCCCCCCAACTTTGATGTTCTCCTCAACAGTATTCAGAGGCGTACTTATTGCGGAGGGTTACAGTCATAGGGCTCCTCTCTGGCACCTTACGTTTTTCTGTCCCTCTCCTAACTGTTACCCACCTTTCCTCCTCCCGTGGCCCTGGCGTGACCACCTGGCTGTAACTCCTGTCTATGACTTCCTCTGTTTCCCTAACCAGCCTGAGGTCATCGAGCTGCAGCTCTAGTTCCCTAACACGGCCCCTAAGAATCTGCAGCTCGACACACCTCGTGCAGATATGGACATCCGGGAGTCTGGAAGACTCCAGGACCTCCCACATCTGGCACTCCCAACAACACACAGCCCTAACACTCATCCTTTACCCCAATGAAGTAGTAATAAAGACTATCTTACCTTAATGTGCAGTGACTTGTCCTCAACCTGTGCTCCCACTCACTCGCTTGGGCCACTCACTCGCTGCCGCTCCCAAAAAACCTTTCCTTTACTTTAAAACACTACCCAATGTGACCACTAGCACTGTCCAATCTTAACCAGTTTCCTTTAATTACTCCCACCTGCACTCCCTATTCAATTACTGTCTCTGCACTGAACAGCAATCCCCACCTAAATTATTAACTCTTAACTTTGTGTTAACTAGACATATTCCTTTCATGATTTTGTACACATCTAAGACATCACCCCTTATCTGCTATCGCTCCAAGAAATAAAGCCCCAGCCTGCTCAACTGTGGCTCAGCCCCCATCCCGAGTCCTGGCAACATCCTTGTAAATCATCTCTGCACCATCACCAACTTGACAATAACTTTCCTATAGCATGGTAACCAAAACTGCAAATGGGGCCTCATCAATGTCTTATACAACTGCTACATGGTTTTCCAACTTCTAAACTCAATCCTCTGACTGATGAAGGCCAGTTTGCTGAAACATCTTTTGACCACCCTATCTACCTATGATGCCACTTTCAAGGTACTATGTATCTGTACTCTTGGATTCCTCAGCTCTACAACACTTCCCAGATCCCTACCATCGACTGTGCTGGTCCTACCCACATTAGACCCCAAACATGAAGCACCTCAAATTCCTCTGTATTCAATTCCTCTGCCCACCTACCTAACTGCACAAGATCCTGCAACTGTCTTCACAGTCTACAATGCAGGACACCAGTGTCATCCACAAATTTGCTAATCATGTATGTTTTCATCTAAATCATTGATATAGATGACAAACAGCAATGGGCCCAGCACTGAACCCTGAGGCACACCTCTAGTCACAGGCTTCCAGTCTGAAAAAGAAACTGCTTGTAGGGATTGAAAACTAGGGACTGTTCTTGGAGGAAGGTTAACGGAAAATGTGATCATGATGTGAAAAGAATTTTGTCAGAAATTATAAGGAGAAACTTCTCTCACTGCAAAGAGGGTCAGTAACCACCAGGTTCAAGATAATTATTTCAACATCTTGATGGGGAAAAAATGTTGTGAATTGCTGAATTCAGAGCATGAGGCTGAAAGGTCGAAGATGACAGCTTCAAGAACGAATTTCAGAGTTTAATTAAATATGTCACTCAACTGGAGATAGTTATAGGACCATTGGAAAAGATTAAGGGAATAGGCCTAACTGGAGAGCTCAGCCATAGATTCAGGGACATGACAAAAGCATTGGCATTGAGTTCATGACAAAACTCTTCATGGTAGGCCAAACCCAGTCTTTTAGACTCCTGCTGAAAGACATTAGCCATCTAGCTCTGTTGCTCCATGGTTTAGTTTTGTGATATAAGCCAAGCCATATTTTAAAATTCTATCTACTTAGTACTTTTATTATGGTCCAACATTCACAGAGGTGAAATCATCCACAGAACAGACACTAAACTAAAAATTCATGGAAAGAGCTTGGGTAAAGATGTATTTTGCAGAATCTTTTAAAGGAGGTTAAGGACATAGGGAGGTTTATTGAGGGAATTGAGAATTTAGTTGCAGACTCCTCTGACATTAATCGATTTAAGAGGTTTCAGATTGAGTTGGAATTCATAAGAATTCTTGGAAATTTGCATTTGAGACCTTGGAAGATTTAAATGTGAGAATGAGAATTTTAAATCTGAGTTGCTGCAGCCCTGATTGGAAGTCAATGAGCTCAGCTCTTGGCATACAACATAGGGACTCACAGCCAATGGATGGTTAATGTACACTCTAAAGACAAGTATTACTTAGAGTTGGGGATGGTCCAGAGGGCTGGAAATTTGCAAATGTCACCCCACTTATTGAAAAGCTGAATGATCAAAGGAACTGCTCACACTAACCACCTGAGACTTTCATAGTCATATGAAACAAACACTTATTTATTTGTATAATATATATATAAAAACCCAACACCCAACCCCAACCAACCAATTTTCCCTTGCAACCGCTGCAATCGTGTCTGCCTGTCCCGCATCGGACTTGTGAGCCACAAACGAGCCTGCAGCTGACGTGGACTTTTTACCCCCTCCATAAATCTTCATCCGCGAAGCCAAGCCAAAGAAAGAATTATTTTGCATATGTATTGTTTGGCTGTTTGTGTGTTATGTCTAGTTGTGTGTCTGTGTGTTTTGCACCGAGGACTATACATGCATAATAGATTATACATGCATAATCAGATGACAATAAACTTGACTTGACAAGGGAGAGAGGGAAAACACAATAAAAGATGGGCTGGTTAACCTAACTTCTTTGAGGAAGTACTATTTTTCTCCCCCGTTCACAAAGGTAATTTATTCAGTGATTACAAGAAATCACATTTGTACAGTATTACTTTATTGCAGTATTTCAGTTACACACTATTTACAGATAAATTATAACACAGTTTTCACCATTCAGAATGCACTCGAACCCATGTGGTACCCACTGGTCCTGAAAATCCCCTATCATACCTGTGGACACTATGTGCTCCCTCTCCAGGGACAAATGGGCATGAACATAACCCTGGAAGATGGGCAGGCAATCCTCCCAAGCTGAACCTTCAACTGCCTGTTCCCCTGAGCAACCCACCTCCTTCCTCACTGAGTGACTAAAAATGGGGCTGAAATGTAGTAGCGAAAGCTTGAGGAGCAGTACCTTCAGATATTCAAATAGAGGCTGCAACCTCTCACACTTTGTGTATACATGCTACACTGTCTCAGCCGGCCGCAGAACTAACAGGCAGTCAGGGTGTCAGTGAACTGACTTAAAAATCTGTTACGTGGTACAGCTCGGTGAAAAACTTTCCACCCCAGGTCTTCAATGTAACAGGGAAGGACTCCTTCGTAAAGAGACCTCCCTCAGCTTCAGATGGCAAAATGGAGTGCCAGGGCGTGTCCGGATAGAAGATGAGGACAAGGAAGTGTACGGTGTGCAGATACAGTAAATGCCTCGGAAGTACCAAATTAGATAGACAAAGGAGAATCAGTAGATGTTTAATTGGATTTTCAGATGGCCTTTGACATGGTGCTGCTCATGAGGCTGATAAATAAGATAGGAGCTCATGCTATAATAGGAAAGGTACTTGCATGGGGAGAAGAGTGACTAGCTAGTGGTGTTCTGCAAGGGCCGGCTTGGATCTGCTTTTCACATTGTATATAAATGATTTGGAGGATAGAATTATTAGCTTTGTGGCCAGGTTTGTGGATGATATGAAGATAGGTGAAGGGAGGGTAGTGCTGAATTTGGATAGGTTGGGAGAATGGGCAAAGAAGTGGCAGATGGAATACAGAATAGGGAAGTGCATGGTCATTCCCTTTGGTAGGAGGAATAAAAAAATAGACTATTTTCAGAATAGAGAGAAAAATCAGAAACCAGAGGTCTAAATGGATTGAGGATTCCCCAAAAGTTAATTTTCAGATTGAGTTAGCAATAAAGAAGCCATGTAACGTCAGCATTCATTTTGAGAGGACTAGATTATAAAGGCAAAGATATAATGCTGAGATTTATAAGGTATTGGTCAGACCATATTTGGTAGTTTGCAAGCGGTTTTTAGCCTCATATCTATGGAAGGATGTGGTGGTGGTGGAGAAGGTCCTGAGGAGGATTACAAAATGATCCTGGAAATGAGAGAGTTAATGTATGAGGTCAATATTAGCTTTTCAAAGGATGGGGGTTGGGTGGGGGGGGGAATCCCATCAAAACATTCTGAATATTGAAAGGGCTGGATAGAGTAAATGTCTAGAACCAAGGAACACCACCTAGCAATAAAAGAATGTCTCTTTAGAACAGAGATGAGGAAAAGTCTCTTTAGCCAGAAGGTGGTAAATTTATGAAATTTGTTGCCACAGACAGCTGTAGAGGTTGTCACTAAGATATTTAAAGATGAAGTTCATAGTTTCATAATAATTAAGGGCGTGAAAGATTATGGGGAGGAAGCAGGAGAATGGGGTTGAAAGGATAAAAACATCAACTATGTTCAGCTGAATGGCCTATTTCTGTTCCTAAGTTTTGTGATCTTATAGAATACATGATGGGATCTTCCCAATTATGTAGCACCATCCAGAGTATTACACAACCAATGAAGTACTTTTCAAATATGGCCTCTGTTCTTGTTATTTTTAAATAGGAATAGCCACTTTCCAGAACAGCATGGAGAGCTCCCATGCTCTTCAAAAGATCATTGTAGGATCTTTTATGTCCAACTGAGAGAACAGCCTCCTAACATAATGACAGGCCTTTCAACAATGACGGCCTCTCATGGTAACTTCACTAGTGGATGAGCCAAGACTTTGGGCTCCGTTCTCAGAAATGGGATTTGAACCCAAAGCCTTTGGACTAAGAATGAGGGAGTGCTTCTGACAGCTAGTGTCATACTTCCAAAAGCATACAAACATTATTTACTGCACTTCAATCTGTCTATTCTAATATTTTATTCCACTCTAAATTACCCATCTTTTTGCTGCATTATGCTAATTGTATCCTATACATTGAGAATTGATAATGCAATAGGTCAAACTAATTTTTAACACCCAAAGACAATTCAGGTCTTCCTTAGACTGGGATGGATCACCACCCACACTTCCTCAATGAAATAAGTGTTCCAATAAACTGTGTTTCTCACATTACATTAATGATATGCTACAATAGTAAGTAAAACAATACAATCATTGTAGATTTTAAAAATGAAACTGCAGTGCACAGCTTTCTGGAGATAAATATGTCTGCAAGCAAGAATTAAATGTTGCTTAATTATTGCTTTCATTGCTCACTTTACTGAATATGGAGGAACAGGATATCAGTATCTTCTGCAGAAATTTTCATCAAAGGATTGTTCACAAACACATGTTTACAATTGAGCGCAACTACATTATGACACATGAGCCTAAAAGGAGGGAAATGGACATTTTATCCAATAATTATTTTTCTCAATGTGAACATGTGCTACTTGCTAATTCTTAGAAGATAAAACATGGAGCATTGCAGCATAACGACACACCATTCAGCCCACAATGTTGTGCCTACCTCCGAAAACCTACTCCACATCAGTCTAAATTTTCCCTCCCTCACACCATAACCCTTTAATTCAGGAAGGAGATGGTTGAAGCAAATATCAGAGCTGTATTTAAAAGGAGAGTGCACATGAAGTTGAAAGAAATTCTGATAAGAGGATCCCGTGAACAGTGTCAACTAGTTGGGTCAAATGGCCTGTTGTTCTGTAAGCTAATGTAAATTTGTACAGGCAGCAGGCTGTTAGTTTGCTGCTGCTCAAAACATTACAAATTAATTAAGTATATTTGATGGTTTGATCACTGTTGAAATGTAAATCGGTGGGACAAATAAGGGTATAACAAACCCAATGGTACTGGGCAGGAGAACATGTACATAGAAGATAGAACATGGAAGATTGCAGGAACAGGCCCTTGGCCCCATGATGCCTCTGCTGATTTTTGGATTAGAGGAAATGAAGAGTTTAAGGTTCTGACAGAAAGGTCTGAATAGCAAAGTACAGTCAAGGGGAAAACAGTCTTCTCCTGTCCGGCTTCTGCTCTATTCACAAGATCAGAAAATAATTTTTTAATCGATGTTGTTTGAGGAATAAATATTGGCTTCAGCATATTGGGGTGAATCCAGTTCTTCTTCAAAATAGAGAATAAAGAGCGATATAAAGTTCATCATTTGACCTTTGAGTTTCTCCAGCATTGTGTTTTAACTTGGGTGCAAGTTTTTTATTTATAATTCTCGTGATGATAAGAATATTTTGCACTATTATCTACATCACGTTGTTTTGTTATATATAGTGAAACAACCTCAGGCTTGAAGTCATTCCTCAAGTGGCCTAATAAATTCAACTGAAAATATTTGCTTCTGATTCTTTGTGCACCTTATCCTCATCTTTGTCGCAACTATGTGCAAAGTCCCTCTCTTGAGAAACAATCCTATTCTTGAATCAAAACTTCTATCTCCTGATCATTAGAAGAGGAGGTGGAGTCTAAATCTTTTCAGTTCCTTTAATGTACTCCTTCAGCATCAGAATGGCTTGCTCCATTCTTGCTTTTTACAAATATTCTCCTGTCAATGATGTCACTTCCTGAACAAAAGCAGAGCAAAGCTGACAATTCATAGGCTTGTTGCAGCCAGATTCCTCATTTATTAAACCAACAGACTGTATCTTGGCAGAACTGGAACAAATATATTCAAACCTAATCTCTGCTTGGAACATTGATCCATGTGTGCAGAATTTTCAAACACCCCACTGCAGTGCCAGGGTATTCATTTCAGCTCTGCATTGAAGAGACTAACTATTGTGGGTCTGAGAGTTTTAATATCACTTAACATTCACTACTGAACTCTTTGATACTAAACTATTCAAACATTTATCAGGTCTGAATAATCATGATGCTTTGAAATGTGAAAAATATTTGGAAGAAGGTTCAGCGAATGTTCAATTCTTGGAAATTTGTCTTGTTTGTGTTCACCTCCTCAGAGATTAATAACCTGGAGAGAGTCTAAGGAATCTGTGGGAATGTGGGCTTGATGAGAGCATTGTGATATCAGTAAATCAGATTGTTTACAGCCTACAACTAACTTAATGGTCAGATGGCACGGTGTTCTCATTAAGCCCACTTTCCCACAGATTCCTTTGACTCTCCAGTTTCTGCACAATGTGTGTGTGGTTCTGGAAACTCAGCACTGTATGTGCTGCACTACTTTCCACGAGAGAATATGGACACCAGTCTCTCGAGAGATCAGCAGTCCTTTCCTCAACAGGACAAAGTAGACCACCCTTGGCCATATCCCAGTAACTAACAATACAAGAAGAGAAGCCTGAGAGTAAGTCTTCTGTTTATCAGAATCAGAATTTATTATCATGGAAGTGTCACAATATTCATTGTTTGGTGGAAGCAATATAGGTGCAAAATTGCTATAAATACACTTTTAAAAATTAAATATATTAGTGCAAAAGAAGAGAAAGCAAGGTTGTATCTATGGTTCATTATTCATTCAGAAATCTGATGACAGAGAGGAAGAAGCTACCTATGTATCATTGGGGGAAACATGGAAATCTGTGACTCTATGATTGTAATCAAAACACAGAAACACAGGAGGAACTGAGCCAGTCTCACAGAGTCCATAGGAAGTAAACATATTATGATAAGAAGAAAGGTGAGAAATAATTTTGGCTCTGTGAAAGGTAAAAGGGAAAAGAGAGAGAGAGAGAGAGAGAGAGAGAGAGAGAGAGAGAGAGGAAAGGAGACAGAGGAAAAGAAAATGGTGTGGGGGGGGGGGGGGGGGAGATATTTCTAATGGAGACCGGAGAAGTTAATGTTGATGTCACCTGGTGGGAGGGTGCCCAGATGGAAGATGAGGTGTTCAATTTGAGGGTGGTCTCAGTCCGGCAGTGCATGAGACCATGGACAGAGGTGTCAGCAAGGGAACAGGATGTGGAATTGAAATGGGTGGCCACTGGGAGATCCCCACGATTACAGTGGACAGAGGTGAGATGCTCAATGAAGCGATCTCCCAGTCTGCGCCCAGAATCTGATGTAGAGAAGACCACAATGGGAGCACCAGATGCAGTAGATGACCCCTGCAGATTTACAAGAGAAGGGCAGCATGTTTATTCAAAAGGTTTATTTCAGAATCTTTAGGGGGAGTGATTGCAAGTTGCAACATCCTAGGCGTCACCATAAGCCAGAAACTCAACAGGAGCAGCCACATAAATAAGTGCATACAAGTGAGCAGGTTTGCTTGTGTCCCTTGGAGGCTGTTAACAATTGAAAGTACAAATGGAACCCTGTAATTTCAAGAGGAAATTCAAGTAATTGCAAAATGTGTTTTCAAAATCAGTGGACACTCACATAAAACTTCTGTTTTTCATGTTGTATATTTAACAGTAAGCTACAGGAATTATTCTGTACTTATTTTAATATCCTTTTAATGCAATTATTATAGCCATGAGGTTGTAAAGTGTTATTGGAATGAGATATTGTAAAATACAGTTATTTCTGGATCTGCAACCAAGGTGAAATTGAACCTGCATTGGTTTTGAACCAATCTTACAGGGCTAAGAACTGAATTTTGTGAAGAGTTGTTTAACTGTCCTGATAGCATTCATGGGTTTACCTTGACATTTGGGGTAGTCAAGTGTTGTTGAAATTTTGAAATTCACTTCTCTTGGAAAATGTTGCAGATGCAAACTAAGGACCATGAGTCACTCAGAACAAAATATGATGCCTATTTTAAATTAAAACTCTGTTGCTTGTACATGATCCAGTTCCCTCTATTCTGTGTACATTCATATGTCTATCTAGAAATCTCCTAAGCACAACTATTGTATCTGCTTCCACCACTACCCCTGGCACCACGTTCCAGGTACCACTACTTTGCGTAAAATATTTGCCACGCACATCTTTAAACTCCCCTCCACCCACCTTAAATGTATGTCCTCCAGTATTTGACATTTTTACCCTGGGAAAAAGACTGAATCCTCATTTCAAAGTAATCACAAGGGTGATTTTCCTCCAAGTTTACATTTAAAATCAGAGGGGCTAATTTCTAGAGTGTGTTTTGCCCATGAAGACACTTTCCCAATGGCAGCATCATCCACCAATACCAAAGATTCACACGGAGTCCCTGAGGAACATGAACTATTTTTCTGAAGAAGCCAGCTGTCAGTGGAAGCAGTAATCCCTTTCCTCTATATACTTCAAAGACATAATATCTACAACAGACACTTCAGAGCAATGAAAATTCAACACAATACTACCTCTGCAATAGCCTTCAGCCTAACAGCAGAATTTGGAAATTATTGTCTCCCAGGTTAATATTTCCCAGCATGAGGCCTTATAGTCAGTCGGCCCTGCCAGCCAAGCCAGGTATTCACATACCCAATACTAGATGTCCAATATTGAAACTTATTCAAAGCTGATTCTGATATCAGAAACTCCTGATTCATGGTCACTTAAAGTGAAGATGCTGCACTTCAGGTGATACTGATAACTTTGAGCCAAATTCTTTGGAGCACAGTGAAGCCCCTCATCACCTAACCATTCCATCAAAATTCTCCTTGATACCTTTGATAGAGTATGCAGGTCCCACACTGGCTTCATCAATCACATCAGCACCACAGACATCCTCAATCCAAGGCCCCCTGAAAAAGAAATCAACTTTCAGACAATATGTTTTTGTCCCATCACAACATTCTTTGAAGTCTCCTGAGCAGTGCTCTGTGAACTATTGAACTAAGAAAACAGTGACTTATTTCAATATTTTTCATGTTCTGCTTCACAGGCAATAAGGTCACTATGAGTTCACATAGTTCACACAGCTTGTCTTGGTTGAGTTAATCCTCTAATTGTTAAATGTCCTATTATCCACTCTATGTTACTGTGGCCCCAGCTCTGAACTGAGATACATCAGTTTGGAAAAGGACAGTATTTTAATATCTAGAAGAACATGGTCATCATTTTCTAGTGATCACATTGAATCTTGGTGATTTTCTGGTGCAAGAATCTGTGGATTGTTTGCTGCAAGCTCTCTCTGCACTTTCATTACATCTGAGGTACAGAACAATCAAGTGTTAGCGCAGGCCAGGCTTTGTTAGGTGACATCAGCATCTCCAAAATTGCTTCAGATTTCCTTGGATTCACATCTTTTTCCAATAACAGCAAATTAATTGCTTGCCCATTAAATTTTGTTTATCTATGTCTTTCATCATCTCTGGCACCGAACTGATTTCCAATGTCAGTTTATTCTGGTACAGACATAAAATGGGATGTGGAATGCTAAAAGATTGGAAGGCAGTTCATCAGAAATCACATGGCAAAAACATTCTGGTATTTAAATTATTTTGGCGATACTTCACAGAATAACTGCACTTTTATTCATTGGTCAGGTTCTTGCTTGACTGTTCCTTTAATCAAATGACCAGCTGACCTGGTTTCCATCTCCAGTGCAAAGCTGGTCTTTCACACATTCTCTATTTCCTATCCATTCCTCCTAATTTTCCCTTTAGCTTGATATAAAGACTACCCTTACCAATTATACTAAGACTATCTGGGTGTACTTTAACTAGAAGCCAGTGATGAATTAAAAGATGTACAACGTAATTGCTATGCACTGATAGCATAGTGGTTAGCGTAATGCTATTACGGCACCAGCAACCTGGATTTGAGTCTAGTGCTGTCTGTAAGGAGTTTGTATGTTCTCCCTGTGTCTGCATGGGTTTTCCCTGGGTGCTCCTGTTTCCTCGCACCATCCAAAATGTACAGGGTTGTAGATTAATTTGGTTGTAATTGGGTGGCCTGGGTTTAAATGACAGGAATTGGCTTCTTCTTCATGGTGTAACTTGTAAAGAAAAACATTCATCAGATGTGTTGCATTTAGATCAGGTGATTCAGAGATATATAAGACCAGGTACAGCCTTCAGAAGGACATTACCAATATAAAAAAAATATCATTCTGGTCTAAGCAGGAGTTTCAAATTGACATGGCTACTTGATGCAAGGAGAATTCAAGTACCATCAGTAATTGCAAAATAGCCCTCTGGACAAACTCAAAGCCTTCTACATTTGCTTCAATAGGGAAAACAATGACGCATCCTCATGAGTTCCCACAGTTCTCAGTGAAACTGCACATCCAGCCACTGAGAATGATGTGAAAGAAAACTTTAACAAGGAGAACACAGGGAAAGTGTCTGGTCCAATCTTTAAAGCTTACCAACTAAATGGAATTTGCCCAAACATTTTGATTCTCTCACTGCCTTGCTCTGAGGTCCTTACCTGCTTCAAAAGGACATCCATGATACCAGTCCCCAAGAAGACCAAGATGACCTGCCTCAATAACTGATTACTGATAAAGTAAGTACTTTGATATATTGGTTATGGAGCAAATCAACTCCTATCTCAGGAAGGACCTGGATCCACTTCAATTCACCAGTCTTCACAAGAGGTCAAAGGCAGACACCATCTTGCTGGTCCTCCATTTTGCATTAGATCGCCTAGCCCCAAGGAATATCATTGTTAGGCTGTTGTTCATTGACCACAGCTCAGTGTTTAACGCTATCATGCCAACAAAATTAATAATCAAACTCAGTGATCTGGAACTCCTTTTCTCCATAAATGGATCCTGGACAGTCCCCAATCAATGCAGATCCTTACTAACCATCAACACAGGGGCACCTCAAGGCCGAGTCCTTAGTCCCTTCTCTATTTCCTATATGCTTATGATTGCGTAGTCAGGTTCGGTTCCAAAGTAATCTGTAAATTCATTGACAACTCCACCATTGCTGGCAGAATAGAGGGAAATTATGTGACAGAATTGAAAATCTTGCTGTATGGTGCCAGAACAAAATTCTTGTTCCATACAGCAACAAGACCATAGAGCTTATGGATATTTGAAAGGAGAGGCTGAGGGACCACACAGTTATCTTCATTGGCTGGCAGTGATGAAGGGTTATAATAGCTTCAAGTTCCTAGGCATCCACAAGGAAGACCTCCCCTGGAACCAGCACATTTGCAATCATGAAGAAGCCACACCAATGCCTCTACTTTCTAAGGAATGAGAACATTCAGCATGTCAATCTTCTACAGGTGCATCTCTAGGTTTAAGAACAGTTTTTTTCTACCAGCTATTGGGCTCTTGAATATCCCATACCACTCAAACGCTAACCATAAACGACTCCAAAACCACCAAAATAGCTGTCTGTACTGTTGTAATATCACATATTTTCACACAAAGGGCAACTGAGAATATTTGTTTATCTTTTTATATTTGTTAACTTTTCTTTTGTTGTAATTTATACAATGCTTTTTTATGTAACTGTGGGAGAAAAAGAATTACCAATAATTCATGCAGGAACTTTTCATGAAGAATAATAGTGTAGAGGGCAGATAGCCAGTGCACTGAGAACAGAGGTTTTTCATGTTACATGTTATTGATTGGGATTGAATTTGGAATGAATTCATGATTTTGTGGTAAAGTTAGTGTACAATACAAAGATAGGAGGAGAAGGTAGTGTTGAGGAAGCACTTTTAAAATATTTTTAGTAAGCTCAATATAATAATCTCATATACATATTGCATTGACTTAACAGAAGGAAATATCAAGATGTATACATAATATATAATTGGTAAAAATGCTCTAATTAAGTTTATCATTTTCATTATTAATTGTTAATCTGTAGCAGCTACTACAGTAGATGCTACTAAATAAAGGCTAACACACACAAAGGTAGTCAACTCAAGAATGGTTTATTGCAGACATACACAGACCTTTTATTCTCTGCCTGTTAATGAGCTCGTTAGTGAACAGCTGCTGGTCCACAGGTTAAAGCTATGAGCCATTAGTGCCCTGTGCTTTTAGGCAGGGGCTTCATCCGATCCACTTGCTGTACTTTGGTACCCAGCACTGCTAGCCTGTGATGTCAGGAAAGTTTGTGAACTGACAGTGGCGGTTTGCAATACCGTGCCGTGCGCCCGCTACAAATTAATATTAAGATTAAAAGTGAAAATCACATGAATGACTTTATAAGCAATCTGCTCATAGCTTGGTAAAGTATCAATTAATATTAATATAATATAAACTCCAATTAATTAACTTATATTATGAAACAAACAAAAAAAAGAAAAAAAACCTAAAAACTAAACTAACGCTAATGTAGCCCATCCCTCTAATCAAGGTTACTTATATATAGAAAAAACAAAGAGGAAGAAGAGAATAATGAAAATGGATCAGGTTGGCATCTCCAGAAGCCAGGTGGAGCAGTCCAAAGTCTAAAATTGCCAACCATGACAATATTCTATGAATGGACCGCATATCTTTTCAAACTGGAACTTTTTGTCTTTGATATTATATCTAATTTTTTTCCAAACTTAAATATGAAGCCACTGCCAATGAATCATCTTTCCACTTCATTAAAACATCTTGTCTGGTTATCAGTGTACTGAAAGATAAAACCTTCTCTTGAGATACAGACAAAGATATGGTCGGATGTAAATAAAGCCAAACAAGGCAATTAAAGGGCATGGATCTAATTTAGTCTTAAAATTCATTTATCAAGATTGAAAAATAATTCCCCAAAGTCTTCCTAATTTGGTATACTCACAAAACATGTGGATTAGTGAGGCCTCTAAATTTTTACACCTTCCACACAATGGATCAATATGTGCATAAAAACAAGATAATTTAATTTTAGACATATGTATCCTGTGTACGACTTTACATTGTAATAATGTCTAGCACAAAATGATGAATCATTAATCAATCTAGGAGTGGAATGCCAGTCTTTGTCTGAAAAAGTTATATTAAAATCCTGTTCCCAATCATTTTTAATCTTAACCATTGAGGTTAGTCTTAAATCCAATAAATTAATATAAATATGTGATATTAACCCACTGTGAACTAACTACAAATCAAAACAAAATCAAGAATATTTGAGTGTGCAATTCGAGGAAAATCTTGTAGCTTAGATTGGACAAAATATCTAACTTGCAAATATCTAAAATAATGTCTATGGAAAGTTTAAATATAACCATATAACAATTACAGCATGGAAACAAGCCATCTTGGCCCTTCTAGACTGCACTGAAACAAGTACTCTCCTCTAGTCCCACCTACTTGCACCTTGCCCATAACCCTCCACTGCCCCCCCATATACCTATCCAATTTTTCCTTAAATGACAAAATGGGCTCTGCCACCACTACTTCTCCCAGAAGCTCATCTGCATATTTATTAATCCAATTTACCACCCCATCATCAACAAAGGACCCAATACAGAACCATGAGCCACATCGCTTGTTACCAGCCTCCAGCCTGACAAACAGTTATCCACTACACCTCTTTGGCATCTCCCTTTCAGTCACTGTTGAATCCATTTGACTAGCGCATGAACCTTCCTAACTAACCTTCCATGCGAAACCTCATCGAAGGTCTTACTGACAATTAAAATACTTCCGGATAAATAAATAAATCTTTGTAACTTTTAATACCTGATCTATATCATTCTTTAAAACCTGTATCTATAACTGAATGCGAAAAAAAGTGATTATCTACAATGGGACTTGCCAGGAAAAAACTATTACAACCAAAAAATTATTCTAAATTGATTCTATATTCTTAGTGTATTCCTCATTATCTGATTGTGAATCAGTTTAGAAAAAGGTAATGGTAAATCAGAACCTAAAAGTGCCAACAATTATGTTTTTCAAGAAAAATGTAATTCCATTTCTATCCAAGTATGACAACTAATTATTTGATCAAATTTTAATAGGAAAAGTAAACTACGTATATTAATTGCCCAATAATAAAATCGAAAACTTCTAAGTGAAAGTCCTCCATTCTGAAGATGAGTTTTATTTATTTTTGGTTGTTTTCCCTGCCATATATAAGAAGAAATAATCAAATCTAAAGAGTCGAAAAATGATTTGGGAATAAAAATTAGTAAAGCTTGAAAATGATAGAAATTTTGGTAAAATATTAATTTTAATTGAATTAATGTGTCCAATCATTGTATTCGAAAATGGAGACCATCCAGATGGAGACACTTTAATCTAATTAAATAATGCTACAAATTTTTCTTTCATAAGCTTTTTATGACTTTTTAAATTATAATTCCTAAATATTGGAATAAGGGAATAACCAGACATGAAATTAAACAGGTTAGGAGATTGGACAAGGAAATGGCAGTTAACTACAATGTAGAGAAGTGTGTGATCATGCACTTTGGTGCAAGAAATAAAGATGTAGACTATTCTCTAAATTGTCAATGAGTTCAGAAATCAGAAGTATGGGACTTGCATTCCCTAAAGGTTAACTTGAAGGTAGTCAGGTAAGGAAGGCAAATGCAATGCTAACATTCATTTCAAGAGAGATAGCATATCAAAGCAGTAACATAATGTTGAAGTCTTATGAAGCATTGGTTAGACTGCACTTGGAATATTGTGAGCAGTTCTTGGGTCCTTTTCTAAGGAAGGTTGTTCATGAGGAAGAAAATCAAAGGATATGTGAGAAGAAAAGAGACTGGGGTTGAAAAGGAGGGTAAATCATCCATGAGGCCTAATTCCACTCCTAATGGTCTTATGGTGGGAGGGGTTCGACAGGGCACTGTAGGGGATTGGTGAACCAAGGAATGAAAGATGACAGAATGAAACTATTCATTGGCAGGTGCCAGATAAAGGGAGAGAGAGAGGTGAAGGAAGGTGAGTCATATAGGGTGGTGGGTGGTGAGGCGATAAAGAGAGACAGAGGTTGTTGATGCTAAAATCTGATAAGAAGGTGACAATCGTGGTATAATGAGGAGGTGAACTGAAGGGGGTGGGGGGAGAGAATGGGTGGAATGGTGGGTGAGAGTAGGAGGGAATGGAAAATGACAAGGTTCAGGGGAGACAGGTTGGTGTGGGAAAGAAAGGGAAGTTGAAATGAAAGTGACTGCGAACTCAGAATGAGTATTGTGGACAGAGTGTAGATCCTCTGAGAAATGGCTCCCAAATATAAATATGGTCTCACTAATGTAGAAGAAGACACATCGGGAGCACTGAATGTAGTAGCTGAGAAGGGCATATGAATCTTTAGGCCCTTTCATGCAGTGAAAAATTCCAACTGTAAAGGCGGAGATTTTCCACCCTTACATAGGGAAACTTACCTCTATGAATGCTGTAGCCGGCTCCAAGGCGCTGATTTCAATCCCTCTCAGGGAAGGATCATTGGTGGAGTGCTGTGCTTCACTGCCTCACATAAATGTATAGCCACTGCATGCGGTTGGCTAGGGGTAAGTTGCTGACATCGAGTTGATGCCATCAGCCAGTGAACCATTTCCCCTCTCTCTCCCACCCACTCACCTCTCTTCCTCCATGACCCCCTCAGGGCAGGAGCAGATGGTGAGAGCTGTCAGGTCAGGGGCCATCAGGGCAGAGGTGGAAGGTGTGAGCCATCAGGTCAGGGGAAGTTGGTGGGAGCTGTCAGGTCAGAGGCGGCTGGCAGGAGCCGTCAGGTCAGGGGTGGCGACGGGAGCTGTCAGGGCGGGGCAGTCATGGTGGGGACAATCAAGGCAGGGGCCATCAAGGCAAGGGCCATTAGGGCAGGGGCTGTCGGGTCAGGGGTGGCCAGAGGGAGCCATCAAGTCAGGGGTGGTCAGCGGGGGCCATAAGGGCAAGGGCCATCAAGGAAGGGGCTGTCAGGTCAGGGGCCATCAGGCCAGGGGTAGCCAGCAAGGGCTGTCAGGGTGGGAGCAGTCAGTTCAAGGGTGGTTAGCGGGAACCATCAGGTCAGGGGCAGTTGGCAGGAGCTGTAAGGTCAGGGGTGGCCGACAGGAGCCGTCAGGTCAGGGCCAGCCGGTGGGGGGGCCATCAGAGCTGGGGCCATCAGGGTCGGCCAGAGCAGGCCTCACATGCAAAGGCCATTTAAGTCTTTGGGTGGTGGTGAGGGAGGAAGTGCAAGAGCAAGGGTTACACTTTCTGTGGTTGCCAATTGTCTCATGGAGAAGAGGGTGAGGAGGGATCAATGGACACTCAGGTTGGTTGATAAAGATTGGAAGATGTGTTTGGTGGTGGGGTCTAGTTATCTTGGAGTACAGAATGGTGGAGCAAGCAATAACACATTCCTCATTTTATTTCTATGTTCTTGTGTGATTTGAGGATTTTCAACACTTTGTTTATGTCTCATATTTCTAGCATTGCAGTATTTACTCAGATGCACTGTGAGTATTACATAATTCTCTTTAACTCAGGAGTATCAGGGAAACAGATCTCATTACAGCAGTCAATACCCATTGCACCAATTATCCACATGACACTGTGCCTGAAGGTAATAGAGACCTTACTGACTTTAAAGCAACAGTTACACTTCACACTCATCTACTCAAGCCACCCTACTTCTCTTTTGAAAATAAATGACAACACTGAACCACTGGTAAATGTTGTGATGGTACACCACCGGCCTACTGCAGGGAACAACCTCTGTACCTGCAGGAGTGTACCGCCGGCCTACGGCAGGGGGCAACCTCTGTACTTGAAGGAGTATAAGGGGACAGGACAACACCTGGCCGGCTGTCAATTAGTCAGCCTGAATGGATCAAGCCTCACCCGCTCGGGTGTCAATCACTCTCCGGAATATAAGTCTGCGCCGGCGTCCCGAAGTCTCACTCAGAGTTACTGCAGCTACAGCCAGCCTGGCTCTATGGAAGTCTTTGTGGATTAAAGCCTGTTGTTCAGTCTTTTCCTTGTGTGTGTCTGATTCTGGCTAACACCACACCACAATTTAATCCACAATTTTTCCCCAGGCTGCCATGGAAAAACTCCTGAGTGCAGGGAGCCTCGAAGTCGACCCATACCACCTGAAAGCCCAGACATGCTTCGAGATCTGGCAGCATGCGATCGAGGCGCAAGCAGGCGGCATCCTGGACTCAGATCGGAAGTGGCTGGTCCTACACCGGTCAAAGCTGGGTCCCCATGTCTTCCAGGCAGCCAGAGGCTGCTCCACGTACAAGAGAGCAATGGACACTCTCAAGAACTTGGACAAGCCCCTCATGAATGCGGTCTGTGTAAGGTACCTCCTCAATACCCGAGCCCAGTAACCCGGGGTGAGGGCTGAGTCTTACCTGGGACACCTGTGAGAGTTGGCCCGACCGTGTCTGGCTGAACCTGCGGTAGGCTTAGAGGAGGTCGAGAGGCTGATCCTTCGTCTGAGGGTTACACTCAAGGGCCATCTGGCAGAAGCTACTGGAGCATAGTATCTACGTCCTGACCAAGACAGTGGAAGTGGTCCGAACCCTGGAAGCGGCAGCCCTGCACATTGAACTCTTCAATTCCAGGTTCCCCCAGGCTTCCTCATGGACCTCTCACACTGCGGCTGCAGCCCCAGACCGAGCTGGGGAGGAGAACATCGCTGCGGTGGGTACCAAATGCCCCTGTAAGTACTGTGGGTCCTGGTGTGGGTCAGATCGACGATCGCACCAAAACTGCCCGGCTAGGAACCAGTACTGTTCCCGATGTGGCAAGAAAGGCCACTTTGCTAAAGTGTGCCTCTCAAAACCAGCCGACAGCTCAGTGGCCCTCTAAGACCTCCCCACCTCACCCACGAAACCCTCCACGTGCACGTGCTGGGTGGCGCTATTGTCCCTGCTACGACTTCTGCTTTCCCTGACCCTGATGGTGCAGCATTCGGCTCTGCCAGTGATGATCGCAGCGTGTTCCCCAAGCATCTGGACCAGCCCCCGCCCTCGCCAGCGCCGCTCGCCGAGAACTATAGTGACATCACTTCCGGCTCACGGTGTGACGCCACTTCCAGTTGTCATAATGTCGTCACTTCTGCCGGCTGCAACGATGTCACTTCCCCCGGCGCAACGAACATGGCTGGGAAAGGAAGCCAGCCACGCAGCGGACCCCCACGTGCCACTGCCATCTTGGGCCAGGCAGCGGCTGACACGGAGGGCCCTCAACAATGACAGTGACAACGTGGTCAACATGGACGATTACCAGACCACCCCACCGATGCACCCCACACCTCCGGACGTCATCGGTTCCACACGCCGTACCCCATGACCGACGTCAACATGATCAATTTGGGCGATGACCAGGCTGCCCTTCTGACGCTCCCCATGCCTCCTGACACCATAAGTCGCTGCACACAGATGGAGAGCGATGACTCCGACCCCAAGATGGTCCTGGCTGCCACCACTCTGACCAGGGACATTCCTCACAACCTTGAGCACTCTATGATGGACGTGCAAGACAACGGGCAGGTAACAAAGTGCCTGTTCGACAGTGGCAGCACCGAGAGCTTCATTCACCCAAGCATGGCCCACTCCCTGAGATTAAAAGTCAGCCTCACCACCTGCTCGATCGCCCTCGACGCCAAGAATAAGACTGTTGGTACCCTCAGGCACCGCTCAGCCGATATAACTGAGGGAGGGGAGACATACACGGGGTTCAGGCTCCTGGCCATGCCCAAATTCTGCGCCACAGTCCTCCTGGGTCTGGATTTCCAGTGCCACCAGCAGAGTGTCACTCTTGCCTTTGGGGGGCCTCAATCTCCACTCACGTTACACAGCATGGCAACCTACCAGCCCTGGCCAACCTGTGGCCTCTCCACACTACACATCACCTCACCAGTGCTCTTCCCACATCTTACGCTAGGCTGCAAGCTGATCGCTGCCAGAAGTAGGCGCTATTGCGCCGCAGACAGAGACTTCATCAATGCGGAGGTGCGGCAACTCCTGGCAGAGGGTGTCATAGAGCCCAGTAACAGCCCTCAGAGAGCCCAAGTCCTGGTGGTCAAAGGGGGAAGTAAGCAGAGGATGGTCGTTGATTACAGCCAGACCATTAACCGGTACACCCAACTGGACACCTAGGCCCTGCTGAGGATAGCCGACATGGTCAACGAAATAGCCTGCTACTGGGTTTTCTCCATGATTGACCTAAAGTCGGTGTATCACTAAATTCCCATCCACCCGAAGGACAAGCCCTACACCGCCTTCGAGATGGATGGGCACCTGTACCAGTTCTGCTGAATTCCCTTTGGGTCACGAATGGTGTCTCCGTCTTCCAACAGGATATGGATCGCATGGTAGACTGGCACAAGCTAAAAGTGACCTTCCCGTATCTGAATAATGTCACTATCTGCAGCTGTGACCAGCAGGACCACGATGCTAACCTGTAAAAATTCCTCCAGATGCCCATGAAGCTGAACCTCACTTACAACAAGGAGAAGTGTGTGTTTAGCACCACTGCCTCGCCATCCTGGGGTACGTCGTGGCCCATGGGGTCGTAGGCCCAGATCCAGAAAGGATGCACCCATTAATGGAGCTACCTCTTCCTCCCATGCTAAAGGCCCTCTGCAGGTGCCTTGGCCTATTCTCCTATTACTCACAGTGGGTCCCTCGCTTCTCAGACAAGGTCTGCCCACTGACCCGAGCTACAACATTTCCCCTCCCACCTGAGGCGTATGCAGCCTTCATCCGCATCAGGCAGGACATTGCGGATGCCACGATGCAGGCCGTGGATGAGATTCCCCCTTCCAGGTGGAGACCGATGCCTCCGAGGTAGCCCTCACCACTACCCTCAACCAAGAGGGGCGCCCTGTCGCTTTCTTCTCTAGGACCCTCCACAGCTCCGAGCTAGGGCATCCTGCCATTGAAAAGGAGGCCCAGGCGATTGTGGAAGCGGTCCGCCACTAGTGCCACTACCTGGCCAGCAGGAGATTCATCCTCCTCACAGACCAGTGGGCCATGGCGTTCATATTTAACACTACCCACAAGAGCAAGATCAAGAATGACAAGATCCTGCACTGGAGAGTTGAGCTGGCAACCTACAGCTACGACATCCGGTACCGCCCCGGAAAGTTTAATGACACCCCTGATGCCCTCTCTCAGACCTGCTCGTCTATGCATGATGACAGGCTGCAGGCATTGAATGAGTCCCTCTGCCATCCGGGTATCACCAGGTTGTACCACTTCATTAAGTCCCAGAACCTGCCATATACCATCAGGGACCGCAGGGACATGACCGAGGCCTGCCGTGTCTGCGCGGAGTTAAACACTGTTTCTTCCGCCCGCCCCAAGTCCATGTCATAAAGGCCACCCGGCCCTTCGAGCATCTCGGCATGGATTTCAAAGGGCCCCTGCCTTCCACGAACCGAAACGTCTACTTCCTCACGGTAGTGGACGAGTACTCACGCTTCCCTTTTCACTATCCCTTGCCTGGACACCTCCACGGCCACCGTCATCAGAGCCCTGGAGCAGATATTCACCATGTTTGGCTACCCTCCTTTCATCCACAGCGACTGGGGGGTCTAGTTTCATGAGTGACGAGCTGCGCCAGTACCTGACGGCGAGGGGCATCACGACTAGCTGCACGATGAGTTATTACCTGAGAGGCAATGGGCAAGTGGAATATGAAAATGGGGTGTTCTGGAAGGCAGTCCTCCTGCCTCTCAGGTCGAAAGGGTGAGCCATTCAGTACTGGCAGGATGTCCTCCCCGAGGTGCTCCATGCCATTCGGTCATTGCTGTGTACAGCTACCAACGAGGTCCCTCCTTAACGTCTGTTTGCATTCCCCAGGAAGTCGACTACTGGACTGTCCCTCCCAGCATGGCTCATGTCCCCGGGACCGTTGCTCCTGCGCAAACATGAACGGACACTAAAGGCCAAACCCCTGGTCGAGCAGGTCTTCTTCCTACACGCAAACCACAACTACACCTACATTAGGTTTAGCAGTGGCAGGGAGGACATCTACTTAACCAGGGACCTGGCACCAGCAGGAGGACCCACCACTCCACAGCATCCTTCAGCCCAGGACAACGCCGATCGAGCATACATCCCCATCCCCAGGCAGCTATGGGGAGCACAGGACCTCCTGGACCACCAGGGGCCCGCTTCAGCCCTGGAGGATGAACTTCCCCCCCCCCCACCCATCCAATACGACTCTCACACGTCAATCCTGGCCCCCTCGGCCACCCTTCCATGTGGCACCACACCAGACACATAGACCCCTGCTGCCAGACCCCCCACTTCCCCTCTGATCAATGACCAGGAGCCAGTCCTTTGATGGTCACAGAGACCCCCAGTTGCTGCTGGATCATCTCAATATGTAAATATTGTATTTTGTACAGTGGGTACGATTCCTTGTTACTGCCCCCCGGGACATTTTAAAGAAAGGGGTGAATGTGGTGGTACACCACCGGCCTACTGCAGGGGGCAACCTCTGTACTTGCAGAAATGTACCACCGGCCTACTGCAGGGTGCAATCTCTGTACCTGCATGAGTGGAAGGGGACAGGACAACACCTGGCTGGCTGTCAATCAGTTAGCTGAATGGATCAAGCCCCAACCGGTCAGGTGTCAATCACCCTCTGTGCCGGCGTCCCGAAGTCTCACTCAGAGTTACTGCAGCTACAGTCAGCCTGGCTCTGTGGAAGACTTTGCGGATTAAAGCCTGTTGTACCGTCTTTACCTTGTATGTGTCTGATTCTGGCTAACAGCGCACCACAATTGTATTTATAAATAACTGCAGATTCAAGTCCATCACAGCTTTCCTAATTCTCTGATACATCAAAAGTGCTGGTATATTTGGTACTTCTCAGACATCAATTCAGTATTCTGGTGACGTTGATTGAATCTACATTTCAACCTCATTCTCAATTGTCTCCTGTTGATCGACTCACCACTTCTGTGGATCTGCCTTATAACTTACTGTATAGCTCTGTATGATCAGATTGAATCTCTCTGACATCCGTGGTGGCACCATGTGGTCAACTTGTACATTCCTGTGTCTGTTGTTAATTCACTAACACTTCTACAGTTCCAATGTTTCTTCCTGAGAGCTCTTGCAACTCTGGAGGACTGGATACCCTCAATATTTCCCTCACATGGAAACTCATTCCTGTCACTAAACTGTTGATTCTCACATTTCCTCTTTTTCTCCCCTAACCTCCATTTTAAATTGTGCTGCCACAGCACCCAGGTACCTCTGCCACAGTTAAAGTGCCTGCAAGCTATACCAGCTGCACAATGCATTGCCATTACTCAGGTAGGGTATACTTTACAAACTTGTGACCTCTACTCTTATCATGAACAAGGACAGCAGATGTGTGGGAACACCATCACTTGCAGGTTCCCCACCAAGTCACACATTCCATTAGAAATAAATCACCAGTCCTTCTTCACCCCTGAGTCTAAGTCTAAGAATATCCTCCTCCAAGGCATGGCGGAAGCAACTTGACCAAGATTGCAGCAATCAAAGCAGGAGGGTCACCCCTAATTCCGAAAGACAATTAGGGATAAGCATTAATGCTGGCTCTGCTACAATGTCTGGATAAAGACAACCCTGTTCTAAAGTGCTTCACCAAAGTAGCTTAGAGGGAAGTATCTGTCAATAGTGAGGTCTGAATACAGGATGAGAAACAATTCAATCTGCTCTCTTACAAAGCAAATGGATCCATTGCCCAGCAGCAGTTTTGACAATGATCCCTTTGCTGTGTAGACAAAATATTCATCCTTGTTGCTCGATGCTCAATGATAATTAACATCAGACTATGCTACTGGTTAATGGAAAGGTATAAAGAATGCTGACCAGAAGTCCTAACAATTGGTGGAGTGCAAGTTCATTGGCAGGCCTTTATGAAAAAGAACTAATCCTTGGTTCACACAGAATGTTTTTCAAAGACCAGTCTAAATCATGTATCATGCTGGCCCACGCATCTCAGCAACCGTTAGCAGGAAATCTTTAGCAGCAGTTTGCAACATGAAAATGCTCAATTCCAGGTTAGTGCCACTTTCTTGCATGAATGTTGCAATGGGATTCATGCTGTTTTGAGGTACAGTCCTCCATTGAATCACATTGAGAGACTACTGGAGTCCAAAATTGTGATTGAGAAGTTGCTATTGTGAAAAAGCCAAAGAGGACCAGTGGCATTTTATAGTCAGTAACCTAGTGGTAGATCATCCAAGAAATATATAACTCCATGTGATCTCAAAGTGGATCCAGGGCCTCCTTCTTATATTGTGGATCTTTTGTTTAAATGGGAGTGAGTGTGAAGCACACACACTTAGAGATTTGTGGCTTGAGTCATCTCCAAGCAACCTGACCACCACAGCTGAATGCATTCTGCCAGACTCAATATTGAATGAGAAAAAAATTATCGATGAGATTTGTACCTTTTGTTCACATCCACTGAAGTTCATGGTCCTTGTATCAGATGATACCATCTTATAAATCATCAAACAGATCACATACAGTTGTCCTTAACTTACAACCTACGCAAGTTACGTTCACCCGCATATATGACTGAAAATTTTTTAAAAGAAATATTGTACATATCCTGAGATTCTCATTAAAGGTTCATTTGTTGAAATTTATTTTAGAAAATTGTTTTAAGACATGCGAATCCATCTTACGACCAATCTGTGTGATGACCAATCCTTCAGTCCTAATTATGGTCATAAGTTGAGGACTACCTGTACTGCATGAATGAACAGTAAAGCCTCATTCACATTGAACTTTAACTGCAGATCCATGGTCAGCTGAATCAAAGTATCAATTACCAATCTTTAGCCAGTTGTTGAGGCTATTACCAGAGAAATCATTGATCAATGGTAACCTGATCATGTTTCATTCTGCAAAATCACTTCCACAATTTCCCCCGTGGCCATTAATTATACTTGCTGAATTCCTGCTGATGCATGTCACATCTCATCTCCGATGTGTATCAACAATTGTGTTAATTCAGGTGCTGACTGCGCAGTGATTTTACAATCTTGCAGTCAGCCACTGAACCACTAGTGGTTGAGTATATGCTGCTTATTTTTGTACAGATCATCAAGATAGTCATGTGCCCCTTCACCTCCACTCCCACTGATGTCAATAGGCTTTTTTCCTTTCAGGTCTCTGGAGCAATGGTTTAATGTCAAAGAACACTCTGCATTTGAATAAACAGGTCCCAATGAACATACAAATTAACAGCAGGACACAGTTTTTCGACATCTCATATGTAGCACCAGTTAATAGGATCATAATTGATCTCACTGTAACCGTAACATTCCTGTCTATTGCAATAACTTTTCACCCCTTGCTTTTCATGTTTTTATCCACCTAAGATTCAAAGTTCTGATTCAACTGTCTTTTCGAAGAAGAGTCCAAAAGACTCAAAACTCACTGAGAAAATAAAACTTCACCTTTAAAATTTCCCACTAGTCTTAAATGGGCAAGCCCTTAATGTGAATCTACACAAAGAAATATCCTCCAATAGTCAATCAAGCCATTCTCACTCTTCTAACATTTAGTTGGCTGAGAAGCCGAACTTTTCCTCATGCAACAACTAACTCATTCCAGGTATTCTTCTTCTCTGCATTATTTCTAGCACATTTTTCCTCACATAAAGAGATCAAAACTGTGCAGAGAATTCCAGATGTTGTCTTACCAATGACTCTTGAGGAAAAAAAATACTGTATCAATAATGCTTTCAGTGTGCCAGCTCAGCCTCTCTTTAATAGAGGTAAAGTGTATTTGAAAGTCAAGACCTTAGACCTAGCACAAAACTCATGATCTACGAGGCAGCAATCCTTACCTTTCCACAGACTTCTGAGATCTGAAATTACCTTCAGCAGATGGCTCACAGCATAAAAAATACTACCAGGACATCTTCCAAATACCCTGGAAGAACAAGTGAGTCAATGACCTCACAGGCAACCTGTCCATTACTGAGGCCCTATTTACACTGCTAAGTCATGGTAAGTCATGGAAGTCAGGGGCTTCTTGATTTCAGCAACAGTCCCACATGCTTTGGAAAGGTAAACCTTCCACTTAAAATCCCAAGTTGGTGATTTCACACACCAGTCTGTCCCTTATTACACAATCAAACACTTTACAACATTACAAATCCTCCCAAATTCCCAATGCAATCATCAATCCCTCCCTTTGATATTTGATTGCAACCAGTTTGTAGCTTTCAGATATTTTTGATGGTGTTCCCCTTTGGGGAAGATAAGAACTGTATAATAAGGATGGGTTGTAGCTGAATGGAAAGGGACCAATATCTTTGCAGGCAGATTTGATAGAGCTTGGGGAGGGTTTAAACTAGCTAGGCAGTAGTATGGGAACCTGAGTCAGATAATGAAGCAGTTGGTGAAATGGTAGATGTGGCATGTAGTGAGTCTGTGAGGAATGAGTGAAATGAACATAAATGCAGTGAGTTGGATGTGTTGAAATGTAAGGAGTATTAGGAATACAACAGATGAACCCAGAGTGTGGGCCAATACAGAGAACTATGACATTGTGGCCATTACAGTTTTAAGGTGCTTGGTAACAAGTACAGGGAGGATGTAAGAGGCAAGTTTTTTTTCACACAGAGAGTGGTAGGTGCATGGAAAGTCCTGGCGGCCATGGTAGAGGTGGCAGATAAAATAGGATCTTTTAAGAGACTATTAGATAGGGACATGGAATTGAGAAAAATAGAGGGCTATGCAATGGGGAAATTCTTGGTAGTTGATAGAGTATGTTATTAGGTCAGCATGACACTGTGGACTGAAGATCCTGTACTGTGGTGTAGATTTCTATGTTCTATATGATATCTCACCTGCACCGTGTTTCCAATCAGTTGCATTATGTAAGTTCCTCTGCCACCTTCATTAAGACTGTAGATTTCTTCACACCTGAATCAACTGATTTGAAGAACACATCCAATATTCTCGATGAATGCTGAACTCATGGTGTTATATTTACATGATTTCCCAATGAGCTCTCTTTGGGTTGTTGCTGCAATCTTGTCTCAAGACCCTTTTGCCTCTGCTTACTTTGATATTGAGGGAATTCAACATTAAGGTAAGCACAGGATTAGGAAAGATAACTTTCCTGAAATCCCTCATTGCTGAAGTAGGAGGTTCCAACCTGCTTCAAAAGGACATCAATCATAGCAGGGCCCAAGAAGAGCAGAGGGAGCTGCCTCAATGAGGAAATGGTTGAGAAGTTAGTTGTAGCCAGAATTAACTCTTACCTAAGAAAAGACCTGGTCCCACTGCAATTCATCTACTATCACAATCACTCCACAGCAGATGGAATCTCAATGGCTCTCCACTAGGCCATAATCACGGAGACAACAGCAACATATACATCAGGCTGCTTTTCATCTTTTACAGCTCAGCTTTCAACAACATCATTGCCTCACAAGCTACAAAACCTGACCCTCTGCACCCCCTCTGCAACTGGATCCTTAACCTCCTCATCGAAGGACCACAGTCAGTGCGGATTGGTTACAACATCTCCTCCTCACTGACAATCAACACAAGCGCATCTCAAGGATGTGTATTTAATCCACTAAATACTACTACTCTAAATATTATCTGACTCAGGTTCCCATACTACTTTCTCTACACCGATGACTATGTGGCTAGTCACAATTCAAATGCTAGGCACCACAAATTTGCTGATGACACCATGGTCAGAATAACAGACGGCAATGAAGAAGCATACAGGAGTAGTGTCACAACAACAACTTTGCTGACCAGTCCTTATCAAGAGGTCAGTAGTGGAGAGGGTGAGCAACTTCAGATTCCTAGGTGTCAATAGATTTCAAGATATATCCTGGGACCTTCATGTTGATGCAATCATGAAGAAGGCTTGCCAACACTCCTATACTTTGTTGGAGTGCAAGGAGATTTGGTATGTCTCTTACAAATTTCTACAGGTGTAATGCAGAGAGTATTCTGACTGGTTGCATTGCTGTCTCGTATGCCAATGCACAGCAGAAAAAAGCTGCCGAGAGTTGTGAACTCAGCCAGCATCATCACGAGTATTAGTTTTCACTTTATTAAGGACCTCTACAAGAGGCAGTGGCTCAAGAAAGCAGCCACTATCCTCAAGGGCCCCACCACCCAGGCCATACCCTCTTCACACAGTTACCATCAGGAAGGAGGTACTGAAGACTAACCCAACATACAAAAGCAGTTTCTTCCCCTCCACCATCAGATTTGTGAACGGACAATGAACCACAGACACTTTTTCTCTTTTGCACTAATTTTTTTAAATGGAATTTATATCAATTTTTGCACCTGTAATGCTGCCGCAAGACAACACATTTTGTGACACTTGTTCATGACAATAAACTCTGATTCTGATATGTTTTTAAATAATAGTGACTCTACCAAATTTAAAGCAGCACTTACACCTTACAGTATTGTACACAGACCACATGAATAATTTGTGTTCCCAGGCTCAGTGAATCGCTTCAATTATATCAGCAGTCATATCCACAGTTATGGAGATTGTGAAGTGGTTGTAGAGTATTTCCTGATATTATCATGCATATACTTTCATTTTTGTGAACTTTGCAAAGGTTTCTGCACACCCAGATATTTAACAAAGTAATGGAAATCACTTTTAGTAATCACCCATATCATTGCTTCACTGTTTCTTTAAATGGCAGGTATCTGAATTGTTAGTCTAAGCACTGATGATTTACTGAATAATTAAGAAATTATCATAGCTGTCTCACTGGCTACACTTCAGTTTTGCATCCTGGAATTATAGAAATGTTCTTCCTGCAGAAGTAACTGAATAGCATTAGGAGTTAGAACACAAGCCATCTCACACCTCTCTGCCTCAGGGATGCTTTACTAAAACTGCCAGCGTCTCCTGTGCACAGTGAACAAACTGATGACTGGTTCATTGATTCACAGCAAACACTCCAAAAGTTTTTTATTATTTCTGGAGATTTAACCAGAGTGCTATCTCTTTTTATTCACTTTAGTTAAATGTTATCCAAAAATGAAAGGATCCATGCTGCACCTCCTTAACTCTGTTGTTCACTGCATGTGCAGTGTTTTCAGAAGCTAAAGGGCCAAGGACTCATTTTTGATGTAGTTGTACTAGAGGTGAAGGTGATTCATTTTCAATCAAATGCTGAGAGCGAATTCAAACCTGTCATTTGAAACTATAGTATCCCTCCCCAATATGAGGATTTAATCTTCAAGCTGTGGTGAATATTGAATAGCTGCTGTTGAATCTCTTGGCTGCGTGCTTCAATGAGCAGGGCCAGATGAAAGCCAATATGGAACTGAAGATAGCAAGAGAGTTAGAAAACCAACTTATTCAATTTCTTAGGCACTTCATTGGAAGTTTAAAGTTCTTTACGTGCATAGGGATCAATTTTGTATCAGCTTCCTTCCTTTACTCCGTGTACAGACTATGTGAGTTAAGAACAGATGGCTCAGGGAATTTGCATATTAATGTAAACATTGGCAGTAAATTTATGGGAAGAAAACTTTCCTTTAAATAATTCAATTGCAATTTCTCTCAGAATATTTTTTGCAATTTCTTTAAACTGAGCTCTGCCTGTTTTTAGAACAACAAATATTCATTAAAATACAAATGTGAATTATCCAAAAAATAACTACATTCTAGTTTAAAAGCACACAGGGTATCAGATGGGCATTGGTAAACCAGGGAGGTATAAAGGGTGAGAGACAGATGGGGAAATATTCTAATTTAGGTGTGTTACTTGTGTAATTGTACTTTGGGCAAACTGGTCTGAAATATTCAGCTGGCCATTATAATGGCAGATTTTGAGTACTCAAGTGATGCATTATGATATGTTTAATGTTTATTTCTGTGGCCTGCCATTTAATTATGATCCAATGTTTTATTAATTTGAAAGAGTTGGAAATACTATGAAGAAATACAAGAGAAATCCTGTGGATACATATTTCTAAACTAAACCATAAAATGCTGGAAATATGAATATCCACCAATGCTGTCTTCTGTTAAATGTTGTCACATTATCTTCAGGTTATATTCTGGAACTCCCTACAGAGAAAAAGCACAGTTTCTGAAATGGATTTTCACATTTCAATTTTTTTGCACTTTAAAATATTTTATTTTTTATGGTAAAATTAAAATTTTCACAAACAAATTTGGCCAGAGATTAGCACTACATTCCTGAGCAGTGAAAATCTGGTGTGTTATTACAATGAAATTATTACAATTAAATGACAATATATTTCTGCAGAGAGAAGTCTTTTGCCTCAGTCTGTGCTGGTGCTAAGTACATGCAGTGTGTGCTGCGCAATGCTGATGGTATTCTCCTGTCTGCTCAACCCAATTAATCTTTAACATTTAGCTCCAATAGCAATCAGCTTTTCTAGACTTTTCTTCAAAAACAGTTTCTGGCAGAAGATTTAATTTCCCAACGAGCCCTGTGGAAATTCTTTTAAATCGGTGGTCTGTTGTCATCTCATCTTCCAATTTAAATGTTTCATTTTTTTCCCTTTATAATCTTCAATTTTACTCTGAAGCTTTCCAGGTGAGAAATGTCCCAATTTATCGTCATAAATTTAACCAATACGGTTGGCAAAATCTGAGTAAATTCAAAAGCAATTATTTCAATTGCTTTCATAGTTTTCCTTTACTAATTGCCTGCAGCATCAGTGAAGAGAGAAAACAGTAAATTACTTTTGGTTTTTCTCTCCTTGTCAACTATTTGATGACCAAGTGTTTTCAATAATCTCCTTCTTTCAGATTTCCAGCATTTTTGCATTATATATTTTAAATTTAGTCATACAGCAAGATTAGAGGCTGTTCTGATATGGATGTCTTCACCTTGTTTTTGTTTTATATTGAGCTGAAACATCAAGTACTTCATTGTCATTTTTAAAAAATAATTTGAAACTATCTTCGCTGTGTGTAAGGAGTTTGCATGTTCTATCATGTCAGTGTGAGTTTCCTCAGGGTGCTCCGGTTTCCTCCCACGTTCCAAATACTATCCTATATCTCCAAGTTAGATTTAGGAAGCAAAAACAGGAAAGGCTCATGAGAATTATATAGTAGCAGGAAGGAACATCCTATTAAGGACAGGAGAGCTAGAAGGGGCATGAGAAGGCTTTGGAAAGTAGGATTAAGGAAAACCCTAAGGTGTTCCACATGTATGTGAAGAACAAAAGGATGATGAGATTGAAAGTAAGGCTGATTCAGGATAAAAGAGACAACATGTGCCTGGAAGCAGAGGAGGTTGGGGAGGTCCTAAATTAATACTTTGTTTCAGTATTCACCGGAGAAAAGGACCTTGGACAAGGTGAGGTCAGAATAGAACAGGCTTATTTGCTGCACCATGTTGAGATTAAGAAAGAGGAAGTGCTGGATCTTCTTACAAATATTAGGATGGTAAGTCCCTGGATGCAGATGAGATATTCCCCATGTTTCAAGGGGAAGGAAAGGAAGAGATTGCTGGGGCATTGGCAATGATCTTTACATCCTCCTTGGCCACAGGATAGGTGACAGAGGATTGGAAAATGGCAAATATGGACCCTTTATTTTAAAAAGGTAATAGGTAGAATCCTGGGAATTGTAGTCTTATGTCTGTTGTGGGCAGACTACTGGAGAGGTTCCTTAAGGATAGAGCATATAGAGAAATACAGTCTTCTCAGGAATAGTCAGCATGGCTTTAAGAAGGAAAGGTCATGTCTCATAAGCCCAATTGTGTCTTTTGAGAAAGTAATTGATGGAGGTAAGGCAGCAGATGTGGTGTATTTGGATTTTAGTAAGGCATTTGACAAGGACCCCATAGGAGAATTGTTCAGAAGGTCATGAGGCATGGTATCAATGGAACCTTGGCTGTGTGGATACAGAATTGGCTTGCCTGAAGAAAACAGAGAGGAGTACTGGAAGGAAAGTTTTCTGCCTGGAGGAGAGTGACGAGTGGATCTTCACAGGGATCTGATCTTGGACTCCTGCTCTTTGCGATTTTTATAAAAGACCTGGACGAAGAAGTAGAGGGATGAGTCATTAAGTTTGCAAATGATACGAAGGTTGGAGGTTTTGTGGATAGTGTTGAAGGTTGTCGTAGGTTGCAATAGGATATAAACAGAGTGACCTCTCTCCAGCGGGATGGCATTAACATTGACTTCTCTGGTTTCTGCGAACCTACTCTTCTTTTACCCTCCGTTCCCTTCCCCATGTCTTCTTTCCCTCAGCTCTCTACCCCTTCCCTCTCTAGTCACCTAGCCATCCCTCCTCCCCCTGCTTGCTGCTGTTCCCTCCCTCCCTTCTCCCCTATTACGTCCTGTCTTTGCATCTTTCCTCCTCCCCTAATGCCTCTCCCCCATTATTCGGATGCCTGCCAACATTTTTCCATACTTTGATGAAGGGCTCAAGCCCGAAACATTGCTTATATACCTTTATCATTGTTATATAAAGGATACTATTGGACCTGCTGAGTTTCTCCCACATTGTGTTTTTAGTTCAACCATGGTCTCTGCAGACCTTTGTGTTTTATTTCTGTACGGTAATGCTCTTTGGTGGAAGGAGTAAAAGAGTAGACTATTATTTGGATGGAGAGAAAATTCAAAATTTGGTGGTGAAGAAGGCAAATTATAATACTGGCATTCGTCTCTGAAAGAACATGATACAAGATCAGGGATGTGATGTTGAGCTTTTATAATGCACTGGTGAGGCCTCACTTGGAGTAAGGGTACAGTTTTTTGGTTCGTTATTTAAGAAACGATGTGCTGGCATTGAAGAAGGTTCAGAAAAAACTTACAAGAATGATTAGAATATGAGAAATCTTTGACTGTCCTTGGAGTTCAGAAGAATGATGGGGGACCTCATTGAACCATTTTAAATGTAGAAAGGCTTGTTAGAGTAGATTTGGCAAAGTTGTTTCCCATGATAGGGGAGTCAAGGACAAGATGGAACAACTTCAGGATTGAAGGGCACTTATTTAAAACAGAGATGCAGAGGAATTCTTTTAGCCAGAAGGTAGTGAACCTTGACTGTTGGAGTGGCTTTGGAGGCCAGGCCTTTGGGTGTATTTGAGGCAGAAATTGATAGGTATCTGAATAGTCAGTGTATCAAAGGTTATTGGAAGAAAGCAGGGGGTGTGGGGCATGGTGGGAGAATAGATCAGTCCATGATGGAATGGTGGTGTGGACTTGATGGATTAAATGGCCTACTTCTGTTCCTATATTTTTAAAAATATTTTATTTTTAATTATCAAAGATTCATATAGATTCAGATACCAATACATTTTCTTACAATGCTTAAGTATAACATACAGAGCCCATTTTCCCCCTCCTTACCCCCACCCCTCCTCACCATGCCCCAATACAACTGAGAATAAAGTTATATAAATTATACAAATACAACCTGTGGTGATATGTAATTACACCACTAGGTCACCAGGGGTCCAGAGCTACAGTCTAGCCTTCCAGGTACATCTTGCAGAGAGACAAGACCTCTTAGTGTATATATTAGTTTATTAAAGCTTTCTTATACTTGCACTGCTGGTGTGGTTATTGTCAGTACAATTTAATAAACTAATATAATAGCTACAAGGATGGAAGCTGCTTCTGCTCCGACACGCATTCCCAACCACCTGGAGACTCTTCCTGAGGAATGGAATCCAGGGATGATTAGCACGCACATGCATCCGAGGACAGAGATGGTGAAAGACCACTGTACTGGAATCATGGTGGAATGCTTGGAAGACCTCAGAAGTACGATAGGGCAGGTAAGAAATGGCTAAGAGCCCTGCCTGCCCATGGGTTCGCCGGTACAGATGCTGTTGACCATAAACCCCGGTTCAATCAGAAAGGGGCCACTATAAGCATGGGTGGAAGGATCTCCACAAGTTGTGCTCCTGATCGCCATGTATGTGCAGAATTCCCAACCACTCCAGAGCCAAGGAAAGCAGACACCGCTACCGTCACTCCCCCAGCAGCAGTTTCCCCAGTACCACGGAGACCTGACACTAATGCTGGGATCCCCCCTAAGCCCACTGCAAACGTCCCAAAGCCAGTGATTCAGCCAACAGCCCCAAGCACCCAGTTTACTCCTCCAGCAAACACAAGCCCCACAGAGGCACTACCAGCAGCTCTCAGAACCCTAGGATCCACCCTTGCTACACCTAGATCCAGAGACCAAGTGGAGATTGGGAATGACCCCCAGGGTTCCCCCACATTACCTAAGGGACCAGAGACTGCCTCTTAGCCATGTGCTGCGACCAGCCAGGCTGGAGCTCGACCCCAGAAATCCTGGAGCCGGCACGCACTTTGGCCGCTGGCAGAGATGCTTTTTGAATTACGTGGAGGGTGCTGAGGCATTGGATAAAGAGCTATTGATGCTGCTGTTAGCGCAGCTGGGAGACCACCCTTACTCCCTTAAACAGGATGCCAGGTCCTACCAAGGGGCAATGAGCACTTTACAGAGGAATTACAATAAGGGTCATAGCGAACTCCACTCCCGGTACAGGCTCATGACCAGGTCACTACAAGTAGGGGAGTCTGCCAGAGACTTTATACTCTCTCTGAAAGACCTGGCGAGAGACTGCAACTTTAAAGCAGTATCAGCCCAGAAGTATGCGGAGGACCTTATTAGGGACAGAATTGTCGCAGGCATACAATCCACTGAGACAAGACATCAATTGGTGGAGAAAGGAATGGTGGAGCAAGATGACGCAGGTACTATTGCAGAAGCTTTAGAAAGCACCAGGAAAGAATTGGAGGAGTATTCACAGGACCCTGGGGCTGGAGCAAACGTCACACTGCTGGACTCTCTAGACCCACGGAAAGAAAAGTGTGCTGCCTCACAGGAATTCACAGAAGTAGCAGCACACCTTGAGGGTCCCAAGTGCTTTTTCTGTGAACAAAGAAAGCACCCCAGAGTCCTCTGCCCTGCCATAGAAAATGTCTGTTCCAACTGCGGAAAACGTGGGCATGATGCAAAAGTCTGCAGAAGCCCCAAGGCCACAGCCAAGGCCCGTTCTCATGCTAATGAGAGGGGGGAAAGCTCTTCTTTATCCACAGACAAACAGAAGAAGAATGCCACGTGCAGCCGGCCATCTTGGACAAATGCTACGGAGCAGAGGACACAGTCTTCAGGAGATGAATATGATGCCGAGTACTATCGGATGGAAGGACACGCTAGATTCGCTTCCATATGCATGAATCAGGTGATTCTACACAATTTATCTAATGCCATTGTGTGCACCAAAATTAATGATGTGAGGGTAAATTGCTTAATAGATAGTGGAAGCACCGAAAGTTTTATTGACCAGGGGTTAGTCAACCGCTTTGCCCTCTCCACACACCCGAGTGAGCATCGGATCCTGTTAGCAGCCAGCAGCCTTGCGGTAAAGCAGGGTTACTCTAGAAATCCAGGGAAAAAAATACGAAGGGTTCAAATTACTAGTACTCCCTCACCTCTGTGCTCCGGTACTATTGGGGTTAGATTTTCAGTGCCAGTTAGAAAGCATTACAATAGTGCACAATGGGCCTCACCCCCCACTACACCTTACGAAGAAACAACACTGCAGCTGTCTGTCCTGAACATAGAACCCCCTCCGCTGTTCACACACCTGACCCCAGAATGCACACCAATAGCCACAAAGAGCAGGAGGTACAGCCCGAGGAATAGAGCCTTCATTAGGACAGAGGTCCGCAGGCTACTACAGAAGGGCATCATAGAGCAGAGCACCAGCCGCTGGAGAGCCCAGGTGGTTGTAGTAAAGTCAGGAGAAAAACTGCGCATGGTAGTGGATTACAGCCAGACAATCAACAAATTTACACAACTAGATGCCTACCCCCTGCCATGCATAGCAGACATGGTCAACAACATTGCGCAGTATAAGGTGTTCTCCACCATAGGCCTGAAGGCAGCATACCACCAACTGCCCATTAGAAACAGCGATTGCATTTACACGGCATTTGAGGCAGATGGCAGGGTGTATCAATTTCTGCGACTCCCCTTCGGTGTCACAAATGGAGTGTCCCTGTTCCAGAGAGAAATGGACCGAATAGGAGATGAGTTCCCACAATCTGTGGACACACTCAGGAGGATCATGACATGAATTTAAAACACTTCTTCCAGGCAGCCGAGGAAAGGAACCTAACATACAATAGGGACAAATGCATCTTTAGCGCCAGGAAGTTGCCAATCTTGGGTTACGTAGTCCAGAACGGGGAAATCAGCCCAGTCCCTGCCTGTATGCGCCCTCTCCTAGACCTCCCAGTGCCACACCCTCGTCACGGACCAACGGTCTGTGACTTTTATGTTCGATAACCAGAACAGGGGGAGAATTAAGAACGACAAAATCCTGCGCTGGTGAATAGAATTGTCTACATTTAACTACGACATTCTCTACCACCCCGGGAGACTCAACGAGCCCCCGGACATGCTGTTCAGAGGCACTTGTGCCATCCTTAACCACATGTCCCAGTTGCAGAGCTTGCACAATGAGCTGGGCCACCTGGGGGTCGCTAGACTGTTTCACTTCATTAAAACCCAAAACCTCCCATTTTTGGTAGAGGAAGTGAGGTCAGTGAACAAGAGCTGCCCCATCTGTGCGGAATGCAAACTGCAATTTTACCGGCCAGACAAAGTCACACTGATAAAAGCTACCAAACCATTTGAGCACCTCAGCCTCGATTTTATAGGCCCACTCCCGTCCAATAATAGAAATGTCTATTTCCTAAACGTAAAAGATGAATATTCTTGTTTCCCCTTCGCAATCCCGTGTTTTGATGCATCAGCAGCCACTGTTATACAATGCCTCCAACCCATCTCCAGCACATTTGGGTACCCGAACTTCATACATACAGGCAGGGGTGCTGCATTCATGAGCGCGGAAGTATAGCAGTACCTGCACGAGAGAGGGATTGCTACTAGCCGCACTGCCAGTTATAATCCCAGGGGGAAATGGACAAGTCGAAAGGGAAAATGCCTCTATCTTGAAAACGGTCCTCTTGACCTTAAAAGCAAAACACCTGCCTGTTACTAGTTGGCAAGAAGTGTTGCCAGAGGCCCTACAATCTATACGTTCTTTGTTGTGTACTGCCACTAACATGACCCCACATGACCATATCTTTTCTTTCACAAGGAAAGCAACAACGGGCACAGTGCTGCCTAAATGGATGATGACACCAGGACCTGTTCTTCTCCGGAAGCACTGCAGACCCCAAAAGAGGACCCGCTGGTGGAGCAAGTGGAGTTGAGGCATGCGAACCCTCAGTACACCTTCGCCACATTTCCAATGGTTTGAGCAATACTTAGGAAACACAGATGTCTACGGATCAACAAGGAGCGCAGAAGCAGTCACTAGAACAGTCGTCCATCGAGTCACCCCAGAGGAACATACCACCCACCTCGGAATCAGGACCCTAGGTACGCCCACCCCACAAACTATCACCACCCTTGACTCGGTGACAGGACCTAATCCCATACAAGAGGATCCCCAGCCCACACGGCCATAAGACCAGCCAGTACTTCCTACTCCCACACCTCCACCAAGAAAACCCAAAAGGCAGATCGCACTCCCCACCCCTATACCACTACCAAGGAGATCCAAAAGGCAACGGAAGCCACAGAAAAGTTTGGATTATGAACTTACAAACAAAGGAAGGAGGGTGGCATAACAATTTTTTAAGTGGGGGGTGTATGTGGTGATATATAATTACACCACTAGGTCACCAGGGGACATCTGGTGACCTTGTATATAAAGCAGTCCAGAGCTACAGTCTAGTCTTCCAAGTTCGTCTTGCAGAGAGTCAAGACCTCTTAGTGTACATATTAGTTTATTAAAGCTGTCTTATACTCGCACTGCTGGTGTGGTTATTGTCAGTACACAACCCTTGCAAAAAACTGAAAAAAACCCAGGTACTTAAAATAAAATGAGGTAAGAGACAAAAAAAGACAAGAGCTCATCATCTGCGCCATGACCTGCTTCTTTGATCCAAATCTTTTCCCTGCTGGGACAGATTGTTTCATTTCCTTTATTCCAAAGGGGTGAAATTATATCTGTGTTCCTATGTGTTTCAGAAAGGTTGCCACACTCTAAAAATGTGTTATATATCCTCCTTAAATTATATGTGATTTTTCTCCAGGGGAATGCAACTCTGCATTTCCATATTCCATTGTGTAATATTGAGTTGGGAGTTAGACTTCCATGTAACCGCAATACACTTGTTGGCTACTGACAAAGCACAAACTGAATTTGGTATTTGAACAGTCTCAAACTCACATCCCCAGTGTCTCCTAGAAGGTACATTTCTGAATCTTGTGGAAAATCCATCTTTGTAATCTTTTTCAGAATGTCCCCCAGGTCCTCCCAGAAGGATCTCACCCTTATACACAGCCAAGTGAACAAAGTTTCCCATCTCCACACCAGACCTCAAGAAATTCAAGATTTCTAGTTTAGATTTATTTAATTTTTGTTGTGTGAGGTACAGCTGGTGCAAGAAATTGTATTGCATTAACCTGCACCTGGCATTAATAACTGTTGTCATGCTGTTCAGACACAAGTCTGACCACCACTCCTCGTTGATTGTTGTATCCAAGTTCAACTCCTGTCTTTCCCTCAATCTGTGTAAGCCCAGTTTTGGGCCCTCACTTTGGAATGGTGATGAATTATATATATTCCTCTTTTGAATTAGAATCTCCATGTCACTATATACACGAGGGCCCAAATTATCCCTTAAGAAAGATCTTAGCTGGAGATAGCAGAAGAAAGTTTTATTGGGCAAATCATATTTATTTCTTAGTTGTTCAAATGACATAAGCTACCCTTGCTCATAACAATCCTCGATACACCCGATTCCTTTACAGCGCCAGGTATCCAGAGTCATGGGTATTAATTTATTCTGGGTCAAGGGTGCTTTAGGAGATATCCCCACTTTTATTCCAATATATTGATTTATTTTTTGCCATGTCTGAATTACATGTTTTAATATGGGGTTATCTGTTTTCATTGTTATCAATTTTGTGTCCCATTTATATATGAACTCTCCTGCTAGCTTTTCTCCTACCATGTGTAGTCTAATTTGTGCCCAGGAGGAAATGCCACATCCCTCAAAGAGTAAGGCAATAAACCTCAATTGGGCCACCCAATAATATTTTTTAAAATCCAGCAATTTCAGACCTCCAAATTTATAGTCCCAAGTTCATTTTTCCATGGTGATTCTAGCCACTTTACCATTCCATCAGAACTTTCTGACATATCCATTGAGTATCTTTTTAAGTCCGGGGCAACAGAATGGGAAAGCACTGAAATAAATATTGTAGTATTGGCATTACCTTCATTTTAATGCAACTAATTCTGCTCACCAAAGTTATGGGCAAGGATTTCCATCTATCCAAATCCTCCTCAATCTTCTGGAGCAAAGGGAGATAAATGAGTTGATATAAATTACTTAAATCCTTATCTACTTTTATCCCCAAATATTTAATGCCCTCTTGTGGCCATTTAAACTGACTTGCTTATTGGTACCTGGATCCACTCCCAACTGTCCCAGATGCACTATATGAGTAATCTGCATCTGTTTTCTGCTGATTGTCTCTTTTGTGCAAATCCAGCTTGGTCTGGATTTGTCAACTTTGGAAAATATGGCACCAAACTATTGGCCAATGCTTTCGTTATAATTTTATAATCTGCCTTCAATAATGAGGAGGGATTCATCAGATCCCAATCCTTTTTCTAGATCACTGCTGTTGAGAAGTACTCCGGGATGGTATGTGTTTTCCACCACCTCCATAAGAAGGGGCATTAAGAGATCTTTGAACTTTTTATAAAATTCAGCAGGGAACCCATCATCCCCTTGGTCTCCAATGAGCCCAAGGGTTTCTCAATCTCCTCTCTAGAAAAGGGAACACTAGCCCTCTCAATTCATTCTGATCCAAATTTGGTAATTCCAATGTAACCAAGAAATCATCTATTTTAACGGAATCCCCCACTGATTCTAATTTATACAGTTCTCTATAAAACTTCCTGAAAGTTTCATTTATTTTCTTTTGTTTATGTGAAATCTTGCTTCCCACTGTTTGAATCGCATTAATTATTCTTGAGACCTCTTCCGCCCTCACCTGCCAAGACAAGACTTTATGGGCCCTTTCCCCCAGCTCGCAATACTGTTGTCTAGATCTTAAAATCATCTTTTCTATCTAAAATGTTTGCATTGTATTGTACCTATATCTTATGATCTTCTGGTTTTATGGTGTGTTTGGAGATTTCAGTGATGCAGCATAGTCTTGACTTTGATGAACAGTTTTTCAAAATTCAGAGGAAAATCAGTGCAATTACATTGTAGATTAGTTGGAGCACGGAAATAACATATGAAGATACTGCTTTTCAATAATTGACCTTGTGTTAATGAAGAGGAAAGCATGGGACTGGAGGAAGATATCAGCCAGAAAGTGTCACATTTGTGTCAGGTAATGTTTGTGTGTGGAGCTGTGAGGGAATATATCATAGACAGCAGTCATATAGAGAAGTGTGGAGGGACCTTGAAGTGCGCACATTTGAAGAACTGTGGAGGACAATATGACCTGCTATATTTGAAGAATACAAAGCAAATAGGATCCTTTCTTTTATTAGCTGAGGCAGACACTGCAAGAGAGGGAGGTCTTCCTAAAATCTCCAAAACTAGCTAAGCCATGGCTTGAGTCCAACGTATTGTTCTCATCACCACATTACAGAGAGATGTGATCAGAGTAAATCTAGGGATCATTATTGTTTGTGATAAACATAAATTATTTGGTTAAAAATGTAGATGGAAATGATTCATAAGTTTACAGACTCAATGGCAAACATTGACATTAATCTTCTTGTGGCAATGATTATATTGGTTCTAATGTTTTGAGGCCATCTTGATTGAGATAATGGAGCTAAATAGGCAATGGAGATTCATATAATTGTACAGGTAATATGTCCTTCTTGTGGTCCCTTCTTGGAAGATCTGTATTGCCATAAACTTGCTTGTCCCTCTGACAAAGCAGAGTATTCATTAAAACAAGCCAATGCTCCAAATATTTTACTTTAATTTAGACAAATAGCACAGTAACAGGCCATTTTGGTACCGAGTTTGTACTGCCCAATTTACGCCCAAACAACCTACGCCCTGGTATATTTTGTCAAGAAAAGGATGGTCTTTCCATGCCCATTCAATATTGGTTGAAGAATGACCAGACGGAAAATCAGGTGTTGTTCTTCCAATTTGTGGGTGGTCTTGGTGGGATAGTATGTAAGGCCAGGGTCAGACATGTGAGTATCGGAGTGTGACTCAAAACAAATGGTTGGCCACTGGGTGGTTTCTTTAAATGAGAGGTAGCTGTTATACACCATTACCACATGCTGGTCACCTTCCCTTTCATGAGCAGGACCCTCATCATACATGTTGAACATGAAAGTGATTGTAGTAAAAACACAGAAATGCTGGAAAAACTTAGCCATGCCCATTCAATATTGCTGTGATATTGTGTCTCCTCATGCACTGGTGTTGCCCATGAGGAACAGTTATGGATGTGGACCAGATCCTCCTTACACTCGTTTGAAAATTCCAGGGCTGAAGATGGTTCCGTGTCAGACTGAGGTAAAGGCATATAATGAGATTCCTAATACTGTTGGGAGAGTTGCTGTGATACCAGACTAGCTCATCGGTGAAGACAATATTCCTCTTGTGTTCTGCTTCTCCAGAAAAAGGTGTACTCATTGCCATCTCCTTCCTAACAAACCTCACTCAGGGCAGTGCTGTTGGAGTTAAGTATCCCAGTTCCTGAGCCGTGATAGTGGAGCAGTGTTCAGGTTAGTTGCTGCTGGGATTGTCTATGAGATTCCTAATGGTTTCAGGTCTTAACCTTCAGTTTGTGGAAAGGTGTCCTGTATGTGATAAAAACACACAATGCTGGAGAAACTCAGCAGGTCACACAGTGTCCTTAAAAAGCACAGATAAAAATACATAACTGACATTTCGGGCTTGGGCCTTTCCTCGAGGTATTGAAAAATGTCAGCAGGAGTCCAAGCAAAAGAATAAAGTGGGGGTGGGGGGAGGTGGAAAAGAGAGGGAGGGGACAACAGTGATCAAGGGGAAAAAGGATGGCTCGGTGAAGGAAGGGAGAAGGAGGAGAACTGGAAATAGAAAGGGAAGGAGGGAGGAGGAAGAGAGGAACTGGTTGGCAGAAACTGGAAAAGTCTATGTTAATGCCATTTGGTTGAAGAATGACCAGACGCAAAATCAGGTGTTGTTCTTCCAATTTGTGGGTGGTCTTGGTGGGATAGTAAGTAAGGCCAGGGACAGACATGTGAGTATGGGAGTGTTACACAGAACTGAAATGGTTGGCCACTGGGTGGTCTCTTTAAATGAGAGATAGCTGTAATACACCATCACCACATGCTGGTCACCTTCCCTTTCATGAGCAGGACCCTCATCATACATGTTGAACATGAAAGTGATTGTAGTAAAAACACAGAAATGCTGGAAGAACTTAACAGGTCTTGCATAGGAGGTAAAGACGTTTCAGGCCTGAGCCCTACTTTAAGATCAGTACTATCATCTGGCTATTATGTAAAATAAATAAACAATCCCTGAAACCAAACTGGCTGTTCCTCCCAATAGTATTGTTTCAGTTGTTGAACTAACTGGCCGAGTGGACCAGTCCAGATCAGGCATCAAAGCATGAAACATTGGAACTAAATTCATATAAAGTTGAGCAATAACATCAGCATCTGTTCCAAAGCTCCCTGATGGATGAAACACTGAAAGCTGGACATTGAAGCAAAATACTGCAAAGTTTAATCTGAACCTCTGATCAAACTGGCTTCTTCTAACCACCAAGTGAAAGTAAGTGCAAAATGTGAACTGTTTTGTGTAAGACAGCATTGTGGTGAGGTTGCCAGCAGTAATCAATTATCATGCTTTTGAGAAAAAGAGACAAACACCAGCTTGTTGGCAACTGTTTGTGGTGAAACAAGACCAATTCGTTTACAAAGCTGAGTAATGTTAACAATAAAACCTCAGTTCTAATTATCCACAAACTGAACAACTCCAGCATGTCGCAAGTTGAGGTGTGAAAAACAATTTTGCATCTAAACACTGTATAAAACATTAGGTTGTATATTATATTGAGTTGAAGTGTGGATGTCATATAGAGGTAGCATAGCTTCAGAGAAAAGCAATTAAATTTTAAATACTGTAATGATAAATGATAAAGGATGAGGGGTGACTTAATAGAGGTCTATAAGATTATGAGAGGCATAGATAGGGTGAACAGCCAGAACCTTTTACCAGGCGACAGTAATAAATACCAGACGGCATCTGTATAATGTAAGGGAAGGAAAGTTTAGGGGAGATGTCAGAGGTAAGTTTTTACACAGAGTGGTGGATGCCTGGAATGCATTGCCAGTGTGGTGGTAAAGGCCGATTCAATAGGGACATCGAATGCGAGAAAATTAGAGGGTTATAGGTGTGAGGTATGGAAATTTAGATTGTTGAGCAGGTTTATATAGATCAGCACAACATCATGGGCTGAAGGGCCTGTACAGTATTGTGCTGGAATGTTCTATGGTCTATGATGAGACTGGAAAATATTAATGTTCAGAAGGACCTGAGTCCTTGTACATGAATCATTGGAGTCAATATGTGATTAAAGCAAGTAATTAGGAAGGAAAATGGTTGAATTGGTCTTTGTTACAACCTTTGCTACCACCTTATAACTGATTCCCACAAGTCAGACTGCAGCACCCTGCAGTCTCGTGTGTGTCCTTCAGCCACCAGTCACCAGCAACCCGCAACCTATGTGGGTCCTTCATCTGCTGAGTTTTAGTTTATTGTCATGATACCATGAAAGGCTTAATTTTTCAGGCAATGAAGCCTATAAAAAAGTTGCCACTTTAAATTTAAGAATTACAAGAAAAATGTGGTAAGCAAATCATTCTGTCCAAACTGAGTTTCTACTATGTACAGGCAAAACAAAACTGTTAAAATGTTTGAAACAAGAGATATGGGTACCTGATAACACCACCATCTGGAGATTTTCTTCCACATTGCATAACATTCTAATTTAGAAATATATAATACTTGACAGTATCATTGTGTTTTAATCCAAGATCTTCCTTTTTACAGCATCAAGCAGACTGCAGCATTTAAACAAGTGGTCACCACCTCCTTCTCAAAGACACTGAAAAAGGCAACAAATGTTGGCCTTTTCAGTGAGGTGAACATCCATAAAATTAATAAAAATAATTATTACCTTCTGTCATCCAAAGAGTACACAAACCAAGTTAGTGCAGCAGTGTTCAAAATTTAAACCAATTAAGACCAAAGGCAAGGGTAGCCGACACAGATAATCTGCTGCTGCAAGCAACTACTGTCTACCTGTAAGGCAGTACTTGCTGCACACTGACCTTCGCAAAACAGTAACTGAAAGCCAATAAAGGTAAGTTGTGATATTACATCTAGCTTGGAGACAGGACGAATGAGGGGCTGATTTTGATTAACTTTTTAAAAATTCTGAATCATTTTCAGGGAAATCAAAAGTTAACAGCTTTTAAAGCAAACTTATTTTGTTGAGTTTGTCTGTCCAACAGTTAGCCAGTGGAATAAACTTCAGAAAAAGCACAGCTAAAATTTGAAATCATGTAGTTTGTGAGAACATGACTGTAACCATAACATCATCAGCACCATAATAAGTGATAACAATGTTGGCTTTATATTTCCTTTGCAATAAGATTAATTTATTCAAAAGAAATTTTAATTACGTTGTTTTACTAGTTGTTACATCTGCAGGCAAAATGCCAGTGGGAGTAATGAGCTCGCATATTTAGTGAACATATCAAGTGATAATCACTATTTAATACACAAAAGTGCTGGAGAAACTCAGCAGGTCTCGCTGAGTCCATAGGAGAAAAAGATATAAAACCAATGTTTTGGGCCTTAGCCCTTCGTCAAGGAGACCTGCTGAGTTTCGCCAGTACCTTTGTGTATTAACTGCAATCACAGGGTCTGCAGACTTTTTTTCACAGTGATAATCACTCGATCTGGTTTGCAGATTGTCAATAATCCTGAGAAAGAATATTAATTCCACTACATTCTTAATTCACTCTCTGAAATTGATTCCATCACACTCATTGCTAGTAATTGACCTACAGCCTCCTACTCTTCACTGCAGACCCTTTCATGCCAGGCGCTTAAGGCGCTTAGCTCCTCCACCAGGGAAAACTTAAACTTACCTTTCATGGAGCAGCCCCAAAAGGCTGCTCCTGCATCGCATTCATGTTGAGTAGCACCTTCCAGAGTCGATGGAGCTGTAGCACTATCCATCATAAATACATGGCAGAGAAATGGCCGTTTTCCCTACCCATAATTCCCCCATCCAGCTGGAATTATTCTGGGATACACAGAGTGCTTCCAGCTGCATGAGGGATTATGGGTAGGGAAGACAGCCATTGCTCTGCCGCGTTTTGAGTCGCAGAGAGTGGCCCCAAAGGCTGAAGCAACTTGATGAGGTGTCAGAGCAGCTGGCGGGGTGGATACAGCCCAGATCGGCCCCTGCCAGTCACCCCTGTCTTGACAGCTCCCGCCGTCTGCCCCTGCCCTGATGGCTCCTGCTGGCCACCCCTGTCCTGACGGCTCCCACCGCTTTCCCTGCCCTGAATGTTCCCGCCAGCCACCTCTGCCCTGACAGCTCCCGGCAGCCGCCCCTGCCCTGACAGCCCCTGCTGGCCACCCCTGAGCTGATGGATCCTGCTGTTCTCTCCTGCCTTGACGGCCCCTGCCAACCGCCCCTGACCTTATGGCTCCTGCTGGTTACTCCTGCCTTGAGGGGGTCATGGAGGGAGAGGGGTGAGTGGGAGGGAGAGAGGGGGAAGATGGGTCGCTGGCTGACAGCATCATCATGATGTCATCAGCCTGCCCCCTAACCAGCCATTTTCAGTAGCTGTACATTCATGTGAGGCAGTGGGAGTGCAGCACTCCACCAATTATTCTTCCCCAAGAGGCATTGCAATCAGTGCCTTGGAGCCAGCCATGGCACATTCATAGAGGTAGAATCTCTGATTTTATAGTCGGGCTTTTTCACTGAATGAAAGGACCTTGTGAAACAATATATTGTAATTGTATCAAACTGTTCTAATAGATGTTTCTCATAGTGTAAGTGGACAGTACAAGTCATTCACACTTGTTCATTTTACTAACAACTAGGTGACAAGAGTGCAGCTCAAGCAATGTTATTCTGTCCAGACCTTCACTAATTATAAGAACTATTAATACATATGCTCAAAGGATATTTTCTGGCTGTTAGTTCAAGCAAGCCACCGACAAAATACAAACATGTCGATATTGTGAAAACATGTTAAAGACCAAAATTGTTTGCCTCTCCATTGTGAAAGCCCTTCACTTCACCTTATATTTGCAGCATGATCTCAAATTCGATTGTAGGGTGTGACTGAGAGGTAGGTATAGATGGCAGATTTCCTGTGACGAGCACAGTATACTGAACAAGGGTGTCCCAGATACCAGGTCCCTGTGCAAAGGGCCACAGGCAGCTGCAATAAGAAACAGGCTATATTAGGCCTGAGCTTTTGGAATGGAAGCATCCCTATTCACAATTTCAAAGTATCTGAGGTTCCTAGTGTCATCCTCAATACCTCTCACCCATTTCAAATAGCCAAGAGCCAGGATTCCCCTGGGAGTTGGTGAGGATTTTACAGGTGCCTGGTATCAGACATGTTAAGGACACAACCTCTGCAAAGGAGCTAGCTGTCTCTCAGATTTAGTTCAGTGAAGATGGGTAACAACATCTCCTCCAAGATTACACTTGCACCCAGTCCGTTACCCTCTATACCCTCTTCCATCAATGTACCTGTCCAAATTTTTCTTAAATTGAGCCTGCATTTATCAATTTAACCGGCAGCTCATTCTACACTCCAACCACTCTCTGCGTGAAGAAGTTACCCCTAATGTTCCCTTTAAACCTTTTCCCTTCTACTCTTAACCCATGTCCTCTAGTTCTTACTTCACCAAACTTCGGTGGAAAAAGACAGCAAATTACCATTCCAACTCCATCTTCAAATTTATCAATACCACAGTAGCAGGCCTGGTATCAAATAACACTGACATAGAATACAGGAAACACATCCCTGTCTACATTAATGGTCCTGATGTGGAAATAGTAGAAAGATTCAAGTTCTTCGGAAAAAGCATCTCCAATGACTTGACCTGGGACAAGATGGTCAAAAAATTTCACTAATGCCTCTACTTACTTTAATGAAGGAAGTTTGCAAATCCTCCTGGTCCCTCAACAATTTCTACAGGTGCACCTGATCGGAATAAGCTACAGAAGATGGTGAATGCAGGTCAGAACATAATGCAAACTTCCCTCCTCTTCATGGACTTCATCTACAGCTCTAGGAAAGGCAGCCAACACACTGAAGGTCCCATCACACCCTAGACATGCTCTCTTCTCCCTCCTTCCATTAGGTAAAAATCACAAAAGGCTTAAAAACAGTTTCTTTCCCACAGAATGAACCCCACAGCAGTACTTGCTTGGTGCTAATCTTTCTTTTTATTTTAACTCTATGCAACTTACGTCCATCTGCGCATACAACAGAATTTTTTAAAGTATATAAGAAAAAATATAAAACTTGCACGGTTTATGTTGTATTTTATCCTTATAACAGGGTTACAAGGCATGTAGGGGCCAAAATGTGCATACTTACCTTGTTAGTCGGTGTCCTGGGGTCCTTGGCTGGGGGCTGCCATCTTGATTCCCGTGCGCATGCGTAAGTCTTCAGTTAGCGCATGCACAGTGGGTTCGCATATTGGAGTTTGGTTGGCGCATGCGCAAGAGCTAAGAGTGCGAATTCAATATCATTAAGGCGCTTAGCTCCCGCACAAGCAACAACCGAACTCCAATTCACGAACCCAATGCGCATGCACCTACCAAAGACTCATGCATGCACACAGAAACCAACATAACCATTCCCAGCCTACAGACCCTGAGATGCTAGCTAACAAAGTAAGTACGCAATTCCGACATACATCCATTCCGAGATATGTCATCCAGAACGGAACATGGACATATGCCAGGGAATACCTGTAATCTGTAAATTGTGCTCTTCACATGGCTGAATGAATGTTAGATGTAACTTATTAGACTGTTCACAAAAGGAACTTTTCACTGCACTAGATATAATGTGTTGGATAAATAATTGGAAATGATGAGTTAGAAAAAAAGATGTTCAAAAACCTGGTTGGGTGGTGCCAGAAACAATCTTACTTTCAACATAAGCAAAACCAAGAGATTATTGTTGATTTTAGGAAAACGAGTCCAAGGGATCACACATTTGTCCACGTTGATGGGACAGCAATGGAGAGGGCTAGTACCTTCATGTTCATGGATATCCATATCTCAGAACACCTCCTGGAACCAACACATCGGGGAGGCACACCAACACTTTTACTTTCTTTGCAGTTTGAGGAGATTTGGCGTTAGAACCATAGAACAATGCAGCACAGAAACAGGCCCCTTTAGCCCTTCTTGTCTGTGCCAAACCATTTTTGTTTTGCTTAGTCCCACTGTCAGGTACCCAGTCCATAGCCCTCCATACCTCTCCCATCCATGTACCTGTCCAAATTCTTCTTAAATTTTAAAATTGAGCCTGCATTCACCACTTCAGCTGGCCACTCATTCCATACTCCCACCACTCTGTGTGAAGATGTCCCCCCCTCATGCTCCTCTTAAAGTTTTCCCCTTTCACTCTTAACCATGTCCAGTCATTGAATATTCTATCAAACATCTATAGGTGCACTGTGGAAAGTGGCAACACAGTCTGTTTTGGTAATTTGAGTATCCAGAAACACAGAATTCTACAGGTCTATCACAGGCTCCAACCTCCCATCTATTGAAGACGTCTATATGATGCGGTGCCTCAAAAAGGCAGGCAACATCATAAAGGTCTCCGATCTCCCTGATCACAACCTCTTCTCATTGCTACCTTTGGGCAGAAAATACAGAATCCTGAAGATCAGCACCTCAGGATTCAAGCACAGATGATTTCCAGCAGCTATTAAGCTCTTAAACTTAATCTTATGAAGATACATTATTGTAGCAGTATTTCTATTACTTTGCAATCTCTAGTGACTGCTAATGAGGAATAATTAAATAACTGAGGCATTTAATACTTTCATTTAGAGGACAAAATGTGCCAGAAATGGTGAGGAACCAAGGCAACCTGAAAACTGACAAATCCATTTTGCTCTCATCCCAGAGAAGTTTCTACAGGAAGAATGAGGTGTTGTTAACCAGCTTTCTGGATTCTGGGATCATACCAGCAGATTGGAGGCAGTGAATAGATCAAAGCTGTTCAAGAAAAGAGAGGGAAAATGGAAATGATAACTCAGCAACTTTAACACTGGGGAAATATTGAAATCTATTATCAAAGCTTGGAAAATCAACCTAATTAGGGAGTCATCATGGTTCTAAGAAAGATAAAAGGTGCCTCCGTCATTAATATAATTTCGAGGATTTAACTATTAATGTGGATAAGAGGGAATCTGTGGATGTAACATGTCTGGATTTTAAACAGATGTTTGATTAAGCTACCTAAAATATTTTAAAAGCATATAAAATTAAAGGATTCCAAGAGCCAGACTAACATGCAAGATTAACAGTGGTACAAAAGAACATTTTTTTTCCAGGCTTGCGTGGATCACTTTTCATCCATTTACAATTCATATTAATTTGTTATCTATATTCATGATTAGATGAAAAGGCAACATAAACTATTCAAATTTGCTGATGACATAAAATTTGATGAGAAGTGACCTGGGTGGACAAAGAGAATCTAAAGGATTAAAATAAGACATTCAGCCCATTAAATTCAAACCTACTTTTTATATGCACAGAACATAGAACAATGCAGCACAAGAACAGTTAAACACAGTCTTCTGGAAGACATCAGTGGGTTGAGCAGCATCAGTGGAAGCAAAGGAATGGTGAGAATTTTGAGGGAATGTAGAGAGGAGAATTTTGTGCAAAGAGGACAGAGTGAGAGGAGTAGGCCCAATGTGGGATTGGTGAACAAGGGTGGAGGTACAGCACGATAGAAAGAGGCAGATAATTGACAGATGTCAGACAAAGGGATAGAGAGAACTAAAAAAAAAGCCAAAGGATCAGGTAGAGGAAGATGAGACTAACTGGGTGGAGCAGATGATTAGAAAGAAAGGATTAGGATAATGTGCAGTAGAGAAGATATGAATGGTGGTACTCCATAAGACTGAAAATTAGTCGCCACCCTCCTAGTACCTTTCAAACCAATTCATTGGAGAATAAAAGTGAGGACCCAGGGGTTCTGGTTGAGGAAAATTCTGAATGATTTGGTGGAGACACACTCATCCACAGCTGTTTTGTTGAAGTGAGTGGCAGCTTCGGTGTTCAGCTTCAGATTCTTTGCAGAGTCCTTGAACACCGCCCAATCTGCTAACTCGAGGAAGTCTGTTCTTCAGCCTCCTGTGACCATCATCTAGCTGTCCTGACCTCTGGAGCCTCTCTTTTGAAGGCAGAAGGAGCACAGCCAGGTGATCAGTCTTGCCAAAGTGTGGTCTCGTGAAAGAACGGTAGGCCTTTCTCATCTTGGAGTAGCACTGATCAAGTGTGCTGGGACCCCTGGAACAGCAGGTTACATGCTGGTGATAGTTAGGCAGGATTTTCTTGACACAGGCCTAGTTAATGTCGCCAACTAATATTTGAAGTGTGTCGGGCTGGGCCTGTCTCTTGTTTACTGACCACATCATGCAGCTTCACAATTGCCTGCTTGTAATCGCCATCGGGAGGGATTTAAACTCCAGTAAGAATCACTAATGAGAACTCGGGGTAGATAGGAGGGACTGCATTTAATCATGATTTGCTCTAAGGCAGTAGAGCAGGAAGTTGACCTAACTCTAATGTTTATGCACCACCCAGTATTAACGAAAAAGCACACACTGCCTCATCTTTTTTTTCCAGAATCTGAATTCTGATCCTGTCAGTGGATGGTGAAACCATCTGGTCAGATAGCAATGTCTGGTGTGTTCTCTGTTAGCCAGGTCTCGGTGCAGCAAACAACTGAGATTAGTCTTATCTGTCTCTGGTAGAGTATCTTTGCCCTCCGGTCTTCTATTCAACATTCAATGAGATCCCCTCTCATTCTCCTAAATTCCAAGGAGTATAGGCTGAAGAGTCAAACACTCCTCATATGATAGCCCTTTCATGCCTGAGTCATCCTTGTGAACCTCCTCTAAACCCTCTCCAACATCAACATGTTCTTTCTTAAAAGAGGAGTCCAAAACTGCTCACAATATTTCAAGTAGCCTTATAAAGCCTCTACATCTCATCCCTGCTCTTATATTCAGCCTCCTTATCTCTGACCATCAACCTCAAGGCTGCATGTTTCGTTCCTTATCTGTACCCTCTACACTCATGATTGTATAGCCAAGTTCCAGAATGGAAGGTTTCATCTTTAGCTATCTCCTAATGCTGATTTCACTCAGGAGATTGTGTTTAGCCTCAGATTCCAGAATCTGTCTTCTATGAACCTCCTGCATGGGAACACATGATGCTGCCCACTTATGTGTCTATTCATCTATAGCAGGGTGGCCAATCCGTGACTTGGAAACCATATTTAACTCTTTGACATATAATGTGCTGCTTGTGGAAATATGTTGGCTGAGACAGGTTGAAAAAGAGAACGCAATGGTTTGGAAAGCTGTGAAAATATCTGTCCAGTCTAAAGGCCTTCCAGACTCACGCTGGCAAGAGGTTCTGCCCATCGCACTCCACTCCACAAGATCGCTTCTCTGTCCTGTGACCAATGTGACTCCTCATGAACTAATGTTTGCATTCCTGAGGAAATCCACATCGGCAATCACTCTTCCAGTGTGGCTAATGACACTAGGACCAATCCTGCTGAAAAAGCATGCGCAGAGAAGCAAAATGGACCTTCTGGTTGAGAGAGTGCACCTTACTGCATGCAAACCCAATGTATGCCTATGTGGCATACCCAGATGGCAGAGAGGACACCATCTCAATCAGAGACGTGGCACCTTCAGGAACTGAGGTCCCAAAGCCCACAATAGGCCTGGAACCTCTAAATACCCTCTGCAGCATTCAGGACGGTATGGTTCCAACCACACAACCAATCAGATCCTGCTCCCCCAGGGGTTGTAGCTAGTCGTCTTGCTTGAGGCAATGCCTTTTACGAGCAGGTATCGGTGTAGCTCTTCACTCATAAATGATGACCCCCGGTCACTATGAATATAGCTGGGATACCCGAACATGATGAAAATGGAGTGCAGAGCTCTGATGATTGTGGTGGTGGTGGTGTCTGGGCAGGGGTTGACAAATGGAAAATGTGAGTACTCATCAATAACATTAAGAAACTAGATGTTTCCATTGGTGGAAAGAAAGGCCCCCTTGAAATTGTTCAAAGGGGCGGGAAGCTTTTATCAGGTGTGCTTTGTCAGGGCAGTAGAAGTGCGGTTTGCACTCAGTGCAGACCTGGTCATTTCCCTGATATCTTCAATAGAGAAGGGAAGGTTGCATGCCATGATGAAGTGAGCCATGTGGGTGACAAAGCTTGTCATGAATTCACCGCTTCGGGCTGATGTGTGCACCAGCACAGTTTCCTCGGGATAGGGCATCTGGAGGTTCAATGAGTGTACCTGGCCTATACACTATCTCATAGTTATAGGTGGAAAGTTCGATCTTCCACCTCGTGATCTTGTCATTCTTTATTTTACCCCTTATTGATCATGAATGCTACAGATCGCTGATCAGTGAGCAGTGTAAATTTCCTGCCGGCCAGGGAATGCTTCCAGTGCCTGATGGCTTCCAAAATATCTTAAGTCTCTTTCTCCACTGAAGGGTTTTGGAGCTCGTGGCCTTGTAGAGTGCAGGAAAAGAAAGCTGCCAGCCTACCTGCCTGGCTAAGGGTCACTGCCAGAGCTACATCGGAGGCATCGCTCTCCACCTGGAATGGTGCATTTTTGTCTTCTGCATGCATAGAGGCCTTAGCAACATAGTTCCTAAAGGAGCTAAAAGCTGCCTGGGCTTGGGCCGATAAAGGGGGCGGACCTTGTCAGCATAATGAGGTATCCACTGGGCATAGTATGAAAACCCCAGGTACCTCCTTAAAGCTTTCATGGTCCTTGGATCAGGAGGTCTAAAAAGGGGCGCATACACTTGGGATCTGGGCCAATGACACCATTCTCTACCACATAACCCAGGATAGAAAGACATTTAGTCCAGAACACACACTTACTGATATTGTACGTGAAGTTCAGGGATTTGGCTGTGTGGAGAATCTTCTGAACATTGGCGTCGTGGTCCTCCAGATTGTGTCCACAAATGGTGACGTTGAGATAGGTTAAGATAACCCTTAACTTGTACTTATCTACCATTTTGTTCATCTGGCTCTGGAAGACTGAGACCCCATTTGTAATACCAAAAGGGACCCTCAGGAACTGATAAAGCCATCCATGTGCCTCGAATGCTGCGTAAAGATGGTCCTCAGAATGGATCAGTAGTTGGTGATATGCAGCTTTCAGGTCAATGGTCAAATAGACCTAGTATTGCACAATTTAATTCACCTTGTCTGAGATTCGGGGGAGGGGGTATGCATCCAGGAGTGTGAAGCGATTACTAGTTTGTCTATAGTCAATCACTAGCCTGGGCTTTTATCCCCTTCTCTCGACTACCACGTGGGCTCTCTATGGGCTATTGATAGGTTCAAAAGTTTTTTTCTTTAAGCAGCTGCTGCGTTTTGGCTCTGCACTGTATCGCCTGCTCTATGTGACTATCAGCTTACAGTCGGGGGTTAGGTTCTAAAACAAGGAAGGGTGTAGAGCACATCGAAAGAACCAGACTTGTTGATTCAAACCAAGGCTTTTATTAACTAAAAGACTGGAGCATATCACATGTAGATCAACCAGTCCAGAATGACCTGGTCTGGCTAGGAGCAATCCTTTAAGACCTTCCAGTAGGTGTGGCTATGCTCTCAGCCAATCACAGTCATCCTACACTACAATCATTCTATACTACATATACACATTGGTGATAGAATCTGTACTATCACAGAAGGGGTGGGGGGCGAGAGTTTGATATTCAGCGTGAAAAGACCACATGTGTCTGGCTTTTGAGACCTTCTGCTCTGCACCGTGATTGGGGAATGGGCCTGAGTACTCCATGGTCACGCTTTTAAGGTGACACAGGAAATCTCGGCCCAGCAACACAGAAGCATATAAATCCTCCAATACATATAATCAGAACTTTCAAAATTACCCCCCCACCACTTTACAGTTAAGTGTACTGTAGAGTCACTGAATACGATTGCGACGCTAGATAAATATGGTAGTCTGTTGGGTAAACCTTTCAGTTGTACTGTTGAGCAGTCGCAGAGTTTTTAAAGCTGTCAGTTGAGCCAGTATCTATTAAGCAATCTGTCAGATGACCATTTACCTTCACCTTCATTGTCGAGTTGTTCAGCTGGTGGGGTTTTGCCTAGTCGAGGATAAATGATGCCAGTGCTCTGGAGGCTGCATTGTTGCTCTCTCTGTTGACGTTGTTTTGATCTGAGGGCTGAAGATGGTGTCAACCACGAGGAGCGGCAAGATGGCTGCTGTTCCTGCCGTTGCTTCACTTCTGCATTTCCTTGATGCTTCACTTCTGGTAGTGGTTCCTGCCACAAAGCGCAGCAAGATGGGAGTGCTGAACAGCATGGAAGGCAGGGATCTGTACTTCTGGGCTTGAGCACGAGGCATACAACGGTTCGGGGGTCATGCACATGGTCGCCATCCTGCGGTTCCCCTTGGCCCGACAGACTTTCTCGCACTGTCCCCTCTTACTGCATCCTGAACACACGGAATCCTTTGCGGGACATCTGGAACAGGGGTGTTTGGCTGTCCACAGAACGATGCGTTGGTTGCATGTGGCTGCAGTAGTCAGTACTGGGGATGGCTGCCCTCCACAGGCCTGGTCATCTGAGAAGGTGCTGCTTTCATTAGAGAGGTCGTTTGCTTCAAGAGATTTTGCCAGATCAAGAATACAGGCAAGGTCCTTCTTCCCCAATTCTAGCAATCACTGCCTTACGTTCCTCAATCTCAATCCTGCCACAAGCGTATCACGGACTTGCTCTTCTTCTCTCACCTGAGCTGAGACTGCTTCGTAGTAACGCTTTCTTGTCAGTGGAACATAGGAACATAGGAAGTAGGAACAGGAGTAGGCCAAAAATGGCCCATCGAGCCTGCGCCGCCATTCAATACGATCATGGCTGATCTAATTTATGACCTAACTCCACCTACCTGCCTTCTCTCCATATCCCCTAATTCCTCTACCATGTAAAAATTTATCTAACCGAATTTTAAATATATTTAATGAGGCAGCCTCAACCATTTCCCTGGTTCGAGAATTCCAAACATTCACTACTCTCTGGGAAAAACTATTTTTCCTCATCTCTGTCCTAAATCTTCTCCCCCGAATCTTGAGACTGTGTCCTCTTGTTTTAATTTCCCCGGCCAGCTCAAAAAACCTTCCTACATCTATCCTATCCATACCCTTCATAATCCTATATGTTTCTATAAGATCTCCTCTCATTCTTCTGAACTCGAGCGAATACAATCCTAGATGATTTAATCTTTCATCATAAATCAACCCCTTCATCCCAGGGATCAACCTAGTAAACCTCCTCTGGACCATCTCCAAAGCCAGTATATCCTTCCTCAAATATGGAGACCAGAACTGGACACAATACTCCAGGTGCGGTCTCACCAGTACCTTATACAGTTGCAACATTACCTCCCTACTCCTGAATTCAATTCCTCTAGCGATGAAGGCCAACATTCCATTTGCCTTCTTAATAACCTGCTGCACCTGCAACCTAACTTTTTGAGATTCCATAGTGTCCATAGTTCCAGACATAGTCATCCAGCGATTCACCTGGTCATTGCTGACATTGACAGTCAGTGTCTCGCAAGCATGTCATTCTGAGACCTCATGTAGTGGGCCTTCAGGCCTTCGATGGCCATCTCAAATGTTGCGCAGTCCCTGATGAATGCATATCCCTTGGGACTGAGGGTTGAAAGGATGGCCGATCTCCAGAGGCTACTGGAGTGGAAGACTTCTTGGGAAGCCATTAGGTAAGACTGGAAGCATTCCAACTAGTAGGTGAATTCTTCCAGGGCCTCTGGCAACAGAGGCACCATTCTATTTCCAAAAGTAAACTAATAAAATTATAATCTGATTGATAATAATGTGGAGCACAAACACATTTTTATTAGTTTAGAATTAATGGCCGGTATCTATTAGGTAAATTGGAGGTAAGGCAGGAAAACAGGGTTTATATCAGGACCAATGGGAGCAGAGCCAAGAGGAGGGCATCCAGTCTACCATAGACAGTAAATTCCAGGGTGGCTATGTTACAGTGAAATTAGTGGAATATTATTGTCAACCAAGTCACCTGCCCTTCAGAGATCGTGATGCCCCAACTGCCCTCTCATCGGAGCTCCTGTTGCCCTGAACACAACACCTGGTCCCGCCTTCCCATCCACAATCCTGACGGCCCAGCCACTGAGCTCTTGATGCTCAAACCACCCTCCCATCTGAACTCCTGACACCCAAGCCACCCTCCTATCCAAATTTTCAACCCCTCGAAGGTGGACACCAATATAAATAAAATATTTGATATGTATATGTGTACTTTTTGATTATTGAAACTAATACATTTTAGTGGTTTAAAAACAACATATATGAATAAATATTATTATTTACATTTATTTGTTAATGTTTACATAAATTTTCGTGACAAAATGTGCATGGATGACTGAAAACGTGTACTGGTAAGTATATTTTTTCATGTCTTGTGGCTCTCAAATACCCAAAGTTTATTGTATGTGGCTCTTACATTAAGCAAGTTTGGCCACCCTGGTCAATAGTAAACTCTTCAGTCCCAATGACAATATCTATGTTGAAGGGGGAGGGCAGATGAAAAGGATTAGCTTGAAATCTTTTAATTGGAGCAAGTTTAGGCCTGTGTTCTGATAGACTCTGATGAGATGTATCCCAAGCTGCAATGGGAAGGAAGGGAGGAGATTGCTTGGGATGTGACAGATTTTTAAAATTGTTTCTAACCACAAGAAAGATGACAGATGAATGACAGATTGAATTTAGTTTCTTAATTCAAGAAAAGCAGCAGGGATGCTTCAGGTAATAGCATGGAAATTATTGAAAAAAATTCAGAGACATGATTAATCTGCACGTGTTGAGGGAGGGTTTAATCAAGCAAAATTATTTATTAAGGAGAATAAAAGCATCTTGCCAATCTGATTTAATCTTTTCAAGTAGGTACTTAAAATGTTGACGAGGATGTTATAGTTGTCATAGATTCAGTTTCATCTTTGACAAGGTCACACAGAGGAGATTGGCCCAAAAGTCAAGTGCCCATAGGATCCAGACAATTAAAAAAAAAATTTGGACATACATCGGGTATAGGGAGGAGAGGACAGTAGGCTAAATTCTATTCAATTTAATTCAAGGAGCCACACAGATACGTAAAAAGAGCTTGATGGAATTATGCTATTTTGCAAACTTGGAAGTGTATTCTGGAGTAGGGAAGAATCAGTAGTGATAGAGTGAATCGATATCTCAGAAAGATTGTCATGTGAGGAGGTCTTAGGAATAAGGGAGCTGTAATCACCTCTGGGGTTAAACAAGTGGATTCCCAATAGCAAGAAATAGAGGAATGGAAATATTAGCAAATCACAGAGGGTGGGATTTTAACTTTCTCAATTTTGTCTGGGATTCTTGTAGCGCAAGGAGCTTAGATAAGATGGAATATGTTAAAATCAAAAACAATACAGAAAATGTTGGAAATAAATAACAGGACAGAGACTCTTAATCCAAAATGCAAGTTTATTTTTGTTTAAAAGGAACATAAAAATGGAGCTGGATCCAGGGTTTTTGAAGTAGACAATAAAGTCTTGTTAGGCCCTAGTTGTTTTTTGCACTGAGATCTGGTAACAGAGAACACACTGGATGCCACAATCTGACCAGAATTTAAGTGAATCTTTTGCCAGGAGCAAAATGATTTTGAAATTTATCTACACAACAGTCTAAAACTGGCACTATTCAGTGAAAATCACATTAACAAATATTGCCAAGATTTCAGTGTGAGTGAACCACAGCTGCTAACAAGAAAGAGCATTTTAATGTGACTATTTAGTGTACCCCAGCTGCAGTTATTCTGGTGTTTAGAACTTGCAAAATAGAGGATGTGCTGCACCCAGAATGTGTTTTTGATGAGATTTGTACTGCTTTGATCCGAAGCATGGCTAATGCTGATCTCAAACAGAAAGGGAAAGAGATTTTAGTACAAATCTCAGACAGACTTGGAGATTGCAGATGCTGGAATCAGAACTAAAAATAAACTACTTGAAGATCTCAGAGAAGGGAGGAGGAGTCACGTGATGGAGTAGTGGCCGGACGGTGAACTCCAGCCCTCTCCAGAAAAGTCGGAAAAAATAAAGGAAAACACAAAGGCACAAAAATAAAAATTAAAGTAAAGTGAGTATAAAGGTGGAAGGAAGATGGCGACGAAAAAAGAAAAATCGAAACCAACGGTAAGAAGAGAGGAAGAGAAGACAACGGAAGAAGAAGGAGAAGGCCTTACCTGTTCGAAAAGGCCCGCGGTGGAGAGAGAAGCCCGCTCCCTCAGGTCAGTAGAAAGTGGACTACAAAAATGGCTCGCTGAGCCGAGTAAAAGTGCGCAACCGCGCATGCAAAAAAACACACCGACGGGAGGGGCGTCCAGCTGGGGAGTCGATCTCCACAGCCGGCAATGACAGCTGCAGAACAGCAGCAGCAAGAGGAGAACATAGAAGACAACGAAAACAAGAAAGAAGAGAAGAAAAGGACAACAAAGAAACAACAGATGGCCAACCCAGAGGAAGAGGAAGAGTACAGTGAAATAGAAGAAGAAGGGAAAGGCAAGACAAAGGATATACTTTCTCTTATTAAAGAATACATGGAGTCAATTAAAGAATGGCAAGCGCAAGAATTTAATGATTTAAGAAGAAGAATAAACAATACAGAAGAGAAAATGAATAAAATAGATATGACCTTATCAGAAATGGGAAAAAAAATGGACAAGGTGGAAGAACGAGAAGCAGCAGTAGAAATGGAGGTAGAGGACTTAAAAAAGAAATGAGAGGAATCTAATAAAAAAGTTAAAGAGACACAAGAGCTGTTAGCTCAGAAAATAGATATAATGGAAAATTATAACAGAAGAAATAACATAAAGACAGTGGGCCTTAAGGAAGATGAAGAAGGCAAGAATGTGAGAGAGTTTATAAAAGATTGGATCCCCAGGATCCTAGGATGTCCAGAACTACAGCAAGAAATGGAAATAGAAAGGGCACATAGAGCATTGGCCTTTAAACCACAACCACAACAAAAGCCAAGATCTATTTTAGTAAAATTCCTAAGATATACTACAAGAGAAAAGGTACTGGAGAAAACAATGGAAAAAGTAAGAGAGGACAACAAGCCACTGGAGTACAAAGGGCGAAAAATCTTCATTTATCCAGATATAAGTTTTGAACTCCTGAAGAAGAGAAAGGAGTTCAATACAGCAAAGGCGATTTTATGGAAGAAAGGGTATAAATTTATACTAAAGCATCCAGCGGTATTGAAAATATTTATTCCAGGACAGCAAAACAGACTATTCTCGGATCCAGAGGAAGCATGAAAATTTGCAGAACAATTACAAAATAGACTGAGAGATGAAGATGTGTAACGAGAGTACAAAAGACTGCGAACTAAAAAGACACATAAGTTTTGAGCTCCAGAAGAAGAGGAAGGAGTTCAATACAGCGAAAACGATCTTATGGAAAAAAACTATTCTCGGATCCAGAGGAAGCAAGGAAATTTCCAGAACAACTACAAAACAAGCAGAGAGATGAAGACATGTAATAAGAGTAAAAATGACCACGATTTATATGCATGTGGGTAAAGAGGTATATGTGTGTATATGTATAGTGTGCATACATGAATGTATCCGTATTTAGAGGAAAATATAGAGAGTATAGACAAGAATTAATAAGGGAAGGAAATGGAATAGAGGGAATAAGGAGGGAATTAAAAGAGTGACCTTTGTTACATATGAAAAGTGAAATCTTTTCTGGGGGGGCTGGGTGGGGAGGAGTTACGGTCACTGCAAAATCAGCTGACGCTTGCGAGTGAATTCGCAAATCCAAATGGAGAGGGGAGATGTGGTTGTCCGACAAGGGATAAAGGACAACTCAGGAGGGGAAGGGGAGATTGGGGCTAAAGAAGTTTTAAATAAGAGAATAAGGAAAATGTTTGATGTTTTAGGAATGTTGTTTTATAAAGGGTTCAAAACAAGAAAACAGAAATGGATAAGAAGGAAAGGTAATGATGGAGAAATGGAAAGGGAAGATAAACAAAGTATAAAATGGCTACGTTGAACTATATGACTTTAAATATTAATGGAATACATAACCAAATTAAAAGGAAGAAACTGCTAAATTTACTGAAAAAAGAAAAAAATGATATAGCATTTGTGCAAGAAACACATTTAACTGAATTGGAGCACAAGAAATTAAAGAGAGATTGGGTAGGACACGTAACAGCAGCATCGTATAATTCAAAAGCAAGAGGAGTAGCTATATTAATTAGTAAAAATGTGCCATTTAAAATAGAAGAGGAAATAATAGATCCAGCAGGGAGATATGTAATGGTAAAATGTCAGATATATTCGGAGTTTTGGAATCTACTCAATGTATATTCACCTAACGAAGAAGATCAAAAGTTTATGCAAGATATCTTTTTGAAGATAGCAGATACGCAAGGGAACATATTAATAGGAGGGGATTTCAACCTGAATTTGGATTCAAATATGGACAAAACTGGGAAAAAAATTAACAGAAAGAACAAAGTAACCAAATTTATAATTAAATCGATGGAAGAATTGCAACTTTTGGATATATGGAGGAAACAACACCCAAAGGAAAAGGAATATTCATATTACTCGGCTAGACATAAAATATACTCAAGAATAGACCTATTTTTGTTATCAGCTCGTATGCAAGATAGAGTAAGAAAAACAGAATATAAAGCTAGAATACTATCGGACCATTCACCCTTAATATTGACAATAAAGTTAGAGGACATCCCTCCAAGAATGTATAGATGGAGATTAAACCCCATGTTACTTAAAAGGCAGGATTTTAGAGAATTTATTGAAAGACAAATTAAAATGTATTTTGAAATAAATACGAAATAAGTGAAAGATAAGTTTATACTATGGGATGCAATGAAAGCATTCATTAGAGGGCAAATAATAAATTATGTAACCAAGATGAAAAAGGACTATAATCAGGAAACAGAGCAGTTGGAAAGGGAAATAGTAAATATAGAAAAAGAATTAGCAATGAAGGAAGATACAACTAAAAGAAGAGAATTGGCAGATAAAAAAATAAAATATGAAACACTACAAACATATAAGGTGGAGAAGAATATAATGAAGACAAAACAGAAATATTATGAACTAGGTGAAAAAACGCACAAAATCCTAGCATGGCAGCTTAAGACAGAACAAGCTAAGAAAATGGTATTGGCATCAAGGAAAAAAGACAAACAAATTACATATAATCCAAAAGAAATTAAAGAAAACTTTAGAGAATTCTATGAACAATTATACTGAACTGAAAACGAAGGGAAAGAAGGGAAAATAGATGAATTTCTAACTAAAATTGAACTACCAAAACTACAAATAGAGGAACAAAATAAATTAACAGAGCCATTTGGAATAGTAGAAATACAAGAGATAATAAAAAAATTACCAAATTATAAGACACCAGGAGAGGATGGATTCCCAATAGAATTCTATAAAACATTTAAAGACTTATTAATTCCGCCCCTCCTGGAAGTAATCAACCAGATTGATAAAACACAAAACTTACCAGATTCATGTAAAACAGCAATAATTACAGTAATACTAAAGCAAGGGAAAGATCCACTCACACCAGCGTCATATAGACCAATATCTTTACTTAACACAGATTATAAGATAATAGCTAAACTATTAGCAAACAGATTAGCAGAGTATGTACCGAAAATGGTAAATCTAGACCAAACTGGATTTATCAAAAAAAAACGCACAACAGACAATATTTGTAAATTTATTAACTTAATTCATGCAGTAGAGGGGAATAAAGCGCCAACAGTAGCAGTTGCTTTAGACGCAGAGAAGGCCTTTGACAGAGTAGAATGGAATTATTTGTTCAAAGTATTGCAAAAATTCAGTTTACCGGAGAAGTATATTAATTGGATTAAAGCATTATATAAGGGACCATTAGCGAAAGTGACAGTAAATGGACATGTACATGCAATTTAACTTAAGCAGGTCAACACGGCAGGGATGCCCACTATCACCTTTATTGTTTGCGTTAGCTATAGAACCACTAGCAGAATTGATAAGAACAGAAAATAATATAAAAGGGATAAAAATAAAAGACAAGGAATATAAAATCAGTTTATTTGCAGATGATGTTATAGTATACTTAACAGAACCAGAACTATCAATAAAAGAATTATATAAGAAATTGAAGGAATATGGAGAAGTGCCGGGTTACAAGATCAACGTAAATGAAAGTGAAGCAATGCCTATGAATAATGCGGATTTCTCAAAATTTAAGAAGGAATCACCATTTAGATGGCAAATGCAAGCAATAAGATACCTAGGTGTACAAATAAATAAAAATCTCGGCCAACTATATAAACTCAATTATTATCCACTAATGAAAAAATTACAGGACGATTTAGAGCATTGGAAAGATTTACCACTAACACTAATAGGAAGGATAAACTGTATTAAAATGAACATTTTTCCAAGGATATTATACTTATTTCAGGCATTGCCAATACAACTGACAGAGAAATTCTTCAAGGAGTTAAAGAAAATAATAAGGACATTTTTATGGAAAGGGGGGAAACTGAGGATAGCAATAGATAAATTAACAGAATGGTATAAACAAGGAGGCTTACAACTGCCAAACTTTAAAAATTATTATAGAGCCACACAATTAAGATACCTATCAGATTTTTATCAAACAAGGGAAAAGCCAGATTGGACCTGTCACATTTGTGGCCCGAAATGTGAAGTTAATAAAACATAAAACACAAGTTTTATCAGGTAAACTTCTTAGTGTCTTTATTCTCCCGTTTCCTTTGTTCTCCTGCGTGTGTTCTTATCTCTCTCTCATACCACGTGACTTCCGGTACATCTCATACATATTCATTATCATGACATCCCTCCTTTAATCAGAAATAAACTTTACCTTCACTTACCAATATCCCTCGGAAACATACAAACATCGTAACTAATGGTAATACTATAACTCAACTACATAAAGTTTACTTCCTACTGCACTCATACATGCACTTTATGATATAAGATTAAAATACTGTCCCAAACTTCTTATTAAAACTATGGCACAAAGTCTTCGTATTGTTTGGGCACTTTCCGGTTTCGTTTCGGCCTGCCTGCGATATTTTCGTCGCTTCTCGGTTGTTCACTCTCAGCGTCGGAAATACTGTTCGCCTCGGCTCCGGGTGTTTCTGGCGCTCTAGTCACTTCATCAGGAGTGCTGGTAACTGCCTCTGGAACATCATCAGGTCTCTCAGTTTCAGCATCTCGTATTGGCCTTTCAACCTCTTCGCTCGATGTATCTCTGGACTGGTACCTTTTTACACCTGAGACATTTCTCCTATACAGGACTCCAGTCGGAGACTTGACTGTCACCATACTGCCACTTCTGGATACGACAGTATAGGGTTGATGGTAATAAGGTGTGTCTAGCTTACCACCAGTTTCATGCCTCACTAGAACATTATCTCCTGGCATGATGTCTGAGTACTTGGCTCCACGTTTCGAATCTGTGTACAGCTTTGCTGCACCTTTCTTTTCAGCATCGTGGTCCCTCATCTCCTGGTCGTCTCGGATTTCCTTTATTTCTGGCATTTTTGTGCGGATTTTTCTCCCAAAAAATGCTTCTGCAGGACTTTTTCCAGTGGTTGCATGAGGCGTTGCTCGATAGACAGCCACATAAGATAGCAATGCTTCTCGCCAATTTTGTCCTGCGTGTGCAATTCTCAATCGTTTTTCAATGGACTGATTTTGTCTCTCTACTTCTCCGTTGGCTTGCGGCCATTTCGGAGTTACTTTATGATGGTGGATACCTGTGGTCCTCATGTATTCCGTAAATGTCTCTGAAATGAATTGTGGACCATTGTCAGAGTATAATGTAACAGGTAATCCATATCTTGCGAATATCTCTGCTAACGCTTGTATTGTTTTTTCAGTGGTTGTGGACTTCAACACCACGTACTCATAGTATCTGCTGTAGTAATCTATCACTACCATAATTGATTCACCCGTCGGTAAAGGTCCAAGAAAATCAACAGCTACGTCGATCCATGGTCCTGTCGGAAGTTGCGTACTCCGGATCGGTTCTGGCGGATTACTCCTACTTGTGATTTGACATCCGTGACAAGTTTTAACAAATTTCTCTGCGTCTTTATCACAACTTGGCCACCATACCTTGGTTCTGAGGTTTTGCTTGGTACCAACAATACCTAGGTGTCCTTCATGCGCTAAGGATACGATCTTCGGTCTCAATCTTTGTGGTATCACCAATCTGCAACCTCTTAATACACACTGTCCGATGCAACAAAGTTCGTCTCTAATGGGAATGTAAGCCTTGTGAGTACACTTGTCCCATTGTCCACTCTGTATGCATTCTCTTACTTCCTTGAGTTCTGGATCACGTTCAGATTCTCTCTCGACTTCCTTCGTAGTCACAGCTTTCGGTGTCGCCTGAATAGCTACGAAGCGTACAAAGCTCTCTGTTTCTGTTCCCAATTCTGACTTGGATTGTGGACCACCAACCTTCACCAATCTGGACAGCGGATCTGCAATGTTTGCTTTCCCTGCAATGTGGATTACTTTATATTTGTAGGGTTGTAGTCTGAGTACCCATCTCTCTATTCTGGCTCATGGTTTGGATCTAGGTGCATAGATTACCTCTAATGGCTTATGATCTGTGATGAGTTCAAATTCAATGCCGTATAAATGTGCATGGAACCTCTCACAGGCCCATACAAGTCCGAGTGCTTCTTTCTCTGTCTGAGAGTATCTTCTTTCCACATCTGATAATGATCTGCTGGCATAGGCAATGATTCTTGGTCCTCATTCATGCATCTGGACCAACACAGCTCCTAAACCAACTGGGCTGGCATCCGCTATGACTTTGGTTGATGCCGCCGGATCATAATATCCAAGAGTTTTTGCATCTATCAGGCTTTGCTTCAGCACTGTGAACGCTTTCTTCTGCTCAGATCCAAAATGAAATGGTACACCTTTCCTGGTTAGTTTCCTTAGTGGTTCTGCCACTGAGGTGAAATTAGGAAAGAACTTTGCACAAAAATTGACCAATCCTAGGAAACTCCTCACCTCTGTTGTGTTCTGAGGTGCACGTGCCCCTGCAATAGCTTTCACCTTGGCTTCTGCAGGGTTTAGTCCTTCCCGTGTAAGTCTGTGTCCCATGAAGTCCATTTCTGACACACCGAACTGGCACTTGTTTCCATTCACGGTAAGGCCTGCTTCCTGTAGTCTAGATAGTACACGCCTCAACCGTTTGTCATGCTCTTCCTTCGTTGGTGCATGGACTATGATGTCGTCAGAAATGTTGGCAACTCCAGGAATGCCTTGAATCACTCGACGGATTTCATACTGGTAGATCTCCGAAGCTGCATTAATTCCAAATGATAGTCTCTTGTAACGATACAATCCACAGTGAGTCACAAATGTTGTCACATCTCGGGAACCTGGATCCAGCTCTAATTGATGATAGCCCCATTTCAAATCAATTTTTGAGAATACCTTGCTGGTAGATAGTTCTTGAAGTATTTCCTCCACCGTTGGTATAGGGTGTCATTCTCTAATTATAGCTTCATTGGCCATTCTCATGTCAACACATAGTCTTATGTCACCCTTTGGTTTGGGCACAATCACTACGGGACTGACCCATTGTGTTGAATGTTCCACCGGTTCAATAATGTCTTGTTCGATCAATTCTTTAATTTTGGCTTCGACTTTCCCACGAAGTCCAAACGGAGTTCGGCGCATTGGTTGTGCCTTGGGTTTGACCGTTTCATCTACCGCTAGCTTCAATTGTCGACCTTTCAGCTTTCCTATTCCTTGGAAGACTGCGGGGAATTCTTGCTTCATATCCTCGTATGACTGAATTGAATTGACACAAGCTCCAATATGAAGTATTGCCAGGTCTTGCGCTGTGCTTCTACTCAGCAATGGTTCTCCCCTCTCTTCTATGACCATAAACTCTGCTTCGGTGTACTTATCTCCAGCTTCAACAGTTGCAGTAAAACATCCAATTGTCTGCAATGGCTTGGTTGCTGTGTATGGATACAGTTTCTTGGAACACTTCTTTGAGGTACAGATGATCTTTTTCCTTTTCAACTTCTCCCATAAATGTCGATCAATCACATTACTGTCACTGCCTGAGTCAACAATGACCTGCACTGTCACTCCACCAATGATCACTGGGACCTTCTCATGACGTACTTCATTCAACGTAAATTGGTAACAACTCTGTTCCTCCTGAGTATCATCATCGTCACCGTCTATCTGGCGAATGGTATCTTTCTTTCCAGGATACTTTCCTTTCCCCCAGGCTTTGCCTTTGGAAGTTGTACTCTTCCTCTTCTGGTCTGCATTGGACTTGCTTTTGCACTTCTTTGCAAAGTGGTCCTTACCTCTACACTTTCTGCAAACTTTGCCTTTGGCCGGGCAATATGGGTCTTTTCCAAAGTGACCTCGGTTTCCACATCGATAACACTCCATGTCCTGTGTCGACGTATATCTTGGCTGATTATGGCGATGTGAGAGCCTCTTAATTTGCTGGCTTGAGTTGTCTTTCAGGGTCATGGTATGAAATTGCCCTTCAACAGCCTCTAATGCAGCAGCAGTGGTTAAAGCATCGGTGAGTTCCAACTCACTCCCTCTTTCCAGTAGACGTCTTCTGAGTTTATCTGATCTACAGTGCTGTACGACTTGATCCAATAATTGGTTGTCCAAATCAGCTGGCATGTAATTGCATCCAACAGCTAGCTGGCATAGTTTCATCACGTACTGAGCAATTGTCTGGCCATCTTCTTGTCTCGTTCTCCGAAACAAATGGCGTTGAAATGTAGCATTCGGTGTCACTACATAGTGTGCATTTAATGCATCTACCGCTTTCTGGTACTCATCCTTCCTTCCAGTATTGTTAGGTCTCAAAAGTGTCTTAAATGTTTCCCGAACTGCAGGTCCAGCAGTGAAAAGAAGTAACGCCCTCCTCTGCACTTTTTGTTCAACTGTACCGGTATCTAGAAATAGGCCACGACTGTCGGCGTAGGATTCAAATTCTTCCAGCCATGCCTTCCACTTCACACTTACAGTGCTTGCATCACCCGTTGGGTCAAAATGAGCAATTTCACTATGTGTTAGAAAGTCACCGTCTGCCCCAGCCATGAGGAAATATTCCAGCCCCAAAAGTACTGAGACACAGAGAAAATTCTTATCACCTTGAAGTTGTCTGTAAACCTCTGTAATCTTGTTTAGTCTTTAATTTTCTTCAAGCTTCTTTCATCCTCGTCGCCAATGTCACATTTGTGGCCCGAAATGTGAAGTTAATAAAACATTAAACACAAGTTTTATCAGGTAAACTTCTTAGTGGCTTTATTCTCCCGTTTCCTTTGTTCTCCTGCTTGTGTTCTTATCTCTCTCTCATACCACGTGATTTCCAGTACATCTCATACATATTCATTATCATGACAGGACCAGATTAGAATTAGATAAAATAGGGGAAAAGATACCTGAACACATATTATATAAATGGGATGAAAAATTAGTACAACATAGAAGTTCTCCAGTATTACATCATCTACTCAATATTTGGAAGAAGATTCATGTAGAAAGAAATAAAACAAATTATCAATTACCAAAACTAATATTGACGCAAAACAAGTTACTCCCTTTTACAATAGATAACCTTTCCTTTAGAGAATGGGAGAAAAAAGGGATTAAAAGAATAGAAAATTGTTTTTCAGGAAGTAGATTATTATCCTTTGAACAAATGAAAGATAAATACAATATAACTCAAGATACAGTGCTGGCATATTACCAATTGAGATCCTACTTGAAGGATAAATTAGGAAGCAGTTTGAGTTTGCCAGAGGGAAGTAACTTTGAATATGTGATTACAGATACAATGATAATCAGAAGATTTATAACAAATATGTCTATTAAACTGCAAGAAAAGGAGAATGAGGAAACAAATGGTAAAACTAAACAAAAATGGGAACAAGATTTAAATATAAAGATAAAAAAGGAAACATGGGAGACGTTATGCTCCGGAACGATGAGAAATACAATAAATACGAGGTTACGTATGATACAATATAACTGGATACACAGGCTATACATTACACCTCAAAAGTTAAATAAATGGGACTCAACAGTATCTGATAGATGTTTTTGATGTAAAAAAGAAATGGGAACAACAATTCATGCAATCTGGACATGTGAGAAAGTAGAAAAATTTTGGGAAGATCTAAATCAGATATTAAATAAAATAACAGAAAACAATATACCAAAGAATCCAGAGATCTTCCTCCTAAGTAATATAAAAAACAAAGAATTTGGAATTGATTTGGAGGATGCACAAAAAAGATTTGATAAGATAGCTCTAGCCGTAGCAAAAAAATGTATTATGTCAACCTGGAAATTGGAAGATAATTTGAAAATACAACAATGGTATATAGAAATGAATAAATGTATTCCATTAGAAAAAATAACATATAGTTTAAGAAATAATATTGAAATATTCGAACAAATATGGGAGCCTTACAGGAAACACAATAGCGAAAACCTTCCGGGGACAATCACTACCTAAGTTAACGGAAGGAAAAGGAAATGAAAAGAATGGACTCAGTGGAATTTCTGGTGTATTTTTATTGAATGACAACATTGTCTGACTGGTTTAATATATCCTAGATTTTGTACCTTAAATGGACAGGAGTGGGGAGGTAGGGAGGATGGGATGGGAGGAGGGAGGGGGGGAGAAAATGGCACTGTACATGTGTGAAAAGGAAAAAGTGTGTATCATGGTTAATGTGATTTATGGTGTGAAAAATAAAAAATTGAAAAAAAAAGATCTCAGAGAAGGGATAGTTGTCTACACAGATGCTGTCTGACACTCAGATGATGAGTTCTTCCAGCAATTTAGTTTTTGCACATATCGACTTTTGCTTGGCAAACAAACCGAAATGTATACATAGCTTTCAAAGTCAATGTAAAGGTCATCCTGTGGTGGGAGGGCCAGTATCCAATCAAGACTGAAGCACAGGGAATTGAGAACTCCCCTGCAGTCCATACTACTGTCAAATATCCAGTCATTAGAAAATAAAACTGATGACCTATCAGACAGGAAAGTCAAATCTCAGTTGTTTGTTGCACCGAGAACTGGCTAACAGAGAACACACCAGACACTGATCCGACCAAAGGGTTTTACATTCACAGACTGGATTAGAACTTGGATTTTGGCAAATGGAAACCCATTCTGTGGTTCTCCATGAATGTGCTGTGACCTGTGTGTGATCCTGTACCAACCCACAGCTAACTTACGAAGAATACAGACACAATATTTTAAATCTATAATTTACTTTACTAAGACATTTTTATAACATTAAACTAAAGACTAACACAAATCCATTACACTTCATACAGGCAGAGCCTTTAAAAAAAGGCTCCAGAGATCAGAACAGCCAGAAGGCGATCTCAGGAGGCTGAAGAATGGTTACAGGACTACCTCAAGTCAGTGGATTTGGTGGTGTTCAAGAATTCAGCTGAGGAGCTGAATGATTACACAAGGGTTGTTACATACTTTTTCAAATCAGCTGTGGATGAGTATCTCCCCATCAAATTGTTCAGTGCTTTCCCTACCTAGAAGCCCTTGATGATCAATGAAATCTGGAACCTAATAAGAGCCAGATCACAGGCATTTAAGTCTGAAGATCCAGAACACAACACTAGGTATGACCTATGAAAAGCCATCTCCTGGGGCAAGTGGAGATTCCAAATGGAATGAACGAAGGATTCCTGAAAGGTGTGGCAGGGACTAAACGATATAACCTGCTATAAAACCAAATCAAATCTGATCCAGTAGGAGACAGCAAAGCTTTACTCCCAGATGAGCTCAATGCCTTCTACACCCAATTTGACCACCAGAACAAGGAAGAACCACAGAAGAATGAATCAAAGAAAATCTGGATGGGACCGAGTTACTGGGCGAGAACTGAAAACCTGTGCTGACCAACTTGCCAATGTATTCACAGTTAACCTGAAAAAAGGCCCATAGTATGAAGCACCAAATTACCCTCAGATACATGGAAAATTGTTGGATGAATTTGAAAGGTTCACAATGCATATCCTTAATGCTTGCAAAACCACATAACCCTCCTAGAACAACAAATTCCACTCCAGACAGAATGCGGCTCCGACAAGTTCTTTCATCTGTCACCTTTTTGTAAACAACAAATCCATTAGTGAAGTCTCTTGGGCACTCTCCAAAGCTTTTGAAAAGGTTTTGGTGCCGATATGTCTAGCAATAGCTGAGCTCCAATATTTTAAATAATATCTATTTTAATGTGTTTGTATGTGACCTACACTAAAATATCTCCCTCAGTTTATCTCCCAAAAACATTACCATATTCTGTAACACTGCCCATTCCCACTTTCCATCCTGGGCTCAAAAGATTGAATTATTGGTTGACAGGATGAAATTATAGATGCATAAACTTGTTTTGCATTTCCTGAACTCATAAATAGAGGATTTAAATTGCTAAAGCCATTCTGTACTGTATATAGATAAAAATAAATTATTCCATTAGTGAGAGGAACAAGAACATAAAGAAATTGTTTCAAATTTAGCTCTTAGAATTCAGAATGAAGTCACAACATACCATCATCGAAGTACAGGAGAAAAAAGCAGGGTCTACTTTTCTCAAAAGACTAATTAAATTTTAAACCATTAATATACCATTGTAGCAACTATGTTGCAGCGCAAAATGAATAACAAGAAAATGGTCAGACATAGTCAAGTCGAAGCTCAGTAAAAGTCGTTTATTCAAACAGTCACATGCAGCTTTTAAAACCCCGTGAGTTCCAAATGACATCATCGCATTGTGACATCATGACATCACTCACAACCTTCTGAGCCAGTTTGGGAGTGAGCCACTACATGGCCACGCCCCACCCCCCACCATAACCGGCAATAGGAGACTAAACTTCTGGTGCCATTGCTGTCCACTGCTCTTGGGTGGGCATCCACGCCTTCGCATCGGGGGTCGTAACAAGGGCTGATCAAGGTCAAGATGAGCAGGCTTTAATCAGTTAATCGTAAATGTCTCTGAATGCCCCCCAATGTGCAGTACACAAGTTGTAGAATTGTTTCGTAGTGCTCTGAAGGGGCCCTCATATTGCCTCTGTAAGGGCGACCCGTGTGCACCTCTCTGCACAAACACAAACTCACAATCCTGTAGTTCCTTTGGGATGAAGGGTGTTGTTGTTCCATGTCTTGATTTGGGAACTGGGGTCAATTTTCCTAGCTGGTAGTCTGCCTAAGACTTCAGTCAGTGGCATCTCCTGTCCGCTGCTGCAGGGACAAACTTCCCAGGTACAATGAGCAGGGCTCTATAAACCAACTCAGATCATGAGGAGTTGAGATCCTCTTTGGATGCCGTTCTTATTCCCAGGAGGATCCAGAGCAGCTCATCTTCCCAATCAGATCCCTGGAGACAGGCCATCACTGCAGACATGTTTTAATTTTTTTTTATTTTTCACACTATAAACCATACTGACCAAAATACATACAGACATTTTTCTCTTGAATATATACAGTGTCATTTTCTCCCCTTTTTCCCCCTCCCTTCCCTCCCTCCCTCTCCCCCCTTCCCATTTATTCAAAGTTCAATCTATAAGATACATTAAACCCGTTAAACAATGTCGTCACTTAATAAAAATAAACAAGAAATTTTTGTCTTTTTCTTTTATATATTGAGTCAGTTCATTTCGTTGTCTTCTCCTTCTGTCATTTTAGGTGGTGGAGGTCCACGGTAGGATTTCTCTAATGTATTTCATGTGTGGTTCCCATATTTGTTTGAATATTGTGATGTTATTTCTTAAATTATATGTTATTTTTTCTAATGGAATATATTTATTTATTTCTATGTACCATTGTTGTGTTCTCAAGTTGTCTTCTAATTTCCAGATTGACATAATACATTTTTTTGCTACAGCTAGGGCTATCATAATAAATCTTTTTTGTGCTCCATCCAAATCGAGTCCAAATTCTTTATTTCTTATATTACTTAGAAGGAAGATCTCTGGGTTTTTTGGTATATCACTGCAGACTTTATGTGCTTATGGAACTGCTCCACCAGGCCATTCAACTGTGGATGGTAGGCTGTCATGTAGTGGAACTGTATTCCCAGCAGTCATGACAAAATTTCCCAGAGTGCAGAGGTAAACTGTGGGCCTCTGTTGGAGGTAACATGTGTGATTAGGCAGAAATTAAAGCTCTGGCTAATGAATCAGTCGATAAGTCCATCATAGGATTTGCCTCTGGCCACCTAGTGAATCAGTCAATGACCGTTAACATGTACCTAGACTCTCTTGAGTCAGAAACTGGCTGACAATGTCAACATGCATGTTGTCGAATCTGTGCTGCGGTGGCTGGAAAGGCTGAAGCGGTGCCTTCATGTGCCTTTGCACTTTTGCAGATTGGCAACTTGTGCACATCTTTGCCCAATAGTCACCTGCTTTTTGAGTCAATACCTTACAAACTTGTTGGCTCTCAAATGGACCATCGCTCAAATGGAGGGGTGGGACAGTCCATGAAAATGCAATGTCTCCATGCAGAAGGGATGATAGGCTGAGGCTGACCTGTGGACATGTTACACAGGAGAGTGGTACTTTGCAGCCCAAAGGCTCATGTCAGCAGTTCTACAAGCCGGGAGTTTGTTGTCCTGGTGCTGAGCTTTGGTGAGCGTAATGTCGTCTACACCCAGATAGAGGGCACGTACTGCTTGAATGAAGGAGCAAGACAGGGTATCAGCCACCACAATATTCCTACTGGAGATATGTTTAATCCTGGTTGAAAACTCGGATATGTAAGATAGGTTGCGTTGCTGGCTGGCTGATCAGGGAATTGATGCCTCCACGAAGGCAAATGTTAGTGGTTTGTGGTCAGTAAAAACCGTGAAGTCCCTGTCTTCCAAAAAAAAAGTGGAAGTGTCTGACTGCTAGGTACAGCACCAGCAGTTTCCTATCAAATGTGCTGTTATATTTTATTTCCGGAGGGATGAGGTGCCTACTAAAAAATGCTAGAGGCTTCCATTGTCCATTGGTGTACTGTTCCAAGACTCCACCTACTGCTGCGTCAGATGAATCTATCATCAAGGCGATTGGTGCATCCATTTGTGGATGAACCAGCAATGTTGTTTTCTCTACGACGTCTTTGGTCTGCTGGAATGCTTCCGTCATCTCCTTTGTGCACTCGAGTTCTTTGGTCTCACAGGACATGAGGTCGAAGAGGGGTTTCATAATATGAGCTGTAGAGGGTAGAAAGCGATGATAGAAATTAACCATCTCCACAAATTACTGGAGTCCTTTGATTGTATCAGGCTTCCACCTTGCTAGGCAATGGAATGACAGCCTGGTTGCTGATCTGATGTCCAAGAACTCAACAGAGGACTGCCTGACTTTGCACTTGGCAGGGTTCACAGTTAGTCTGAACTCCTGTAGGTGGCAGCAGAATAAACACAGATGCTGCAGGTGCTCTTTGTGGGAGCGGATGGTGACCAGTGTGTCGTCCAAGTGTACGAAAAGGAAGTCCATACCATGCTCCACGGTGTCCATTAGTCACTGGAATGTTTGTGCAGCATTTTTGAGCCTAAAAGGCATTCTCAAAAATTTGAAGAGGCCAAATGGTGTTATGATGGCAGCCTTAGGCACAACTTCCAGGTTTTCAGGTATCCACACACCAAGTCAGTTTTATAAAATATCTTGGCCCCATGAAGATTAGCTGTAAAGTCTTGTATATGGCGGTCTGCAGTGGTAGCATTGTTGAGATGCCTGTAATCTCTGCAAGATCTCCAGCCTCCCATGGCTTTGGGCACCATATGTAGCAGGGAAGCACATGGGCTATCAGACCTGCGTATGATTCCAAGTTCCTCCATTTTGTTAAACTTTTATTTTGCAAATCACAGCTTGTCAGGCATGTAGAGGAGGTCCTTGGGTGAAGATGTGGTGTGTAAAGTGGAAAACTAGGGAGTGACAATGTTTGGAAACTCCACAAGAAGTTTGGCAAATTCATCATTCAAATACGCCGGACTGTCTAGGTTCCAGGCAGGTAGTTTGGCTTTTCCATGGCACCCTTTTAAGTCCACCATCAGTGAGTGAGCACTGAGGAAGCTGGGAGACAGCAGCAAGAATGAACATCTATGTGAACTTATTGTCACCGAATTTCAGGGGTATAGTCCTTGAGCTGTACGTACAAATCAAACTGTTATTCACCACAGTGAGGACTGGATCCATGCTCTTGGTATGGGTGTCAAAGCCTGAAGGAGGAAGGACACTATGACGACTAAAAATTTGCGCTGGGAGTGTTTGTCCCAGAAGTAGAGTAGGCTGTTACAGTGGCCAGCCGCTGTAGCCATTAGCGAAGACTGGCCACAGTGTTTCCCAGAGTCATGCTTGTCCAGGGGAATGTGAGCCCTCGTCGCTAGTACTCATGGAGACTGGCCCTTTGGGTATGATGCAGCACTAATTTATGTGGTCCTTACACCTTGCTGTTTCGTGCACCACAGAATATCTTCACAGCCAACCACTGTTTGAGGGTTATCAATGTTCTTGTCACCAACATGAGGCAGATGTCTTCCGGCCTATTCTCTAAAAACAACTGCTTGAAGCGCAAGCAAGGCCTATGGCCATTTACTAGTGCCAATATGTTCATTAACTCTGAAGGGGCATGGTCCCCCAGGCCATTGATATGGAGGAGCCATGCAGCTTGCTCGTGCTGTGAGAGATCATAAATCCGGAGGAGGGCTTTAAGGGCTTCATACTTGCCGAGAGCTGGTGAGTCCTGAAGGACTATTCGACCGGCCATGTCCTGATCAAGGGTGCTTACCACATGATAGTACTTAGTACCATCCGTTTCTATCTTGTGAATGTGGAACTGCCCCTCAGCCTGCCAGAACCAAACTTCAGGTTGGGTGGTCCAAAACTGGTGCATTGTTCATGTTGGGTCCAAAATCTATTTGGGCCTGTCAAGGTCACCAATGTTGCACTATGTTGCAGTGTGAAATGAAGAACGAGAAAATGATCAAACGTAGTCGAGTTGAAGTTCAGTATAAGTCATTTACTCAGTCACCTGCAGCTTTTAAAACCACATGCGTTATAAACGATGTCATCACATCACAATGTGATAACATTATTGGGAACCTTCCAAGCCAGTTCAATTAAGCCTTCGGTGAGCCGCTGCACCATAGTCAATCAGGAGCATTAAAGGATATTAAGTGTTAAATAGAATTGAGACACATAGCCAGGTTCTATCTGAAAGCCAGAATAGCCCAAGTTGGTAAATTTGTCCATATTCAGAAACTAATGCCTTTGCCATCAGTAAATTTGCAGTGGGCTGTGTGCCAAAGAATCCCCTATTGGTCTGATGCTTTATACACAAGAAAACCAGGTACAAGGTTCACAAAGCCAAGCGGCAATATCAATCCAAGCTAAATTCCCAGACAGATACGTGTTGGATTGTGACAAGGTATGCATGTTATTACAGGCTACTAAGCAAAGCCATGTGGAATTGCAGACAATAAAATGGCCTCATGGTGTAGGTTGGAGACGTGGAAATACGCCTCTCCTGGCAGAATTAATTAAAACCTGACTAAAAATAGAATTTTTAAATGTTTCTTAAATTTAAAAGCTTTAATGACTACGAAAGAAGTTATTACTACTGATAAAGTTGGGTGTACCTTGATGATGGAGCCTCGAGCTGAAGGATCTCTTCCTCCAAGAGTGACCCATGCTTTGACAGCCAGGATTAATGTGACTCCAGCACCATCTCTTCGGGGAGCCGGTGAAGATGGCGCTGGATCCCAGAAGACGACGATAGAATAGTAGATATCACAGGAACAATTGCACATGTACAAACCTTCGTGCATGCGCATAACAGAGCAGCCTACTTCCCTTAGGGGAACAGTTGAATTGGCTAAGTCTGTGATCACTAGCGTTGCTAGTCAGACCCAGATCCAACCGTTGATTCAATTAGACATTGAATCAGGACCATCTACAAGTGAATAGAGGGACAAAAAGAAGATGATCAAAAGACAGAGAAAAAAGGAGTTTATGAAGAACTGGAGCAAAAAATGAAAAAGAAGCCAAACTGATTCAAGGAATTGAAGCAATACAATTTAAGTACCCTGAAGCCAGAATTAAAGGTATGGAAGCTAATCAACAAACTTCTATAATTTTCAACCAAATGCAGTTAATGTGTAAACAAATGGACATGCAATTTGTATCTCAGAAGTGGTTTTTAATTTTTAAAAAATTTTTCACACTGTGAACCATATCAATCAAAATACATACAAACATTTCCCTCTTAAATATACACAGTGGCATTTTCTCCCTTCTATTCCCCCCTACCTTCCCTCCCCCTTCCCACCACCTTCCAAACCCATTAAATGTTCAACATATACAATACAATAAAACCATTAAATTAATGTCATCACACAATGAAAAGAAACAAGAAAATTGTGTCATCTACTTTTACACACTGGATCAAGTCATTTTGTCTTCTTATCATTTTATCATTTTAGTGGGTGGAGGTCCGAGGCAAGCCCTCTCTGTTATGTTCCATGAACGGTTCCCAAATTTGTTCAAATAATGTGATTTTATTTTTTAAATTATATGTTATTTTTTTCAATGGAATACATTTATTCATTTCCATGTACCATTGCTGTACTCTCAGGCTCTCTTCTGATTTCCAAGTTGACATTATACATTTTTTTTGCTACAGCTAAGGCTACCATAATAAATCTTTTTTGTGCTTCATCCAATTTGAGGCCTAATTCTTTACTTCTTATATTACTTAGAAGAAAGATCTCTGGATTTTTTGGTATGTTGCTTTTTGTGATTTTATTTAATACCTGTTTCAAATCTTCCCAAAACTTTTTCACTTTCTCACATGCCCAAATTGCATGTACTGTTGTTCGCGTTTCCTTTTTACAACGAAAACATCTATCTGATAATGTAGCATCCCATTTTTTAAACTTTTGGGGTGTGATATATAACCTGTGTAACCAATTATACTGTATCATATGTAACCTTGTATTTATTATATTCTTCATAGTTCCAGAGCATAACTTTTCCCATGTTTCATTTTTTATCTTTATGTTTAAAAGTTTTTCCCACTTTTGTTTGGGTTTATAGCTTATTTCATCATTTTCCTTCTCTTGCAGCTTGATGTACGTTTGTTATAAATCTTTTTATTATCATTGTTTCTGTAATCAGATATTCAAAGTTGCTTTCTTCTGGTAATCTCAGTCTGCTTCCCAATTTATCCTTTAAGTAGGGTTTCATTGATGGTATGCAAACATTGTACCATGAGTTATTCCATATTTGTACTTCCTTTGTTCAAATGTTAATAAATTATTTCCCCCAAAAAATTTTCTATTCTTTTAATTCCTTTTCTCTCCCATTCTCCAAAGGAAAGGTTATCTATTGTGAAAGGGATTAGCTGATTTTGCGTCAATAATAATTTTGGTAGTTGGTAATTTGTTTTTTTTCCTTTCTAAGTGAATCTTCTTCCATATATTGAGTAAATGATGCAATACTAGTGAGCTTTTATATCATATCAGCTTTTCATCCCATTTATAAAGTATATGTTCCAGTATCTTCTCCCCTATTTTATCTAGCTCTATCTTAGTCCAATCTGGTTTTTCCCTTGTCTGATAAAAATCTGATAAATATCTTAATTGTGGTGCTCTATAATAATTTTTAAAGTTTGGTAACTGCAAACCACCTCTGTTAATTTATATAACGTAATCCTCGATTTCCCCCCTTTCCATAAGAATTTCCTTATTATTCTCTTTAGTTCATTGAAGAATTTCTCTGTTAAGGGAATTGGTAATGATTGAAATAATTATTGTAGCCTTGGGAAGACATTCATTTTAATGCTATTTACCCTCCCTATCAATGTTAGTGGTAATTCTTTCCAATGTTCATAGTCTTGCTGCAATTTCTTTATTAGTGGCTGATAATTTAATTTATCTAATCAAATACTAGGTATTGGATTGCTTGTGTTTGCCATTTAAATGGTGATTCTTTTTTAAATTCTGTATAATCCACATTACTCTCTGGCATCACTTCACTTTTATTTGCGTTGATCTTGTACCCCGATATTTCTCCATATTCCTTCAATTTTTTATGTAGTTCTTTTATTGATATTTCTGGTTCTGTTAAGTATACTATGATGTCACCTGGAAATAAACTGATTTTATACTCCTCCTTTATTTTTATCCCTTTTATTTTATTTTCTGTTCTTATCAGTTCTGCCAATGGTTCTCTTGGTAAAGCGAACAGTGAGGGAGATAGTGGACATCCCTGCCTAGTTGACCTATTTATTAAATTGGTTCCATAGTCAGAAGTGATGTTAAAGCACAAATTGAATATGTTAAGAGTGAAATGAAAAATATTAAAAAAGAGAAACAGCGAAATATACTGAAGCTGTTGACAAAGTTAAAATTCAAGTCTGGAAAATTGAAGTTGATATTCAAGATTATTGTTAATATAAAGAATACAATCAATAAAATGGAAGATTCTGTTATGGCTTAGGATGAACTTTTAAAAAAGATTGATGTATTGGAAACTCATAGTCACAGGAACAATGTTAAGATTGTCAGGTTGCCTGAAGATTTTGAAGGCTTTTGTCTAGTACAATTTTTTTCAAAATGGATTCCAGAAATTCTGGTCCTGAAAATTTTCCAATTGGACTTGAAGTGGATAGAGAAATAATAAACATTTCTGGAACAAGTGCCATGCTTGATTTTGATTAGATGCCTACATTATCAAGATAAAGAAAAGATATTAAAAGTGGCAGAGCAAAATGCCCAAAAACATCAAGGTCAATAATGGTGGCAAATAGTAAGGTATTTCTTTATGTGGATTTAAGTTGTGAAAAGAAGAAAATAATTTAATCCTGTGAAATTTTTACTTTGGAAAAAAAGATATAAATTCTCTTTTCGATACCCAGCCACAAAGTGTTTTCTGGCAAAAATCAATCATGGTATTTTTACTGATGAAGATGAAGCTTTGGAATTTGCAAATTCTTTCCTGAATATTAAACAAGTTCAATGAATGGATGTTCAGAGTCAAGCTACTCAGAAAAGTTTGGCAGATTGACCCAAGTAGAAGAAAGTTGTACAAAAGATGAATGAACACCAAGAGATAATGATGAGGTGAATAAAGATCTTGAAGAAACTTTTTATACTTATAAATGAACTGTTTGATTAAAGTAACGTGAATTCTGTCCAGGGGAGGCAGACCTTTTGTCTTCTCCTTCTGTAGCCTGTGCCATTTTTTGGTGAAGCCCATTTCCTGTACAGTAGAGGGAAGTAGTACTGATTTTTTATCAGTAGTTTTTTTGGGTTTTTTTTCCATTTTTAAATATAGCCTATTTAAGGGCTTCTTTTCTTTTTTTCTTCTTTTTCTGTTTCCTTTTTGCTTGGAGATGTCAAATATAATTGAAAGTTTGTATGATCCAGTGGGATGGGTGGTAAGAGTTCTTTAATTTTAGATTTAAGAAACGGCAGATAATAATGTATTAAAATTTGTAAGTTTTAATATAAATGGGCTTAATAACATAATTAAGAGAAAAAAGTTTTGGCTTATATTAAAAAATCAAAGTTGATATTGCCTTTTTACAAGAGACACATTTAATTGAAAAAGAACATCAAAAATTTAAAAAGAGATTGGGTAGGTTCATTTAATTGTAAAGCAGGAGGGGTTGTTAATTTGATTAATAAAAATATACCTATTAAGATCCAGTCTGTGGTCATGGATCCTGCTGGGACTTTTGTTTTGGTGCATTGTCAAATTTATTCAGAGATGTGGATACTTATGAGTATATATGCACCTAACATAGATGATGAGAGATTTTTCATGATTCTTTTATGCATCTTGCTGAGGCACAAGAAAAGGGTTTAATTGGAGGAGATTCTAATTGTTGTCTTGATCCAATTTTGGATACATCACAGAAATTGATTACGAGGACTAAAACTGCGAAAAGGATTTTGACTTTGATGAAAGATTTGAATTTGATAGATATTTGGTGAAGGTTAAATTCAAAGGAGATGGGTTATTCTTTTTATTCTTATAGGCATGACTTTTACTTGAGAATAATATGTTTTTAATATCAGCTCAGTTACAAGAAAAGGTTATGCATGCAGAATATAAAACTATGATTTTATCTGATCATTCACCACTTTTGATGTCATATTTAGATTCTGAAAAGGAAGAATTGTTTTATTGATGAAGATTTAATTCTACATTATTGAAAAAGGTAATTTTTGTGAATATATAAGAAAACAAATCCAAGAAATTTTAGAAATTTATTCTAATTCCGTAGATAATATATTTATTCTAGGATGCTTTGAAAGCTTATTTGAGGTCAGATAATAAGTTATTCAGAGAAAATTGTGAAGGATTATGTTAAAGAATTAGATTGGAGAAAGAGATAGAAAAATTGGAAAAAGATTTGCAGAGAAATGTGTCTGATAAAAATAGGAAAAATTTAATGAGGAAGAAATTTTATTATAATTCTATATAAACTTATAGAACTGAAAAAATAATTGAGAAATATAAAAGTATTATAAAATGGGGGAAAGAGCACATATAGTCTTGGCTTGGCAATTGAAGGCAGAACAAACTTCGAGAACAATTAATGCTATTAAAGAGAAACCTCAAGAAATAAATGATTTTTAAAAGATATTAATTTGTATAGATCTCAGTTTTATACTGATGAAGTTAAAATTGATAATTTTTTTTGTCTGATTAATTTACCTGCCTTGGATTTTCAGGACAAGAAAGATTTAGATGCTCCATTTACAGTAAGATAAATTATTGAGGCTCTTAATTCTTTGAAAAGTGGTAAGTCACCAGGAGAGGATGGTTTTATGACTGAATTTTATAAGAAATTTCAAGATTTATTAATACCTCCTATTATGGAGGTGTTGAAACAGGCAATCAAAACCAATTCTCTACTGAAATCTATTTCAAATGTAATTATATCTGTGATATCTAAAAAAGATAGAGATTTGTTGAAAACTGAATCAAATAGGCCAATATCTTTACTAAGTGCCAATTATAAAATTATAGCTAAAGTTTTGGTAAATAGAATAGCTAGATATTTACCAAATTTAATTCATATAGATCAAACTGGTTTTAATAAAAAAACATCATTCTGCTGATAATGTTGCCAGATTGATTAGTTTATTACATATATTGCAAAACAAGGGTGATTTAGTAATAGCAGTAACTTTAGATGCTGAGAAGATTAGAATGGAATTATTTACTTAAGGAGTTAGGAACATTTGATTTTTCATCTATATTTATTAATTGAGTTAAACCTTTATAATAAAAATTTATCTGCTAAAGTTATAACTAATGACAAATTTCTTCTGCTTTTCCATTAACTAGATCAAGTAGACAAGGATGTTAGCAATTGAACCTTTAGCAGAGTTAATAAGACAAGGTTCTAATATTAAGGGTATAAAAGTTAGTCAAGAGGAACATAAGATTAATTTATTTGCTGATGATGTTTTGGTTTATATAACAGATTGTAATAGTACAGACCTATCACCAATGTATATAGTTACAGTATCTAGAGTATGTAATGACTGTGCTTACAGCGATTGGCTGAGAGCTTTGCCACACCTACTGTCTGGGCCTTAAAGGGTTGTGTCCCTAGCCAGGTCGGATCATTCCGGACTGGTCGGCCACCTGTGAAGAGCTCCTGTCTTTTGCTAATAAAAGCCTTGGTTTGGATCAACAAGTCTTTGGTTCTTCCGACGAGCTCTACACAGATCCTATAAATTATTTGCATTAATTATATATTAGAAGAATATGGTGAAATATTGGGTTATAATATTAATTAGGACAAAAGTAAAATTATGCCATTGGTTAAAGGAGATTATACTCAGTGTAGAGAATTTGCTTGATTTAAGTGGTCAGATGATGGAATTAAATAATTAGGGATTCAAGTTGACAATGATTTAAATAATCTATATAAATTGAATTACTTACCTTTACTCAATAAAATTAAGAATGATCTAAATAGGTGGAATGATTTGCTTTAGTAGATGGAGTGAATTGTATTGAAATTAATATTTTTCCAAGGGTTCAATATCTGTTTCAGTCAATTCCTTGTTGGATCCCTCAAAAATTCTTTAAGGATTTACATTCGACTATTAGAAGGTTTTTGTGGAAAGGAAAAATGGCGAGAGTTTGTTTGGAAAAATTGATGGAAATTTGAATTAGGAGGTTTGCAACTTCCCCATTTGAAATTCATTAATGGGATGTTTGATTTAGATAACCCCTTAGCTTGGGTTAAAATAGAATCAAGTAAAATAGGAGAAGATTCTATGCTGAATTTTATTTATAAATGGAATTCAAAATTGTTAACAGGAATTAAAGATATACGTATTCTGAGACATTTGATTGAATTATGGAATAAACTAAATTATGAAATAAGTGGAAAAAGTCTGATCTCTCAAAAAATGCCTTTGTATCAAAATAGACTTCTTCCTTTTTCTATGAATAATCAATTTTTGAGGATTTGGAGTCAAATGGGGATTAAGAAAGTGGAGGATTGTTTTGAAGCTGGTAAATTTATTATTTTTCAGTGAATGAATTAAAAATGTAATGTCCCAAATAGTACCTTTTTTTGTTACTATCAGGTTAGGGGTTTCTTGGTTGACAAGTTAGGTCATAATTTGATATTACCTAGTCAGAATGAATTAGATCTATTGATAAGTAAAGGTGGTACAAATAAATTTCAGAGATGTATAAATTACTTCAAAAAGCTGCCCCCAAGTTAGGAATTCATAAATCAAGATTAAGATGGAGATTGATTTAAATAGACAAATAGATTAAAATGATTGGATGCAATTATGTAAGGAAAATATGACAAAAATTAATGTTAGATATAGATTGGTTCAATATAATTTTCTACATCAATTATATTTAACTCCTCAAAAATTTAAAAAATTGAATCCAGCATTATCAGATTTAGGTTTTAGAAGTGATCAGAAATTTGATTTGTTTTTCATTTTACCTGGGAGTGTTCTGAAGTAAAACCTTTTTGGTTAGAGGTTAAAAAATTTTTGGAGAAATTATTAAGGGTTAAACTCCCATAGGATCCAATGCTATCTTTGTTGAGTAATATTAAAGTTGTTAGTTCTAAACTAAGATTAACTGTGTATCAAATTTAATTTTTACAATTAGCTTTAACTGTTTCTAGGAAGTGCATAGTCATTTCTTGGAAATCAGGTACAGATTTAGGGATGGAGAGATGGCATGCTGAATTGCATTCTGGTATTCCACTTGAGAAAATAACATAATTTATGTAATAAATATCTTTTTTTTAAGAAAAAATGAAGTCCATATTTACAGTATGTTGGTTTATAAGTGTGAAAGACTCTTGAAGCCCATGCCATTGGTAACCCTTAATTCCATCATTGTTCGTCCTGAGAATCATATTTTTTTTGGCATTCTCCTAGTTTCTTTTTCCCTTTTTTTATATTCTTAGGGTAGGGTTGGTGGGTGGGGGCGGGGAGGGAGGGAGGATGGGAGGGATAAAGGTGATTTTTTTTTCCTTCTACCACATTTGTACTTGTTTTGGTTTTATTGATTATGTATTGAATGTGTTTTTTTAATTCTTAAATAAAATGTTTTTAAAAATTATCCGCTCCTCCCCAACAAGCTCAATGCAGTATATGCTCATTTTAAATGGAATGGATGGAGTTCTTGGCTATGTTCTAAGAATCTGCGTAGACCAGCTAATGAGCATATTTACAGACATCTTTAACCTTTTCCAAGTACATGCTGAAGTTTTCACCTGCCTTAAAGGATACCACAATCATCCTACATCAAGAAAAATAAGATAATGTGCCTGAATTTTGTGTGTGATGGTTGGCATGGGTTGAACCAGATTTAACAAAGAATTCCCACAATAATCTGCTAGCATTTGAATGAAAAATAACATGTTGCCCAAAGCTTGCAGAAATATCACAGCCAATATGGTACAAAAGATTTGTTATTCAATGGCATGTAGAGCCAACACCTGCAGCATACTGCATATTGGTCAGTGACCAAAATAGTCATGGTCAGGGCTTTGCACCTAACATAATATCAAGAGAAAATGGATCAAAATGTCATGGCCTATTTACCCATAATAAGATTAGGAGAACAATAGTGAAATACTGCATAATTTAAAGAAACATCACTGAATATCTACCAAAATATTGAAAGGGTTGGATTACATGGACATGAAAAAGATTTTCCAAAGTTGTTTCTAAATATTTAAAAAAAATATTCAAACATGCATCACAATAACAGGGCATTTTGACCCATAAGCCCGTACCCCCAATTACACCCAATTAACCTACACCCAATTAACCTACAACCCCAGTACATTTTGAATGATGAGAGGAAACCAGAGCCCCTGTGGAAGAGCCAAAGAGACACAGGGAGAATGTATAAACTCCTTACAGACAACGCGGGATTCAAACTATGGTTCTGATCGCTGGCGCAGTAAGGCTATTGCACCAATCACCATGCCACCCAACATCAGACAGTCATCAACTGTACCGGTGCCCAAGAAGGGCATGGCAACCTGCCTAATATCCATAGTGATAAAGAGTTTTGAGAAGGTGGTATTGAAGTATATCAGCTCCTGTCTGAGCAGATACATGGATCTGTTACAACTTGCCTACAACTTCAACATGTCTAGGGAAGATGCCATCTCATGGGCTCCACACAAAGTTCTGGAACACCTGGACAATAAAGATGCATACATCAAGATGCTCTTTATTGACTACACCATTATCCCCTCAAAACTGATCAGCAAAGAGAGGAGTCATGTGATAGAGTAGTGGCCGGTAGGAGAATACCAGCCCTCTCCAGAAGGGAAGAAATAAAGTGAAGAAAACACAAATTTCAAGAGACACAAAACACAACAAATAAAAGATAAAGTTGTGGAGAAAAGAAAGAAAATGGCACCCAAGAAGGAAAAAGTAAAAACAACGGGAAAAAATAAAAGAAAAGACGCCGGAAGATAAAGGAGAAGGCCTTATCTGCATGAAGAAACAGGGAGCCATCGTGGATAAAAGAGCCTACTCCCTAAGGTTGGTGAAGACCCCACAGAATCGCGACCTCCCAACCGCTGGACTGCAAAAATGGCTCTCTGAGTCAAACAGAAGTGTGCAATGCGCACACTAAGGAAAAAGAAAACACCAATGGGAGGAGGGCCCAGCTAAGCAGTGAACTAACACAGTGCAACCAGCTGAGGGATGCCCGACATCAGGGCTTTCAGCTGGAAGAAAGCAACAGAAAAGGGAGTGATAGGAAAGAAGAACAGCAACAGGAGGCCCAACAGATAACTAGCCCAGAAGAAGAGGACCAACAGCAAGAAGCCATGCAAAAAAATGCCCAAAAAAGTGAGGCAAGCAGCTCAACAAGAAACCCAGAAGAGACACAGATACAAGGATGAGAAGTAGAAGACACAAACACAGGTGCAGACAAAGAAGAAGAGGAAAAAGACCACAGAGGAATAGAAGGTAAAATATATGGACAGAATATAGATTTAAAAAATCAAGAACAAATGAGAGCATTAAAAGAATGGTTAACATTAGAATTTAGTGAAATGAAAAGTACAGAAGAAAAAGTGAGTAGAATAGAGCTGGTCATGACAGAAATAGGGAAAAGATTAGAAAATGTGGAAGAATGAGAAATGGCTGTAGAAATGGAGGTGAATTATTTAAGAATAAAATTGGAAGACAGTGACAAAAAAGGTTAAAGAGTCACAAGAGTTATTAGCTCAGAAAATTGATATAATGGAAAACTATAGTAGCCAAAACAACATAAAGATAGTGGGCCTAAAGGAAGATGAAGAAAGCACAAATATTAAAGAATTTATAAAAGAATGGATCCCAAAGGTCTGGGAATGCCAGAAATACATGAAGGAATGGAAATAGAAAGGGCATACAGAACACTAGCCTTGAAACCACAGACACAACAAAAGCCAAGATCCGTTTTAGTAAAATTTCTGAGATACACGACAAGAGAAAATATACTGGAGAGGGCAAGGAATAAAATTAGAGAAGACAAAAAACCATTGGAGATCAAGGGTCAAAAAATATTTTTTTAACCAGACATAAGTTTTGAACTCCTGAAGAAGAGGAAGGAGTTTAACAGCAAAATTGATCCTATGGAAAAAAGGCTATAAATTTATGTTAAGATATCCAGCTGTGCTTAAAATATTTATCCCGGGGGAGCAAATCAGACTGTTCTCGGATCCAGAGAAAGCACGAGAATTTACAGAATGCCTGCAGGACAGAAGAAGAGATGAAGAGATGTAACAAGAATGAAGAATGACGCCAAACTACATATAAAGATGTAAAAATAATGTATAAGTAAGAACTAAAGAAGGGAAAGAAAAGGGAAGAAAGGAAGTAAGGGGAAAAAAAAGGTGAACTTTGTTATATGTGAAGATTAAAGTCTTTTCTGGAGGGGGTTGGGTGGGAGAGAATAACAGTCATTGTGAAATCAGTTGACGCTTGCGAGCGGGTTCACAATCCAAATGGAGAAGGGAATTGTGGTTGCCTGGAAAGGGACAAGGGGCAACACAGAGGTGGGGGACATTTGGGGTTAAGGGAATTTTAGATGTGGGAGTTGTTGAAGTATTTTATGTTTTAAAAGTGTTGTCATGCATTAAGTTCAAAAAGGGAAAACTGAGAGATGAAAATGGGGAAAAGGGGGAAGGTGGTGGGGAGGAAGTGGAAATTAGGTGTAAACAGAATATGAGATGGCCATTAATATAAATATTAATGGAATACATAACCAAATTAAATGAAAAAGGCTATTAAATTTCCTGAAAAAAGAAAGAATAGACATAGTATTTGTTCAGGAAATGCATCTAACTGAAGTGGAACATAATAAATTAAGGAGAGACTAGGTAGGGCACGTAGCGGCAGCATCATATAATTCAAAAGCCAGAGATGTAGCTATATTAATTAATAAAAATGTACCAATAAAAATAGAGGAGGAAATAATAGATCCAGCAGGGAGGTATGGAATGATAAAGTGTCAGATATATTCAGAATTCTGGAATTTGATCAATATATATGCATCTAATGAAAAGGATCAAAAGTTTATGCAAGATATTTTTTTGAAGATTGTAGATACACAGGGGAATATATTGATAGGAGAGGCTTTTAACCTTAATTTGGATCCAATGTTGGATAGCACTGGACAAAAGACTAGCAAAAAGAATAAAGTGGCCAAATTTATGGTTAAATCAATGCAGGAAATGAAACTTATGGCAGCACCTCATATTATTCGAGTAGGCATAAAACATACTCAATGATTGATATGTTTTTGTTGTCGGCCCATATTCAAAGGAGAGTTAAGAAAGTTCTCATTATTCTCCACTGGATTATATGTAATTTGTTTGTTCTTTTTCCTTGATGCCAATACAGTTCTTTTAGCTTGTTCTGTTTTAAGTTGCCAGGCTAATATTTTGTGTGTTTTTTCTCCTAGCTCATAATACTTTTGCTTTATTTTCATTATGTTCTTCTCCACCTTATACGTTTGTAATGTTTTGTATTTTTTTTTTGTCCACCAATTCTCTTCTTTTTGTTATATCTTCCCTTGTTGCTAGTTCTTTTTCTGTACTTACTATCTCCCTTTCCAACTGTTCTATTTCCCAATTGTAGTCCTTTTTCATCTTAGTTACATAACTTATTATCTGCCCTCTGATGAAGGCTTTAATTGCATCCCATAATATAAATTTGTCTTTCACTGATTCCGTATTTATTTCAAAGTACATTTCAATTTGGCGTTCAATAAATTCTCTAAATTCCTGTCTTTTAAGTAGCATAGAGTTTAATCTCCATCTATATGTTCTTGGTGGGGATGACCTCCAGTTCTATTGTTAATAACAGGGGTGAGTGATCAGATAGCAATCTAGCTTTATATTCAGTTTTCAGATAGTGAGTACAGAAAAAGAACTAGCAACAAGGGAAGATATAACAAAAAGAAGAGAATTGGCGGACAAAAAAAAATACAAAACATTACAAACGTATAAGGTGGAGAAGAACATAATGAAAATAAAGCAAAAGTATTATGAGCTAGGAGAAAAAACACGCAAAATATTAGCCTGGCAACTTAAAACAGAACAAGCTAAAAGAACTGTATTGGCATCAAAAGGAAAAAGGACAAACAAATTACATATAATCCAATGGAGAATAATGAGAACTTTCTTAACTCTCCTTTGAATATGGGCCGACAACAAAAACATATCAATCATTGAGTATGTTTTATGCCTACTCGAATAATATGAGGTGCTGCCATAAGTTTCATTTCCTGCATTGATTTAACCATAAATTTGGCCACTTTATTCTTTTTGCTAGTCTTTTGTCCAGTGCTATCCAACATTGGATCCAAACTAAGGTTAAAAGCCTCTCCTATCAATATATTCCCCTGCGTATCTACAATCTTCAAAAAAATATCTTGCATTAATTTTTGATCCTTTTCATTAGATGCATATATATTGATCAAATTCCAGAATTCTGAATATATCTGACACTTTATCATTACATACCTCCCTGCTGGATCTAAAAAATCAAGAACAAATGAGAGCATTAAAAGAATGGTTAACATTAGAATTTAGTGAAATGAAAAGTACAGAAGAAAAAGTGAGTAGAATAGAGCTGGTCATGACAGAAATAGGGAAAAGATTAGAAAATGTGGAAGAATGAGAAATGGCTGTAGAAATAGAGGTGAATGATTTAAGAAAATTGGAAGACATTATTGCACAATTAATTTGTTTACATTTCTGTCATTTGCATTTCTATATTTTGCATGTGTATCTTTTTCTTGAGTACAGTTTACACAACTGATAGTAGAAATTCTGCCTTACCCAGAGGAACAAGATGTGATGTCAAGAATGCACTCTGCAATAAATTTGAACTTGAACTTGGGGGATTAGGTCCAGAGGGAACAGTCTCAGAATAAGCAAGATGAGAAGAAATTTCTTCATCCAGAGAGTGGTAAATCTGTGGAATTTGTTTCCAGATGGCTGTGGAGGCTATCACTAGATATATTTAAAGTAGAGGTTGTCAACAGTTATAGAAAGAAGGCAGGAGAGTGGAGTTGATAGGAAAAATTCATCAGTCTTGAGCAGACCTGTTGGGTCAAATGGTCTACTTCATAGACAAGAATATATATGACATATATATATATATGACATATGAGCAGAAATAGGCTATTCAGCCAATCAAATCTTCCCCACCATTTAATCAGGAGCTGATCCATTTTCCCATTCAGCCCCACTGTACAGCCTTTTCCCCATAACTTTTGATCCATTGGCTAATCAAGAACCTATAACCTCTGCCTTAAATACACCCAATGACCTGACATTCACAGGCACTTATGGCAACAAATTCCACAGATTCACCACCTTCTGGATGAAGAAATTCCTCTGCATCTCTATTCTAAGTGGACACTCTTCAATCTTATGGTCTTATCGCTGGTATATCTTTGTTGTCTTTCATAATTCACCTAGTTTCCAGTGAATTTTCTTTCAGTCTTCACAGTGGAAGACACGTCTACCATGACAAAAACAAATATTATGCAAGTGATGGAAGGTGAGGACCAAGATGCAATATCTATCACTAAAGAGAACATTTGTGGGTCTAAAGACAGATAAGTTCCCTAGTCCTGTTGGAATGCATCCCAGGATACTGAAAGTAATGGAAAACTATAGTAGAGGCTTTGGTGATACCAAAATTCTCTGGACTCCCAGCAGATTGGAATTTGGCAAATGTCACATCACTATTCAAAAAAGGATGTAGGCAAAAGGCAGGGAACTATAGGCCAGTTAGGTTAACATCTGTGGTTGTGAAAATGCTTGAAGCTATCATTAAAGAAGAAATAGCGAGGCATCCGGAGCAAAATGGGTCCATCAGGCAGATGCAGCATGGATCAGTAAAGGTAGGTCCTATTTGACAAACTTACTGGAGTTCTTTGAGGATATAATGAGCGTAGATCAATGGGAGTAGGTGGATGTTGTTTATTTGGATTTCCAGAAGGCTTTCAATAAGCTGATGCATAAAAGACTTGTACGTAAGATTTCATAGAGTTGGCTATGATTTATTAGCATGGATAGAGGATTGGTTAACCAATAGAAAGCAGATAGATGGGATACAGGGATGTTTTTTGGTTGGTAATCAATGGTGAGTGGGGTGCTGCAGGGGTCAGTGCTAAGCCCTCAACTGTTCACAATATACATTAATGATCTGGAAGGGGGGACAGAAAGCAATGTATCTAAGTTTGCTGATGACCCAACATTGAGAACACAAGTTGTGCAGAAGATACAGAGAGTCTGCAGAGAGAAATACTGTCGATAGATTAAATGAAAGGGCAAGGGTATGACAGATGGAGAACAAATTTTTTCCCAGGGCAGGAAGAGAAACGCCAGAAAACATTCAAGAGTATGTACAAAGTGAAGGGAGGGAAATTTAGGGGAGACATCAGGGGTAAGTTTTTTTTGTCACAGAAAGTTGTGGATGTCTAGAATCCCTTGCCAGGAATGGTGTTGGAGGCTGAAACATTAGGGGCATTTAAAAGACTCTTAAACAGGCACGTGGATGGAAGAACAATAGAGGCTTACAAGGTAGGGAGGGTTTTGTTTTTTTTTAAAGGAATAATAGATTTAGGATGGAGATGAAGAGGAACTGCTTTTCCCAGAGTGAATTATGGAATTCACTGCCCATTGAAGCAGTGGAGGTGACCTCAGTAAATATATTTAAGGGAAGGTTGGATAGATTTTTTCAAAGTAGTATGGGATATGGAGAAAAGGCAGGTAGGTGGAGATGAACCTATCATCAGATCAGCCATGAACTGGCTCGATGGACTGGATGGCCTACTTTTGCTTTTTTTTTTATGTTCATACTATCTGTATGTAATCACAGCCATTGGTCCAACCCTAGCCTGATCATGGCACTCTCCCTTGGCACATAGCTCCTGGCCTAAATGCCCCACTCATCCCTCACTCTCATTACCATTTGACTGCTCATATCTCAGGAGTCCTGGATTTCCCAACAACCTGCTCTGTTTTCAGACTATTCCTCCTCCCACCAACACTGGATTTGGTTTAAATGTTTCCGAAATGAAATAAAGAATGAAATAATTTATCAAAGCAAGTATGATCCAATTTCACGATGTTTTGTGACCTCCACTTCGGCACCAAAAATATTGAAAGTCCAATAACTATCTGATTTAAATCTGCAGAGTTAATCCATCAACATAGTACTCATCATTTGGGTTGCTTTTCCCTTGCTCCGGCCCCTAGGTCTAGGCTTAGCGTTAGTTTGCTGCCTGGCTCTGCAGTATCTGCTGAAATGGTTCCATTTCTGTAGGCTCTACACTGCTGGCCAAACACTGGGCACATTTTTCCATCTTGCCACATAGACACATCCACAGTTGCTACACTCTGCCCTAGAGAAGAGTGTGGCATGACCTGGCTGGCTTTTCCTCCTGACCTCCAGCCATTGTCTGTTCACAGGTCCCACCAGGACTGTGTCAATGCTCATGGCATGTTGCTGTGGAGGGGCTAGCTCCCTGCTGTTCTCCTCCGTGGTTTCGTAAGTCAAACAGGTAGAGATGGCCTTTGCCAGCGTTAAGTCGTTGTGCAGAAGTGCCTTCCTCATACTGTTGTCATGAATGCCACAGACCATCCTTCTTTAATTAATTCTTCACAAAGCATTCCAAAATTACAATCTTTGCCCTGATTTTCAAATCGCTGACATATGAGTTAATTGACTCACCAGGCTTTTGGAACTTGTGCCTTTCCATCATTATGTTTCTCTCTGGGTTGCACATTTCTCTGAACTTTCATTTTAGATACAAAGATAAAGGTACATAATTGACGTTTCAGGCTTCATGAAGGGCTAAAACCCGAAAAATCAATTATGTATCTTTATCTTTGCTAATATAAAGGACAATGCTGAGTGACTCCAGCATTGTGCTTTAACTTTTTATTACAAAGTCCTTGCTGGTACACTTCTGCCAGGTAACCTGACCAGGGAGAGGATTCAGTTGGAGGAGGAGGAGGACTCTCTGTGACCATGCCCTTGGAGAAAGATCTTGCTTTTGGAACACATGCTCCTTCATTAGTCTGCCCAGGTCCCCTCGGATCTGCCCAGGGATCTCTCAACACTCTTCCTTCATTGCAACACTCCCCTGTCACTATAAAAGTATTACTGTATTTATATCACTCTCTGGTAGCTTTAAAAACTGGCTTCAGACATTGCATCTGCTAGGCCGATATGCAATCAATTGGAAATACAAAGTTAAAACCAACAAAGGCAATTTCAGCAAGGCATTACTAAGTAGCCGACAGAAGTATATAACACCATGAGAGATATAGAGAGGATAAATAGAATCTTTATCTCAGATAGAAATAAAAAGCTATAGGTTTAAGTTGAGGAATAAAATTTTAAAGGTGATTTTTGAGGAAAGTTTTTTACTCTAAGAGTAATCGGTGCCTGTAACCCATAGTAAGGGGGAAGTGACAGAGTACAAGAGCAATATTTAGGAGGCATTTAGACAGACACATGAACAGGCAGGAAATTGAGGGGTATGGATTGTGTGCTGGCAGATGGGATATATGAGACTGGTATCATTGTTGGCATAGACATGGCAGGCCAAAGGCCCTGTTCCTGTACTGTGCTGTTCTATACTTTCCTGTGAAAGTCACCACTAAGCTTCTCGATTTCTATACAACTTTCACATTGGGTCATCAAGTAATGCCTGGTTTCCAGCATTCTGTTTTAAATTATCATCCCCTCTTTCTGACCCTATTCCCCATATCTTCAACCTCTTTTCCTGGGTAAAATCTCTCAACAATGAACAATAACAAACACATGTTTAAGTCACAGGAACTCCTTTGGTTATAGACAGCAAGCTTTTGCAGTAAATAGGTCTGATTTTACTGTTTATTAGCATGAATAATGAGGAGATTTTCTTACTAAATAAAGCAGTAAATGGAATAAGTCAGCTTGTTTCGACTCCAGCATACTATTTACATTTATGCCATATTTAAAGTCCTGACGTTCATTAGTCTCCTTCTACAACATATAAAGGAATAGATAGATTTACTTTGAATCTGCTCCAATGACAGAAGAAATTATCTGGGACAGGTCATCATCTTCAGTTATTTTTATACCATTTAATCATTATGTTAATACTGACTCCAGCCCCCACAATGATTTAGACAGTTCTTTCATTGCCTTGAAATAGAAATTAGAAAAGTAAAGTTAAATTTAAATGTAGACATATAGCATGGTAACAGGCCCTTTCAGCCCACAAGCCCGTGCTGCCAAATTACACCCAATTGACCTATACCCCCAGTATGTTTTGAACAGTATGAGAAAACCAGAGCCCCCAGAAGAAACCCACATAGGAACAGGGAGAATGTACAAACTACTTACACACAGCACCAAATCCGGGTCATTAGTGCCGTATCAGCATTACACTAACCTCTACACTAACCATGTCACCCTAATTTTTGGAAAGAAAATAATTGTTAGTAGCTGCATTTGAAATTCCAAATGGGTGAATATCATAAAGAGCCACAGTATAAATGGTGCAATATAGAAAAATGCTGAAGAAACTCAGCAGATCACTCAGCATCTATAGGAAGGAGTATGATCAACATTTCAGGCCTGAACCATAAGAGCAAAAAACAGGCAGGTATCTGATTAAAAAGGTGGGGAAAGGAGAGGAGAGAAGAAGGAGCATGGGGAGGTGCATAGACCAACTGGCAATAAGTCAGAGGTGGATATGGGTGGAAGGGCAGAAGAGAAAAGCTGAGGATATAGGGGAGGAGCTGCTCTCTAAATGGAGAAGGAAAGGGTGTGGAACTGGAGGAAAGGTGACTGAGGGACAGGGAAGGAGAGAGAGAAGGGCAGGGCCTAACAGAAACTGGAGAAACTGATGTTCATGCCATCTGGTTGGAGAGTATCCAACCAAATGTATGTAGGTGGCTTTGGTTTGGCAGTGCATGAGGCCATAGACAGACATGTCAATGTGGGAATGGTCCTGGGTGCTAAAAACTTCCTCATTGTGTCAGAGGTTTGGATCAGAGCTCGGGTTGTCGATGGTTTGAACTGGAGTCTTGTGTGGCTGCAGAGACTACTGGAGCTCTGGAGGCAAATCACGGACACTCAGTGACTCTGAAGGGATTCTCTTTTACTCATCACCAGGGTATGCTAATGGTGGATCTTTGTCTGCCTTATGGCAGACTAAAGGCAATTTTGTGTAATATTATATTTCTCTTTTATTACATGACAATAAATAGTATATGATAAATATCAGTAAACTTCGAGCCCCATCACATTGAGCACTGTTGCAACTCATGGCTATGTGCTCAGCCACTACTGTGCACACAACAGACTCATGACTCTACTGCCAGGTTCAGCTCCAACAGAATTATAAAGTTTGTGGATGACACCACAGTATTTGTCCTCATCGGCAACAATGATGGGTTGGCTTAATAGGCTTGTACAGCAGTGCGAGAGCAATAACCTGTCTCAACATGGACAAGACAAAGGAAATGATTGTGGGCGTCAGAAGGATGAAGGATCACTCCCCACTACATATCATTAGCTCTATCGTCGTGAGAGTGGGGATCTTTGGTGTCGATTTAAAGGACCCACAACACCTCCTCATTAGTCAAGAAGATGCAGCAGCGACTACACTTCCTAAGGAAGTTGGGGAGGGCAAGGCTATGGACCACCATCCTACCAAAGTTCTACAGGAGCACAATAGAGACTGTGTCAGCATCACAGTGTGATATGGTAGCTTCAAAACATCAGATTAGAAATCTGTATGGATGGTAATTAAAATTACTAAGATCACTGGGGTCTCCCTTCCCTCTATTGATGACATCTACAGGGAGCAGAGCTTAAAAAAGGCTCAGAGAATCATGGAGGACCCCTACCATTCAGCTAGTAGTATCTTTGAGATATTACCTCTTCAAGTAAGAGGTACAGGAGCATTAAATCTAGGTCTGCCAGACTGGGAAACAGATTCTTCTTGCAGGCAGTGAGACTGTTGAACAATTCTAGAAACTGGTAAATTATTTTTATATCTATTTATTTTGGATTGCTATGTATATACAGTGTCTTTCATAATGTTTTTCCATTATTTGGCCCTGTGTATCAAACAATTCACATGTAATTAAAGGGCACATTCCAGATTTTATTCAAGGTAATTTTTATCTATCTTTGTTCGGTCATAGACTTCCAAAAAAGGAGTGGAGTTCACTCCCTGGTCCACATCAAAGGTGGTGAGGAGGAGATAGTAGACACCTTTATGTTTCTAGGATTAAGCATCCTTTATACTCAAAGGATTTACTTGATCTCACTTGTCTACAATTGACACATATCTCCTGCTTTTTCTAGAGCAGAATCTTATTATTTCCTAATCTTGCCAGCTATGCCCTTCACCATAACAGGAACAAACTATCCCTGAACTTTCCTTCTCTCCCTTTTAAAGCCAGATGTTCCTTTACCTAGAAATAAGCCTGTGCAATAAAACATTGCAAGTTTCTGTCCAATGCCATCAAACTTACCTTTCCCTAATTTAGAACCTTATCTGGTAGAGCAGACCCATTTTTCCCCATACTATTTTAAAACTAATGGAATTATGATCATTGGACCCAAAGTGCTTTTCTACTGACACCTCAGTCGCTTGTACTGCCATATTTCACAGGAGGAGGTCCTGTGTTGCACCCTCGAGTTAGGCCATCTAAATTCCATCCCAACAAGTCCTTTGGACAGTGACAGCCCAGATCTATATGAGGAAATCATCTTCTATTGCAGCACTATTATTTCTCCAGCTAACTGTGATCTCCCTACTTGTTTACTCATCAATAATCAAAGAGGAAATAGCAAGTCATTTAGAAATCTGAATATAATTAAACATAATCAATGAGATTTTAAGATGCTTATACACAAGCAAATGTGTTAGAATTGACAAACATTATCAAATATAAACAAAGAGTTTAATTTAATGTGCCCTTTTCGGACTGGGAGGTAATGAGTAGAATACCCCTGGGATCAGTTCTTGGACCACAATTTCTCACTGTTTACATGAATGATCTGAGGAACGAAGAGTATGTAATGTTTCCAAATTTGATGGTGATCCAAAAATAAGTGTAGGAGCATGTTTTAATAAGGATATTGTAATTCTGTAATGGGATGACAATAGATTGAGTGAGTGGGCAAAAGCCTAGTAAATAGAGTTCAATGTGAGAAAATGTGAAGTTATGTACTTTTTGAAGATAAATCAACTAGCAGTGATTCACATTCTTCTGCATGCTGTGGAGATATGAATCACCGACAGTCAGTACCTAAACACACTGGAAAATTAACACTAAAGCATCTCTGAAAAAAATTCAATTCGATTAGCATGAGCCAACATCACCAGATTCAACATTGTAATCACAATCAAATACTTTTTTGTGGGCATGCAGAATAATCTGTTTAATTATACCCGACATCCTAAATAAGCACTCCACTCCACTCCACCCTAAACAAGCACTGCCATCTATCATGGAAAGAGATTTCCAAAACAGAGCAAATGTTTTAAGGATATCCCCAGTCTCCTTTAAAAATGTCATGCCCTCATGGGAAGGAATCACGGGAATCCTTGGCCCCTGATCATACTAAATGGTGAAAGAAGATCTGGGAAGTCACTGAGCACCTTGAATGTCTTCAATTTGAGTAGGCAGAGGCCATGTACAAATCAGAGAATGATCATAGAATGGAATGAAACTCGAAAGTCTGCAGATGCTCTGATTGAAGTAAAGCACTTAGAAATGCTGGAGGAACTCAGCAGGTCTTGCAGTGTCCATAGGAGGTAAAGATATACAACTGATATTTCAGGCATGAGCCCTTCTCGTACCTTGAAGAAGGTCTCAGGCACAAAACATCAATTATATATCTTTACCTCCTATGGACACTGTGAGACCCGCTGAGTTCCTCCAGCATTTCTGTTTTTATTACAATGATCACACATACCCAACACCCACCCACCCTGTCAAGTTGTACCTGCCCCTCCTGTGACCAAATCTGTGACAAATAGACTTAGACAACTCAGAATCAATTTGTTGCATAACATCTTGGGCCAAAGAGCCTGCAACTGTGCTACAGTGTTCTATGTTCTTAACCATGGAACTGGAGCCAGTCTATTCTCCAAGAAAGATTACAATTTATTACACTATTTAAAAAGTTAAAGTTACTCAATGAAATAATGTATTTTGTCCCTTTTGCTCCCATGTGTCTGAGAACCTAAACTGTAGTCTGGAAAATAAGTGTGCAGATCAGTGATTCTCACCTACGTGAGAGCCACCATTCTTTATTTGGTGTTGTAAATGACAATGGAATTAAGATCACCACCTCAGTGAGAGGGGAACTGCTATTATGAATGCTGGCTGTGAAATTTAAAAATCCTCTGTGGCATAAAACTCAATTGCATCACCTGTTTTTGAAGCTTGTAATACTCTTTCATGGTATAAATAATTTGGTCTTCCATAGTATAAATACAAGAACCAATCACTTGTCATAGTTAAAATATATATAATTGGATATAACCTGCACCACAGAGACATTTCATATCCGTGGGCATTTCTGATTTCTCAATCCCCAACCAAGGTCATTCTGACTTTAACATTTGTTGTTCTGTTAACAGTGTGGAACTCAATATTGTCTCAGGGAAAAAGACTACAAAAGAATAGGCAATTATTTTGATGGCTTGCTCCATCCTTATAATTCTTTGCATGGTCAGTTTCAAGGATTTATTCAGGAGCATGTGAAATAAAATGGAAAATGATGGAAACCCTCAGCAGGTCAGACAGTTCCTGGGGAGAAAGAAACAGAATTAACATTTAGGTCAATTACCTTTTATCAGAACTTTGATTACACTGCTCTTGGATAGAATTATCTTGAAGTTTCTCTGTATTAGATTAAATTAATAAAGTAAAAGTTTATATGATCTTTTATTTTCACATTTTTAAAGATGGCTTCAATGTTTTTATAACTCAGAGGTTTTATTTTTTTTACATGGCACATGAGAGCAACTTAAATGTTTATGATATAAAATTACCTAAGGAATTGTAATGCCTCTACAGAATTGAATTGAAGAAAGTAATGAATATCAGATGTGAACCTGTGCCAATTTTTTAAAAATCACATTGTATATTGATGCAATGAATAACTAAGTTAAAAGACCAACAAGAAGTAGAATAGACCAGTACCCAACTTAAGAAGTTTAAGGCTCTGGGAGCAGATAATATCCTGACAGAAGTTCTAAACTCAAGGTGATGAATTACAGTCACAATCTACAGCCCCATCCTCCAAATCTGGAAAGAGAAAGATATTCCATGGGACCTCAGATACCCCATAATTGTAACCATTTTCATATCCCTGTTGCCTGGCACAGGAAATGTTGTTGACCTGGACCTCCCAAACCATCTCTTCTCATGATGAAGTGCTTCTCTTGAAATCACATGTGGATTCTGTCCTGCAAGAGGTACATTGGACATAATCTCCAACATGCAGCAACTCCAACAGAAATGAAGAATACAGCTTCAATCACTATCCAAGGCCTTTATCAACTACACTAAAGCCTTTGACAGGAAGGACTATCGACTCCTGCTTAAATTTTACAGACTTCATCTGTAAAATTTAAGGATGATCTCCTTCTTACATCTGCTCACATATAAGAAGAGATTAAATTTGCTCAGCCTCTATTCATTGGAGTATAGAAGAATGAGAGAAAATCTCATGGCAACCAATAAAACTGTACAGAATTGGACAGGCCAGATAGAGGAAGGATGTTGACACAGGCTGACACAGTAGAGAATAAGACATTTGGCATGCTTGTTTTCATCACATAGGGCATTGAGTACAGGAATTGGGATGCCAGGAGGGACTGGAGAGCTTTAGTTATAATATGAGTTTGGATAGACTGGGACTTTTCTCCCTGAGCAGAGGAGTCTGAATGGTGACCTCACATTGGTGATTAAAACCATTAAGGGCATTAGTGGGATAAATAGTCATAGCCTTTTCCCTAGGCTAGGGAAATCTAAAACTAAAGGGCAGAGATTTAAGATGAGAGAAAAAAGATTTAAAAGGCACCAGAGGGGCATCTTTTTTCACACAGTAGATGGTGGATATATGGAATGAGCTGCCAGATGAAGTAGTAGAAATGGGCATACTGTAACATTCTAAGTATATTTAGACATGCATCGATAGGAAAGGTTGAGAGGGATATGGGCAAAGCACAGACAAACATGCCTAGCTATGGTGGACAGCTTGGTCAGCATGGACATTTAGGCCGAAGAGCCTATTTTCATACTGTTTGACAGAGGATGAGAAGCTAAGATCCAGGAGTTGCAGCCAAGGATTTTGGGTATGTCATTTGGAACCAAGATCAGTAAGGTGGTGACCTGTAATTATCTTCTACAGAAGGCAGTAGAGGCCAACTTTAATTAGATATACACAAGAAAGTATCTGAAGGTATCAATGCCAAAAATATCAAGGGATACAGCATATGGGAGAAGGCAGAAACAGGACACAGAAATGGACAATCATGTAGAATAGTGGAACAGGCTTCTATTTTATATGCTTCTATGTACAGAAGTTGCTATCTTGCTGATATCGTTGGTAACTATATCAACCACAAAAACTGGATCTTCCCCACCCCAGAGTAGATACCCTACATTCTAATACAGGCTCCAGGACTCCTGTTCTCAGCAGGTTTGTTTCTCTATCGTCCAGCACCACTTAAATGCAGACAAATGAGAACATCAGAAAGCCATTGAATAGTTCTCAGTATACAAGTCATTATTCTGAATTAAATGCAACATGCAAAAGGGAGCTGGGTAAGTATCTGAAGGGTATGGGAGTGGTAAGAATGGATTACTCTTGTATAGAACTCATGCAAACTTAACAAGCCACATGGGTTCTTCTGTACCATAACTGTGGATTGGTAATTGGACATTAAAGAATAAAGGATCATAGTTTAAAACATGATGCAGGATCTCAACTTGAAATGTTGGCAATTCCTTTACCCCAACAGATAACACTCGATCCACTGTGCTCCTCAAGCAGTTTGTTTTCTGCTCCAGATTCCAGCATCTATGGTTTAAAAATTAAAACCAGGTTTTTCAGAAGGATGGTGAGCAAACAAAAGTTCAGGCCATCCAAGCCAACTTCAAGAGTGCTGCACCTAAATTTCATCAGCACGTCTCCTGCCCCACTAGAGTGTTAACACTTTTGGCCACTGCTACACAACCCAAGAAAATGTCTACAATGGAGAAAAATTCTGGAGAAACTCAGTAGGTCATGCAGCATCCATGGAAAGCAATTGGCAGTCAACGTTTTGGTCCTGAACCTTTCATCAGGAGAATTAATAATGAAGGCCATTCAACACTCACACTTCAGTAAGTCAGATCATTGAGCTGTGTTGATGCTATCCACATACAAGCAGAGGTTGAAGAGCACGGTCACAAGGTTGAAACTCATTCAATGATGTCTTGAGGATATAAACAACATTATTAGACTTGTTTGCATTCAAAAATCCAGCGAACAACCTCGAAGTGACAAAAACATAGTAGGCCATCTGGGTTGTGATCTCCTTCCTGCAACTATCTCACAGATAAGCAAAATCGAGCTGCTAATCCATTATTAGCAGTGAAAGTTAATCCCAATGAGATGCAAATGATTGTGGAAACTGAACAGATTTTGTAAAGTATGTGCCTAGTTTAAAATACTATATTATTTACTATATTTAATGATTTAATTAGGTTTCTGGATTTTGTGTCTAGCATACATTACTAATGGGAAAATCAGAGTTATTCACAAATGTTTAGTAAAAAATGTAAAGGATCAAGTCTGTTGTGCCTTGTTCTTACTGATTAGTAATATTATAAAAACCGTTATCTGATGTGTGTTTGTATTCTTTTTGTATATTGGTGAAAGTAATCAGTAATGAGTCAGATCATGAGACAGGAATGAATGTTTTTGTTCTTGTTATTGATATTTCTTCCTTTCTCTGCTCAAAACATTAACCTTTTGAACATGTCTTCAGATAATCTGATTTTAGTCATTACTCATCTATGGCATTAGCAAATGAAAGGTATATTTTCTGACCACAAACCTCCAACACAAAGCTGGGCCTACCAACAGAACAGTTCATGTTTTAACATTAGAGTTGAACATGGAAATAAACCCTTCAGCCCTCTGTGTCTATGTCTACAGCAATCAAGTTATGCTAACCTGATATTAATCTCATTTAATTCTTCTCATTAAAAATATCAAAGCAAAAGAAATAGGAGCATCTTAGGCCATCTGGCTCATTGAGTCTGCTGTACCAGTCAATTATGTTTTTTTACATAGTCAATTTTCACACTTACCTTCCACAGTGGCCGTTCACACAGAACAACGTATATACAGATATTACCACATTTTTAGACTAAGTACCTTATGTGCGGCACTTACATAGGCTGGAGATGGGTCAACATTGTCCATAATGTCGTATTCATTAGCCCTTTGTTGCAGACCTTTGGCAGTTCAGTTTAGACTGCAGGCAGTCCGCAATAATTTCTAGGGGTTCTGCAGGTAAAATTTTGGAACAGGAATGAGTCACTCATTTCTGGTCCGATCTTTTTAAACAGTCTGCATCCCAGGAATTTAGGAATAATTTCCCAGAATGCAGTGGCTGTGTAAAAAATATAAAACAAAAAAGATCTGATTTGGCTGTGGACTCTCAACTCCACCTATCCTCTTCTTCCCATCACCCTTAATTCCCCTACTCTGCAAAAATCTATCTATCTGCATCTTCTCTTTTTTTTATATACTTTATAATTTAAAACCACAAAATAAACATTTACATTATTTCAATTATTTCAAATTCAATCCAAATACATGTGGTGTGTGTGTGTGTGTGTGTGTGTGTGTGTGTGTGTGTGTGTGTGTGTATAAGAAGAAAGAAAATAAAATAAGACAGATGAAACCTCCTCTTTCCAACCCTCTACAGACTCAATAAAAGAGAAAAAGAATATGAGTACTTCACTTTTTGGTATGTATGGAGATCTATAAGAAAAAGGGAGTGTTCAAGATTCATTTAAATTGGGGGCGTGGCAAGATGGCGTAGAGTCTAGACGTGTAATCTCGACCTCTCTGGCCAGACTTTTAAGTACCCGTTTTTTAAACTTTTGTTTTCAAGTTTAAACTTTTTAAATTTTAGTTTAAAGTATTGAGGAACTATTATGGCCATTAATGGTAAAAAGATTAAACCTCAAGTGTAAAAGAAGTTACATTTTCTAAGTGCTGAAGATTTGAGGCCTAGATAACTTGATACAGCCTCAGGTTTAATTTCTTCAGTGTCTAAACCACAAAGACTGCCTGTGGGAGCTGAAAATAAAATGTCTATTACTCACCAAGTGAAGGATGGCACTGGAATTACCTGTTCTCTGGAAGAAGGTGCATGTTCCCAAGAAGTGGATCCTGATTCTGAAAGCCTTTTGATTTTAATGGAGGGAGCACGCAGGAAGACGACTCCATTGGTGGAAATGCATCAGGAAGCGTTTCAACCTGAAGATATCGCTTTCCTCCGTGATTTTGTGAAAAAATGAGTTGCGGGGGTAGACCAGCGACGACCCCTTGAAGAAGTCGGGGTGCCGTCGCTGGGAGTCCAGACCCGCAGTAAAACTTTTAAAATGCCTTTTGTTGAGTTGCAGCAGGAGCTGCAGTTACCTGGTTCTGCCACTACGTCAGAGAAAGCAGGGCTGAGCTTTTCTGATATACAGTGTAAGCAACTAAATGCAGTCATTCAGCCTTTAATGAATGAGATGGTTCAAATGATAAGTTCAGAATTGAATACAGTTAAAGCACGTGTGGATGCATCTTATGAAGAATTTTAAAATTTTTTAGACTGTAAACAACAAGTGGTTTCTAACACAGAAAAAGTGTTGAAGGTTGAAAAATCAGTCATAGAATTGGGAGAACGTGAAAAGGAATTAGAGAGGAAAATAGACTACATGGAGAATCAAAGTAGAAGGGATAATGTGAAAATTGTTGATTTGCCAGAAGGTATAGAAGGACAAGATTCTCTTCGTTTTTTTTAAAGACTGGATCCCACAAGTATTAGGGCAAGAATTTTTTTCTGGAGGCTTGGTACTGGAAAGAGTTCATAGAGCTTTAAGAAGAACACCTTTACCTGGTCAATCACTGAGACCGGTAATAATTCGATGTTTGAATTATTTGGACAGAGAAGCAATACTTTGACTAGCAGTGCAAAATGCGAGACAATGACAAACTCCGTTATTGATTCAGAATAGCAGAGTTTTTTAAAATCCTGACTGGAGTCAAGAGGTAATTCAACGTCGACGTCGATTTAATCCAGTTAAAGAAGTTTTGTGGCGTAAAGGTTATAAGTCTACTTTTCGCTACCCGGCAGTGATGAAGGTGTTTTATGGAGACCATCAATTTCGGTTTTTTGAGAATGATCGTGAAGCAATGATTTTTGCTGATTCATTGCCAGATATAAGAAGACAAAAACGTAGTCCACCATTGTCTCCTAAAGAAAAATCTGGTTCTGGAAACGGAAGAAATGGGAAAAACGGGAATGGAAAGAGTCCAACTTCTTTTGAAATGGGATCTCCGAGATTGGAATCTCTTGGATGAATAGAAGAATTTTCTTATTCTTATTCTACTTTTTTTTGTTATGATATTTTGATGTTATTCATTGTTTGGCTAGGGAGGGAGAGATTTGCTTTAAGTTCTTTACTAGTCATCAGACACTGGTAGGTGACCCACACCCAATTCTTGTTTAGGGCTTACTACCTTTTGATAGTTTTTTTGGGGGGTGGGGGATTTTATTATATTTTTTTTTAATTTTCATTTTAGTGAGCTTTTAATTTGTAATTTTTTTTTTCTCCTACTGGAGGGCCTATATACGTTGATTTGAGTTTTCATATAAAGATTTTATTGGTATTTACAATAGTAGATTTGTCAAAGTTGAGGTTTTCTACTTTTAATGTTCGAGGTTTAAACAGTCCAATCAAGTGTAAGAAAGTCTTGGCGTATATTAAGAAAATGAAAATTGATGTTGCTTTTTTACAAGAAACACATTTGAATGTGAAGGAAAGTATAAAATTAAAGAGGGACTAGGTTCTTCATTCATTTAATTCTTCTTCATTTAATTCTAGGGCTAAAGGCGTAGCAATTTTGATACATAAAAATTTATCTTTTGAATTACAATCAATGGAGGAAAAGGCAGGTTGTATTCTTAAATTGAATTGTAAAATTTTTAGTGAATTTTAGACTTTATTTAATATTTATGCCCCAAATGTAGATGATGAAATATTTATTTCAGATGCATTTTTATATTTGGATCAGGTGAATGATAATATTTTAGTTGGTGGTGATTTTAATTGTGTTTTGGAACCTTTATTAGATAAATCTCCGAAGAAAGTTAAGAAATTTAAGATGGCAGTTCAGGTTCAAGCGTTGATGAAAGATCTTAATTTAGTAGATATTTGGAGATGTCTTAATCCGACAGAGAAAGATTTCTCCTTTTATTCATCTAGACATGAATCGTTTTCAAGGATTGACATTTTTTTAGTATCGGCACATTTACAAGGGAAAATACAACAAGCGGAATATTAAAGTAGGGTTATTTCAGATCATTCTTTGTTATATTTTATATATGCAACTTCTGAGAAAATTCAAATGGCCTATCGTTGGAGATTTAATACTATGTTGTTAAAAAATATGGAATATATAGATTTTTGAAAAAACAAATTAATTTTTTTTGAAAGAAAATTCTAATTCTGTTCAAAGCAAGTTTGCATTATGGGATCCTATGAAAGCTTATTTGAGAGGACAAATAATTAGTTATACTTCTAAAATAAAAAAGAATCGATTAAATCAGAGTCTTGAATTAGATAAACAGATTGATGAGTTAGAAAAGGAATTCCAGAAAGATGCTACAGAAGATCAGAAAATAGAATTATTTAGGTTGAAATTGGAATATAATACTTTACAATCTTATCAATTTGAATGTGTGATTAATAGGACTAAACAACGGTATTATGAATGGGGAGAGAAAGCACATAGGGTATTGGCGTGGCAATTAAAGAAAGAACAGGTTTCGAGGACTATTAATGCTGTTAGACGGAATTCTCTTATTACTTATAAACCTTGTGAGATTAATGATGAATTTTGTTCATTTTATAAAAAGTTATATACATCTGAAGAAAAACAAGAAACTGGATCGATTGATCTTTTTCTATCACAGTTGAATTTACTGATATTAGAGGATGCAGATATACAGGAGTTAGAAGAACCATTTACTGATTCAGAAATTAAAATGGCTATGATGGAAATGCCGAACGGTAAATCATCTGGTGATGATGGATTTTCGGTTGAATTTTATAAAATTTTTAATTATGATTTCTTCACAGTGTTTGGGGATGTATTACGTCAAGTTGGAGAACATTATGAATTACCTGAGTCTTGTTCTAGTGCTTTAATTACAGTAATCCCAAAATAAGATAGAGATCCTTTGAAAATATCTTCATATGGACCAATTTCGTTGTTAAATGTAGATGATAAAATAATCGCTAAAATATTAGCAAATAGATTGGCTAAATTTTTACCTAAGTTGATTCATATGGATCAAACAGGTTTTATAAAAATAGATATGCTTCAGATAATATTCTGCGCGTGATTAGTTTGATTAATAGATTTCGACAATCTTCAGATCACCCTATGGTGATATCTTTTGATGCAGAAAAAGCATTTGATAGAGTTGAGTGGAATTTTTGTTTAAAGTTCTGGAGAAATTTAAGTTTGGTCCTTTCTTTATTGGTTGGATTAGGGCTCTATATAGTAAACCGGTAGCTAGAGCATTGACAAATGGCTTGATTTCGGAACCTTTTAAATTGACTCGATCAACTCGTCAAGGTTGTCCTTTATCATCAGCTTTGTTTGCGTTAGTGATTGAACCTTTAGCACAGCTGATAAGACAAAACACACATACAAGATATGAAAGTTTTAGATGAGGAGTATAAAATTAATTTATTTGCTGATGATGTATTGGTGTATTTAACAAACCTAGCTCAGTCACTTTTGCACTTGAAGGAGTGTTTAATACAATATGGATGTCTTTCTGGATATAAAGTTAATTGGGAAAAAGTGAAATATTATCGGTAAGTGAAGGAGATTATTCAGTTTATAAGAATATTATTAATTTGAAATGGACTGATCGAATTAAATATTTGGGTATAATTTAAATGTTACTTATCAATCTTTATATAAATTAAATTATGTTCTGTTAATAAAAAAATTAAAACTGATTTGATTAAATGGAAAGATTTACCTATTAATTTATTGGGTAGGATAAATACAATTAAGATGAATATTTTTCTGCATATGCAATATTTGTTTCAATCTATTCTGTATTTACTTGATAATATTTTTTTTCGAGATTTGAATAAAATGGTTAGGGAGTTTTTATGGAGAGGTAAATTTTCAAGAGTAGCTTTGAATAAATTAACTTGGAAATATGAGTTAGGGGGATTACATTTACCACATTTTCAAAATTATTATGAAGCAGCCCAACTTAAATTTATTAGCTCATTGATGGATTTGGAATGGACTCCTAATTGGGCCAAAATTGAGATGGCAAATATTTCTGAATTTGAAATACATCAATTTTTGTTTAGATGGAATATAAATTTGTTACAGCAATATAATGTGCTTATACTAAAACATTTAATGAAGTTATGGATTAAGAAAAATAAAATGATAGGCTCTAGGGGTGAATTATCGGCTTTGACTCCGTTGTATAATAATCAACTTATTTCTTTTTCAAGACATAATCGAAGTTTATTGCATTGGAGATTTAAAGGTGTGAAAAATTTGGGAGATTGGTTTAAAGAGGGTAAATTTTTATCTTTTAATCAGATGAGGGACAGTTTTGGTATTGATAAGAACTCTTTGTTTCTCTATTATCAAATTCGATCTTTGGTAAAACGTACGTTTCATAGAGATATGATTTTACCTGAAATGACTAAATTTGAGATTTTTCTTATGAAGGTACCAGAGAAGGGTTATATTTCATCTATGTATCAAATATTACAGGATGGTATGGATAAAAATGGTTGGGATAGATCTAAAAGTAAATGGGAAGCGGATTCTGGTTTTATTTTTTCTGAGGATGATTGGTTAGATATTTGTTATGATAGTGTAACTAGATTGATAAATGCACGTTATGCAATAATTAATTATGATTTTTTACATCAATTATACTTAACACGTGATTTTGCAGTGACCGCTATTTCCCCCCACCCGACCCCCCCCAGAAAAGATTTCACTTTTCATATGTCACAAAGGTCACTCTTTTAATTCCCTCCTTATTCTCTCTATTCCATTACCTTCCCTTATTAATTCTTGTCTATACTATCTATATTTTCCTCTAAGTACAGATACTTTCACGTATGCACATTGTCTCTATTCACTCTTATACCTCTTTACCCGCATACATATCAATCGTGTTCATTTTTACTCTCATTACCCGTCTTCATCCCTCAGTCTATTTTTGTCTTTACCCACATACATATCAATCGTGATCATTTTAACTCTCATTACCCGTCTTCCTCCCTCAGTCTATTTTTGTAATTGTTCTGCAAATTTTCGTGCTTCTTCTGGATCCGAGAATAGTCTGTTTTGTTGTCCTGGAATAAATATTTTCAATACCGCTGGATGCTTTAGTATAAATTTATACCCTTTCTTCCATAAAATCGCCTTTGCTGTATTGAACTCTTTTCTCTTCTTTAGGAGTTCAAAACTTATATCTGGATAAATGAAGATTTTTTGCCCTTTATACTCCAGTGGTTTGTTGCCCTCTCTTACTTTTTCCATTGTCTTCTCCAGTACCTTTTCTCTTGTAGTATATCTTAGGAATTTTACTACAATAGATCTTGGTTTTTGTTGTGGTTGTGGTTTAGAGGCCAATACTCTATGTGCCCTTTCTATTTCCATTTCTTGCTGTAGTTCTGGACATCCTAGGGTCTTAGGGATCCACTCTTTTATAAACTCCCTCATATTCTTGACTTCTTCATCTTCCTTAAGGCCCACTATCTTTATGTTATTTCTTCTGTTATAATTTTCCATTGTATCTATTTTTTGAGCTAGTAGTTCTTGTGTCTCTTTAGTTTTTTTATTAGATTCCACCAATTTCTTTTTTAAGTCTTCTACCTCCATTTCTGCTGCTACTGCCTGCTCTTCCATCTTGTCCATTTTCTTTCCCATTTCTGTTAAGGTCATCTCTATTTTATTCATTTTCTCTTCTGTGTTGTTTATTCTTTTTCTTAAATCCTTAAATTCCTGTGTTTGCCAGTAGATTCGCAAATCCAAATGGAGAGGGGAGATGTGGTTGTCCGACAAGGGATAAAGGACAACTCAGGAGGGGAAGGGGAGATTGGGGATAAATAAGATAGAAATAGGAGAATAAGGAAAATGTTGGATGTTATAGGAATGTTGTCTTATAAAGAGTTGAAAATAAGAAAACAGAAATGGAAAAGGAGGAAAGGTAATGATGGAAAAACGGAAAGAGAAGATAAACAAAATATAAAAGGGCTACGCTGAACTATATGACTTTAAATATTAATGGAATACATAACCAAATTAAAAGGAAGAAACTACTAAATTTAAATGAATAAATGTATTCCATTAGAAAAAATAACATATAGGTTAAGAAATAATATTGAAATATTCGAACAAGTATAGGAGCCTTACATTAAATACAATAGCGAAAACCTACCGGGGACAAACATTACCTAAGTTGATGGAAGGAGAAGGAAAGAAAAGAATGGACTCAGTAGAATTTCTGGTGTATTTTTGTTGAATGACAACATTGTCTGACTGGCTTAATGCAACCTAGATTGTATACCTAAAATGGATGAGGGGGGGGGGTGGGGGGGTGGCTTGGGAGGAGGGGGGGGAGAAAAAGTCACTGTATATGTGTGAAAAAGAAATAGTGTATATCATGGCTAATGTGATTTATGGTGTGAAAAATAAAAAATTTAAAAAAAAATTAAAAAAAATTATACTTAACACGTGAAAAATTAAACAAGTATGGTTTTCATGAATCAGATTTGTGTTTTAGATGTGGTGGTAATTTTGTTTGAACTTTTTTTCATGCTGTTTGGTCATGTATACATATACAATCTTTTTGGAAGAAAATTCAATTGTTTTTAGAATACCTGTATAAGATTAAAATACTTTTAGATCCGACAGTATTTTTATTGGGTAGTTTGCAACCTTTGAAAGGTTTGGGATTAGATAATTTTCAACTTGCTTTTGTATACTTAGCTTTATCTGTTGTGAAAAAATGTATTGGTAGTACGTGGAAAGATACAAATATGATTGATATTAATAGATGGCAAAATGAGATGAAATATTGTTTAATAATGGAAAAATTACATATGTTTCACGTGATAATTATAGTTTTTTTATTAATAAGTGGTTGTTATATTCAGAATATTTACATTTCAATTTATATTGATTAGATCTTAATATGTATGTTTAATTTTTTTAAAATATTTTTTCTTTTTTCTTTCTTTATGGCTCTCCTTAGGAGAGCTGAAGCGGGGGGGGGGGGTTCTTTTCTTTTTTTTCTATATATAAAAATTAACGTTCATGTTTATGGTTAATTGTTGTATATGTTATGTACTATTTGTTTTTTAAACAAATAAATAAAGTTTAAAAAAAAAGATTCATTTAAATTATCTGCATCTTCTCATATTCCCATTGACCATCCACACACACTACCTATACCTGGAGGCAATCAATTAACCCACTATCCTGCCCATCTTTGAGCTGTGAGAGGAAACTGGATCACTCAGAGGAAACAGATAGTTACAGTCATTTATATGTACTTTATTTAAAATTTGGAATATCACAATGGAACAATAGCTCCAGTGATTCAGTGCTGTCAGTTCAGAGTTTGCACATTCTCTCCGTGGTTCCTCTGGATAATTTAAATGTCACAAAGGCAAGTTTGATAGGTAATTGGTCACTAAATTAACTCTTGGTATTGGCAAATGGAAAAACTTTTGAAAGGGAAGTTGAGGGAGAATGAATATCCAGGATGGAGGAGAGAGGGAAAAGGATTGAAGGCATTATTCCAGCAGGAGCCAGCATGGAACAAGTGCACAATAAAACATTCATCCCCAGTTGCTGCCAGAAACACTTACTGATTCTCACTAACCTGCGAGCATGAACAGCAATTGAAGTAAGTGGAACAGCTTAGAGGAGATTCAGGTCATCTTTTTCAGCATGCCAATCAAATGTGCAGTTGTGTGGTGATGGTGTCGATCTTCTTGAGTGTTTTTGGAGCTGCACTTTTGCATGCAGATGGGGAGTTTACCTTTACACTCCAAACATGTGTTGTACATAACAGAAAGGATTTGGGACATCTGATATCACAGGATATCGTGTCTCAACTTGATTTTGCAATCACATCATTTTATAGCTGACATATAAAGAATTATATAGCTTATATAAATAATAAAAGTGATTAGGGAAAGTATACATGGCTACCTTTTAGGCAGAAAGTAAAGAAATTATATGGGGAAAGCAGGAAAGGCAAGAGACATTAAAAATACTCTCTGTTTCTTCAGAGTAAATGACGCAAATAATACTGAGGAAGCAATGGTCTCTACTGACAATGAGGAGCTTAAAGACATATCAGTAAAAGAAAATGGACAATTAATGTGATGAACAGGCAACAAATTCCTAATGTGACAGGAAGCACACTGGATTTATAAAACTGGCAACTTTAAAATAGTTTTTATGGATCAGAAAGTGGAAAACATCATTCTACTGCTATTAACCTAACATTGGCAATTAGTCTTATGAGGGAAAATGCTGAAAATTATCATTGTGAATTTATTACAAGAATTATTGCTTTTGAGAAATATCTTCATAGAGAGATATGTTGTAACTAACAAAGAGTTACAATGGAAAATTGGAAATTTTTATTTTCAAATGTTCCTCAACATGGTTATCCAACTGCACGAAAACCAACAAGGTTGGGTCAGATACAGCAATGAGCTCTCCAAACCCTTCTCCATTGACAACGGCGTGAAGCAAGGCTGCATCTTCGCACCAACCCTCTTTACTATCTTCTTCAGCATGATGCTGAAACAAGCCATGAAAGACCTCAACAATGAAGACGCTGTTTACATCCGGTACCGCACGGATGGGAGTCTCTTCAATCTGAGGTGCCTGCAAGCTTACACCAAGACACAAGAGCAACTTGTCTGTAAACTACTCTTTGCAGATGATGCCGCTTTAGTTGCCCATTCAGAGCCAGCTCTCCAGTGCATGACGTCCTGTTTTGTGGAAACTGCCAAAATGTTTGGCCTGGAAGTCAGCCTGAAGAAAACTGAGGTCCTCCATCAGCCAGCTCCCCACCATGACCACCAGCCCCCCCACATCTCCATCGGGCACACAGAACTCAAAACGGTCAATCAGTTTACCTACCTCGGCTGCACCATTTCATCTGATGCAAGGATCGGCAAAGAGTTAGACAACAGACTCGCCAAGGCAAATAGTGCCTTTGGAAGACTACACAAGAGTCTGGACAAACAACCATCTGAAGAAACACACAAAGATCAGCGTGTACAGAGCCATTGTCATAACCACATTCCTGTTCAGCTCCGAATCATGGGTCCTCTACTGGCATCACCTACGGCTCCTAGAACACTTCCATCAGCGCTGTCTCCGCTCCATCCTCAACATTCATTGGAATGACTTCATCACCAACATCGAAGTACTAGAGCTGGCAGAGTCTGCAAGCATCGAAATCATGCTGCTGAAGACCCAACTGCACTGGGTGGGTCACGTCTCCAGAACTGAGGACAATCGCCTTCCCAAGATTGTGTTCTATGGTGACCTCTCCACTGGCCACTGAGACAGAGGTGCACCAAAGAAGAGGTACAAGGACTGCTTAAAGAAATCTCTTGGTGCCTGCCACATTGACCACCGCCAGTGGGCTGATATCGCCTCCAACTGTGCATCTTGGTGCCTCACAGTTTGGCGGGCAGCAACCTCCTTTGAAGAAGACCACAGAGCCCACCTCACTGACAAAAGACAAAGGAAGAAAAACCCAACACCCAACCCCAACCCACCAATTTTCCCTTGCAACCGCTGCAACCGTGCCTGCCTGTCCTGCATCGGACTTGTCAGTCACCAACAAGCCTGCAGCAGACGTGGACATACCCCTCCATAAATTTTCGTCCGCGAAGCCAAGCCAGATAAAAGAAGAATAAGGAAGTTAGAGCAGGAGTGGGCCATGACTCCGCAGGCTGGCCCCACCAATATGATCACCACCAATCTCTCCCAGTCCTCAACTCTTATTCAGTATGCCAGTTCCACATGATTCTAAAATTCCCCAAACTTCCACAAATTTATATAACTCCTCTTTAAATGATTCCAATGATTAAGACTCCACAACTGTCAGATAGTGAATCAAAGTTTGAGGGCAAAATATTAACATGGATTGTGGATTGATGCATTGACAGAAAACAGACACTGCAAAAATCAGGTCGAGGCTCTCACTGTTTAAAATATAAAGGTCAAGCCTACCCATAAATAATACAAAGCTAAGTGTATGGAGGATATAAAGAGGCCCTAAAAAGATATGGATAAGTTAATAAGGTGATTAAACATGTCAATGGATTACAAAATTGTGAAAAGTCAAGTAATTTATTCTCTTTGGTTGTAAAATAGAGAAACAGTATATTTTAAAAGGCTGTCTAGTTATCTGTGGAGAAACATCTATCATGTTCTCAGTGCCTTCACACAATAGTAAGAGTAATTTAAACTCATGGCCATTAAATCTACAGCAAAGAATAATAATAGTTGTGCAATATCTTCAAGAATAAATGTGTTGGTTCTGAGTTTCATTTTTGATCTAGCTGCTGACCAAATAAGTTCACCAATACATGCATGACAAATTGGGATGAAGGTCCTGTTCAGATGCCATTAAACTATTAATCTTTGAAAGAACAGGCATCTATTCTCAGCGGTGAAATTCATCACCAGATGTGCTTGTTTATGGCTTGTGAGATCTAGTAGGCCAGGACTCCCTCTGTCTGACATTCTCAACTATCCTGCATCCTAACAAACCACTGAAAAATATCAAGGAGCACCTCCAACAAATAATCCGCTTACAAAATAGATTCTGGTTTAAATAAATAGGAAATTTTATTTTTTGTGGTAATGTGAAGTGAGATATTCGAGTAAGCAACAAGAACATAAAGGAAATAAGAGGAGAGGCCACTCAGCCCCTCAAACCTACTCCACCATTCAATATGACCATAGCTGATCTATACTGGGCTCAACTCCTTTTCTATGCCAGCTCCCTCATTATCCTCAATTCCCCAATTTTTCAAATATTTTTCTCATTCCACTTTAAATATATCTAATGATTTGGATTACACTTCCCTCAGGGCAGAGAATTAGAAATTTACTATACTCTGAGGGAAACAGCTGCTACCCCTCCACCCTCAGACTCCTCAATGATGAACTCAGACACTTATTTAAGAACTCTTACTTGTGCACTTTATTGCTTTTCTTTTTGTTCTCTCTGCATTGCACAGTCAGCTTGCTTACATTTGTTATCTGTTTACAGTTCTTTGTTTGCTTACATGTTTACAGTGTGTACATTTTACTTTTAGCACTATCAATTAGTGGTAATTTTGCTATGCCCACAGGAAAATGAAATCTCAGGGATGTATGTGATGTCATGGATGTACTCAGACAATAAATATGAATCTAATAAATAGAAAATATGCAACATTACATTTTTCACTTATCTCTCTCTGTAACTCTGCACTCTGCATGCATTTTATTTGCTGTGTGTAAACATGAATTAACCTGCTGGTTAGCATATCCTCACTTACCACCCCACCAGCCTCCATATCCAACATATCATCCTCGTTCATTTCCATCACCTACAAGTTGATCCCACTACCAGACACATCTTCCCTTCTCCTCCCTCTCCACTTTCCACAGTGACCATTTACTCCATGACTCCCTCATCCACTTCTACCTTCCCATCAATTGGCCCCTTGGCACCTACCCCTGCAACCATAGGAGGTGTTCCACTTGCACCACACTTCCTCCCTCACCACCATTTAGGGCCACAAGCAGTCCTTCCATGTGAAGCAACACTTAACTTGTAAGTCTCCAGGGAACATCTACTGCATACAGTGCTTGTCTCCTCCATATTAGAGCAATTGGATGCATACTGGGAGATTGCTTGGTTGAGCACCTCGGCCTTAGCTGCTACAATAGTGGGGATCTCCTAGTGGCCACCCATCTCATCTCCACATCCCATTCCCTTGCTGATATGTCTGCCCATGGTCTCATGCACTGCCAGTCTGAGACCACTGGCAAATTGGAGGAACAATACCTTATGTTCTATCTGGGCACCATCCAACTGGATGGCATTAATCTCGACCTCCAATTTTTGTTAGCTCCCCCATCCACCATCTTTCCTTACACCTTATTTCCTCCATCTCTCTTCCTTTTCCCTCTGTTTCCTTTCCTCCTGCTCTGCTTCCACTGGGCTAGAAACAATATCCACTCCCCTGGTCAATTCTCACCTTTTCTTCTATCCTGTCCTCCTATCCCTATCCAATTAACACGTTTGTCTGTTGGTCTGTGCTCCTACCCCTGGCTCACTCTTCTCTTCACCCCAGCCTTTTAATTCAGGCATCTGCTGGATTTTTACTCATACCATGAAGAAGAGCTCAGGCCCGAAATGTCTCATATGTAAATGACTTTACCTTCCATAGACGTTGTAAGACCTGCTGAGTTCCTCCTGCACTTCTATGTTTTTACTAAGAGAAAAAAAGCGGTCAGTTGAATGAAGATGAGTCACATAGGAATAAGAAGAGAAGGTGACAACAGTCGTGTAATGAGAGACTAGATGGAACTGAAGGTGGGGGGGGAGAGAAAGAATCCAGTGAATAAAAATGGGAGGTGAAAGGGAAAAGAATGGAAGTATTTGGGAAGAAGATAATAGGGACTTTTCACCTGATATTAGAAAATTCGATGTTCATACTATTAGGCTGTAGACTGCTCAGAGGGAATATGAGGTATTGTTCTTTTAGTTTACATTGGGCTTCTCTCAGGCATCGGATAAGCCAAAAGATGGAGAGATTGATGTAGGAATAGGAAAGTAAGTTTAAATGTTTGCAACTGGGAGCTCAGGGTGGCCAGTGTAGACAGAGTGCAGACACTCTGTGAAATTGTCCCCAGATTTGCTTTTGGTCTCCCCAATGTAGAGGACCTTCTTCACCACCCTTTCTATCTGCAGCATCTCTTTTGTGGAGTGAGGTACCTATATTCTCAAATCTCTTTGTTCTACAGCACTCCCAGGTCCTACCTAAATCATGTAAGTCCTGTACTGGTTTAACCTACTAAAGTGCAACAACTCGCATTTCTCTAAATTAAGTCCCATTTGGTATTCTTTGACCACTCTCCCAGTTCTCATAGATCTCAGATCATCTTTTTCACTGGCCACAATATGATCAAATTTGATGCCATCCTCAAACTTAGTAACATTGCTCCTAAGTTGTTAATGTAGATAAACAAGAGAGGACCCAACACAAATCCCTGTACCACTTGTCACAGGCCTCTAATTTGAATAACAACCCTCCACTAACACCAATTTGTATCCAATTGGCCAGCTCATCCTTGATCCCATGCAATCCTTTGAGGGACTTTATCAAGGGTTTCTAAAGTCCATGTAGACAACATCTATCACTTTGCCTTCATCAATCTTCTTGCTCACCGCTTCAAATAAAAAACTCAATCAAATTTATGAAGCACTATTTCCTACACATTGATCCATGCTGACTACCCCAATTAATGTTTGCCTTTCCAAATACAAGTAGATCCTGTATCTCAGAATTCTCTTTAAGTACTCCCCACAACTCACATTAAGCCTGAGGTTCACTGGCTTATCCATGCAGCCTTTTTTTAAATAAAGACACAACATTAATCACCCTCCAGTCTTGCGGAACCTCACATGTGGCTATTGATGATATCCTTCCAGGGCTCTTGTAAAATTTTCACTTCCTTCTCATAATTTACCTTTTTGCATTTTAAAACCTCCAACACATCACCTTCTGTAATGTGGACTCAGTTGAAGACATCACTTTTTATTTCCCTGAGTTCTAATGCCTCTATGTCTTTCTCCACTGAAAATACAGTTGAGATTTTTATTTAAGACTTCATCCATATTTTGTGGCTCTACACATTGACAACCAAGCTGATCCTTTTGGGGTCCTATTCTCTCCCTTGTGATTGTTGCCCTAAATGTACTTGTAGAATCTCTTAAGATTCTCCCTTACTTTATAAGCTAAAGCTATCTCATGTCCTCTTTTTCCTTGTAAGTATACTCCTACGTCTCTTATATTCTTCAAAGGATTTTCTTGATCAAAGTTGTCTATACCTGACTTAAGTCCTTTTTTCTTGACTAGACCCTCAATATCCCTCAACAACCATGATTCCTGAATCTTGACCACCTTGCTCTTCACTCAATCAGAATCATACATGGCCTAAACTCTTCTTCTATCACTTTTAACAGTCTCCTATTTCTAAGCATCCATAATTTGCAAACAGCCTTTCTCAAAAATCAACCGTTGCAATTTCCTGTCTAATGTCTTCAAAATTAGCCTTGCTTTAATTTAGGACTTTAACTTGTGGATCATTCCTCGAATTTTCCAAAACTATTTAAAAACTACCAGTAATAAAATTGTGGTTACTATTCCCAAAGTGCTCCCCAATGACACTACAGTCACATGTCCTGCCTTATTTCCTAGAAGGAGGTCCAGTATTGCCCCCTCTCTGAGTGAAGTTAAAATAATCTATTATGGCAAATATATTATTCCTGCAGCTATCTTCAATTCCCTGCACATCTGTTCCTTTAATTCCCACTGATAATGGGGAGGCCTCTAGTACAATCTCAGCAAAGTAATCTTCCCCTTCTTATTTCTAAGTGCCACCTATATAGCCTCACTGGATAATCCCACAAGAATATTCTTTCTAAGCACTACCAAAATGTTCTCTCAAATTAAACACACAATTTCCCCTCACCTCTGCCTCTATTATGCCTATTGCATCTGTACCTTTTCTGGGGAAGGGGTAACCTGTACAAGTGGGACAGGTTGCACTTGAACTCGAGAGAAACTGATATCTTGGCAGGGAGATTTGCTAATGCTGTTGGGCAGCGTTTAAACTAGATTTGCAGGAGGGTGGGAAGTTGGTAGTGAGTTTGTGTAGGACAGGCAGAGAGGGCAAAATTGCAGCCAGTGAGATGAGTTGTAAGGACACATCGTCAAAAGTGAAAAATAAAGGCCTAAAGATTTTGTATTTAAATGCATGCAGCATAAGAAATAAAGTGGATGAAGTTAAACCAAATTAGTTTATTTATAAATGGGATTTTAAATCCAATGTAATAGATAAAGAAGCGCCGATACTAAAACATTTGTTGAATATCTGGAATAAAGTTAAATTAGAAACTGATGGATATATTCTTTCATTAAAAACACTTAATTAATCCTTTATTTTTTAAAGATAATCCTTTTTTAAACATATGGTATCACATGGAAATCTCTAATTTGGGGGATTGTTATGATAATAATGGATTGATGTCTTTTGATCAATTAATGATTAAATATGGTATACCTTATAATAAATTATTTTGATATTTTCCACTGAGGGCTTATTTGAGAGAGAAATTAGGACCAAAAATTATTTTAAAAGATCTTTCAAATTTGTTACAAATTATGGTGGATGGAATGACTTAAAAGTTTATTTCAATTGTATATATATTACAAGAACAGACACCTAAAGTAGGTTTGTTTAATTCAAAAGAAAGATGGGAATGGGATTTGGACACAGTAATAGATCAATAAGGCTATCAAAATTTGCCAGATGTCAAATGGTATCAGGGAAGGGAAGTGAGTGCAGTTACTATTTCAAGGCAGAAGGTACTCATAAAGCTGCATGGTCTAAGGATGGATAAGTCTCTTGGACCAGATGGATTGCACACTTGGGTTCTGAAAGAATTAGTGGTAGGGCTTGTAGAGTCATTGATAACAATCTTTCAGGAATCAGTAGATTCTACTGTTATCCCAGAGGTATGGAGAATTGCAAATGTTACCCCAATATTCACAAAGTGAGGGAGGCAGCAGAGAAGAAATTATCAACTGGTCTGCACAACATCAGTAGTTGGGAAGATGTTGGAGTCGATTTTTCAAGGATGAAATTAATGGAGTATTTGGATACACATGACAAGATTGGCCAAAGTCAGTGTGGTTTTCTTAAGGGAAAATCTTGTTTGACAATTTTTTTTGGAACTCATTGAAAAAGTGACAAGAAGGCTATATAAAGAAGATGCAGTGGTTGATTGCATTTTTGACACAGTAATAGCACTGTGCTAACTGTTACGCTAACCATGCCACCCTCAAATGTGAATTTAGATTTTCAGAAGGACTTTGACTGAGGGGCCACACATGAAGCTACTTTGCAAGATAAGATCCCATTGGTATAACAGGAAACATACTAGCATGGGTTGAGCATTGGCTGATTGACATGAAGCAGGGACATGGTCTTGGGGAAATTGATGGGATTGAAGGCAGATAAATCCCAAGGGCCTGATAATCTACATCCTAGGGTACTCAAGGAAGTGGCCATTCAGATAGCAGATGCTTTAAGAATTATTTTCCAGAACTCGATAGACTCAGGATCAGTACCCATGGATTGGAGGGTAGCTAATGTTACCCCACTATTTAAAAAGGGGGGTAGAGAAAAAGCGGGGAATTATCAGCCGGTGAGCCTTACATCAGTAGTGGGCAAAATGATGGAATCCATTATTAAGGATGTAATAGTGGAGCATATGACGAGCAGAGAAGGGATCGGACGGAGTCAACATGGATTTACAAAAGGTAAATCGTGCTTGACAAATCTATTGGAATTCTTTGAGATGGTGACAGGTAAAATAGATGGGGGAGAGCCAGTGGATGTGGTGTACCTGGACTTCCAAAAGGCCTTCGATAAGGTCCCGCATAAACGACTGGCTTCCAAAATCAAGGCTCATGGGATTGGGGGCAAAGTATTGATGTGGATTGAGAACTGGCTGGCAGTAGAAGACAGAGAGTTGGGATAAATGGCTCATTTTCTGAGTGGCAGGCGGTGACCAGTGGGGTACCACAGGGATCTGTACTGGGACCCCAGCTGTTCACAATTTACATAAATGATCTGGATGAGGGGATTGGATGTAATATCTCCAAATTTGCAGATGACACTAAGCTAGGAGGGGTTGTGTGCACGGAAGAGGGGATCAGGAAGCTCCAGTGTGATTTGGATAAATTGAGGGACTGGGCAGATACATGGCAAATGCACTACAATGTGGATAAATGTGAGGTTATTCACTTTGGTAATACAAACCGGAGGGCAGATTACTATTTGAATGGCAATAGATTAAGAGATGGGGAAGTGCAGAGAGACCTAGGGGTACTTGTACATCAGTCTCTGAAGGCGAGCATGCAGGTACAGCAGGCGGTTAAAAAGGCAAATGGTATGTTGGCCTTCATATCAAGAGGGTTTGAGTATAGGAACAAGGATACCTTATTGCAGCTGTATAGGGCCTTGGTGAGACTACACCTGGAGTACTGTGTGCAGTTTTGGTCACCTTATCTAAGGAAGGATGTTCTTGCAATGGAGGGAGTGCAGAGGCGATTCACCAGGCTGATACCTGGAATGGCAGGAATGACTTATGAGGAAAGATTGCGCAAATTGGGATTGTACTCCCTGGAGTTTAGAAGATTGAGAGGGGATCTCATAGAGACCTATAAAATTCTGGCAGGACTGGACAGAATGGATGCAGATGGGATGTTTCCAATGATGGGAAAATCCAGAACCCAGGGCCATGGTTTGAGGATAATAGGCAAACCATTTAGGACCGAGATGAGGAGGAATTTCTTTACCCAGAGGGTGGTGAATCTGTGGAATTCATTGCCACAGAGGGCAGTAGAGGCAGGTTCATTAAATATATTTAAGAGGGAATTAGATCTATTTCTTCAGTATAAGGGTATTAAAGGTTACGGAGAGAAGGCGGGGATGGGGTACAGAACTTTAAGATCAGCCATGATCTCGTTGAATGGCGGAGCAGGCTCGAAGGGTCGAATGACCTACTCCTGCTCCTATCTTCTATGTTTCTATGTTTCTATAAGGGATCATTCTGTCTGGCTGCCAGTTGCTAGTGCTATTACACAGGGGTCAGTAGTGGGTTTGCTTCTTTTAATGTTGTATATTAATGATTTGGATTATGGAATAAATGGCTTTGTGGCCATGTTTACAAATGATACAAAGGTAGGTGGAGGAGTAGTTACTGTTGAGGAAACATGGAAGCTGCATATAAGGAGAATGGGCAGAGAAGTGGCAAATGAAATATAATTTTGGAAAGTGTGCAATCATGCACTTTGGTAGAAAAAATTAATGGGGAGAAAATTGAAAATACCCAATGCAAAGGGACTTGGGAGTCCTCAGCACTTTTTCCACAAAATCCTCCAAATTCACTACAGATACACAATCCTTTATCCGGACATCTAAAATCCAGAAAGCTCCAAAATCCGGCAAGTGGGGAGAGAGATGGCAGCACGAGTCGGGCGGGAGAGACCGGCAGCGCGACTTAGGCGATTGGGGGTGAAACTGGCAGCACGAATTGGGCTGGTGAGAGACTGGCAGTGCGAGATGGGGGGGGGGGGAGATCGGTAGCGTGAGTCGGGCGGGTGGGGGGAGGGGGAGAGATTTGGCAGTTTGAATGGAAAGGAGTGGGTGTGGATAGGCAGCACAATTTGGGTGGGCTTAAATTTGGCTTTCCGAAATCCGGAAAAATCAGAAATTCGGAACACACTGTCCCCCAAGCATTCCAGATAAAGGATTGTGTACCTTTAGAAGGTTATGTGGATCAACATAAGTGTTCTCTGCCAGGCAAATGTCCCAGCAATGAAGCCCTAGTTACCTTCATTCAGCTTCATTGGTCGGTTACATTGATCACATGCCAAAGAACAGACTCACAAAACTACCATTCTATTACAAGTTCTGTCATGGGGAAGATTATCAGATGGCCTGGCAAAAAGCAGCTTCAAGCTTCCCTGAAGAAAAGCAACACCTGCACTGACATCTGGGAACCACTTGGCCATGACTTTTCAAAGCAGCGGATGGTATTAAAATTCTCAAGGTGATGCATGGGAGGCACATAGAAGTGCAATATAAGCAATAGATACCACATTACAACTATCTACTGCTCCCTTCTCCAACCAATCTGCCACCTTTGAATGCAAAGATCTGGAGTGGAGAAGAAATAGATTGGAAATCAAACATGTCAGCAATCAATCGATTGATGCCCAGGCTCATTGGTTGGGTTCAAATTTGAAGGATAATTACTTAAATGAGTTATCAATGAAATCCCAACTGGAACGAAGCTAGGAAGGCAAGTTTGATTGCATCTTAACTCTCTTAAGTCTGAAGCAAAGAGATAATGTTGGAAAGGCATATGGTGAAACATCAATGTTCTAAAAGACAGAATAAAAGAGAACTAATCCACAGTAATAGCATAACACAGAAAACATTCAATAGCATAGTGCAAGTTCACATAATCACAATGGTGTGTTGAATATTTATCATTATGTTAAATACAATTTTTTTCATGTAAAATGAAAATGAGTCAAATTATGTGAGAAACTAGTGTCAAGAATGAGATTCTGGATATCTTTTGGATGATATCACTAGCTTTCAACAAATAAAGCATCTGTATGAAAAAGGTCCTGTAACTGACAGAAGGCTCTCATTTCATTAATTATGACTCCATAATTAAAAGTGTGGTGTGCATTCAATGCTCTGTGATCGCATGAATGATCTTTCTGGCTCAGAAGTTATTTGAAGCAGACTCCACTCTGCCCCCCCCTGCAAAGTCCCTTCAATGTCAGAAGAAATTAAGTCATCCAATATTAATATTGAGTTTTTGGTTAGACATTCAAGAGAAAAGGGAATGAAGTGGGGAAGAGTTTAGTTCAAAGAACACAACGACCTTGTTAACTATAAAGGGTCAGCAAAGGAAGGAGGAAATAGATCTGTAATTTATCTGTTTGCTCTCAGATAAATTAATTGCCTTATTTTTAGGTTTTGGATGTGCATAGCTCAGGACCTTTGATAGGCTAATAGCAGTTATCATGGTAATTAAGGAAGTAAGGTCCTGCAACTCCTGGAGTGACTACTTCGATAAAATCAGTGATTTTGGTAATTGGGCCATGGATGTCAAAAAGTATCATGTCAGTCCTGCTAAGTACTGAATTAGTTGATCTCACCAGGGGTCTGTGGCCTTGCCTTCAACTGCCTTAATTTCAAGATTCAAGAATTCCTTCCCAAAGTTTTCAGTCTCCCTTTCACTTTTCTCTTTTAAGTCATTACTGAAAACCTACTGCTTTATCCAAGCTTTAGATCACTTTTTCTGTGGCTTGGTCTAGAACTTCATCTGATGAGACATCTATTGGTTGCTTTGGGACATTTTGGTTCATTAAGGCACAGTTAATGTTACTGATTATTTTCCAGAACATTCTAGAATTTAAGATAAGCTGTAATATTAGTCACATTCACTTTTGGCCTCACATATAGATGAATCACAAATAGGTAATGGATTTATTGTCATGTGCACCAAGACACCATGACAATATTTGTACTGATTGTCATCCAGGCAAGCTAGCCCTGAATCACCTGGACAACAACAACACATACATCAGGCTGCTTTTCATTGACTACAGCTCAGCTTTCAACAACATCATCACCTCACCAACTTCAAAATCTGGGCCTCTGAAACTGGATCTTTGATTTCCTCAGGGAAGCATGGATTAGTAGCAACATCTCCTCACTGACAATCAACACAGGTGCACCCCAAGGATGTGTGTTTAGCTAATACTGCTCTACTCTCTCTATACCCATAACTGTGTGGCTAGATTCAATTCAAATGCCATCTACAAATTTACTGATGATGCCATGCTTGTTGGTAGAATCATACATGGCAATGAGGAAGCATACAGGAGGGAGATAGATCAGCTTTTTGAGTGGTGTCACAACAACCTTGCACCCAATGTTAGCAAAACTAAGGAATTGATTATGGACTTCAGGAACAGGAAACAAAGAGAACACAAACCAGTCCTCATTGAAGGGTAAGTGGTAGAGAGGGAGGGTAAGGAACTTCAAATTCCTGGGTGTCAACATCTCTGAAGACTGATCCTGGGCCATCATGTTGATACAATTATGATGAAGGTATGCCAGTGGTTATATTTCATTAAGAATTTGAATAAATTTTGTATGTCACCAAAGACACTTGCAAATTTCTAACAGTGTACTGTGGAGAGCATTCTGACTGGTTGCATCATTGTCTAGTATAGAGGTGCCAATGCGCAGGACAAGAAAATACTACCAAGGGTTGTTAGCTCAGCCAGCTCTATCATGGGCATTAGCCTTCACTCCATTAAAAACATTTTTAAAAGGTAGTGGTCTCAAGAAAGCAGCCTCTATCATCAAGGACCATCACCACCTAGGCAATGCCCTTTTCTCATTACTATCAACAGGAAGGAGTACAGGAGCCTGAAGATCACATCCAACATTAAAAAAAATAGCTTTTTCCCCTCTGCCATTAGATTTCTGAATGGACAATGAACTAATGGATCCTCTCTCATAAGTTCTAATTTTTGCACCCATTATTTATTTTTTTAATTTAGCATTTATAGAATTGTAATATGCAGTAATTTTGCATCTATAATGCTCAATACTGCTGCCACATAACAACAGATTTTGTAACACATGTTCATGACAATGAACCTGATTCTGATTCTGAAATCAACCAATAATTGAGTACAACACATAGTGCAAAATAAAACCAGTAGAGTACACTGTTCCAGAGAAAACGTTCAGCTAAAAGCAGTGCAAGAGCTACAAAATTTACCAATGAGGTTGTAGAAGAGAGACTTTGGAGTACAGGTGCATCTTTCACTGAAAATGGTGGAAAGTGTTTGGTCTTCATTGGGCAGGATATTGAGAACAAAAGTTGGGATCTCATGCTTCACAAGCAGCTGGTCAGTCCACACTTTGAGTATTGTGTGCAG